>NC_047533.1:25815021-26437631 GCF_012275295.1 Melopsittacus undulatus
CCTCTTTCTGTCATTACAGGCACTACAACGTACTCTGGGATTTCTTGTTACACATTTCAATATTGCCTTTCAGCAACTTGATTATATATAGCAAGGCCTGGGTCCCTACTGCCTTTGTGCATTTTCTAAGCAAGATTTTCCATCCTAAGAAGATATTCTGTGAACAGAAGTTATGGAGCAGTTTTTGCTGGCCCAGTCCATCTGTCCTCTTCTGTTCTTCATGGCTGGAACACTTTTGTCTTCTTTATCCTGCACTTTGACCAGGATGAAAAGGATTTTGTCTTCATGCTTCAAACTGTTTTTATTGTGACAATTTGCTTAACAGATTCAGATTTTTACTTATCATAACTGATCAATTAAGTGTGGCTTAGTGCATCATACTAGTGAATGGAATTAATAGTTTTCAGTTCAAAACATATATGATCGAGGATTATTCACCACTATGATGTTTTTGACCTTGGATTTTGTGACATAAAAATGCTGAAATTACTGCTTTTGGATAAAATGATATTCTGCTTTTCTTCTAAGCCCTGAAAGCTTTGACAGAAAATACATTCAGAGGGTTGGGTTTTTTTATTTTTTCCAGTAGCTTTGAAAGTGTAGCACCTGTCTGCTGGCTAAGTTAGCAATTATTAGGAGATGCAGGCTAAGCCTGGGGAATCACATAATAAGTACATTTTGTCAGAACAGTGTCTTTTCCTTAACCTACAGAATATGAGGTTAGCAGAAATAAAATCTTTCTAAAGAAGAATTAGAAAGATAGAAATGATTGATCATTGAACATAGCTTTCTTCTCATGTTTCTCTTTTTTCTCAACCATGCAGTGACAGCAGTGTTGAATAATAATTTTGCAGACAGACTGGTTTTCACAGAGAAAAATCGAGCAACTTATTTAAGGTCACCAGACCCTGATTTTATGAATTACTGAGAGACTCATGAGAAATGTTGAAGCCTGCTCTTACTGGACTGAAGAAGAAGAAAAAAAAAAAGCCTTAGATCTCTTCAGAAACATATTCATTATAGATTTGTGAGTCATCTGTAATAAATTTAATGTTCAAAGCATACAGTTAATGTGCCAGAATTACACAGGGAGAAGATAGTTTTGTACCTATGATGATAATTGCTCTCAGAATCAGTCAATAGCTTTTTTTCTGAGCCATCCTTATCTTCTTTTGTGTTCATTGATAAACTTCTAGGATTTAGTTACGCTGAGAATTTAGATTGGGTTTACATATAAGGCATAATTATTTATGGTTATTTCTGTATCATTTCACGGGACAAGATACACAGAACAGCAAGATATTTTGAAAGAAAATAGAAATATAAAGAACTTCCATGATCATCAAAGGATGTGTCCTAACTTATTTTTATTGCTGTGAAGTCTGCCATAGATGTAGAGATGTGTCCTGAGGCACGTCACACAGGTTCCACCAAGGCAAGGAGACAATGACACACTTTGGGAATCTGGCCTGACGTTTCCTCACTTTCAAACCTAGCAGCTGCTATTGAAACATCCCAGCTGACATAATCTTTTCCATTAAAATACAAACTGAGAAGATGTTTCTAAGATAATATCCTTACATCCCAAAATTTTATTGAAGTTTGAATGCAAAGCTAATCGTTCTTCATGTGAAAAGGCACTAAATAGGGAAACAGATTTCATTTTGTTTCAGTGGAATTGCCAAGTACTCTTGCCATGGTCTTTTATGCCATTTAGATTGAGCTTCTTGTTACAACACTTTATTATATGTCATTAAATTCATGAAACATTGATTCATCTCATGATGCTGAGTGCCTAGATGATAAAGTAGCAGATGAAATTCAACATTGGTAAGTACAAAGTAATTCTCTCACAGAAAACCAAAAAAAACTATACATACTTAATGAGGGGCTTTAAATTAACCATTACAACTCTGAAAGAAAATCTTTAAGAAATTTTGGATAGGATTAAAAAAAATATCTCCATCCTTAGAAGCTGTAAACAAAAAGTAGTAGAATGTTTAGAATGTTTTAAGAAAATGCTTGAGAGAAAACCAGAAGTGGTTATATCACTGAATAGCTCTTTGGTATGCTTACATCTTTACCACATACCTTTATGAATTCAGGTGAAAAAGATATAACACAACTGTAAAAAGTACAGAGACAGGCAGGAAAGATGGTCAGAGTTACAGAAAAGCCTCCCTCCAGAAGATCAAAGTGGATCAAGCTCCTCAGTCTAGAAAAAGGTTATGATTCAGATATGACAGAAATCTCTCAAATTATGAGTGACATGAAGAACATAAGAAATAATCACTATATCAAACAACATAATTCCAGAGACATCAATGTAAATATTCATATAAAAAGTTTAAAAACAAAGTACATACTTTTCCATAAGTATCTAATCACTGAGCTACTGCCAGAGGATATGGATGCTAAAAGCTTACATGCTTTCAAAAGGTGATTAGGCATACTCTTAGAAAAACAATGCATCAAGGGTAATAGAAATCCAAATATACAGTCTCTGGCTTAAGGAGACCTTAACTTCTGAGGTGCTGAATGTTGAGGTGGTAGAGGTATGCCAGTATACTTGTTCTGTTCCTATAACTTTGCCTATGCATTTCACCACTATCAGACACAATACAGGTTCACATTGCAAAATTCAGTGCAATGAGAGGATTTCTCACATTAGTTCTCCTGTAATATTAATAGGATGGCAAATAAAAAAGTGTCTACAGACAATGCAGCAATCTGCATTGTACACTGAGGTTCGCTGTAATGTGTTCCAAGACTGCAGTGCATTGTAAAGATGAGTCGCAAATGGAGAAATGGAGATTTCATGGGTTAGCTCATTCACCTGGACAGGTAAGTCTGCTAAGAGTAAAGGATAAATGACAATTTGTTCTGTCTGAGAAGCTTCTGATGTCAGTCACTACTTACATAATCACAGTTCAATATCTAAAAGATTGGCACAGTAGTTGGTGGCTTAGGCATGGCCATTAGCTTGATCTGAGAAGAGGAACGGAAGGCATTAGGGTTTTACCTTCAACCCTGGGACACAACTTTGGCCATTGTGCTGCCTGCTCTGTGCAAAGTGGAGGTACCTGGGTTGAATTGTTTCATACAAACAAAATCATAGAATCATAGAATTATAGAATAGTTAGGGCTGAAAAGGACCTCAAGATCATCTAGTTCCAAACCCCTTGCCATGGGCAGGGACACCTCACACTAAACCATATTACCCAAGGCTTCATCCAACCTGGCCTTGAACACTGCCAGGGATGGAGCATTCACAGCCTCCAGGGGCAGCCCATTCCACTGCCTCACCACCCTAACAGTAAAGAATTTCTTCCTTATATCCAATCTAAACTTCCCCTGTTTAAGTTTGAACCCGTTACTCCTTGTCCTATCACTACAGTCCGTAATGAAGAGTCCCTCAGCAGCATCCCTGTAGGCCCTTTTCAGATACTGGAAGGCTGCTATGAGGTCTCCACGCAGCCTTCTCTTCTCCAGGCTGAACAGCCACAACTTTCTCAGCCTGTCTTTGTACGGGAGGTGCTCCAGTTCCCCGATCATCCTCGTGGCCCTCCTCTGGACTTGTTCTAACAGTACCATATCCTTTTTATGTTGAGGACACCAGAACTGCACACAATACTCCAAGTGAGGTCTCACGAGAGCAGAGTAGAGGGGCAGGATCATCTCCTTCGACCTGCTGGTCACACTTCTTTTGATGCAGCCCAGAATATGGTTGGCTTTCTGGGCTGCAAGAACACACTGAAGCCGGCTCATGTTCATTTTCTCATCATACCTGAATGTTTCCAGATATTTCTGAAAACTGCATATTTCCTATTCATTGCAAAGGCAGTGTCTCAGGACTGTGTTTCCAAATTGACAGAGTATCTGCACAGACACAAAAAGTACTGCCCAGGGCTAACATTAAGTGTATATTAAATCTGGGCTTACTGAAGGACCCAGGAGTGTTTGACAGCTCTCAGATCTGTTGCCTGAAGAC
Organism: Melopsittacus undulatus; assembly: GCF_012275295.1. Taxonomy (NCBI): domain Eukaryota; kingdom Metazoa; phylum Chordata; class Aves; order Psittaciformes; family Psittaculidae; genus Melopsittacus; species Melopsittacus undulatus. Next base: position 25,819,013 of record NC_047533.1, read on the forward strand.
TTATTCTGTGCCATGCTGTCCTGGGTTTAGCGGTAACAGTCAATTTTTTTTCTCCTCCTTCGTAGCTGGTACAGTGCTGTGTTTTGACTTTCAAGCCTGGGAACAGAGCTGATAACACTGATGTTTTTAGTTGTTGCTAAGTAGTGTTTACTCCGACCAAGGACTTTGTAAGTCTCATGCTCTGCCAGGGAGGAGGGGAGGCCGGGAGGAAGTAGAGACAGGACACCTGACCCAAACTAGCCAAAGAGGTATTCCATACCACAGCACGTCATGCCCAGGGAGGTAACTGGGAGTTACCTGGAAGGGCACACTCTCTTCTGGGTTGGGCTTGTTTTGGCAGGTGGTATCATATTCTCTTCCCTTGTTATTTCCCTTACCATTATTATTATTCATGGCAGCGTTAGTGATTTGTGTTATACCTTAGTTACTGGACTGTTCTTATCTCAACCCATGGGAGTTACATCCCTTGGAGGGATGGGGAGGGAAGGAAAGAAAGGGAAGGGGGGTTAGAGAGAGACTGTGTGGTTGGGTTTAAACCATGACACATGCATGGAAGGACATTGCATATATGGAAGGCATTCAACTCCTTCAGCCCTTTTTTCATGAGAGGGAGGCAGTTGTGTCAGAATCAAATGACATTTACAGCAGGTCCTTGAATCACCCTGAAATGTGGGATGTGCTGCTAATGTACCTGCTTTCTCACACAGGTGTAGATGTGATGAGATAGATGTTTTCAGACATGTAGAAGGAACAGAACAAAAAAATGGTAAATTTCATCTTCCTAGTCTCTCCATCAAAAACTGTGGTAAAGAATGGGAAGTTACACTTTGGACAATTCAGACATTTATATTTAACATATATGTAAGTAGATCATAGTCCTTGGCTGGTAAGCATTTCATATTAATATTTTGTGAAATCAAGTCCACTGTTTTCTTCACAAGATTTGATTTGTTGCATAGCTCTCTATTTTTCTCACCATTTGTAGTCTACAGGTTTTGTGTGTAAACATAACCATGAAAAAAGTAATCTTTCCTAATTAATAATTTATTGTTATTTCTGATGTTTCAAAGCAAGCTACTTACAATTTTCTGCTTCCTGCAGCGTGTCCAGACCCATAATGAATCTGGTAAAGGGATTCGTTGATATCAGGATTAATTTTAGGCATGTCAAATAGATGATATATCAACCACCTCACATATTATAAGAATTATTTTTATTATATATTTAACTATATTGCAGAATTTTCAGGATTGCAGCAAAACCCGACTATGACAAAAATTGGGGTTTACTTGATTTTATGAAGTATTTTTAATTGATAACCAGTTGCTGTTAAAAAAAGGTGCCATTGCATACCTATCACCTCAGGCAGTCATTTTGACTTCTGGATTCAGGACTCATTAGAATTACACAACACAATCTATAGGAGGTGAATCTCCTGTCAATTAGGAGACCCCTGGTAGTTGTAATTATACACATTTCTTGAGAATCTCAGGGAGGTTTTAATAATTTTTTAAACAGCTTTTAGGTAATTAGCACTGTTGAATGTCATTTCACTGTTTCCATACAGTACCCTTAATTAACAGATAGAGCCAGAGAATAATTTAGAAGAACAATTAATTGGAAATTGTGAAAATATTAGATAAAGCTAACTTTATAGTTGTGTTGAAGTCTTACACTTGACACTTTAAATTGACCTTATTATTAAAAAAGAGTTAAAACTTTTAATAGAACGTGACAAAAATAAAAGTGAGATTTTGCCTATCTATCTGAATAATCTGATAATGTATACCTTTTGGAAACAGAAGATGGTTCTCCTCTGTTTTGATTTAAAATGTTCTAAAAGAGTATTCCCACTGGTATTGAGAGGTGGTGGTGCTTTGGTCTATGAGGGCATTATAAGATACCTGACCTGAGCCAAGCCATTAAATTTTGTCTGCTTTGCATAATATGATAAAATATATAAATTAAATTTATTTGACATCCATTTACTACACATCAATCTGATTTTATACTCCTAAAGTGGATCTTACAATAATGAACTGGAAGATTTACTTTTACAATGTTAATGAAAATACTTCTGTATTTTGCAACTGTTAATGTAGACAAAAGTCAACATTATGGATAAAACATAACAGATATGTGGAAAAATGTAATGCCATGATTTTTGTGTTCTGTGTTTTGCAACTGTTAATGTAGACAAAAGTCAACATTATGGATAAAACATAACATAGATATGTGGAAAAATGTAATGCCATGATTTTTGTGTTCTGTGTTTTGCAACTGTTAATGTAGACAAAGGTGCACATTATGGATAAAACATAATATAGATATGTGGAGAAATGTAATGCCATGATTTTTTGTCATTTGTTGAATACTGAAAGATGTGGGGGCTTTTGATACTGCAAACAAAGGAGGTAAACAGTAAAGAAAGAAACATATTTTGCTTTTGTAATAATTAAAACATATGCTGAATGTTAGGCTTTCATTTTTCACATATAAGATAAAATTGTCCACAACACACTGGCCATAGAAATGCTATCATTTCATAGTAAGCTGATAGATGAAAAAGTATCAGAGTAACATGTCTGCTGGATCAAGAGCAGGAGGTGTTCTTGTAATTTGCTGGCATGATAACAATGTTGTGGTAAGAGATACTTCAGAACCTTAACCCTTTTATATCCTTCCTATTCATATTGCCTCCATTTACATCCAGTGTTTTGTCTTCTATGTTGACATTCAAACTTTTAAAGAAAAAATTAAGGTTCTTAATTGAAATATGCCGAATATGAAAGCACTCATTTTATCTCATACTAATACTCTATGAACAGCATCTCTTATTTTGTGTCCAAATTGACACTGCATAATAATTTAACATATTAATTGATTCTACAGTTCCTCAGTAGTACTCAGACCTTCTACATAATGTAATCTGAAATAAGTAGCAAGGCTAAGAGCTGGTGGAAGTAAGCTACAGAAAATGGTGTGGTGGCTGTTATTGTATGACCACAAGGAATGGAAATACCTGTCACTATTTTGAAACATTCCTTCCTTTTTATCTCTTTATTAAGAGAGACATTGTTCAGAAGTGGAAGCTGCAACCCTGCCAAGAAATTGAATCATCTTCCCAAGAAACTGAATAATCTTGCCAAAAACTGTACATAGCAGCTACTATTTACTATTTGCAATAGCCTAAATCTGCTCTCTTTTCCTATTCAATTACAGCATGTTTTTCTCTTGGCATCTGTAAGTGGGATGTTGTGTTATTAAAAGAAGAGGAAAGGGGGAAAAGAGCAAAATTTTACACAACGAGAACAATGAACAAATACAAAAAATTGAACCATGTAGAAACTGCCAGAGTGATTTTTATTTTACATAAATTTCAGGAATTTTCAGGAAGTTTCAGGAAGGTGCCCAGCTGACATGCTGAAAATAATTCAACTGCTATGTGTAAAGTGCACTTAGCCATCAAAAAGTCTTTTTCTTGAACATGGTAGGAGGCAGACGCATCACTAAGGTAGGCTGGGGATAGGTCTAGCACAACAGTTCTCAGTTCTGCAGATGGGAACTATCACATCTTCCTTTTGGAGTGAGACAAAAAAGAAAAAGTAGTCAAAACCGCCACAGTGATGCACTTGAGATAGCCAGCAAGACACCTTGTTGGACATCCCAGAGGGACACTGTGAATCTATTCATTAATATTAAATTCACTGGACTCCTTTAGATGCATAATCCTAAGTGTTTATTTAGTAATTTTCTAACCATAATCATTATTCATGTAAAAAACACATTCACAAAAAATAGCAAATCTTTAAACCTGGGGCTCTCGGAAAAGTATACCTGCCTCATACATGTGCTAAAAGAAGCATTAGCAAAGCAAAAGCAGACACATCCATTCTGTCCTTATCAGAAAATAGTCTGAGAAGAAAGTAGGATGAGGATGTGAGTGTAATTTACTTTGGAATCTTTCGTTGTATAACTTGGAATAATACAGTTGGACTGTGAATAGTCATTCTGCAGAAATCTGCTTTGTTTAAATTGCTGTATCTTTAAATTTTGTCAGATCATACTCCATAAACCAAAAGTTCTAGAAAAAAATAATGTAAGAATCAAAACAAGAGCAACAAAACAGGCAAACATCCATAGCTAATATATTTCTTCAGTTATTCACTGGTCTGTGGATTTTGTTTCTGTAATTTCAATTATTCTATCTCTGTTTAATTTTTTTTCCCACTAAGAGGATTACAGTTCCTTTCTAAAATTAATTTATTGTCTGTGGATAGTTGCATTTTGCTAGGTACAGTCAGTGAGGCTAGTTTTACATATTGATTCATGTAATTTAAGTCAAGAAGATCCCTTAGTTTTTTCAGAGGTGCTAAACTTACTGTCTGTGTATGAAATAAGTGTTTCACTGAATAAGTAATGAAATAGTAGATCCATTTTCTTCAGTATATTGTTCACTACTTAGGCACATTTACAGTCACAATATAAAGAAATAAGTGTTGATTTTTAACCGTGATTATTGCTTAAAGATACCTTTAAGATCATTTATTCCTTGCATTTTTTTTTTAACTTCAGTTCTCAGCAACTGGAGAGCGGCAGTATAATTATCTTCCATCTGTCAACATGTTTTTAAAATAAAGCCTTAAAACTGCTGCATCTTTTCTGTACCATGCTTACAAATTGCCTCTCTCACCCTTTTCACCACTGCCTATTTGTATAGTGAAAAATTTCTTATGCCACTTCTGTCCATTTCACGTATTGGAAGAGCATGTTCACTTCTTTAGCCCATGAGACTGGTAAGTCTATTTTAGACTCATTCCTTTCTCTCACAGTCTCCTATCCCATGGCTGCCATGTCTTTCCAGATGTGAAATTTTGCAACTGGCTACATCAAATATATATTTGGCTCCACAAATTATGAAAGGATCCAATTTCTGTTTATGGCTGCTCTGAACTCAAGACCATTGATTACTCTTCCAGTGTAAGCTGTAATTAAAAATAAGTGTTATTTCATAATTACTCTGCATAATGACTAGAAATGTTGAAGGCTGTTGAGCCTGGGTGAAACCTTGCCCATATTCTCTGATGATTCCATCTGACAGCAGCATCCGAAAATCTGAAATACAGCTCTATTTTTAATATCAGAACACGGTGCTTTAAGTAAAATGTTTGCTGTCATTATCTCTAGTAATCACACCTGTAATTTTCTCAAATAATTAAATTGAACAGCTTGACAAGATACATTTGCCGGGAAAGCATATTGATTGTTTGGATTCTATTTCTACTCTTTGTTTTGTATCAATTATAGTCTTCTATATTAGTTATTTTTTAAATCCTGTATGAGCTCTCTCAGTATTTTCCCAGGGCTGATGTCTAGCTAACCTGCCTATAGCTGTGTGGGTCACCCAGCACACCCTGGCTGAATGTTTGCAATGGCATACTTCATTCATTTGCATTTTCTATGGCACACTGAGACTTAATTAAAATAGCTAACAGTGGGTCAAAAATGTCCTCTATCTACAATTCCAGTAAAATGAGGTGGTAATTTTAAAGTGTTTTCTCATAGTAAAGCCTCCTCAATTACAGCTGAAAAGGCTTTGATATCAATTTAAATACAAACCAAAAAATCTTATTGCATTATTATGAAGAATGCTAAAATCAAGTAGTGGACTATATTATTAAGCAGAATTTTTTCAGGAGAATTCTCATTTCAAATCTTCTCTTCCTGTCCTTAGCCTGACATTTTTATGCTTTTTTTTTTCTTTAATTTGACAATGCTAGTCATTTCTTTTGTGAAATTTTTGGCAGTTTTGCTTCCCCCCTGCTCCTGTATCTTCCCTTTTGCCTTTATATTTCAAATTGCTGCCCACGCCATGTTGTGAAACAGCAACTACTTTCAGGTGTAAACATGTCCTGGTGGTTTAAATTTTATACTGTATTTATCTGGGTAATTTGATTCTCTCTATGTTCTTACAGACAGTTCTAATAGCAGTGAAGTGATTCAGAGCTGCCCCGCAGAGAAGGACTTTGGGGTGCTGATCAATGAGAAACTGAATATGAGCCGGCAGTGTTGGTTGGCTTTCTGGGCTGTATCAAAAGGAATGTGACCAGCAGGGTCACATGTGATCACATGTGACCTGTGATCACAGCAGGGTCACATGTGATCACCAGAAGGTGATCCTGCCTTCTGCTCTTGAGAGACCTCACTTGGAGTATTGTGTGCAATTCTGGTGTCCTCAACATAAAAAGGACATGGAGCTATTGAAGCAAGTCCAGAGGAGGGCCATGAGGATGAACAAGTGGCTGGAGCACCTCCTGTATGAAGATAGGTTGGGAAAGTTGAGGCTGTTCAGCCTGGAGAAGGGAAGCTGTGTGGTGACCTCAGAGAAGCCTTCCAGTATCTGAAGGGGGCCTACAGGGATGCTGGGGAGGGACTCTTCGTTAGGGACTGTAGTGATAGGACAAGGGGTATTGGATTCAAACTTAAACAGGGGAAGTCTAGGTTAGATATGAGTTCTTTATTGTGAGGTTGATGAGGCACTGAAACAGGTTGCCCAAAGAAGTTGTAAATGCTCCATACCTGTCATCAAGGCCAGGTTGGACAGAGTCTTGGGCAACATGGTCTAGGGTGAGGCGTCCCTGTCCATGGCAGGGTCTTAAGGGTCTTAAGGTCCTTTCAAACCCTAACTATTCTATGATTCTATGATAAAGTAGAAAAGCCACATCTAGTTAGCCCTGTTAACAGAAGACTTCAGTGGCAAGCTAAATATCTATAAGGAATGACATGAATATGGTTCATCTTGTTTGTTGCAGAGGGATAATCTGATAAAACATAAAGATCACTTCTGACCTTTGATTTTCAGTAATACTGCTTGTTTGATTGATATATGCTTTTCTCTGTTCTAAGAAATTAACTTAATCTTCTTGCCATCAGCTCTAAATCCTTCTTTTACATTTCCTGTGACCAGATTAGCAATCAAAATTCAGAATACACCGTGACAGGGCATTCATGAAATTGAGGGCTGCATCATGATTGATCTGTACTTGAAAGTTCTTTTCCTTTCTTCAGTTATGAAATGAAGAAGTACACTGAGTTTCATCTGGTTAAGCAGACAGGTCAGATGGTCACAGAAATGCAGGCTACAGTGCCCTGTGGCATTTCTAAATCACATGCAATACACCTCTCACTACACTACACTCAAGGAGTTTCTGGAATAGAAAAAATGAAGTGAGACCAGGTGAAGGTAATAACTGATTTATAAGCTTAGCAGAAATAGTTTCATCTTGAGGGTTATGTCAGAAATCTCAGAGAGGATGAGTGAAAGGAAGAAACAATAAAACTAAAAGAAATACATATCACAAATTCAGATCTAGAAGCAAAACTCTGCTCTTTAACTATCCTGGTTTTGCTCAGGTCTGATACCAGCCTACTGAGCTTGTACAGGAAATCAGGGATTACTTGAAAATCAAATGAGGTATCAGCCAAACCTTATCTTCACAGCATGGTAATTTGTGTAATGGCTCTTAATCAGGATTTACAGTCCTGGCCTGGCTTTTTTTCTAAATAACAGTCTGACTAAAAAAGCCACAAAAAAAAAAAAGGAAAAAGAAAAACAAGAAAAGAAGATGTAGAAAGTAATTATATTTGACCAAACTTCTGTGCTTCTTTTGTAACAGTTACACAGGTTTTAAGTATTTTCTAACAACTAGTATTCATCTAGTAAGAGACTGACACGCAGGCAGCACTGACCTTACTTCACCCTAATTTTAGTTTAAACATACACAGATCTGTTCATTCTGTCCTTAATGACTTCCCCACCACTATCACCCCCATTAAACAGTTATCTCCAGCAGGACCTGAAAATTTCTGTTATTAGTACCAGTGGCTGCGGTCTGCCTTTCACTATCAGTGGATGCTGAGGCAACAGGAGCAGCTATGTTGAAAAGAGAATCTGGAGAAGGAAGGAAAGGCAAAAAAGGGAACACACAGTGGAGTGACAGTGCTGCTACTTGAGTCTGGAATTCTAGGAATATTTCTGTACATTTGTGCCAGACTAAAGCAGAAACATAGTTTGAACTGAAACATGACTGAAGCTACAGGTTCTTTCCTCTTGCTGCTTCTTTGTTCCTTAGATTCCCTCTTTTTTTCCTTCACTACTGTTATGAATTTTGAGTCTTCTGTAGGTAGGTGACTTCTAAGACAGTCTCAGTGCATACGTTGATATGCAAAGCTAGAAAATAGCTGTTTAATGAAGGCATAATATTTTTATTTTGGTTGTTGCAAGTATAACTCTTGACTACTTTGCCCTGTTTATTATTGTGCGCCTGTATATTTGTGTTTATACATATATATAGATTAACATAAATTTTGTTCTAATTTATACTTTAATTGCTGTATTCACAATTGTTGCATAACTGAATCCCAGTACTGACTACAGCATGATTAAAATTTATGACTTTACAATTAGTAATCTCTTCACTGTGTCCATTTTCAAACTGATGAAACTATGCACAAAATGTACAGCCTTTTTCTTTTGGAAAAAAATCTTTTGGCCCTTTTATCAGCTATTTATGCCAGACTTCTAAGCCTTTCACCTTTTTCCTCTGCTCTTAAGCACATTTTTGGAAACTAGGTGTTACTCATATCCTAAAACAAAATACTTCACCTAATATTGACTGTGCATGGAAACTACATGAAAGTATATAGTTTCTCGGGGCACTTCACTCAAGAAATGGAAAAATCTTCCTTTCTCCCACTCTTTGTTTTTCACACTGTCATTTTCATTCAGTGAAGTCACAGGATGAAAACCCCCTTGTTGAAAACCTGCATACTGATCATAGCTATATCTCGGCAGATGCACCATTTTATCGCCTTGCTCTGACATTTCCCATTCTTTCTTGAGCTGAGCTTTGTCAGTTTACTGAGTTAGGTACTTACCTTCAATGATAGCAATATTCTAGCAAAGACACAAGAAATCGTCAGTTTATGCAATGATCATGAAAATATCACACGTAAGTAAAATCAACCTAAAGAGGTGCAGATGAATCATTAGTATCTCTGGTCAGATTATGATACAATGAAACATATTCTGTGAAGTGCAAGTGCCTTTGCAAAAAGATATTTTTAATACAAGTAGATGAAAATGGGCATTTCTGAGGATGAGAAATGTTCTACAGATATTCGAGGCAAACCTTGTCCTTACTATCCAACAACTCCTAGAAATACTTTTCTAAAAAATAAAAAATAAAAAAATGGAATGGTCTTACCTTCATCTCAGTAATTTTTTCCAATTTTCTAACCACTTCAATAATGTAAAGTTTAGAGTTTTTTCCCTGGCTAAAATTATTTGTCTAAATGCTTTTCTTGCTTAGGGGAGGTTGGCTGGTTTCTAGGTTGTTTTTTTTTTTCCTAACAAGTTTTTGTTATTTAAATTCTAAATGCTAAATGGGGACAGGAGAAAAATACATAATAGCAAAACATGAAGTGGCATATTCGAAGTGTGTGGCCATATATATATATATATATATATATATATATATAATTTGTTTATCCTGAGAGGAATGTTTTATATTTACTTGGACAAACTGCTTAATGCTTAATTGTATCAGATCATTTTAAAAATGCCTACATTAAAAGCCTACAAACACATATCTGTGCCTGAATGGATTTTCAGCTTCTCATCCTGGCTGTGGAACAGTTTGCACAGGCAGATTCTTTATTCTTAGGTTACTACAGATTAATAAAACCCAATTTTGATCAAATAGTATCAGTTTTCTGTGTTAGAAGGGTATTGTTAAGTAAATTATAGCTCATTTGTTTCTCTGAGGAATCTACCTTAGGCCTCACTCCTACAGAGGAAAAGGCATATACAAGAAACCACAGGCAAAAGAAAAATAAACCCAAACAAAAACCCAACTGTTGTAAAAATCATAAGTTCCCAAATAAAATCATTCCAGTAGACTAACCTTGTAAAACAGCAAATCTTGAATATGTTCAAATTAACTTACTGTTCACTGGATTTTGCTGTTAGATAACAGCTGATTTGAATCTTCAGAGGATCCTACGGTGAACCAGGTGATAAATGCTGGTTTTCCTGATGATGATCTACTACTGTCTGATGTTACATTTTCAATGTACAGAAATATGAGAGAGAAAGCTGAAGTAACCTGAGTTTACCTCCTGCACAAATGAAATTGTGAAGAATGCTGAAAGTTGTGGTTAGCTTAAGAAAGAACAGAATCATTGTAGGAATCTGTCGAATAACCTAAGTATTAAGATGATTCAGAAGCAACAGCAAAATCTGAAAATAGATCAACTCCTACAAAATGAAGAAAGTCCATTCAAAGCTTTCATTCCTTCCTGTTTGATGTAAAATCTTTTGATCAAAAGAAAGCAAAGCAAATGAAAGAAATTAACTAAAGTCTGTTATCTCTTAAGATACTCTTTTATCAAGATTGATCTCTGGCATGCTATAGTAGCTATTTTTTATTTTTATGAATGTCCATCTCTTTTACCTGTACACACAGAAGTATTTTAGTCTCTTAGTGCTTCCACTTGCACAAAATGAATAAGCAGAGAAAGCAACTGAAAATTTGAAGCATGCATATTTCAACCTCTTACCAGTCTTTTAAAGTCTTGGGAAGTGCTGGGCTTTTTTGCTTTCTGAGAAACTTATGTGTTACCACTTTCCCCGAGTATCAAAAAACTCCATGTCAGCGCTCTATTTGAGCTGCTGGGAGAAAAAGACTAAACTAGACCCTTGGAATAGGTTGCTGTGTGGAGACTCTTTGTGATTCTGTCCATGTGGTAATTCATGGAATTAGAAGATTTGATCATGAAATGATCAAAGCCAATGCAGATGTTTGTTCTCACCATGGGCTTGCCTTTTTTCTGGCCCTCTGTGGGCTGTGAGACAGCACAGGAGGGGCAGATTCCTCTTAAGTTAGGTTCATCAGCATGTATCCTGAGCATAGCACCAGACTCATATGCACATCTACTTCAAATAAGAGCTATAATAAGACAGCAATGCGGAATGAGAATGTGGTGGCACAAGAGCTCAGCAAGTTTGAGCCCTCTCTCAAGGTACCATTCACTCACCTTGTAGGGCAAATGCAACTTCAGAGTGAGAGAGGAGCAACAAAAAGGCTGAGGATATCATATTGAATTATGCTATGAATACATCAGTTCAAACATTGCCTCTTACAGAAGTATAGCAAGCCATAGAAAATTAAGCCATACAGAAATTATGCCTTGAATAACACCAATATGGTGTACAATAAAAATTACACTACATTGTTCTCAAGGGACAGCCTTTTTACTGCTTCCTCAGGCTCTGTTTTTTCTCTATGCAGCTTTTCAGACTAATATATTGGAACTCATATTTCATTATCATTGCAGAGACCTGCAAATCTCTGTCTTCAGATATTTAGAACCTGACAAACCCTTTCAACTTTTTGTCCTAAGCATCTGAAAACCACGTAAAAAAATAAAACCAGAACTGCGTCACACAACATATTAGTATGTTCCTGTAGTTTTTAAACTTATCATCCCAAGGGGAGTCTCTACAATTGTCTTCATATAAAAAGAAAATAAAATAATAACCATAAAACCCCTTACCTTTTAAAGTATCTCTATTGATCATACAAACAAGTTCATCAGAGAAATATAAAACATTTTAAACGATTTCTGAGTAAAGAACTGCATACCATATTGCAACATAAATGGTCCCCAAATAGGCATCTTTAAGAAACAGTACAGAAAAATAACTCATTAGAGAAACTATTCTAAAATAGTTTGTTTCTTCATTGAGGGAATGTGGTATTCTTGCCCCAGAATGACTTAATTCACCCTAATTATATTCTGTTTGATATCTGCAGCTGTTTTGAAAGCAGTCTTCTGCTATGTAAATCCAAGTGATATTTCTCATCTCATTTGAAATCCCAACATGCTCTGATTTCCAAAGGAATTATAAGCTGATCTCTACTTATGCCCATTGAATGTTTAAGAGGAATATCAAAAGAATACACAATTTTCTGAACACCATTGCTTACATAGACTCTATTCACCTTCAATTTGCCTCATATATCCATATTCACTAATACAGTACATATTGACACTGCAGTGTTAGTAAAAAAGTTGTGTAGATGCATCATTGTACATGACCAGACACATCTTTGTTTTGAAATGTTCATCGTGCACATTAGTAGAAACTAGCTTTTTCTTTTATCTTTGAGTTGCAATTTACTTTAGAACAGATGTGAAGTTGTCTCTTCAGCAACTTTTCAACACAGCCAGTAAACAACACCATTTTGGCTGACATCAAAGGAGAACCAAAAAAAGCACACATTTCTGCCAAAAAATTAATGTTGTGTATGCATCCTTCAATATCCTTGTCAGTAGCTGTCTATGCTATAGTGCCACATTGCATAGCCCCCGTAATGATGATGTGCAGGAATCTGTAATTAAATATTAACTTAAAGGTGGTCACCAGAAATGGCAATCAACAGACACTGGTATTTATTCTGAAATATCACCACCAATTCCAGGCCAGATGTCAAAGTGAACCAACGTCGTGTCAAAACCCACAGGTGACTGTGAAATTCATGAACAGCCAGTAAGTGATGGCTTCATGCTGCTCTCTACAAATTACCAATCAACAAAACAGAGAAGTTTAATTTCTCCTGCTCTGAAGGAAAATGTTCCCTTTAGTAATACTAACAAGGGTTACAAACTGGAGAAAAAACAAATGAAGGAAATGCTTTTCTTCAAACAAAACTAATTTACAAAGGTAGAATGCCAATCAGGGATTAAATATTTAAAGTAAATGAAGTTTTACGCTTTGGAGATAGAACTTGAGCAGAATTTAGGTAAACATTCAAAAAGAATAATCCACAATCTTCCATCCACAATTGCTACAGTTTTTACCAGATTAACTCCTTCGGTAACTGTAATTCTGTTTTGATGCCACACAATCTTACCAGAAGTAGGTTTTAGCTAAATTGAACATCAGGTGTCCTAAAACTGGCACCTCCCACACTAAGTCTACCAAAGAAGCCAGTTCATTAGACACAGTTTTAGACTATTCAGTGCTTCTCTGCTTCCCACTCCTCCAGGTGAGTGATACTATCTTTGGTCCAACACCAAAGTGAGATTCCTCTATATTTAATCTTGAAAAACAAAAATCATTTGTCTGCCCTTCAGTTCCTCTCCCACTTGAGTGTAAACAAATGCATAACCTGGTCAGATAGTTGACCACAAGGCTACAAGAGGCAAGTCTGATTCATGCCCTCTATTCACAAGTCTTCCACACACACTCTGTTGTAATCCGTAAGGTTTTGCAAACGGGCAACACTACAAAAAAATTAAAGGGCTGATCTCGTTGCCCTTTGGAAGGAGCAAAGCAGAAAGTTTGGTCAGTAAATAGCAATCTGCCATTGGTGCTTAAATGTCTCATCCTGAAGTTCTTGAAGTAAATTTTTCCTTCATTCACAGTTACCCATTTTATCTGACTTCTGCTCCATCCTGCCATGCTAGTTGGTATGATTCCCTTTACAAGGTTCCCAAGCTTCTTTATGTACTAATGCCATAAGTGAAGTTTATGAAACCCTGAGTTAAAAGTTCAGGTTAGTACACAAGTTTATGGAATTGAAAGGGGATTTTTTTGTGGATGTAGCATTAGACGTGAAAACCAAATAAAAGCAAAGACATTAACATATACTGAACATCCTGAAATTAATTTCTGGGGACTGGAAACTTCCATTCACAAAAGAAGACATCAGAAGTTATAAAAAAAACCCTTGGCATCTAGAAATAAATGGTGTATTGGGAAAACAGATTAAAGCTAGAATGTCTTAACTTTTGCATATTTTTAATAAAGGAAGCTTCATAAATTTTAAACACATGCAAGATTATTCTTCAGGGAGTGTTTCAAAACTGGAGTTAGGGAATCATCAGGAAAGATCTAAAATTCAGACATTTGCCAAAGAGTTGTAATGTACAAAGATCTCAGGACTCAGAATTAAAATTATTTTCTGCTACATTTTCAATCCAAATTTCACTTTCTCAAGTAAATGGGCAGAGATCATGGGTAAATGTAAGTATACAAAACCACCTCGAATTTCAATTGCATCCAAAGATGATAAAAGAATACCAAGAAATATAAGGACTCAATATCTGTGGAAAATCTTGCATTAAACAGACCCAGTTTGTTATCTTTTCTAAAACATTCCACTTTATTGCATATGAGCAATAGCAAATGCTGGAACTACAGAGAAGTTTTATGTGACCATAGAAATGTGATACAGTGAGGATGGTTGAACCTTGGAACAGGTTGCCCATAGAAGTTGTAGCCTTTCATTAGAGATGTTCAAACCTGATTGGACATGGCCCTGAGCAATATTGCCTTGAGCAATCAGTCTGGGATTCTGGGATTCTGTGACAGATACTGCTTAATAAATTCATGTTACCAAATGTGCTTCCAAAAGTTCATATGATAAAACAATGTCCACTCATTTTCTGCTCTCGTTTTATATTTTTATACATTATTTAAATAAGTAGACTGGCATGCCCACATGGTTAAGCTAGCACAAGGGAAACATGGACCATAACCTATACACACTCCATCAACGGCCCCTTTGGTGGAAGAAAAGAAAGGTCTTCTGTGTAAAACTTCATTTAAAATATTTCTCACTCTGTTGTCCCCAGAGATCTTTCATCTGTCTACTTGTCCATGCTGGCAGCATTCCTCCAAACAGCAACACCTGATGTAAGGCAGGTGGGGATCTTTACTCAACAGATACATAAATTTTATTTTGATGAAGATTTTACAGTACATGTCTGGAGAAACATGGCTTGTACTTTTCAAATTCCCACAGCAGACAGAGAGTCTTGTTGAGCTGACTAGTCTGCTTTAATCTCAGGCTCAGCAATTTGCCAAGGATTATGTGATTTAGACTGCATCTGTAAGTAAATCAGGACCTGATGAGACCCTTTTGCAAGAAGGAGATAAAGGAGATCTAATGCCATCTCAAGCTAACTCCATACATTTGGAAAACTACATACAAAATCTTTGACTATCTTTTGAAAAGTAGCCTGTGACAACATAGAGGGTAGTAAAAATGATCTACAGAACACAGAAGTGTAAGAGGAAAGCAGGTGGGAGAGATACAGAGATCTCTGAAACACAATTTCATTAAGATCTTTGTCATGCCAGAGGGAAATAAAGATGAAAATGTAAAAATAATTTGGTTTACTGTGCAACTCCAATAAGACTCCAAAATAAAATTAATTAATTAAGTGACATTCTTTGAAATTACTCATATAGTCAGCAGTAGGCTTTGTGAAAACCATGGTTTAAGGATTATAAAAAAAAATCAATTATCAGCAAATATGTTATACACAACAGGGGAGAGCTGATGCATGTGAAGTTAACTTATTTTTTGGGAAAAAAAATCATGCAAACAGATGCATAGAATCGATAGTATTAAAGGCATTATATCATCTTCCTTCAAGACTTTTCAAAATTCATAATTCATTGACATTTCACATATATATATGCAAGTGATATACAGCTTAATTTTTGTAAGCAAATTTTTCAGAAGTTAGCATAGACAACTTAAACATGTCTGAGATACCTGAACTCAGAGTTTTAGCTTTACAGGTTAATCGGGAGATAAGAAGTTGTATGCTGGGAGGAGCAGGCACTAGCAACCAAACACACTTGGCCATATTGTTAGCTGACTTCTTTGGCATCCTGTCATGCTGGGATTGTATAAAAAGCCCAACAGTTATCAATTATCATGTAAACTGTTGCTGGCAAGAGGCTGTTGAAGGAACAGCAGTACAGACTTTTACACATGGCAAACTATGGACCTGTCAGTACTGCTGATTCACATGTTTGGTAGGGCAGCTGAAGTGCTGCAAGAATGTTATGTGAAGAATAAATGATTACGTTCATGTGTACATATTTACTCAGTGGATAGCAGGATGGGTTTGTAGCACAAACTGATCTGTCCTAGAAGCATAAGGTAATATATACCCTGCAATAACGTAAGATACCAATTGCAGGCTGCCCCTGCATATGCAATTGCTGTCTAGGATTAGTGTGGTTTTTTAACTACTGTCATGGGTTGAGCAGTAGCAGTCATTTTTTCTCCTTCTTGTAGCTGGTGCAGTGCTGTGTTTTGACTTCTGGGCTGGGAACAGTTGCTTGATAGCGAGCATGTTTTGAGGTACTGCTGGGGTGGTTTTGTTCAGAGCCTTTTCTGAGCACGTGCTCTGCTGGGGAGGAGGGGAGGCCGGGAGGAAGGAGAGACAGGACACCTGACCCAGGCTAACCAATGAGGTATTCCATACCGTAGCACGTCATGCCCAGGATGTAACTGGAAGGGAGCCGGAAGGGCTGGAACTCTGGGGGAAAATGGAGGAGGTACTACGCAGTACTCGGTCGGGCAGGGGGGTGTGAGTTATGAATTGGTGACTGGTGAGGTGTTATATTCTCTTTGCTTGTTGTTTGCTTTATCATTATTTGTAGTAGTAGTAGCAGGAGTGATTTGTGCTATGCATTAGCAATTAAACCGTTCTTATCTCAATCCGTGGGGGCCATATTCTTTGGATTCTCCTTCCTAACTCTCCGGGAGTCGGGGGAGCAAGGGGGGGAATAAGTAAGCAAACAGTGCGGATTTGATTAAAACCACGACACTACTAGAAATTCTGTGTGGATCCATACCCAGATTTGTTTAGAGTTCCTGC
Source organism: Melopsittacus undulatus (assembly GCF_012275295.1). Taxonomy (NCBI): domain Eukaryota; kingdom Metazoa; phylum Chordata; class Aves; order Psittaciformes; family Psittaculidae; genus Melopsittacus; species Melopsittacus undulatus. The sequence goes on from NC_047533.1 coordinate 25,835,762, forward strand.
AAAAATTGGTTTTTATTTTAGGCTGCTTTTGTCTGCTTTCTCAACCTAGTCACCCATTTTCTTTGTTGCACGACAGACCCTCTGCACAGGGCCATTTTTATTCTATGTTGGCACAGCAGCCTAGCAAGTGCCTTAGGAGTTTTTGGCTTGTGCACAGTATTATAAACTAAGTACTACAGATTAATATGTAACTTATGGTTCTAAATTTATCAGAAGACATATTAAGTCACATACAGAAACTACAGTTTTGCAAGCAGCTACAAAAAGTACTTACCTGAGTGCAATTTAAATATTTTACTGGAATCAGTAGTTTATTTATCTGTGCAGTGCTTTAAAGGCATATTAGCTAGTGATAAACTTGATACAACTTGAAATGCTTAACTGAAATGTACCATATGGGACTGGAGTCTGTCTACACAACTGATCCTAGTGTTGGTGCTCCTTTATAGCCTTGCTTTGTAACTCACTATTAAAAATTAAATTTTCATTTTAGATATTTCTCCTGAAGTTCTCAGGCTTCTATACCACCTTAATTCTCATAAGCCAGGTATCTAAAATTATATATCCTACAAACTGTACAGGCCACACAGAAAATGTTCATTTGCTGACTCTCATTCATAATAGCTTGTTTTCTCTTTAGTTCTAAGGTAGGATCAGGAGAAGCAGTTCCCTTGAAAATCATTCAGGACACATTTACCAAGGTGATAAATTTCATGTCTTATTATTCTATGGGAAAAAGTATGTCTAAGATCAGTTAAACCTAGCAACATGATAGGAAATTCCCTAGTTTGCTGAACTACAGACATTGCAGAAAGGTCCAAGACAACCAGGATAGCATTTTTGTCTTATGTAACCAATATATATATATGCATCTAAATGTTTTTAGAAAAATGTGAAATTTTATGCATGTAAATATTTATATTACATATATAAATACATAAAGATATGAAAACTGTATATACTGTGTATATATATATATATATACACACATATAAAACCCTTCAAAGTGCAAATAAAAGAGTATTTGTGAATCTTTCATGTTGTTTCCACTTATAATAATCAGTGCAGAGAAAAAGCTATTGTGAGTGGGAAATGCAATATGAAGCTGATAACCAATTGATGGCTTGGCTTTGTGAACAAAGATTTGGGAAGGGCTTTACCTCCGCTTACTACAAGCACGATGACCAAGGGCATGTGGGATATGCAAAACTGGTTGGAAAAAAAGGCAGCTTAGGCAATCAGTAAGTGTCTGACCAGGACTGCCATCTCCTGAGCAATCATGAGCAACCCATGCCCTGGTCCGCCCACATGCAAGGTTGGATCTGCAGCTTCCCATGCACCTTGTCACCTGGTGTTTCGACCCTCTCCAGTCCATACAGACAAGTGTGAATAAGCCTTTCCAGACTGTGCAGTGGGTCTTTTAGGTGAGGGCAGCATGTGCAGAACTGGCCCCACCCTTTACATCTGAGGTTTAATTGCCACTGACTAGCTAGCTAGGACGGTGACAGCAGAGTCCTCAGGCTGTAGGTTTTATAAGAGTGTCCTTCACTTAGATGGAAGACCATAAAAGGCTAGATGAGCTCCATCAGCCCAGGTTTGAAGACAGGAGTTTTCCTTTTCCTATGAGGAAAGACTGTCTTCGCTAACAAAGATTCAGGAAGAGCTTTAGCCCATGCATTCTGAACAAGACTGTCAACTCCTGGGTCAATCTTGAGTGACTGATGACACAACAGCACAACATCAAGAGTCAAGGAGTGATTCAGACTTAGAGGCGTTCAGTCATAAGCCCGCAGATGGTAGCCTCGCGCCAGTGGCTCCTCAGCCAAGCGCACACACCAGGAGTCTGAACCTGCAGTTCCTCTCGTGCTGAGCAGGATTACTACTACAACAACACATCATTAGTAGGGTAAAACTAACCTGTTGTAACGCAGGTGTCCTAAGGCGAGCTCAGGGAGGACAGAAACCTCTTGCAGAGCAGAAGGGCAAAAGCTTGCTTGATCTTGATTTCCAGTATGAATACAGACCATGAAAGCGGGGCCTCACAATCCTGGCTTTTGGGGTTTTAAGCAGGAGGTGTCAGAAAAGTCATCACAAGGATAACTGGCTTGTGGCAGCCAAGCGTTCATAGCAACATCGCTCGTTGATCTTTCGACATCTGCTCTTCCTATCATTGTGAAGCAGAATTCACCAAGCATTGGATTGTTCACCCACTAACAGGGAATGTGATGAAGCTGATAATACAGCAGTGGTAAATGACCCATCACATATATACACATATAGACACACATGCCTTCAGCAAAATTCTAAGCTCTTAATGCTGGAGATAATTTTCTGATCTAATTACTTTGAAAGACAAGTAGATACAGCAGTATTTCCTGTCTTCCAATTTTTATTTCATTGGACAAGTGGGATATGGGAGCTGAGGTAGCATTTCAAATGAAGACAACACAAGTGTGAATATTAAAGTTCTTTAAATATTTTAAAGGCTTTTTTCAGTCATATAGTTCACTTTCTTGTATATGTAGTGCTTTGGGAAAGAAAGGACAATGTCTTTTCCAGACACACATATTTGCTTTGATTCAAATCAGAGTAGAGCACTGCAGACTATAAAGACAAAACTTCAGGAGACCTGAGAGTTGTAAGAGTGTAACAGAAGAGACAACATTTGTAGTAAATACTGTTTGGTCTTAAAGACATGCAAACTGCTCACAGTGGAAAGAAAACAGACAATGAAAATGCAGATAAGTCTGAAAAGTGTTAATGGAGATAAGATTCATAGGTGGTAGTGAAAATCACAACAAAAATTATTCAACTCCCAAGTAATGGAGAAAAAAGTTGCTGTTTACAGTAGACTGTGATACAAGAATGATACAAAATTCACCTAAGCCTGAAAATGAGCATAACTGGGCTTGAGAATACTATAATAAATGTTGCTTATTTTCTTTTTTAATAATGGGAACTCACCGAGGGAACATTTCCATGATATTATGAGATTTTATTCCACAGCCCATTTGATCACATGCATAATATTTGCTGATATTAAGGCTGAAGACAAAAGAATATGTAATGAAATTGAAAAGAACACCATTTTGTGTCAGCTCCACAAAATATGACTTAGATCAGGTGCTAGAGACAAAATTCACCAGTCACATAGCACAGAACTCTGAGCAGCCATGACCATATTTAAAGCAAGTTAAGCAAAGGCTGATGAAAAGATATCTTTTTTCCTCCTTCCACAGAAGTTTATTCATGTTTCTGCTTCTTCTTCCAAATTTCTGTTTAAAGAAATGTCGTTTTAATCAGTCTAATCTTTTGAAGCAGAGCTTTTCTCACCTTTTAAAGAATAACTGATGGAACAGAGATTGAATGTGTGGATGTGTGATTGTTATTTTTTCCCACCAAGCCCCTGGTTTGTGTATCTACGGCAAAGCAAAGATGCAAAGGACAAAGCAGAAGTTGCTGAAGGTACATATTGCACTCCTTTGCACTGAAGACCAGTTTGTTAATTCCACCTTACAGTTTTTATAATCTCCTGCTTTCTCTTTTTTTTTTCTTTCACTTTTCTGTTTGGTAATGCAAATTTATTCTCTAGCCAGAGCTAAGAAGCTAAAAAGATTTAGGTCATGATTAAATGCTCTGGTACCAATGACTGTCAGTAGATGCAAATCTATGAAAAGTATTCAGTTTCTCAGTTAACTATGATGATATCTGATTCCACAGCTTTTTTTTTCATTTGTTTTAGAGACATCCAGTGAAAATAGCAACTTTCCATAGTTTGTACATCTAGGAAGTGTAAACAGACACAGTTACTTCTGCCCTAAATTTGCGGTAGGCTGAGAGTTTGCTATTTTGATTGACATTAAGTAATGTCATTGCAGTAAATTTATTTTCCTTAAGTAATCAAGAAAGAGGTGATTAGCTAGGATGGATTTGTCAATAAATTGAAACAATCTGAATTATACAGAAAGCTCGTAGCTTAATTGTGGGCTGATAAAATGCCTCTGTCTTAACCTATTCCACCGACAAGGACAAATCAAAATGACCATTTACCCAGCCTTGCTTACTGGATACAATTTCCTCAAGGAACTGATATAAACTTGGTTAGAAAAACATTATAAATAAAGCATAATTCTGTCAAGAGGTGTACACGGTTAAGATGGGAATCAGAAGCAGACACTATAAACCACAAAAAAATAACTAATCACATTTTGAAACATAAAAATTTCTAGGTAGCTAAATATAGCTTTTCATATGGGTCCACACATGCACAGTAAGTAGCATCTTAATATTTAGGTTACTTTTAAACTCTAGCATCATAAAAAACTTAGAGGCAAAGAGGAATTTAAACCATAGCCATGTATCCCTGACACTGAAAGTAGAAAAAGCAGATAAGGCAGCCAGCTATGCTAGAAAACATAGATCTATTGCCCTTTTCCAGCCTAATTTATCTCTGAGAACACTTAAAAGAAAGGCAATGATCTTATATCTTAACCCCTTCTTCAACATGAAAAATTTCATTTCTTCAGGACTACCCAGATAGCTGAATTTTGGCCAGAGGATTCATGGATGGAAGAGGGGGATATGGGAAAAGCTGGGTCCCAAGGCTGATATGTTGAGTGATGACAAATCCGGGTTCAATTTCTAAACTGTTCTGGCATTTTACATGATACTAATGCTGTATTAAAAATAGAATGCTACTGTAAACTCATAGCCCTGATCATGTTCTGCATTCAACAGGAGCCACTTTCGTTAGGTCTCCATGAATATTAATTAGCTGACAGATATTCAGTATCATCACCAAAGACATGAAATCTGAATGGTCATTTCAGTCTCTGCAGACCTGAATCAAACCAAGGGTAAATTGAAAAAAGGTTCATGATGATCTCATAAAGTAAAATATATTACTAGTCTTTCCCATGTAACTAGGAATGGATTCCAAACACCTTGCTGCTTTTGTTTGTTTGTTTGTACATTTGGTTTTTTTTCTCTAGTAACTGCCACCGGATTTCTGCCATAGCATGGATTTTTAGCCTTTTTTTTTTTTTTCCTGGAGAAAATTCCATGAGGACACTTCAGAGATGCCGTGAGAAACGCAGATGAGATGCAGATGCTGCCCTTTCTTGACCTAGGAAACATCCACATTTTTTTTTGAGAATGAACTAGCTTGTACCACAGCTTGGAAGATTTGTGAGTGTTGCCTAGGGACAAATCTGTCGATTAATTCCAGTGTGTTCTCAGTTACCAAAACAAGTCACCAGTAGCTAGACTCTCAGGTCTGTATATGCCAAGGCATCACACAAAGAAAAATTTCCTCAAATTATTAAGGATGCATTCACAGGAGAGATGAAGTGAATGTCTGATAGTAGTCTTTAGTGTTGGACATTGTGTTAGTGGGTTACAGTAAGACAAAAAAAAAAGGAGGAAATAAAGTACGTTATGTACCAGCATATTTTAAAGGATATGCAAAGCTATTTCTTGAATAAATTCCTCCTTCTCTCCCTTGTAGGCCATGAAAACCTTTCCTTTAAAATGTAATGGTTTTGCGTCTGCATGGACTTTTTCTATAGTTTGCTATTCTTTTAATGTCTCATCAGGTGCCATCAAGGAAGCAAAACACACATTTTTATTTGTTCAGCAATCCCAAACCTTTTGCTTCATTTCCTCTTTTCCTACTGCTCCCAGCTCCCCTCTTTAGAGACTGTTCTTCAAGAGTGCTATCTAGTTTGTGATGATTTATCAGCAACTCTAACACCTTTATGATGTAGAGGGTACATAGAAAACATACTAATGGGAAGAAAAAGAGAAGAAGGGCACAACCAAAATACCCACAGGCTTTGAGACAGATTCAAAAGCAAAGGTAGGCAGACCAAAATATAAATTTCTTGGAGGAAAATAACATTTCTGGGGAAAAAATAATAATACAGAAAGGAACACAGATATATTCCAGCAAAGCCCCATCTCTGATACGTATGTCTGACCTTGTTTCCTGCAATCTTACATGTTGCAGGTTCAACAAAAGCACAGTGTTAATGAGCTCAGACAGAAGAGGAGGATTGTCTAAGTCCCTGAGTGTGAAAGAAATCTAGTATTTTTATTTATATGCCTCTAGGTGCCTGTCAAATATATTCATGTATTGTCAATAACATGGAGGTACTATTTCAGCTGTGAATTTGCAGTCTGCAAATTGAATGCAAGGCTGGAAGAGCTGCTGGTTGCAGACAAGCTTGTTAGGGTATTTGGCAAAACAGCACTTGAGCAAAGTGCATGAGATGTCAGTCTGATAAAAATCACTTGCCCTTGAATCAGAAAAATACAGACTTATTGCCACAACTGTTGCTCATGGGAAAAGCCTGCAAAGAGATATTCACTGCTGTCAGCATAAGCCTGCTGTGATAGTTTATTCTGTCTCACTTAGCAACGTGGCATGGGCTTTCTGGATCCTGTGTCTCACCAGTATTTAGTGATGTGTAACTATCCACTAAAGACTTAAAAAATCTAGGATGAAGGTGAAGCTTTAAATTGTCTTTTAGTGAGTGGTGGTGTTGAGAGAAGTGGTAAGGCAGACTGTGGATGCCAGCCAAGCACCTCCAGTCCTGGGAGCTGCAGCCATCTCCTGGGAGGGAGCCTGAGAGAAAAAAAAGGCTCCAAAACACGAGGGTACCACAAGAGCTCACCCAGCATCAACAGGTGTTGAGAAAGAAGGGGTCACAGTTCCTCAGCGCCAGGAAAAGGAGAAAAGGCTGTGTGTGACCTGGGGCTTCCCAGACAAAGGTTTCTGTGGTGGTGGTAGTGGCAGATAGGAGTGACAGAGCTCCACAGGTTGAAGCAACCTATAGTACAAAAACTGACACTGATTTTTCACTTGGAAAATGAAATGGGCCATGAAGGAACTGGCAAATGAAGTTGCTAAGCCGCTGTCCATCATATTTGAAAAATCATGGCAGTCAGGTGAAGCTCCTGACAACTGGAAAAAGGGAAATATAACCCCTGTTTTCAAGAAGGGGAAAATGAATGACCCGGGGAATTACAGACCAGTCAGTCTCACCTCTGTGCCTGGCAAAATCTGGAAGCAGATTCTCCTGGAAGGCATGCTAAGGCACATGAAAAACAGCAAGGTGCTCAGTGACAGCCAACATGGCTTCACTAAGGGGAAATCCTGCCTGACCAATTTGGTGGCCTTCTATGACAGGGCTACAAAAGTGATGGATGGGGTGGAGCAGCTGACGTCATCTACCTGGACTTGTGCAAAATGTTCGACACTGTCCCACACAACATCCTTGTCTCTAAATTGGAGAGACATTAATTTGCTACATGGACCACTCAGTGGATAAAGAACTGGCTGGATGGCTGCATACAAAGAGTTGTGGTCAATGGTTCAATGTCCAGCTGGAGACCAGTAACAAGTGGTGTTCCTCAGGGACTGGTGTCAGGACCGGTGTTCTTCAGCATCTTTGTCAGTGACATGGACAGTGGGATTGAGTGCACCCTCAGGAAGTTTGCCAATGACACCAAGCTGAGTGGTTTGGTTGATAACGCTGGAAGGAAGGAATGCCATCCAGAGGGACCTCAACATGCTTGTGAGGTGGGCTAATGGCAACCTCATGAAGTTTAACCATGCCAAGTGCAAGGTCCTACACCTGGGTCAGAGCAATCCCAGCACAGCTACAGGTTGGGCAGAGAAGAGATTCAGAGCAGCCCTGCAGAGAAGGACTTGGGGGTGTTGGCTGATGAGAAAATTAACATGAACTGGGTTCAGTGTGCACTCACAGCCCAGAAAGCCAACCGTATCCTGGGCTGCATCAAAAGAAGCGTAACCAGCAGGTCAAAGGAGGTGATCCTGCCCCTCTACTCTGCTCTCGTGAGACCTCACTTGGAGTATTGTGTGCAGTTCTGGTGTTCTCAACATAGAAAGGACATGGAACTGTTGGAACAAGTCCAGAGGAGGGCCACGAGGTTGATCAGGGGACTGGAGTACCTCCCGTATGAAGACAGGCTGAGAAAGTTGTGGCTGTTCAGCCTGGAGAAGAGAAGGCTGCGTGGAGACCTCATAGCAGCCTTCCAGTATCTGAACGGAGACTATAGGGATGCTGGGGAGGGACTATTCATTAGGGACTGTAGCAATAGGACAAGGGGTAATTGGTTCAAACTTAAATAGGGGACGTTTAGATTGGATATAAGGAAGAATTTATTTACTGTGAGGGTGGTGAGGCAGTGGAATGGGTTGCCCAGGGAAGTTGTGAAAGCTCCATCCATGGCAGTGTTCAAGGCCAGTTTGGATGAAGCCTTGAGTGACATGGTTTAATGTGAGGTGTCTCTGCCCATGGCAGTGGGGGTGGAACTAGATCTTCAGGTCCTTTTCAACCCTAACTATTCTATAATTCTATGATTCTATGGCTGTTAGAGACTGCTAGATTCAGAGACAGGTATCTCTGCTAGTTGCTTCTTGCCATGGGTGGTCAGCTGAAAGTTAAATAAAATTGATCTCTGGCAGTTACAAACTAACTACGAAAGGCTAAAATGATTTGAGATTCTCTTAATCTTCCAAGCATAATATCAGGGCATTATAGGGTTTATATGAACCCTGTATCCTTTTTTATCCTTTGGCCTCAACTGCTTACACTAGCAGTATGTCCTGCACTACTAGACTGCACCTTCAGGAGATCTTCTTTCTCTTGTCAGTTAGTCCTACCTTTTCTGATTACACCAAGTTTAGGGCCAGAATCAATAACATAAGAAAGAAATGAATAATTCATACCTACCAGGATCAGTTTTAGCCTCTTACAGGAGTCTATGAGAATGATCATTTTGTAAAGTCAGCTTTCAGCTCTGTGTAGCCTCTTTGCCAATTAGCAACTGTCAGAATCATGGGACAGCTTCTTTTTATTTAAACCTGCATCTCACCTGTCTATGCTCTGTCAATCAAAACTTGGTTCTGCAGACAGGTCTTATCCTTCACTGACATAGAGGTTTGCCATATTACTTTACTTCTTACTTTTCCCTCTGCCCCCCAGATTCTGTTCTAAAATACATATGTAACATCTCCTGCTACATATACTGGACTTGATTACAATTACATTTATTTCAGATTTATAGCTGTTCGACTTCATTGCTTTCTGTTGAGTAAGTGCTGATTTACCTTAAGTGCAGCTTCACCAGCCATTATCTCAGGCTTCTAGAATCTCCTTTAAAATCTCTCTCGGGCATTATTGTTAAGTTAACCTACCACAGTAGTCAGGTTAGACAACCTGACTCATGTTAACGAGCAATTTTTTGCACCATCCATTTAAAGCTTATCAAGTTTAAAAGCCTGTTTCCTCATTTACTTTTTACATTTCAACCAATTAATTCTAGTAACATCTCCCTGTAAAAATGAGGTAACATGCTGTAAAGTTTAAAGTGCACCAGAGTGCACTTTACTGAATGTCTGCATTACAGGGGTTCTGCATGTCATAGCTGCTGTGCCATAGAAGATGACTTGAAATAATCCTCCTAATTGATCTGCACATCAAATGCTCTGAAAATGTAAAAAAGGGGCTTAGACTGTCAGTAGCTTGGCTAGCTCACAGTCTATTGTCCCGAGTCCCATTTCTTTAATGCACATGGTGATAACAATGACTAAAATTCATCTGCTGTCAATGTCAATAAATCTCTAACAAAACTCTAACAAATATTCACAACCAGTTGTTGAAGAGTTTTCATATTTCTTACTTGAATATAGAATCACTAAAGCAGTGTCAAGGGTTTTTAGCATAATATCTGCGGAGTCATTTGTGGTGCCCATTTTCATACAAAACATGCCTTTTCACCATTTCTGGCTGTTGCAGAAGTTCACGATGGTTATAGAAAGGGAAAAGGTTGGGGAACGGGTCCAGTGTGCTACAGGCTTTCAGAGAACAGATGTCAGTTAGACATAAAAAAAATAAACTTGGCTCAAGTGAGTTTACCTTGCAGACATCTTTGGGCTATTAAAAAAAATCGACTCCTGTTCATCATCACTTAGAATTAGTTTGTTGCTGAATTCATGGTTTATCTAACACCACTGAATTTAATAGTCTTACATCAGGGATGAATTTGGCCCTTGGTCTTTAAAGCAATCTTTCCCCTTGTGTGAAACAAAAACACCATATGGTGAGTCCTTGGCTTGATATCTATAGCTGAGCTTTCTATTGCTCCTTTCTGATTCTGCTGGTGGAAAAGGTTAAACCCTGCAGAGCTGGTTCAGTCAATGCCAACCTTCAATGACAGCGGGTGAAAAAAGAGTTAACGGGGAGCTTCATCCATATAACCCATCCTGCTCATTCTCCCAGGGCTGCACATTATGCAGGCTGAGCTGTTTGCTGTTCATGGAGTGATGGAGTTAAGCCCCCAGAGAATCAAAGGAACAATTCTCTTCTTAGAGCTGTTCAGTTATTCCTGTAGTTCAGTCTGTGAGACATCCCTCCTCATAAGTGCTAAGAAAGAAAGCAGTGCTTGAATAAGCTCCCCTTCACACCATCTCAAATGAAGACCTATGCCACAAAGTGCTGGATCTGTAGGCAAGAAAGCTGCAGTTAGCACTACAAAAATATATCTGCTGAATTTAATTGTCCAAAGAGTTTTTGCCCTACACTAATAAAAAGCTGCAAGAAGTGGGTAGTGAATGCTTCTATGTTGCAAACTAGGAGGATTTGTCAAACATACCATGTCAGTTGCTTCAAATCCTCTCCACTAGTTTCCTTCAGGAGACCAGAACTAGTGTAAACACTTTTCCATGAGCTGCAGAGCTACCAGTTTGCCTTTCACTACCTGCCTTGTAGCAGGATTAACCCCTGCTTGGTCAGTCATGCCAACCTTTGATGCTCTGTTTGTCTCATTTCGTCTCAAGCATCTCCAGTTTCTTTGCTGAGCCACATGTGGAAAATGGCTTTCAGATAAAAAATGACAGGTTGATGCCTTCAGCCTTACTCATGAAGTGGTTATAACACATTCAGAAACCTTTGACTGTTGTCTCTCAAAATACTAAATTGAGATTGTTTTGAACTTCCAGATGTTTTTGCATGTAAAGAAAGATTCAAACACCCTTATATAAAAAGAGTAGTATTGTTTGCCCAATGTTTAACAAGTACTGGATTTATTTTTTTTCCAAATTAATTAATTAGTCTTTTAGTTGGAAGTCAATCCTTTAGGAAATTTTCTTGCTGTTTCCAGCCATGCACTTGTCCCAGCCAAGTTCAGAAACATAGTGACAGCTCTTCAAGCTTCTTGTATCACTGAAGTTTACAGAGCATTTATGGCAGAAGAATCATTAAAACTTTAATTTCAGTTTTGCTTCTGGGAATGTTTTCTTTTGGTTTTCATAACAGATTATTTTTATTTTTTGTCCTGCAGCAAGAGTTTATACACCTGCAGCATGGCACAGAGGAAAATTCACAAAGCATAGTTCAGCTCTAGGGATGCTATCTGCCCTGGGTTCCTCCTCAATTGAAGGAGAGAGGCAAACTTGTCTGGAAAGCAAATCTAGAATAAGAGCTAGTTTTAAGACATCTAAATCCCCTCCTGAAGGACCTCTCTGCAAGCTGACAACAAGACAGGCAGTTGAAATTGCAGCTTTTGTGGACACTCCTTTTCCACCCTATGGCTTTTTACTGAATAACCACCTGCTTTGTTTCAGAGACTCCTGCCTTGTTGGGTGCACTGAAGGGGAGAACAGTCTGTGTCAGTACTTATTTTTTCTGCCAACCTCTCCATAAACCTGTGGTCTTCCGCTTTATTTACTGCCAGCTGTTCAGACCCTGCTCTGAGGCCAGAAAACAAATCGTTTTCTAATCTGCCTGTGAGTAGGATTGTTCTTCTTTCCCCAATCTGGGTAGGAAGGACAGTGAGATTGCAGTCATTAAAGGAAAGAAAACTATAAACACATTGAGTGATAGGTGCGAAGCTTTGAATACTCAAAGCAGAGCTGCTGTGGCTCAGGAAGTAGCTGACAAGAGTTAACACTGTTTTCACTCTGTCTGAGCCAGCACCAGTGGAGGAGGATGAGCTCCACACCTTAGCAGAGGATTTCCAAGTTTTGATGACCAACGTGTCTCTGGCACATGTGGATTCGTATCTGCACTTGGAGAGGTATTTCTGCTTCCTCTGCACCCTCACTTCGATGTCTCTTTAGCTTGTCCCTGCCCAGTCCTCTTATGACCTCCCTAGAGCATCACTGTCTATAACCCTAAATGCCATACCCTCTTCTGCAGATCTTTATTCAACTCTTTGCATCCTTTATTATTTTTTTTTTTTGCATTGTGTCTTCTATTTTTGGCCTCGCTGTTCTCATTTCACTACATATTCCCTTCTCCCAGCATACTTCTTGCCCTGTCTACATGTCTTTTGACTCGTAAGGCTGTATTTCCCCTTCCTGCAGGCTGCTGTACTTTCTCTTGGGTTCCAGCAGTAGCCACACTTCAAGTAGTGGAGTGCATTGTCAGACACCCATTGCCTGTAGTAGTCATTAGTAATAATTTCAAGGTAGAGACTATTTATTTCAGAGGCAACTTGCACAGACTCTTCAGAAGAAAGAATATTGGAAACATTTAAAAGACAGTAAAATTTTTTTACAGGTTAGTAAGTTGTGCCATGTTTTGGTGGGCATTCAATGAATCACCTGTTTTCCTGGGCCAACAGCAGTGAGAAATGAAAAGTCTTATACCACCGCCTTTTAGTCTCAATGTAACATAAATCAATTATTAGTTCTTGCAGACATTGTTGGAACAGGAAGAACAATTTTGTATGGGAACCTTTTTTTAAGAAACTTTCCAAAAGAAATTCTGTCTGAAATGCATTTGCTGACATGGAAAATTTTAACTGCAACAGCTGAAATTTGACAAACTGATAGGTAATTGAATGCAGGATTTATAGAGAAAGTGTTAGATGGCAGTCATTTTAATACTCATATTCCTACTAGCTCTATTTGTAATGTGCTATTTGCATTCCAATTACTATAGTAATGGATGAGAAAAATATTATTCAAATTCTCATATTTTTTTACAAGAATAAACAAAATAATTACATTATTAAGCATAGCAAACTTTTAACATAAAATACATTGATGATTCCTGGATATCCTTATTTAGCTCTTAATGATAACATGCGTAACATTATTTTGGACTGAAATGAATAGTATCCATAGTCATGATAACTTTTTTAGTTATGATGATTATTTGCCAATTTTGCTATTCAAGAGCTATGGTTTACTACTTTTTTGTATACTTTGATTTCACACAGACTAAGGTGTAAGCACCAATGCTAACACCAACTTGTGTTAGCAGGATAAAGCAAGCTATTCTTTTTAATATATCTGTTTTGTTGATTCAATATAAAATGCTTTCTTTGCCTCTTTACTGCTGCAATTCGTAGGAAGATTGTGAGTCATGAAGCAGCACAGGAACCTTTGTAAACTAAGAATAAGAAATCAGATTTGTGAGAGCTTTTAGTGGTGGAAACTGTTCTAAAAGCAGAAACATTGTTCAAGCCTTTGTATAAGTCCTGTAATGTAATTACAGCTAATAGAGAAACTGTGAAATTCTATTTAGGTAGAGCAGATGAAATAGTAAGATATAAACCCCACATTCATCAGAGGAAGTAGCTCTTTAGCTGAAAGGGTTTGTCTCCCTATTTAATTTCTTTTCCCACACACAAGAAGACAATGTTCAGAACTGACCAGCACAAAGAAGATACCCTCGAAAAAGCCCTGAGGTGTTTAGTTTCAATCCCCTTTCTTTAACAAATACAAACTGGTATCCCCAGGAACTGTAGGTATGCAAAAATTCAGGGTTGGGCTTTTCCTCTGAGTGGAGAAACCAGGGAGTAATCAGCCGAGCTCCTACCCATCTGCCATATGACACAATTTAATAAACTGCATTTTCTGTAATCCCAATACAAAATTTTCACATCTGTTAGCTGTATCAGCCACCTGGGCTTGTAAGAATAATTGTGAAATATTTTTAAAATATATTAGATGTGTTTCAAGAAAGTGTATTCCTTTGAAAGTAATTTTTTAAAAAATGCATTCTCCACCTGCGAATCTATAATAATTACAACTCAGTTTACCCACCTTCAGCTGGTCTCCAGCAACAGGTTTCCTGGGAATCATGAGCACAGATATTCATAAGCTGCAGGAAATAGGTCTAGACAGTACCTGTGTTTCCTGCCGTAGTAACAACTCCTTTAACGCACAGAGAAGATTTCCAGCTACACAGAGAAGACAAAAAAAAAAAAAAGGAATGCTTACATTATACTATGTCCATCAGTCTTTTTAATGGACTTTAGTAGTGCTTATAGTTGCAGAGTAGTGCTTACTCATGAATGGAGCATAGGGTCATTCACCCAGCACAAGCTTGTTGCCTTTGCATTTTGTGGCTGGAGCTAAGCACACTACATCCATATTTGCTTTCTGAGCTCTGGGCCTGTCCCTGTTAATGGTTAAAAATAGCTGAGAATGGATGCATCTCTCTGGGAAAGCAGAAAACAGGGGTTTGGATGTGAGTTAATTTATAATAAACTAAAGCCTTGTCCTATTTGTTTTAGAACTCAAACTTCTTCCATGACTGAATTAAATCAATGGAACTTCTTGAATGAAGTGAGAAAACTAGTTCAAATGGTTATATATATATATATATATATATATATATATAAATGGAGCCAAAGCAGATGTGACAACCTAAGTAAGGTTAAGACAGATTAATTCTGCTAAAATACTTAACACTGCTTCTAACTTAAACATACCTACAGCTGGTAGAAGGGGCTGTAATGAATTAATTGTTTTAACTTTCTTGTAGGTTCATAGATTTTTAAATATAGAAAAGATCATCAGCTCATGCACTCTGATCTGCTTAATACAGTCTATAAGCCATGTATCAAGTATCAATAGAGAGCATCTGAGTAAATATTTTTGTGAAATAGTCTGCATTAATTTTAAGATAAAAAGGGGTGAAGATTCTATCATTTTTTGTTAATTTGTTTCAGAAGTTTTTTCACCTGTAACACTGGGGAAAAAAAAAAAAAGCATCTCTTTAATTTGATTTTTTCAGACTGAAAATTGCAGCTAGTGAATCTTATTAATCTCTTCTCTCTTTTTCAGTGTCATTCCTGGCCAGGTTACAGGATGTGTGTCAGCAGGCATGACTTTTATTCTTTGTCCCTAAGTGTATATGTTAAAATAAACATTTTTTTTTAATTGTCCCAGTTTAAAGAAGAGATCTGTATTATTCTGTGGCTGCCCTGTGCTCACCAGCACTTATTATTATATCTATTTCTTCTGCAAGTTTTATATTTATTTGCAAAACATTAAAACCCCAAACCTGTTGAGAGGTAAAGTATAAGAAACAAAAATCTTTGTAAAAATTTATATATTTATTTATAAATATTTATAAAATAAAGCTTGATTTTATTTTATTTCCTACACCTTCAGAAAGAGACTATTTTGTAAAATAAAGAAGCAGAGTCATATATTCTAATAGAATTCTACACTAGAGTAAAATCTTGGTAAATTAAGAGCCACATTTGAGAATAAAAAGACACAGGCATGAAGATGTGGATGAAAGGGAAGGGAGGAAGCAGGCCAGAGAAAAACCTATGTATACCAGAGTCCTGTGTAAGTTTAGGTTTTAACAATATTCTTTGGTTGACGTTGACACAACTTAAGAACACAACTTAAAAATACTGGAATAAGTCCTGTCCCATCTTACACATGAAGTCATTTTGTAATTTTTGGATGATGAAGAGTGGGGACCTGTCACCACTCTAACCTGAAGAAGACCTCTGTGCTCTGAAATTTATGACCAGTTTACAGCCCCTCCCTCATGCAGCATTATGCTTTGTACTTCTGCTACTGACAGTACCAGAGAATTACACAAGTTTCCTAAACTGGTGTGTACATTGCCTCTTGACATGCTCAGAAATACTTACTAACTGACACATTGTGTACCTTTTAGGCACAACAGTACTGAAAGTGCATCTAGATTCTTCATTGTTATTTTGTGGTACATATATTATTACTTTCCTGGTTTACTTAATTTTTGTATTTTGATTCTGAGGGATCGACAGGTTGCAGGGTCCCTTCATTCTTTCTTCAGTTCATTGGATGTGAAGAAAAAACAAGGAGTCTCAACCCAATTTCGTTGAAATGTTTTTTCCTCATGTAGCTTTCTGGGGAAGTGAAATTGTATCTTTATTGCACACAGTACACAGTTTCCACAAGGGGTAAATGATTATTAATAGCAGATCTTCCACATTTAATGAGCACCTGCTATGCAGAATAGGTCAGTGGTTTTGAAGAAACATTACAAAACACTTGTTATAATTAGTGTAATTAGGCTTTTCAAATAGCTGCCCTATATGTAGAAAAGCATATTCTCAAACTTACTTTGCAGGTGGTTATAATAACCACTGATTTAGATGAGTTTCCAGCTGTTTGGGCAACATTTATTAATTTCTCAGTGTTTCTGGAGAAGTGCTTAGCAATAGTGGTTATAACCATATAGAAATATTCATACTTGATAAGGCCAGTAGCCTGTTTATATTTCTGCCCTGTCTTTGACAATGGCTTTTCCCAGATGATTCAAGGGGAAATGTGAGAGATTGCCTCCTAGACAAGACTAGACAAGTCCTTATTTGAAAGTTATTTTTGATAGTCCTCAACTGAATGCAATGCAAGCATGTGTATTGCTTCTAAAATGGGTGAATCTTGTCTAACCTAGCTCTCTGCTTGCTTTTTTCTTATGAAAAAGCTGCATTGACATATACATTTAAGTAGACCAGCACTGGGACATATTTTTCTTTACAGGTGCCAGCCTACTGCAGTTCAGACATGGCTGCTGGCCTATATTGTGCCTCTTTCCCACCAAATCTTTAACCTGCCTCATTTATTTAGACTATCAGTTCTGCCTAGAATGCAGAAGAAAGATGATCCTTTATATGGAAGCTACATCTCTATATACCAAAAAATAGTTAGCTACAAGATCCCTTTTAAGTTACATGACAAATCGAATTACCAAGATTATTATATTTATTTTATTTATTTATGAGGATTATCTCCAGCAATATTGGTCCCTTTCATGTGGAAGCTTTGATTTTGTCAAAGCCTTTTCGTTAAACCAAATTAACTTACACCAAATATCTCTGCTAAGAAGGCAATGTTTTTCCAGTTTGAAATAATTTACTTCTAAAATATTAAAATGTTCTTTGAAATGCTTAATTTAAACATTTTTAATATGAATTTTTAAACTATTAGTTCTGCAGAAAATGTCTATGTTTCTTTTTTGAATACTCTTCAGTAATGGATTCTGAGAACTCACTTTCTGTGTGTGCTTGTTGTACTGCAATAAAAGTTTTAATCTAATATTTCCTTTTAGTCCAAAAATGTCCTTGGGATGTAACTGTAGAACCATAAGAATCACAAAATAATTTTTTCATTGAATATGTGTTAATTAGTTTGTGAAGCAGACTAAATTACATTTAATTTCAATTTAAGACCTCCCAGTAACCTACCAGGTTAGTGTAAATTTTCTTAAGGAAGAAAGCATGCTAACATTCAGTAAATTAAGTATTTGAAAGGAATTTGAACAGATTTTACTCCAACCACACTGTCTTCTAGTTTCATGACCTGCTGTTGCTCTGGATAGCATGGCTTGTACTTTAAGAAAAACACAGACTCCTGTAAATAAATAGCTGTTCTATTGCTGAAAAAAAGCTTATTACATCTGTTGGTTTATATTGCATTAAGAATCTTATTTCCAAACCCCACTTTCCTCATTTTTGCTTGAAGGGGAAAAAACAAGAAACTGTTTTGCATGGCTTACATAAAACTATGTGACTGTTATGGGCAAATTGATCATTAACTTTGAAATTCAGTTTGACTAACTTTTCCATGCACATTATGCAAGTTTATTTTCAGATTTGGCAAATATATCCAGCAGAATGAACACATAGAAGGTTATCAACACAAACATTGAAAATGTGTTTATAAATATAAGTGAATTTCTGCCTTATACTTGCACAGAATTCACTCAACTTCAAAAGCATAAACACTTGAAAGGAAGAAATTGCAAAAAAAAGAATAATAGCAAAACATCACAGATTGTTCTTCAGTATTTGCTGTTCACAGTTTGAATAAAGAATAGCTAAATCTGAATTTAAAGCATATTTGTAATTTTGGGATGTTACAGATTATAGTGTAATGCGTATAGACATCTCGTCTATGCCAACATTATCTACATGATGTTAAGCCTAATTTTTCTTTTCACATATTTTGGCTCAGGGAAAGCAGTCATTTTAGCAAGGTCAAAAACACTACAAACAGGATGACAGCTCAGAACGAATCATTACATTTACAATTTGGAGAAATCAGTGCAGTTAAAAAAACCCAAAACACAAAACCAAACACCAAACAAGAAAGTGCTTTAAGTAATGTGCTAGTGTTCCTGAAGACTCCAGCATCATTTTCCTTTGTATCTCTTGGCAAATGAAGCAAACCTATCCTCCTCCCACTTCATAACTCCCTAACATTAGTTCTTAATTATCATCTGCAAAATGATGGTCAAAATATTTCATATATTGCTGATATGACTTGGAAAAAACATAATAAATAAAAGAGCGCTTTGATCAAAGACTCCTCTTGAAGAGAAAACACAGTTTACTTGGAGGTTAATAACCTTGGAGTGCTTCAATACTTTAGATCTGCTACATGAAAATTGTCAAAATATTTTCAGTTTCAGAATCCTTGACTTAAGGGAAGCAACTCTTATTGTCATAATGATTCATGACCTAGTTTCAAACAGATTGCTTGCTTTCTGTCTCCATTCTTTTTTCTGCCTTTCTCTTTTTATTTTCTTTGCCCTGTCTTCCCTTGCCTTTCACTCTGCTCACTTTCCCTCCCCTTCCATCCTCCTTCCTCTTCCTTTTCCTCTTCCTCTTCCCCTTCCTCTTCCTTTTCCTCTTCCTTCTCCTCACCCTCTTCCCCTCCCCCTCCTCTCCTTCCTCTCCCTTTCCCCCTTTCCTTGTATTTATTTTATTTATTTTATATGTTATTTTATTTTTCTTTTATTTAATTTTATTTCATTTTTATTTTATTTATTTTATTCTGTGTCATGAGATAGTTTAGGGATAAGAATCACACCAGTGCCAAAAGAAGGCAACATGCTGGCCAATACAAGTACTTCACTCCTGGTCTAAGAGCATCAGCTAGTGCTACCAGAGTAACCTGAGCCACAGCTACACAGGGAGGGTATAAATATAGTTTAAGTTATATACATATTGTGCATTGCTCTATTCTGTTGACAAGTAATCTGACAAACAATGAAAGGATAGTAAGTTTCCTTCCTCAGCTCCTTTTCCTTCACTGTACTTTAATCCAGCATTGGAATCATGGAATCAGATAGGTTGGGAAAAACATTTAAGATCATCAAGTCTAACGTTTACCCCAGGACTGCCAAGACCACAACTAAACCATGTCACTGAGGGCCTCATCTACCCAGTTTTTCCAGCAATAATGATCCCTCCATAAGCCTGTCCTAGTACCTCATCACCCTTTCAGTGAAGAAATTTTTCCCAACATCTAATCTAAATCTCCCCTGGTGCAGCTTAAGGCCATTACCTCTAGTCTTATCACTTGTTACTTGGGAAAAGAGATTGGCCACAAGCTCCTCCATCATCTTTTCAAGTAGCTGCAGAAAACAATAAAAACATGTATATAACCATCTCCATCAAAATAGGGTTTGTATAGCAATGTTAAGGTTTCTGTGGGCCGAACAGCTTCATACACAAAATCCCAAAGCAGAAGAGACAAAGTTGTTCCAAACTTCAAGGACCTAAGACATACTTTCTCTTTCAAATGGGTGACTCAGGCACAGATTACTTTTCAGGGGTCAGAAACAGCAGTAGAGATTGCTTTTAAATACTGTTTTCAAGTTACACTTGCTCACCATGAAGCAAGCTGTCAGAAAATAATGAAGCAACGTTATACATGTTGAAGTTGCAAGATGGGAAATGAGAATCAGATCAAAGGTCTCTGAAAGATGAAAGTTAGAAACAAATGAATTTCTCAAATTGAAGATTGAGTAATCTATCATTGAAATCCTTCCTATAGTCATTGGAGCATGGGTTTTCTTTTTCTTTTTTTTCTTCTTTTTTTTAAACAGCTCATAATGCCAGAATAAAGCATTGCAAATAAACACGGGATTCAGTCCAGCTACTGCTGTAAATTTTCCACAAAGCAAAAAAAAAAGTGTTACTATCTCGATCATAGGTGAACACCCGCATGTCGGTATTTGAATTGACCTCAGTATGTGTTGTGGCAAGTGATCTTGAGAGCTGGCTGGATGAAACTACAGAAATACTGCTTTGGTGGTGTGTTTCAGATACATGTTTCTAGGTTCATTTCCTTTTGGGAAATGCAGCTTTCTGCATTTCTTGCCTTTAGATGCCTATATATTATTCAGATATGGTGACGTAAACTAGTGCATTCAGTTGCAGAGATTAGTCCAGCCTACTAGGGAGTTCAGTAATATTACTCAGAATATTCTCATGTTGAGTTGTAGCACATGCGGTAGGTGCTGTTACCATTAAAAACAGGGAGTTGGGTGTCTGAAATGAGAAGCTTTAATTGCCATCAGAGCTACCATGATGCTGACAGACTGACACAGATAGTCCAAGTGATCAAATACATAGAGCCAAGGTTACTGGAGCCAAGGGATAGAGCCCACTACAGTGAGAGTTCACTGAACCTGGTGAAGATACACTGATTTACTTCAGGTGAGGCTGAGGGATGATCAATGAGCTTCCACACTTTGAACACTGTTGAACTTCTGTCTTACCACATGACAGGGCATGCTCCTTTCCTTTTAGACATAGTGCTTTAGAAACTACTCTCTTTGTATACTGTAAATGTTGACCTGCACTAGAAATAAGCCTCTCTTCAGTAATTAAATGTCACAGATTACAGAGGAAACCTAGAAAAGGTGCTGCTTTTCAGCCTGTATAAGTTCATTGAAATTCAACTCATATTTAATGAAATGGCAAAATATTTCCTGTGAATCTCTGGTCAATTAGCTTTTCAATGTTCTCAAGTCATTTTTCACCAGAAACATTCATGCTTATAGTAATGAAAATTGCTTCCCAAACCCACAGAGTGTTGAAAGTCTTTGGAAAATAAAGTATAATATAGAATATTAGAAAAGAAAATATAGAAATTAGATTATTTCTTTACTGAAAAGTCAGACCTGCGATTCAAAGTGAATTTAAAGAATCGTTTTTCAATTTTAAACAAACTTACAAGAAAGACTATTGTTTCCTTTGACATAGTAAAACAATTTTGAGAATGGGCAATCTTATTTGAAATGACTGTGTAGGTGTCATGCTTAGCTAATCGTGAAATGTCATTTTAAAAAATATTAATATATTCCTCTTAGAATGGAAAGCACAGTAATGTACTTTGTAAATGAGATCAACATTCTTCAAGTCTAGAGAAATACTATTCACTGGCTGCTTATCACCATAATGCTGATTCCTGTCTTCTAGTAATAAAAAGCTGTCATGCTTCCTTCTCTAAAGTGCTTGAAGGCTGAAGACCAATATAATGATCAAATAATAAAAAAAACAAGTAACCCCTGTTACACTATTGCAAAGCAAGAATAAAGCCATAGTAGGAGATTGTAGAAATTTAAATGTAACAATGGGACTGAACTGCTAAAATGTGGTTTATGTCCTAGGAAATTATTCCTGTATTCACATCTTACCCAAGTGAATGGAAGAGGGAGATTTGTAGAACTCCTCACAGAATATCAGAAACTTGTCACATTGTGATGATCATCAATTAACTCTTAGAGTATACAAAATACAAAGATTCTGAACCAGTTGTATAAATCTAAACAGCACAGCTTTTCTTATTGCTTGGAGTTTATTCTGAAGCAGAGTCATGAAGTTAATGTCAGCTCAAAAGAAAAGCAAGTGCCCCACAGGTGAGATATACAGCCCCATCCAATAATACTACTTTTATTTTGGACTTTAAGCAATTCTGCTATTTCCTACTTTTTGTAAGGTTCTCTTCATAAGCATAAAATGCAAGTTTTCACCTTCATTTAAGGATTAGTGAATGTGAAATCCTGGAACACAAAAGCTAAAAACTCTCAGGCTTCATTTAATTTACCTTCCAAAGCAGTTATTTATGTGACAATGTCGATCTTTCAGTAATTCATGCATGAACTTGCAAAAAAAATAAGATATCCACTTTTCAGTAGGACAGTGAACTTTTGGACATACATATTGGGACAGACTGAACCTGTAAACTATCTATCTGGAAAATTTTTTAGAGGGTTGAAAAACAAGGAAATTTTTCCAGACCAGCAAACTGCTTAGTGTAACCCTCTCATAAACCAAGAGATTCCAAAACACACATTAATTTTGCTAGGTTTATTTCATATCTGTTTTCCCCTGTTTGCACTTTTGTACAATAAATCACAATGTCAAAGCATGCTATGTTTTACTGCTTTTAGCTTTTAGGCTGAGATAATAGAACAACAATATTTTTCTAGAAATGATAGGCACATAATATTTTCTAATGAAATACAACAAGTAACTACAGAGTAGTTAACAATAAAGATGGGCCAAAATTAATTTTCTTTGCTGCCTGTAAGTGTTATTTATAATGACAGGCTTCTTGCTAATGCCCAGCATACAAAGTGTGCTCTGGCAAAAAGTAAGTAGCATGAGCTGAAAATTTCCCCAAAGTACAATTTTTTTTGCAGTAGCATTATAGAACTTTGCCTACAATACATTTTTCAATACTTAAAAAAAAACCCAACATTTTATTCAACTTTATAACTCCTGATTTATTCTTCCATTGACTTAGAGAAACTGAGCAAAGTAACTCAATTATAAAGGAATAAAGACAGATTTTCAATCAACGACTCTTTAATAATTATACATAAATTCTAGAATGATACAGCTTTAATTGTTGGTGGTTTGGGACTAATATTGTCCTTTATTCGATATTCCTTCACAGCTTATCCTAAATGAATCCCAATCTGTTCTCAGTTGTTACTGTTTCATTTTTTTTAACACTTCAGCATTCATAGCAATCAGAACAGTGGAAACAGAAAATGGATGAAACTGGAAGTGTTCAGATTGACTCAGTTGACCTATCAGTTTTCTAATCCAACGATTTATTTCTATTTCCTTTCAGCCTGGATTTTATACCCATTTGCTCTATTTTTTGCTGATCATGACTTAATTTTTGTCAGACATGTCATTTTATTTGGTATTAGCTATGAAAAGAAAAGCAATCCCCATTAACATAGAAGTCTATCACTTCTAACATACAGTCCCTCCAGTGTGTTAGTAAGTGTGGGAAAAGGTGAATATTCAGACACTAGTTCTCTAGTTCTCTTGAAACAGAGCTCTGCTACTGTGATTGCAAGATAATACAGGTTTTGTTTGTTCATATGCTTTTTCCTTTAGGAGGATGTTAGTGTCCTTCTTATGTTTCCTCCTTTTTCAAGTGAGAACCATACATTTTCTGGTCAGAACAAGATAAAGGATTCTGCTCAATCTACCTCTGGCATGCAGAATTCTTGGGAAAGTATTGTTCTTTTAATACCTTACTTGAATATCAAACCATCTGTTGTGATTTCAGCTCTGCCTAAATTGTTGAATAAATTCAGTTTAACGCTGTTGGTCAGGCTTTGAGTCACTCCTGAATTATTCAGTAGCCTCATGGCATTCTTTTCAACTAGCAAAGTTAGAGCTAGACCAAGTAAAAACGAATTCTTCATTGACAGTCACTAGCAATTGAGGAGACTAATGGATCTCACTGATTTTTTTGTTAACAAGAATTGAGTGAACAATCAAAGAAGCAATCATTGCAAGTGAACAACTCTGGGACATTGGCAGGATCAATACACATCACCACTCTGTCAGCTAGCATAGTGCCTACAACCTGTCATTTTCATTTATTTTTCATACGCTTTTTTAGGTACAGAATACAGAAATGTTGAGTATTTAATAAAGGTGTATTGAAGATGCTTCAAATTCACCCTTTTGCCTTTTTTAAAAAAAAAAAAAACTCCTTAAGTTCCTGGAAAATTCCCTTGGGTATTCACAGAGTTTTTCTTCTGGCTAGTAAACTCAGATGTATTCTGGTTAAGTCTCTCTAAATTTCAACTGCTACTTATGCTTATTAGCCAAAAAATCTTCTCTTGTCTATTTTTTATATTTGTGCTCTTGCTTCCTTTCCAAAGACGGCTTTATTTCCTGAGAGAGGTGCACCTATGGGATGCAGCCACACTGCTATTCATTTTCACCCCCTCCTTCCATTTCTGTAAGAAGTTCACAATAGCAATGTATATGCCAATTCATTTATGTTAAAACTCAAAGATACCGGAGAGGGACTCTTCATCAGGGACTGTAGCAGTAGGACAAGGTGTAATGGGTTCAAACTTAAACGGGACATTCAGGCTAGGTATAAGGAAGAAATTTACTGTGAGGATGGTGAGGCACTGGTACAAGTTGTCCAAAGAAGTGGCAAATGCTCCATCCCTGGCAGTGTTCAAGGCCAGGCTGGATGAAGCCCATGGTGGCATGGTTTAGTGTGGGGTGTCCCTGCCCATGGCAGGGGAGCTGGAACTGGATGATCTTAAGGCCCTTTCCAACCCTCACTATTCTGTGATTCTATAATTCTATGATATTAAGAGGACCGGTTCATATCTCTTGAAGGACAATGTTTACACTTGAAAAAGTCTATCATCTATCCTGATGGTGACCTGAGTAAATTCGAATGGCTATGTATTTATTATCATTGGTGCTATTCTATACTATCTGTAATGAAGAGGTATGCTAAAGGCTGCTTTCATTTAACCTGATTCTGAAAACATTTCTGAAACAATGTTTTCTAACATGTCCCTTACTTTTTATATACTTTATATATTTTATGTATTTATATATAAGTAATTGCAATAAGTATGGACATATTTCTGGATATTTGGAATGACTAGATAGAAAGGCAAGAAACACCCTCTCTCCTACCTTTGCACCACCTCTTATATAAAAACTCAAACAAAAAGGTTTTCTGAAAGGATAATTTCAATACACAAATTTTAGGACTAATTTTTTCTTACTGTGCTACAAAGTCTTTGAACACTTGCAAATGATCCCCTGCTTGGTTTATTTCATCCCTTCTGATCACTTTTGATCCAGGGCCTTGTATTAAATGATGTCACTTTCAATTAAAAAAAAAAATCAACAAAAAACCCATGTTTCCAGGAACAGAATATGCATTCAGTGTCATTTTCTTGTGGAGCAATAGTATGTCCCATGCAAACAAGAAAAATGTATGAGAGCAGCTGAATCCACATAAATTTTACATCAAAATAAGTCCTTGTGAAAATGTTGTTATGCTAATTGCCTGACTCAGTATGTTATCATGTCAAAATGTAATCATCCAAATTCATCACTAGATCCAAATGTGTCACCAGCTGCATATATCAGCAATTGAGTTACATGAGCCATTCATTTGTCCCAGTATATAATTTATCTCTTATTTGTGTGATCTATATAAAACTGATTTCTTCCTAGGTCAGGACACTGCTGCAATGTTGATTAATGCATTTGTCATTTCACATATTGATTATTGTAATTCACTACTTATTGGTTCCCTCATTGCGTATTGCACTGGCTTGAGCTTATGAAAAATGTTGCTGCATGTATTCTGGTCAAATTATTAAAGTTTAATAACATCACTCTGGTTTTAATGAAACTTCACTGCCTCACTGCTCATCCGTGGTATAACTATGGTATTCACGGTTCACATTGTACTGTGTAACCTTTCTAAACATTTGCTGACTTATTGTGGTGAATGACCTTTCTCTTTTGTCACATATTAGTTTTCTGCTTTATACCTTATGGGGGAATTGTTGACAGCAGTCAAGCAACAAACAAAACTGAGGGTTGTTTCTTTTCAGTTCCCTTATGCAACTGATCTGATTTCATTTCATATTGCTTTGTTTTGTCATCAACCTTAACCATGCCTTCCAAAATACTATTTTTCCACGGAAAATGAGAAATAAAGATTGATCATAGTCTCTGTCAGTTATTTATTAACTTTAAGTGATCCCACTTAACTTCTTAGAATTATAACCTGCTATAAATGCTTTTCGCCTTGTTTAATGATATATTTGACTCAATTTATCCTTAAAAGCTGAAAACAAATCCATCCAATAAATTTTAAAATTATTTAGAAAATGAGTCCATTTAAATACTCTAAGTTTTCCAATATTAGATTAGATGACTAGCTTATCTTGCCTATTTGGTGCAATGAAAAGAATATGTAAACAAGCTGACAACAGCAAAAAAATAATAAAGTACCATCTATTTTATACCAGTTCTTGAAAAGAGCAGTGCTTCACTTGTTTACAGAAAGTTGTCTTTCAGTGACAAGACAAGGGATAACGGGTTAAAACCTAAACAGCAGATGTTTAGATCGGATATAAGGAAGAAATTCTTTACTGTTAGGGTGGTGAGGTACTGGAATGGGTTGCCCAGGGAGGTTGTGAAGGCTCCATCCCTGGCGGTGTTCAAGACCAGGTTGGAGGAAGCCTTGGCTGATATGGTCTAGTGTGAGTTGTCCCTGCCCATGGCAGGGGGGTTGGAACTGGATGATCTTAAGGTCCTTCCCAACCCTAACTATTCTATGATTCTAATACAGGTAGAACACGCTTACTTTCAAAATGGGGGCAGTTTGGGAAAGGGAGATGTTTAATGAAAAGTGTTCTGTGAAATCTACACTCTGTATGATTATGTTACATGTTATAGAACTTAAAGAAATTGTAAACTTATGGAAAAACAGAGTATGACAAATATACAGTGTATGTTACTGCTCTCCTTAGCTCACACAAGGTGGTATAGAAAAAAAGGTTCCTGTGCATAAGTACTTCTTTAGCCAAAACTATGAGATAGTGGTTGACTGTTATCACTATATGCCTTTAGCATATTTTTATTTAACTGAGCAATACTGATCAAACGAGGCACTCCTTAATGATTAGCCAATGAAAAGAGAGAAGATGATGGCCTCAGGTTCAGCTGCTGCTATACCCTAAATTGTTTCTGAACCAAGTCTGTCTTCATTATTTTAGGATGAATTTCCTTTTCTTCTTGTAATTTAGTGTAGGCTGACGACAGTGAAGATTAAAGTCTCCTTTTTTATACAGAGACTTATGGCCTCACAGCAGTGGGGCTCAATACCAGAAGCAGGCAGAAGTAGCTCAGGAGAAGTTGCTCTGTAGTTAACATGGGACCTGTTCTGGATTATATGCTGGAGTGCCTTTTATGGGTCAGGCACCAGTTGCCTTACTCCCACTGTGTAAAAGAGGGTATTGCTATGGATGTAAAGCCACCCCTTGCCAGGGCAATCTTCCAAGGGAGAGTTTGAAAACCAGCCAATACTGGATTAGGAACAGGATTGTACTTCAGGATGAAAACCATTTTTAGATTATGCTCTCAGCTGAAAAGAACTGGGGGTGGATTTTGCTTTAATATTCACCTTCCACTAGGGAAGAGTGAATGAGTGGCTATGTGGGGCTTAGTTTCTGGCTGTGGTTAAACAACATCTTAACTTTTGATACTTTCAGAAAAGTCATCCCTGGGGGGGAGCTGATAAGGATCCCCTCCCAATAAATTAATCTGGTCAGCAAATACAGGACGTTATCATTGCAGTAACAGGGGAGTACTCACTAAGACTTCATGTTCTTACTGCAAAAGCTTTTTTTTTGACAGTGTAAAACTGCATGTTGCCATTTAGAAATATTTTGCAAACATTCTCTCAAACGAAGCCTTTAAAAATGCCTTTCAGATTAAAAGTTCAATAAAATTGTTTCACTTGTATAATAAATAACAAGCATTGCTGACTGACTAATTCTTGGGTTAGTAATTCAGTTTTCTGGGAAATACTAAAATCTCTGCTCTTGAGAAAAAAACAGATGCATAAATCACAGAAAATTAAAATGGAAATTCTCACCTACCTCTGTTTAACCTAATGTTCTTCTAAGGGTGAATGCTGATGAAATGTGTGCCTTGTAGAAATCTTTAAGGTTTGCCATTAAAAGTAAAACAAAATGTGTTTTGACAGGATTAATAGATATGCACATTACCTGAAAAAGTAAATTAAATTCTAGTTAACTCTAATAACCCCATTCTGTTGTTACTTTGGTGGGGGGGATATAGGGGGAAGTAGGAAATGAAACATGATAAATGCTAAAATCTGTATGAGAAAATAAAAGCTTTTCATATTTTTTGTTTCAGTATTTTCTGATGGTTTGGTTTGGAAGGGTTTTATTTGTTGGTTTGGGTTGTTTGGAGTTTTGGGGTTTTTTTTGATGATCTATGCAGGGAAAGCATTACTCTTGAAAAATATGTAAACATATAGTACATATTCAGGAAGCTCATACAATGAACAATCAAAATAACAGAGAGAACAAACTTTGGTTTTACAAAAAATTGTGACTCAGAAGTGATGATCTGAATTACTTTAAAGTTTAGAAGCAGAAGTTATATGATTGTAACTTGGTTGTATTCATATAATTCAGTTAGATATAAATTCAGAATTATGAAGCAGCACATGTTATTTGCTTAAACAATTTAAATTTGAAAATAGCATCTGAAAAATCTGAATACACTGTAGTTCAAAACCAGCAGCAATTAATATTAAACTAATCACAGATTATTCTAATTGTTCTTATACATTTTTGCATAGTTTTTCCTGAATTGTAGTATACCGATAACAAATTTCTCTCAAGAACAAAAATTCAGCGCTAAAAATGGGCCAAGATGTAACATGGAGACTTTTATCTGAAGGTGAACTGCCATAAAAGCAAATCCATGTTGAAGGTTTTGTCTCTCCCTACTAGAAACACTACTTCTGGAAAATTCTGTAAGAATCTGATAAAATTTAGTGTCTGTAAAAGTAGATTTCTGTGCCATTGTATGACCATATTGTGCTCTATTAAATATTTACTGCATGCATAGGACCAAATTCAGGAACTTTAATTTTTTAGAATTAGATTTGCCACAACACTAAAGAGGAGGAGGGGTCACTGTTAGTTATAGGTTGTGCCAGTCACAGCAACTGAGAGAAACGTATCTATTAGAAGACAGTACTTTGTACATGCACAAAGTTTACTCCACATGGATGTATTGTTGTGTCACAGCAACCATAAATATCAGTTAGACTCATTTTTATTGCCTTGGCAGAGAGAATGATGACTTGTAATAGAAGTCCTTTAACCAAACTGTCACAGATTTGCATACTTTGCTCTCTGTACTGTAAGCATCCAGGTGCCCTATTGCTACACTCAAGTAACTAGCTCTGTGGTTTTAACCTCGATCTATAGATCCTTGCAAGTCACTGTATTGCTTTGAAAGGCATCCATAAAAGGAGACAAGAAAAGTAAGCATATTTGAATACTGCAGGAAATCTTTTTAGAAGCCCACAAATCTTAAGAACTGCAGGCAGAGGAATGATGTACAAGATCTAGCCATATTGATCCTGGCAGTACTCCATAAAGGATACAGCCAAAATTGAGAGATCTGATGTATTAAAGATGTGATACTCTGCAATGCTGCTAAGAAATTGTTTCTCTAATCTATGGAAGTGAGTAGCTGTGAAAGGAAGAATCTGAACTAAACTTAATTCAGGTGGTACCATTTCTGAAGCAGAACTTGACTGCCTGAAGTGGGAGGCTTTAAAATGGAGGAAAAGTGCAGGCACCATCACTTGAGCACAGTGAGTATCGGGGTAAGGTCAATATAGATATATTTGAATTAGACATGAGATGCTATCTCTTAGTTTTGTGACACTACTCAGTTCTGAAAAAAAAAAAGAAAATAAAATTGTTATAGAGTACAGTGAACAAATGCACTGCATATCCTACATATCACAGCTGGCCGTGTTAATAACAGAAAAAGGGTCATAATTTCTGAATGACTCATTGCTGCGATTATTTTTCGTATAGCTCTTTCTACTTACAAGCAAATATGATAACAGAAAGCCTCTACCAGCAGCAATAGATTGGACTCCTACTGCTCCAGCAAACTCCAAGGCTCTATGACTGCACACAGGATGTCAGTTTGGCTCACAGCCATTCAACAAAATACAAAGCCTTATGTCAAAGCCTACTGTTTCTTGGTGTAACCACAACAGTTAGAACAGGACATGTTTTAAGTCTATGTCTTCAGCAGTTGTTATATTTGGAACTCCTATCTTCATATTTGTCCTGAAAATCATTTTCTTGCTGTTTCATGTTACAACTTTAATCTATACCATCATCCAAAAGCACTAATATTTGGGGATTTTAGGAACTCTGTAAATAGCCCAGTAGCTAGAAAGATAAACACATTTATCCCAGAGCAGATTGCTAAGCCGTGTTGTCTTTCCAGTAACAAAACTCAAAACAAGCTCAAACTACTGTCCTGCCTTCTCTCCTTTATCACATTCAGCTTCTCACATCTTAGGTGTAAATAGAGCGTAAGAGGGGAAAAATCCTGTAATTTTGCCTTTTGAATTATTTATGATAGATCTTTTATCTTTCAGAACCTCACTTCTGTTTGCAAAACGGGGGTAATGGGTTAATTTCTTTTGGGAAATAAGAAAAAAAAAAAAGAGTGGGATCTGGTAATGGTGAGTGTTCTATAAAATTAAGTAAGCAGTGTGATATGGTTCCTACGAAGCTGTCAGCAGCTTTTCATTATTCTCTCTCTAAAGCACAGTTAAGAGTATTCGTTGCTATTAGTTACATTTTAACTACAAGGTCTGGGCCAAGCTAATGGTCTTAGTAATCACACAGATCAGTCAGTATGAATCTGCTGAAGTTATTAATGATGTTACACCAAAGCTCAAATGGTGGAGGAAAACGAAATTCGTGCCCTTAATGTTAAAGGTGACCTCTGCTTTGCATACACTCCATGAAAATCTACAGCCCACAGGCATTTTATTTTCTGCCTGAAAATTCCTGTAGAGACTTCAGTATCTGTGGGGTACTCTCCTTTACTTTTCCTTTTCAAAATATTAGTACAAAGGGCACATGGAAGATTTTAAAAATCAAATTAGGACTGAACTAAGAATCTGGTATTAATAGTCTTTTAGATTTAGAAAAAAAGGTACAGGTCAGAGGTATGTGAGCAGTTTAAGTTTGATGGTTTCTGATGCAGCAGAATCTGCTGACTGCATTTTCCATCTCATTAACCTGAGGTTCCCTAGAGGAAGAGAGAATCTCTGGTGCTCAGAAAGTGTCAGACACAGCTAGATCTGTCATTTGTTTGCCTTGTGAGAAAGCAGAAGAATTACTTCAGTTTGACTGATGCCTTCCTCCTGAACTGCCCATGGCATGTCCTCCTCAGATAATGCAATCCCTTCTCTGGGGTGTGTGGCTAGACACATGTAGAAGGATCTTGCTGTTCACATATGCACATGAGGGAAAGAGATTTTGGGAAGTGAGTAAATAAGCAGGAAGCAACATCTTGTGGTCCAGGAAACAAAACAAGACAAAAAAAAAAAAAACAGAAGAAAGGAACAAGAGACAAACCCTCTGCCATCCTTCACCCTCTGCTGATGTGTTCAGAGCTGGCCCAACCAATCAGAGGACCATGACACCTCCTATGTGGCTGAATCTTTGGAGACATAAGTAGGAGCACACACAGGAGAACAATATGTAAAAGAAAAACAGTGGCACTCACATGCACTTGCTAACGCAAAAGCCTACTTCAGTGTAGGACACAACAAACAGGCTTAGATGGAAGTCAGATACCTTCCAGGAGTGGCTCAGGAGCAGATGCAGCTGCATGGACTGGTCTTTTTCATGGCTAGTACATCACAGAACTACATTCAGGTGCACTTGAAGGGAAACCAGGCAGGTCAGCCACAGCAGCCACTGCAAGATGAAACTACTCAATGCTTCAGAGTAATTGAAAGTGTGTAACTGTCTACATGAGATTTTAGGAGCCTGACTGTAGGCACTCTGATTTGAAATGCATGTGTATAGAGGAACCCATTTATCATATTTCTACATTATAAAAGCAGTTGAATTTTTTTTTCAAAACCAACTGTCAGAAAGTATCCAAAAAAAAAAAAACAAACCAAAAACCTGTGTGCTCTCATTATGCCGTAATTCAAATGCTTTATTCAAACTAGAGCTGTTAAGCATGGCTCAGTGACTCAGATGCTAACATACAAGTCCCGAAAACCATTCCTGCTTATCCTTGTTCGTATTCTGAGTTCATGACAGAAGCCAAATCTCACAAATTCTGCTCAAATCCGTGCCACTGAGGGAGTTCAAACTTCATTCAGAACAAGTAAAATGCATTACAAAATAACTAAAATATTTCTGGTGTAAGTAATCCAAGGCTTACAGGCCTCAGAGAAGAGCAACGAAGGAAACTCAAAATGTGCTAAATTGCAAAATTGTAGATGCTTCCAACAAGAAAAAGATACAGAGAAAGAAGATGCAGAGGCCAGGGAGCAGAAGCAGCTGAACTCTAAGCACCCACTGGCAGCTTGGGTTAGAAGTGACAAGCTGATAGAAGTAAGTTGCTGCTCACAAAGAAGGCATGGAAAGTTCCTGAATCAGTGAAATCTAAGCTCAGAATAGGAAGGGGGACAATGAGTCTGGGCTGAGAAAAAACTCTGATAAGCTGGGAAGAAGGCTCGCAGTATAGCCTGCATAGTAAAGCCTACAAGGAAAAGAAGAAAGCTGAATCAGTTGAAGAGAGAGACAAAAAGTTTTGATAAATTATCAGAACTGTAATAGCTGAAATAGGAAGGAAATTATATAGCTTGTTCATCTTACTGAGGAATAACTGGAAAAATTTTACAGTTTAGCAGTGGGTGGAAAGGGAAAAGGGGCATCTAATTTAACATTCTGCTATTAAACCTGAGAGCCTGGGAGCACGGTGGAGTTATCTCAGTCATGAATAATGGAGAGATGGAAGAGACCAAAAGGAAATTAGGGATTATGATGTTTGTATAATATTCTTTTTCTGTACGTATAGGAATAATTAATAAAACTAGGAATAAAGGCTTATTTTATCTTCTTGTACTCCATACCTGTCAGGCACAGACATCAACACAGCATAATAACTGCATAGCTGTATCTGTTCTCAATGAGCAAGGGTAGGAATAATTCATTTTCATGTCATGTATCACTCACAGCTGTCTGCTGTAATTGCAAAAGTCAAATTACCCCATCCTACATTCACAGGGAGCCAAATTTGTTTGGGAAGCAGGGGACAGAAAGTGGGAGTGTTAATAGCAGATAATTTGCTTCCTGAATATATCTCAGGGGTCAAAATGGCAACATTAGTAGTCCTGCCTGGTATCTAGTGCTGTTGAATGTATAGGACAAATTCTCTTTTTCCTCTACTTTGTCCTTCTTCTGATAACATAGCATGTCCCTAAGCAAGCATCTGGACAGGTTTTATTCCTGAAAAAATTGAAATGCAAGACATATGTTGGAACTCAAAGAAAAGAGAACTTAAAAATTAGCCATTTATGCTGTTCAGTAAATGGTCTCTGCTGTCCTACGTTTTGGAGAACACAGAACAGTATCCAAAGTCTAGGTAGGGTGATATGCCTTTTGCTTCCTTTTGCTGTATACAGAATTTAATAAAATAAAATAAAATAAAATAAAATAAAATAAAATAAAATAAAATAAAGAATTCTTTGATTATTGGGTTTTGGAGAAAAATCATTGATGATCTTTTCTGTTTGACACTGATGTCTATTTTTTGTTTCAGGCCTGGCTAATGCTGTAACAATCAGGAAAAAAAGAGTTTTCTTTCATTATATAGACTGTACAAGGGTTTAAGCATATAGGAGACTTATTCAAACAAAATATAGTATAATCACTTTTCCAGTTCTAGCCTTCCCCATAACATTTTTTCAACTTCAATTGTAAAGTCATGTTTTACTACGGACAAGCTCTGAGCACCTTGTTGCTACATGTGTCACCTTTAGGTTGGTGACAATTTTTTTCTGTAGAATACTGTAGGAAATGTAGAAAACTGTCATGTCTTGGTCCCCTTCCAAGATCTCCTCAGAAAGTCTACTCAACTGCAGCTAAACAAAATAACATGGCTGAGTCCAGTGTGTTTCCTTCACCAAAGGCATATTTTAAAGAGTGTTCATGCTACTGCCCATTTGAAGCTGGAACATCATTACCATCCTTCAGACTCCTGACTCCAAGACATAACTTCAGTCCAAGGCACAGAGAATATTCTGATCTACAAACAGCTTTCTTTAGGTCCATCCTAATTCATCATATGTGGTGAAACAGTTAGAAGTTGTCCTACTTGAGATTCAGCCCGAACCCAGTGACAGACATTTACCCTGAGTGTTGTTATTTTGGTTATATTGACGGGTCTTTGGTTCTTTAACAGGAAAATGTTCATGCTCTTTCTCTGTCTTGTGGGGCGTTGTTATACAAGAGGCCTGTCTCCCACTTCTATGAATCTTGCTGCTGTTGAAAATACTCTGACAGAAAGTAAGATTTCTTCAAAGCAGTTCAAATATTTTCTTGCAAGGGTAGCCATGATGAATGGTCACTGTTTATCAGCGGTTTTGCATGAAGGACTCTGAGACCATTAGTTATAGCAAAACATAGAAGATGCTTTTTTTTAGAAGATGTTTTTCTTCTTTAGTGCTATTAATTTGAAGGATGTTTTTAAAGGATGCTTTAGACTCTTATTTGGTGAACTGCTATAGCAGCGCTTCAGACATAGTTCTGTCTTTTTAAACTTTTCTCTGTCTTCCTAAATATGTATTCAGAAGTCCTCTCTTAGGGGGACTTACTGTACTGACAGTATGTATGAGCAAGAGGATTTTTTTTTCTGTAGCATACCTTGAATGACATTTGATTGAAAATACATATATAAATGTCCAAAACCCAGAATGACTAAACAAATTAATTGTGCTGATTATCAGCCTGCAATACCCCTTTGCTAACACTGAGACTCATATTTACTGAAATGTATTATTATTGTTTACTTATGTTGCTCAACCACAATTGTGCTACATAGCCAATCAAATAGAAAGTGTCACAAAAATATCTCTGAAGGATATGAACTCTTTCACCTAAATACATGTTTTGAGCTTAGAAATAAGATGGTAGTTTATATGATAGACTGATTTAATGTAAAAAATTATAAGTTAATTCCATCCTGTCAGAAATAAATAAATGTGAGGAAGAAAAAGTTTCTCTTGTGAGTATTAGGACAGGAAAGTTAAGGAAAAATATGAATTTGAGTGGAAAAGTTTAATAAGATGCCAAGTGTAATAATAAAAATTCCATTTTCCACTGGATACACAAGACTACAAAATAGTCAGTTGATGCTGATTCTGTTATTGCATTTACAGATACCATTTCATTACAAACAGTATTTGGAATTCTAAATCCATTTTTTAAAAATGCAACGCATGATGCATTTCATTCTTGTTCAAATGGAATGATACATTTTACTCTTTTTCCCTCTAAAAGACACCTTACCTCTATTCCGTGAGAAAAAAAAATAATTTCATATATATAAATTACTATTCTAATTGGGTTTAAGTTCATAGAACAGATACATGTGCATGAGTTAATTCTGCAATGTATTAGTTTAATATATCTCCTACCCCTTTTTTTTTCCCCAAATATCTTGGTCTGCTTTCAACCTAGACAACATGTTACATGACAAGTCATTTCTAGGTTATAGCTGATTAAAAGGAGCTAGATAAGAACTGAAGTGTCCCTCGCAGAGTACTCCTGGCTCAAGCTGTTCAATTACATTCAACCATACTAGCATGCCCTAAAGAAAGAGGTGTTAGCTCAGGTAGCTGGGGCTTGAGTCATCCAACGTAATAGATTTAAATGAGAAACTGTACTTGCAGTCTGTAAGTACTAGTTTATTGCATGGTCAAAATACAGCTTCACTTAATGACAGACAATATCATTTTGGCCTTTACTAAGTTTCTGAGTAGCTTGAACTGTATCTGCAGTGGGATTGTGATGATGTTTTTGCGCATGCAAAAGCCGCAAAAATATCATGCATTGTAACACATTTGTATCATAGAAACAAAACTGTGGCACCCAGGAAGTCTTGGATTCTAATTCCTCCCAATTATGATCCCTTCATCACTAAAAAGTAAGATATTTAATATAGGTAGAATTATCTGTTGTGGAATATCACCTTACTCTCTGCTTTTTCATAAGAGTACTCAATTAGCTAAGCTATATGTGAATTGATCTTTGTACAACATCTCAATAACAGCTGTAGTTTTGCCATCTAACAAACATGAATACAATAAGAAATTAAAACTCAAAATTATTAGCCCTTCCGGACATCAGCCTTGGCTTAATTTGTTGAGGTTTTTTTAAATGGAGATTACGTTTTTCCTCTAATGTGTGCTATGCCTTAGCATGCATGAGATGTATCATAAATTGCACTGGTGAACTATAGTACTCTGACCTTTTCAGTATTCAGTAATTAGAATGCCTAGAAAATATATTTTACAAAAATTAAACTAGCATATTACTTTCCCCTTCATATAATGGAGGGTGGAAAGTGTCTTCAGAAGCAAATGTAAAGCTGTGTAATGTAACTCTCTGTGATGGATTGACCCTGGCTGGACACCAGGTGCCCACCAAAGCCCCTCCTCAGCTGGACATTGAAGAGAAATTATAAAGTCTCATGAGTCCAGATAAAGACAGAGGGAGATCAGTCACCAATTACCATCATGGGTGAAACAGTGTCAACTTGGGGAAATTAGTTTAATTTATTACCAATCAAATCAGAGCAGAGTAATGAGACAAATGAAAGCAAATCTTAAAACACCTTCCCCACCCCTCCATTCTTCCCAGGCTTAACTTTACACCTGATATTTGTTACCTCCTCCCCCAGAGAAGGAGGATGGGGGGAATGGGGGTTGAGGTCAGCTCATCACACGTTGTTTCTTCCTCCTCAGGGGAGGACTCCTCACACTATTCTGCTGCTCCAATGTGGGGTCCCTGCCAAGGAAGACAGCCTGCCTCACCCATGGTTTGCAACACAAGAATCTCTGCTCCAGTGCCTGGAGGACCTCCTCCCCTCCTTCTTCACTGTTCCTCTCACACATTCTCATTCCTCTCTCTGTCTGCAGCTGCTCCTGAGCAATAACTTTTTCCCCATTGTAAATAAGCTATCCCAGAGGTGCTACCACAACCACTAGTGGGCTCAGCTTTGGCTAGCGGTGAGTCCGTCTTGTAGTTGGCTGGCATTGGCTCTATCTGATATGGAAAAAGCTTCTAGCAGCTTCTCACAGAAAGC
The DNA here is from genome assembly GCF_012275295.1 of Melopsittacus undulatus. Lineage (NCBI taxonomy): Eukaryota > Metazoa > Chordata > Aves > Psittaciformes > Psittaculidae > Melopsittacus > Melopsittacus undulatus. The sequence continues at coordinate 25,873,103 of NC_047533.1, forward strand.
CACCACTTTAGCCCGCCATTACCAAAACCTTGCCATACAAAACCAATACACTGTAACATAGCAAATTCATATTATACTCTCCAGTCTTCAATGCTTTACTGCAGTAATAATGTCAGAAATTCCAGTAATGCATATTAAATAAATAAATAATAATAAATTCCAGCAACAAAATGTTTTATTTTTGTGTAATGTACCAAATTAGCAGAATTGTAAAATTTTCACCAAAGAGCATCAAGGATAATTAATGTTATGAAATGGCACAAATATAAGAAATACATTTATAAAGCAGGAAATATATGGAAAAGAAGCAAATATGTGGGAAGAGGTAAGTCAATTTGGTACATCATTAAGTAATTTGGAGAGTGAATAGTGTATAAGAGCAAACAGTGAAGAGTGAATCTAATTGGATGTTCACTGTCTCCTCCAATAAAAAAAATAAAAGAGCTCTAAATAAAACTAAAAGGTAATTCTTAAAGTAAAGAAAGGGAGGGATTTATCCTGAGACTTGTAACTAATCTTTAAACACCTATCACAGGAGATTGTGGCTTTCTAGTAGATGGCAGAGAGGACAAAAGTCACTGGACAAAGACATGAAAGAGAAGTCCATCTGTGAAAGAAAAGTCTATTAGCCTTTAAGGAATCCCCTAAATCACAAATTACTGGAAGCAGGAAGAGGATCTGGGAAAGTTAATCTACTTTCATCTCCTGTTCTGATACCCTCCTTTGGTCATTCCCCATGCATGTCTAAGTAAGCATTGCTCTGACCTGTTAGACCCAACCCTAAATGGGATTGAGTTCAAAGCAGAACCTATCAGAAAGAACATACAAGGAAAACTCAGAGCATTGGAGTTCCTTAAGTTTCTAGATTCTCTTCAGTAGGTCTCAGCTAAAACCTGTCTTTACAGAGGGTAGAAAATATGGAGATATTGAGCTTATTTCCATGTAGCTTTCTATTTCATCCGAATTATCCATTATTGGCTAAAATAGTGCAATATAATAACTACTGTATATGTCAACCAATAAAATTAAGTAATTAGTACAATCTATCATGAGAATTAACAGTTATATATTGTCCTCTACTTTCTCTGATCTGTCAAGGAAAGGAAAAGCAATGGAAGGTGCATGTTATGCTCATAGTAGGAGAAGTTACTGATTCCCAGCTTACAAGAGCAACCATTCTAATTAAGTGCCAACTGACTAAGGGGATGCTTGTGTCATCGAAGGAGACATTAAAATTCCCTGTTGAGATTAGAATGTATGCGACAAGCATTACCACATTATGAAAGTGTGTGCTAACTGATGAAAATTATAGGAATGTGATCATGTATTTGTAATCTGAAAAGATTTTATGTCTTAATAATTTAAATGTGAAGAAGAGTGAAACATACAATGTAACTTTTAAGCTTAAAATTAAAAGAAGCTAAGAAGAAAAATACTTTTTCTGGTTGTATATAATTTAATGCAAGATACTTTTCTGAAAGCTAGCTAGCTGCGAGGTTTTTGTAAAAAGCCGGAAAATTATAACATCTTAACTGAAAAATATTTTATATTTTCAACCCCAAAGCTCTCCAGTTAATAGTTTTCTTTGACAGATTTTTTCCCTTCAGGCTGCTTGCAAAGGGCAGGGTTTTGCAAGGTATCCTGGCTGCACAGAGCACCTGAATGGATCAGGGACTCTGATTTAGGTACCTAAGAAGAGGTATGAACTGCATTAATGACTGCTTCAGAACATGCTACCACTTCAAAGTACTTCCCCTCCCACATCAGATGACATATCATAAAGCAAAACTGAAAAGCACTATTGATGAAAGCACCATTTTATATCTCTATGATTTTCTTTTCCATTAATTTACTTTTATTCCTGGGGGACAGCTGCCTAGATCACAGCCCTCCCTTGGAACAGTGCTGTCATGACTTCAAAAGTAGTCAGGAAGCTTTGAACTTTAGAAACATTTTCTTCATAGAAGACCATGAACAAAGATAAAGAAATAACAAATTATTAGAATCTATAACACTTATTACAGTCTTGTACAAAAATAAGATTTTTATAACAGAGAATTCAGCAGCAAAACCAGGTTGATCTATATATTCACACAGTGAACAATGAAATTTTAATTACATGTGCACAAACACACCTACAGCCTTATTGGTTTGATTTTTCCTCCATCTCTCTGCTCTGAGTGGCAAAACTCATTAGGAAGAAAAAAAAATCACCATCTATCAGGCTACTCTGTCTCAGTATTTCATCTCTTCTTAAATCCTCCACTCACTCTTTTCTGTCTTGAACAGCTGTCAATACATTTGAATTTGGGCAAAAACTAAGGCAAAGCAATATTTTTGTAAAAGTAATTATATTTCTGCAGAATGCCTTCTTGATATGAATGGATGTAATTGTCAACTTTAGGTTTATATTCCACAATGACTTCCTATTTATCTGTATTCCTTGAGAGTGGGACTTATTTAGTCTCATTCCAAGTGAATGGCAAGGATATGTCTATATTAATCTTCTACATCTCTTGGAAGACTATGAAAGGAGATAAACTTCTGCCAGGATGTTGTTCAGGTGATAAAGACAGATATATAAGATCTCCATTGACTGAGGGAACCTGGTTAAATCATTGATGGCTGGCTTAGGTTAGACAGTCTTTTTGGTGGCTAAAGGGAGATATATCCCATCCTAAATATTGATTCTGTCATTTATGCTATATTAAACAGTCTGTGGTTAGAAGTGCGTGAGTCAGAATCCATTATCTGTGTGACCAGTTACATGGAAGATGCTTGACACTAGTGGCACAATAAGTTTGTTGCTCTGTCAACCACTAATCTATATTTACATGTGGCACCATATCTAGTGTTCTTCCTTGTTCTCAAGGAGACTTTGACATTAATGAATGACTGACTGACTCTCATGGAAATTTTGCATGATAGCCAGGGTGAACAGCCATTTTTCAAGTGTTCCAGGGAAAACTAAAAAGGAGATATAGTGGGTAATTTTCCTGTTTGTACTCAGTCCTATTTGTACTGCTGAACCAAGCATACACCAAGAATGCAATTACAACTGCAATTTAATACACTGGAGAAATTATTTGCCCTTGTAAATTTGCCTTACCTCTGCACTCAGTAGTCTTGTGCTGCACAATTTAGCACGTTCCTGGTGGATACTGCTCTGGTATTAAATTTGAAGCAATGTACCAACACACCATACGGAGCACTCCAAATACTATGTAGACAAAATGTAGCAAACATCTCTTTATACATACCAGTCAGTAACACAGACATACCCTAAGCAATTCTGCCATCTGTATTTATGACAACTAATTTTTTTTTCACATCCTTTCATTGACTGTATGCTTGTTTGTTCTTTAGAAGAACTTTTATCTTTATAAAACAGTGGGAAATGCTTTTTAAAAACTTGAGCTGGCATTCCTTTTACTCTCCAAAAGCTCATCTGGTCAGACAGAGAAGTCACACAGGCTGTGTGATTACATTTGCAAATTCATCTATACCAGTACAAAGCCATCCAAGTACATAAACTAACCCAAGGTGCATAATGCTAAAGTAGGATCCTGCACTATTAAATGGAGGTGAGGAGTGGGGGTGGAAATCAAGCATTGTTTTATTTCTGTTTGTCAGGTTTTTATTAAATACTTACAGAATGGTATATTTGAGAATCCAGTTCAATAGTAGGGCTTTCTTGAGTGGCATTCAATCATTGACATTAACATTGAGTTATTGAAGGAAGCTTTTTTATTAAGTTAGCTGAAATTTTAGGGAGATGCCTAGAGCCCTATATTAACGGTAAGATGATATTACGTGGGTGCCACATGGGAAAGTCCATATCCATGTGAGTATGTGGGACTATCTGCCATAAATTCAGGGTGTGAGTGTCTGTATATGTCCATACAAGTGTATGCAAATGTGTCTTCATTCATTCTGAAAAAAACTGAGATTTCAAATTAAGTATTAAGAACATCAGAATTAAGGCAGATCACATAAACTTGACTTTGTTAATTTCTGCCATAGAATTATGACTATAAATTGTGTCAGTCCGAGGATTACAAAGCCTTATAGTAAAAAAAATAGTCAGAATCTCTGAAGAGAGTAGTTTATCCTTCAAATGCACAGTATCCAGCTTTGTTTGCAGTGAAGAATATTCAAGTCAGAAATCAAGAGGAAGTTTCTAACTCTATGGAAATTGAGGCTTAATGATAGATCACCTAGTTATCTTGGGGAATGTCCACCATTGGATGTATTTAAGAACTGACTAGGTACATATAAGGAATGATGTGGGTGAATTTGATCCTGGCAGAGGGTAAGAGAATGAACTAGATTGCATGTTTAGATTGCTTCCTATACTATGTTTTATGCAACTACTATTTACATAATCATTGATCCATATAAGTTTTTCCAAATGCCAAGAATGTAACTGTGGACATTAATTTAGCTCTTTTATAACTTTGTCCATCAACAAGTGAGAACAGAATCCTTTGCGCCAGGAAAGGAATGGTTCCCAAGTAATGAAGTGGTAAACTCCAAGAACACATCTAGCTCTCTGGGAGCATACAAGGGGAAAAGAGGAAACAAACAAACCTTTCCACTTGCTGCACTACAGGAGCCAGTTAAGAATTTCTCAGAGCTACTTTGGAGAGGAGCATCAGTGTAAATGGATCATCAATGAGACAGAGAAGCAGAAGAATAAGACCACTAGAGCTTTGGTAAAGACATTCTCAAGCTCACAGTTTGAGCTACAGTGCTGTCTACACAAACACACTACCAAGTAATGAACTTAGTGTACTGTTAAGATTTCGATACCCTGCCACATCTTGATAACCTATTATAAGTTATTTTTCCCCTTAAACTCCAAGGTAGTCTATCACTTAGCAGTTTCAATCTGCAAAATCCTACTAAAGCAACTGTCATGATTCTTCAAATTCTAGAGTTTCATTAATAGCTTAGTGTGTTTGACATTCACTAATCTGTGCCACTTTACTGAAGATACTAAAAGTGGATGTAGAACCATTTTTTCTTAGGCACTGACTTTAAAATGGTGGTGATTCAATATTAACAGCAGCTTTTTGCTATCCTTTCTTATTTCTTTGTTTAGCATTGCTTGTGAGGCCCTAAAGCTGGTAAATGTTTAATGCAAATTGTGTTTATTATTATATGCAATTAAAATTCCATAAGAAAAAAGTGCTAAAAATTAAATGAAACTCAAGTAATGCCCTTCTCCAGTGCAGACACAGAAATATTTTAAAAAGGTGGCCCAAAGTCAGTAACTTGGAAAGTTACATTACAGAAGTTTCCAAAAAGGTTTCAAACCCCCCTAAGAATATTATTTATAAAGAAATATTGCAATATGCATTGATATATAAGTTTAATTTATAGAAAATAAAAGCATTCTAAAAAGTAAGAGACAAACCTCATGAAATATTTTTGACTTGTGGATTTTGGGGAAGCCTTTTGAAAACCCCAGGAAAGTTCTTCCCTATTTGTAAAGAGAATGGACACTACACACAAACACAGATTTCTGATACTGACACATTGCCTGTTTGGTTTAAATAACTCTTTTTTTTTTTGGTGCAAAGACCCTGAGATGAGCTATAGATGCTATATTTTTAAATTACATTATATCTTATTGTGTACTGATCTATTCCTTCATGTACTGCAGTATACAAACTTATTTTTTTAGGAACCTCTCACCACAAACAAACCTGATTTTTTTTTCCACACTTCCTTTAGTATAGACAGCAGCTACAGTTTCTTACGAGTTACATGAACCTGAAAGAACCTCCTGGTCTTCTTCCAAGAAGCAAGGGCATAACAAAATAAAACATCAAAGTCTACAAAAATATGTTCATCATGCATTTTGGTTCTGAGGACATCCAAAAAGAAACCATTCATCTGAGTTTATTTTTATCTAGCACAGAGCCAAGTTTCTGTCTCATTTAAGTCAACAGTAAGCTTCTATTGACTCCAGTGACACCAGTATTTTGCCCATACACCTCAGAATTGTGTCTGAAAGTCTTCCTTCCAGTTAGAGGAAGTGTGAAAAGGTTATTCAGATGTACATGTTCAGAGAGAGAGAATTCACTTCACAATGGCTACTTATTACAGAATTTCTTTTACATAAATAGTGAAGAACTCTTCCATATTATTGAAAGCTTTTTCTTTCTAGTGATGTGCAAGTAGATTAAGAAACATAAATTACACAGTCTTGTGAAAAGACATCACTTGTTTGAAAAACAATCTTGCAGTCTTCAAGGATTTATTTCTGCAAGATTCTAGCTCTTCTCCTGCCTTGACTCACACTGTTGAAATTAAGATGATAAAACAGTCTTATAGAGGTTTAAAACTGCCGAAGTCTAACAAAGCCAGTTTGAACTAAGATGTAGGTAATTATGCAGGAAATATCATGACTAATCTTCTGGTCAAGATATGGAAGATCAAAAAAAAGCAAACAAATAAACAAAATAAAGCAAAACAAAACAACAACCCCCCCAAAACTAACCAAACAACCAACCAAAAAACCTCCAAACAAGCAAAACAACCCCAAAGTTACATCACACATATTTTTTGGTATTTGATCATACAATGCATTTTTTTTTAACTCTCTTTGGACAGGGTAACTATTTTTACAGCACTGAAAATATAGAGTCACTTTTGCTAGTTGATTAATAATTTTTCTCCAAGTTCAGTTGGAAAACAAGACAGCTTTTTCTTGTGTCTATGTTCCCTGTATGCTGTAGGTGAATTTCTGCAATGGCTATATTTAAGGGTGAATCACTAGAACTGCTGTCCTGTGCCATGGTGTTCACCTGACATTTCTCTTGTTACTCAAAGTTGACCCTAAAAATTTTATAATCATTTCTTCTTCAATGAAGAGCAGGAAGCTAAATTGTGTCTGAGAAAAACACTTTCTAGGCTGAGCACTGCAAAATGTTAATAGGAGCAGAGCAGAGTAATCCTAACAGTGGTATCATCAAAGGCAGGATTTTAAACAGTGAAAGGGAAGTCAGGATGTTTAACTTACTGGTGACCACTCATCCTTTTTAGGATTTAATATTTAATTATGAAAGGTGTCAATCAATGACTGGATCCCCACTGTGCTAAACAGGCAGTCTTGCCTCGCAAGACTAAACCTAAAACTAAAGCTCTTGTGTTGCACATGTGAATTCTGGGTTTGATTGTTGGTGGTTACAGAACTGTTGTTCAAAATTCCATGAATAATTCAAACCATAGATTTGTTTGCGACAAGCAGCCCAGACGCAAGAGTTCCTGAATTGCTTTTATAATTTTCCAGGAAGCACACATGACTTTGCCAAGAGATAACACACTGAGATAAAATTCATTGGCTCTGGCTTTTCAGTTCCACTTTCTATCTGGAATGAGATTTCCATACCCTCTAACTCTGCTCCCGGAAGGGTGCTGTGACTTGGGTTGTGCTTTATACTTGGAAATTTAGAATAAGCTTGATTATACCACCTCTGGGTTCAGAAGTGCTGCTATCCTGCTTTATTCTTCTTGATGAAGCTGTAGTCCCAGTCATCAAAGCACCCTGTTGTAGCTTGGCTAACTACAGCCTTAGATGGTGTCAGCCTGTAAAGATATCATCACCATTGTGCAGACATCTGAATTCTCCGAGCAAGTGAAACCAAAGTTCCTCTGATGTAACTCTGTATCCTGCTGTGGGAGGGAGAAACAGCAAAGGATTCTCTTATCACCTTTGAAGCAGAGCTGGCAGTGATGGCTTGCTCACTGCCTAATCAGCTATGAATAGATCTTCTTACATAAGGTGGCTGAAGAACTGGAAAGACATACATGAAATACATTCTGGGAGCAAGGTGTGTGTCAGACAAGGCTGCAAAAAGCTAAATTTTGTTTCCCAGCAATCTCATGAGAATGTACATTAAAAGCGTGCTCCTGGTAGCCCTATGTCTGGCAGCTCTGAAACTGCTCCAGAAACAGTTTACAACACCTCAGCTCCAGGGCGTAGAAGACAGTAAGGACCTGCACAAGGGCAGACTGACTCCAACTGTACTGTGCTAAAAATAGGGGTGAAGCTGTAAAGAGTAAGACTGTATTTCAACATGAAATTCTTTACCTGTAAAAAGAATTGCCTACAAAATATCAGTGTCGTTAGGACAGAATTTCTCTGTACAGGTGCAGCAAGTTACCTTATGTAATTTCTTGAATCAAGCAAAACTGAAGGCTGGATTATAAAACTTAAATAACCGTGCAATAAGGTCTCTCCATACCAAAGGAGGTTATGAGGAAGATTTGATAATTAAAAAAAAAAAAGCCCTTTATTCGTTGTATGAAATGGAAATGCTAACAAAATAGTGGCCAGAATGATTTTATTATTGTACAAAAATATATGAAACTTGAATGATGCTTTGCTGCTCTGTCAATGTTGTCATTTTTGCCAACCTCAATATATCAGTATTACACATTTAGGATGGGAACAAAGATGCATAAATTTAGACCATCAATTTATCATCACATATTTTTTCAAGAGATGAGAGGTGTTCTGGTTTTTCATTCTGCTACTCTTCTACCAATTTAGACTCTTTTTTTCCGATTGTATTCCCATATTTGAAGCTGTTTAAGTGAGGGGAATGAAATATGGGACCCTCCTCTGCTTTCCCAAAAATAGTGTCCAGGACCAAGGAAACTGTAATTTTGGATCTTGCATATGCAGCTACGTCTGTGAATTCATTCATTGCTCAGTGAAGCTGAGGTATATATCCCCAGTGGATACACTTTTCTATAAATTTTGGAAAACATAAACATTTTTCCTTCTTTTCTGTTCAGTTCTTAGCTTTTCATTAAATATTTATTGAAAGAAGGATCTAAGAATCCAATTCCATAATAGATTTTCTCTTGGTTTATCTCAAGGTCATTTGAATTTTTTTGAGCAAAGAATTTAGCTTACTAGAAACTAGTCTGCAAGATATGATTTCATCTCCAGTAACACTGATGTACTTCACTTGTTGAAGGTATATTATGATTTCCACAGCTATCCTTCTTATGTGTTGATATGCTTATCATGCAATCAAAAGTAATGATCCAATTTCAAATTTATCAAAGACACATGGTTAGTAAGTACTTTAAGCTACACTGATTACTTTTTCCTCAGTTTTCAACTAATTATTTCAGTGTTTGTAGAGTAAAATGCAAAATACATGAAGGCAATGACAGTTACAATGTTATTTATACTGAGGCTGAGCAGGAGTGGGATGCAAATAATGCTACTAACATGTGGCATACACAGATCTTCCACTCAGAGCCTGATCTTTTCAGGCAGGCTTCTGCTGAATTTATTTTTAATCTATTTGCCTTTTTAATTCAGACCTGTATGCAATTTATCTCATTTCATGCAATTAACAGAGGTGCTTATGTTAAGATTACAAACACCCTAGGCTACTTTAATAGTCAATGTAAAAAATAAACAACTCTAGACAAGGTCTTAGCTCATCAGACTTCACAATTTTCCTTTAGAGATGGCTCTTCCTCGGTCTTCATAGCAGTGGAGGCAGTCTGAGGAGATAATATTCCTGGCTCCTCAGTACTTTGCTGCAGTGGGATTATTCTAGGCTCTGTGTAGAAGTGGGAGCTTGTCCAAGCTCAATTGAGCCTGGCCAAAAATAACACTAGAGTAAATATCCTGAGCCTAAAATTCAATCTCCTTGAAAGAAATAACTTTATTTTGGTCTGTGCTTTGCACATACACCATTCTGAAAACCATTCCTGAGACTGAAGTGTCCTAAACTATGTTGTAATTGTTACTTTAGTAATGATTAAAGTTACCAATCACTGATTCTATATTCCTTCTCTATCACATTTCATGGCAGCCCTTGTCATTTGATTGCACAGTAAATATCAGGTAGTGGCAGTCTAATTATATGATAATTGCTGTAAATGTTACAAAGTCAATAGAGCCAAATAGAGTTAGTTGCATAGTAATTATTCTTGGGCCTACTAAGCATTTTATCAAGTAATCTGCAGGAACATGAAATTATCTTACCACCTTTTCACTTGCTTCCTTTGTACTGTACCAAGAAAATAATTTAAAATTACCTTCCTGACTTCCATATTCTTCATGGTCTCTTTACACTTTTGCTAGTTGCTCCCCCAGTGTCTCACTCTGCTTGTGAAAGCCCAGACTATTCTCTACCCTCTTCATTTGATTGCACACATCAGGATAAGACAACGACTTCCCTATCTTGTTATAGCAACATTTACTAATGCAAACATTTGCATTTGTATTCCTTATTTTTAGATAAACATCCAAGCATAAATAAATCATTGCTAAAGTTCATGCTCTGAGAAGACAGAGATTCATTAAGGGTATTTCCTTCTGGAATAAGAGGATAAATAGTAGAGATTTCTGCACTATCACAAGAAGACATTAATACCTTCCCGCTGTAATGTCTGCTAGTGTGGGTTTTGAGACCATATACAATTTGGTTACAGCTAGGATTTTCACAGCTCATTGTCAAGATATAAAACTGCCTATTTGTCTGACTTCTCCCTGCTTATCCATTTTGCTTTCACCTGTTTCTGCCACATTTTTTACCACTAATGTTTTGCCTCATATGCTTGTATCTTTTCTACTATTTTTCTGATAGAAAAGTATCTGCTGCCTGAGACAAACAATTCAGTAGTTGGTGTAGGAGGAGAATAATGAAGCCAATAGCAAGAAACCTTGGGCAAGCTTTGCTAAAAAAAAAAAAAAAAAAACAAAATACAACAAACAAAAAAAACACACAAAACCAAATCAAAGAACAGAAATCAAACACCTAGAAACCAACCCTCCTCCCCCCAAAACAGTTTTGTGCTCTTATTGCATTCTGCATACCTGCCCCATGACATTCATCCAAATCTCCTTCTGCTTAGCTTGCTTGAAAAGCTTGTTCAATATGACTGCTTCTTTCAGGAAAAAGTACTGGAAAAAATCCGCTGCAAACAGGTAGAGAAGCAGACCAGAACCACTCCAATTCACCCCTTTTTAGGTGTCTGCACCAAGTACTAACTCTTATATGGCTATAAAGACAGAATCATTTAGGCTATTGGAAGGGCTTGAGTCCCTTTCACAAACAGGAAAAATAATCAAATAAATATAGTGGTAATTTTATATGGGAGAGATGAGACTGACCCTGAATGTTTCATCTGAGAAACAAAAAGTTAATTCCTCTCTGAAATTTGCTCATTTTATTTACTTTTTTTTACAGCAATTTGTGGTATCCTTTGGAATGGCCAGATTATGGGCTCTGTAAATTTAATTTATTTATACAATAATGTTAATTAAAATATTAATGAATATTGGAGCTCTGCACTGCACATTAAAGACTGCTTTGATAGCAAGCTGTGACTATTTGGGTGTCAGAATTTGTACTGGCACAGGTCTGGGACTCATTCCCTTGGCATTAGTCTTATACGTATTTTCTCAACTCAGATCATCTTAGCTTTATCTCATCTGGTTTGTCAATAAATTAACAATATATCATGACAAAGAGTAGGAAAAAACTTACTGTACACAGCAGCAGTTTATATCTCATAGTTAAGGTTCAGAAGCAATACGTAAACAGTGGTCAGAGAATGAAGAAGTAAGAAAAAAGTTGGAGTCTACAATAGAAGTTTTATCCTTCCAATCTTGCTTTTAACACTGATCTTACAGGTAATATCTTAGGAGATGGAGTTAGATTTTACTTCTAATTTACCTCTAAATATATTCCTATAACAAACAAAACTATGAAAAGGAAGATATGAGCTTTATTGGCTCTATAATGGTGCAAACCTATCAAAAATCTCCAATGAAAGATAATAGCATTTAGAAATTAGTCAGCTATTAGAAAGCATTGGTCAGGGTGGCCTCCAACAAAATTCAAGATGGACTCCTTAATACAACTGCGTAGCCACACAGCCTCTCTCTCAACAGGGGTTACTGGGAAGAGATCTCTTACCATAAGGAGCCACCTCTCTTTTTAAATCTCAGGTCTAAAACTCAGAACCACTGCCAAATGAAAGTCAAGATTGTGTCTTAAATTCTTTACTACTTTACCGTGTTGTGTTTTGAACGGCTCAAAATCCAGCTCACAGCAGTTCCTTCAGGAAGTTATTCTGGAGACTGATGTCCACCAGGATTGATGTCCTGATGTCCACAGGGGTTTTTGTGATCTCTCTGGCATTCTCCCCTTGCTGACATCCTTCTTTCAGTTTAAACAGGAACAGCAATTGTTGAATTACTTCACTACAGTATGTATACACTTATTTGCAGCTCATTTCCACTCCTATTAACAAGCTTTTCAACACACTTAAGTAGTAAGAAAGAAAATGTTTGCAGCTATTAACAAATGCAGCATTTAATGGCATTATAAGCCTGCCTGATCAGAGGTTTTTGCTAGATACTGGATTGCTTGTTGAAAGTCAATTTTACAACAAAATAAATACCAACATGAAATAAATTTCACTGGTTTAGTTTTCAGATGTAGTTATATACTATATTACTCCTCAGGGGTGAAAAACATAATGTGTGCAAATGAATTTAGATACGCAGCAACTGATTTTCCAGTGATGATATAATTAAGGCTGTAAAAGACTGCCTATATGTAACAGCTGCTGTGGGAGCCCCTCACATGCTTTCATATACATGACAACCATATTTTGTTTTTCTTGGTTTGCTGTAACACTTGACTTTTTATAAAACCAGCAAATTATTCAGTGTCTAAAAGAGTTTCTAAAAGAAAGGCTGAGAAGCACAATAATTAGATGACTGACTCAAAATTTGCTCTAAAGAAAAATAAACATTGCTGAACCAAAATACATCCCATTTGTTTTATATAAGTACTTGATTTTTGTATATATACACACGCTGGGTTTTGTATATATACACATGCATGTCATGTGAACAAAGTGAGTAGGTTTAGCAAGTTTGGTTTTCAGTTCTTTTCCAAGACAAAAAAGTGTGTCTGAAAAAAGTGCCTGTTAGAGATTCTCTGATTCCTAAACAAAATATAGATCCACTTTGGCTTCACTTGGTATTAGGAAAATACCAAGTAGGCACAGTGCAATGTATTCTTTTTTCTTGAGGAAGGCTTCACTGCATTGTTTTGCTTTTTTTTTTTTTTTTTTTTTTTTTTACTACTACCAAAGGAAGTGTTTAAGAAGTGTTGCAATTATAGTAGGCACCATTCAACTTTCTGTTCTTCTTGTTAACCTGAGAAAGCAGATAAGTGACTGTGGCTTTATAGCACCAGGTCAGGGATAGAGGGCTGCTGAGCAGTATAAGCATGAATGTGGCGGAGAAGGGTATAAAGAATACCCAAGCACTAGGAGTTAAACTTCATCACTGGAAAAAATCTGAGCTGTTTTAAAATACATTTTGAAATCCATGAATAAGAATATATAAAACCAGTACTTTAAACAGGCAACAGTAGATAAAAAATAATAAATTGAACTTCACTCTGCAGTATGAAGTGGATTATTATTTCAGTAGATATGTGGAGCTGCTTTTTAGTCAAGATTCACATGTAAATTTCACAGGTATTTCTGGGAATTTTGATTCATTTAATAAAAAAAATTATCAACTTTCTGAAGTAGGAGAAAACGAAATTATTTTCCTTCAGTCACATAACCTATTAATAATTAACGCTTGTTGACAGACTCCTGTTAAATTTCTTCACCCATATAAAACTTCATTTTCTGGCAAAAAATATCTGCTTTCAACATGTATGTTGATATACTGTTAGAAAATGAAATATCTGAGAAATTAAACCTCTCAAGTTTTCTATATGAATACTGAATATTTTCTCTGAAAGAGAAATTTCAACTCAAATAATGCTATTTTCTGCTGTGAGTTATGATTTCTAATCCACCTGTAGCTCATAAATCACACAACATGTCCCTCACCTTCATTAAGAGGAGATAAAGAGATGAATTATGTGAGAAGAAGTCAGGCTGAAGAGCCCATCAAAATGGCAGAATGGGATTGTAAATCATTAACAGCAATTATAATACCTTTATTTGGCAGGTGGCACCATTATGAAGAGAATACTTTACATGTTTCAATTCTGGATTAATTGCTGAAAAATGTATCTTTTTCGCTTTAAAGTTGTGATGTTCCAAGTCACATCCTTGTCTTTGAATCTCTGTTTATATAAAATACATGTTCACAGTGCATCACCCTGCACAGGATGCAATCTGCATTTTATTCAAACTAATAATATTCACTATTACCAGTTGAACTATCACCTCCAGTGTCTTTGGAGCCTTGCTTTGCTTTCATTAGAGATGCTCAGAGAGCCTCCCAGGTTAAATTTTCTGATGTTTTCAATCTCAGGTTAGATCCACATCACAGCTGCCAAAAAAGCAGATGCACTTTTGAGAGAGTACCATGAGTAATATGTTGTTAAAAAAACAAAATAGAATTGGAGTCTGTGAGGGTGTCATCACTTTAATGCAATCTTATTACTTACACATCACTGCCATTCCTTGACCAAAAAATAGGTCTTTTGGAGGTTTCTTAAAAAGTGATGCTGGTTTTTGTCTGATCCACTTCGGTCTAATTTTTTTTAGACTGTCCATCATGTCCAATTCTCCATCAAAACAGTTTTAAAAATAATATTAGATATAATGAATTCTCAGGTTATAAATCCCAAATAACCTCAAATTCATACAGTCCCACTGTGAGCAATCAGTACATATTTAAATCTATTGCAATAGTTCCATTCATCCAAATGACTATTTCAAATTCAGAAGTGAAATATATATTTATTCTTCATCATTTTTATATTATCCTGCTACAAAACTTCAATCTTCTGTCAGGAGCAGAAAAAAATAGGGCAATTTTGGTGACTGCTTATAGGCTTTAGAATAGTATCTTTAAATGCTTGAGAGCAGAATTCAGCCTCACTGTCTGTGATCATCCTTAATTGTTCTTAAATGTCAAACACAGTTGAAAATATTTCATAAAGTTGGTAAATATAAATAAATATATATTAATTTTCACAATGTTTCATTTGATTGTGACCCTGGGTTACCCTCAGTGATATTTTTATAAATTATTTTTCTAACAGTTGAGATTGCATGTGAAATCTTACTGAAATCTAAGTTGTTCTTGTACCAATAGGCAGAAAAAAGGGGTTAACTCAGCAATGTGATTACAGGTGCTTTCAAGTTTTCTAGGCCTTTTATAACTAGGCCTTTTATAATACCATAGGCCCTTGACATGTCAGAAAGAAAAGTTGTTATTTCATACTCAGTAACCTAGCAAATTAGTGGGTGACATGATAACAAGAAACACCAAGAACTTGGACACACAGGTCAGACTTTGTTTTCAACAAAAAGCTGATGCTTTGTGTAATGTCACTGACAATAAGGGCATATTTAGAACATGGCTCTTCATTGCCTGTTACAGCTCTTGCAGTGGTGCAGTGTTCCAACAGCTCTAGAGCTCACAGCTGATCTGATTTGCTTTTATGAGGAATTTGCTCATTATCTGTGGCAGTTTTCACTAGGTTTATAATCAATTGGAAGGACTGAAGAATTCCTGACTCCTGAGCAGCCTTACAACTGTAACAACTAATTTCATAACCATGAAAAATTCTAGGCAGATACTAAGACCTAATGCTCACAGCTGATTCTCGGGTAGCCTTATTCCAAGTGCAATAAACACAATTATTGAGGGATGTATTAAGAAAGTGGTGTACTTTTTGCTTGCTTCCTCACTTCAAACAACTACCTCCAAAAATCAGCTTAGACAAATAAATGACTCTGCTCCCAATGGAAATGAAAGTGCCATATTTCTTTTCTGCATTTACAGTCATGGTGTAAAACACCAGGTGAAATCCACTAGCAAGCACTAGTGATTTGCATGTGCTTTGAGGACAGCACCAGAGGAGAGGATATTTGAATCATTTAAATAAGATCATTTAAGTGAGAAAATGTTCGCCAACATGAGCAAGGGGTACACAACACCCTGTTACACAATTTTATGTCCACCTTGGAAATTATAGTTTGATTTGCTACAATAGGAATAGTAAGATCAAAGATTTACTACTCCCAGAAGACCAAAGGATTTAAGATTAATTATGATAGTGTACTGAATAAAACAGTAATTAGAGTAACAGACACAAAAATCACAAATTACTTTATCACATATTGATTTTTAAAACTTTTTTTTTAAAAAAAAGGAGAGGAAAATGGATTACAAAAGTTTGGAGAAGGGAAAAAACATAAGCATATCAAGAACCAAGTTATGCAGAATTAAGTAGATAACTATGATTTTATGTGGAAAACTATGAAGAAAATATGACTAAACATTAAAGATGATTTTGTGAGAAAGAATGACTAAGATTTTCACATTTACATGTGCAAGTAAAATCCCCACTCAAAATCTTAATTTTGTGTCTTAAAAAAAGACACAAAGCGTTAGATAACCAGTAAGTTTAGCTTCTACCCAGAGTGGAGAAAAAAATACAAAAAAAAGAAAAAAAAAAAGATATCATTTATAACATTTTAAAAACTGGCAAAGTGATAAGGAGTCTTAAGTCCCTTTACAATATAAAAGATTTTTCCATCAGCTTCAGTGGAAATCAAGTTGAAATATATGAAGCAAAGACAATTAAAGATAACTTCCTCCTCTGGGGCTCCTAGTGCCTCCTAGGCTTGGAATCAACACGCTCCAGTGGAAAACTCTATGTGAAGTTGGGAATTTATTCAACACTGGTCCCATTATACTGTGTAATAAATAAATACAGAGAATAAAATTTATTTCTATATTCAAATGCATCTGCTCAACTTAAATGCTGACTGTTTTTGAGACAGCTTTTCAGAATTATCATGATGAAATGATGCTTTTTGAGCAAATTGAAAGCCTGACATGATGGTATTTATTTTTCAGAAAGTAAACCAGGAATTGAAGTGCACAGAGAATGCAGGTTAGACTAAAATCTAAAAAAAAATAGCACAGTTCTGAATACATTTTGTCTAGTTATTTCCACAAAAACTCAGAAAATTCTAACACTAGGAAGAGGAGGAAGTTCACAGTGGTAAATATAAGGTTGTCTCTTCCCTAGTGACAGATTTCACCCCCTCTCTTCATTATTATTTTTGTATAGATCTAAGTCTACTTCTCTATATAATGTAATTTGCACCTCGAAACCTGTGCTCCTTTCTAGGCTACTCATTACAAAAAGATGTTGAGATGCTCAAGCAGGTCCAGAGAAGGTCAACAAACCTGGTGAAGGGTCTGAAGAACAAGTCATGAGGAAGGGCTGAAGGACCTGGGATTGTTTGGTTTGGAGACAAGAAGACTCAAGGGGGACCTTATTGCTCTCTACAACTACTTGAAAGGAGTTTGGAAAAAAGAGGTGGCAGGTCTCTTTTCCTGAGTATCAAGTGACAGGACAAGAGGTAACAGCCACAAGATGCACCGGAGGAGGTTTAGATTAGAAATTAGAACAAATTTCTTCACCAAAAGGGTGGTCAGGTAGTGGAACAGGCTGCCCAGGGAAGTGGTGGAATCATCATCCTTGGAAGTGTTCGAAAAATATGTAGGTGAGGCTTTTAATGACATGGTTCAGTGGTGAACTTGACAGTCCTGGGGCAAAGGTGCGACTTGATCTTAAAGGACTTTTCCAAAGTAATAGTCAGAATGGTTACGACAGTAAAGTATTTTACCCAAAAGCAATTCAAATTACTGGGACCACCAGCTTAATTTTTACCTGAAAATCTTCTTCTAGATAATAGGTTTTGGGTGTTGGGGTTTTTTTTGTTTGTTTGAAAGACCAATTACTGCTATGCTATGAGGCTTAGGCATTGACTGCTCTCCACTTGGAGTACTGTATGCAGTTCTCGTGTCCTCAACACAGGAAGGACATGGAGCTGTTGGAACAAGTCCAGAGAAGGGCCATGAGGATGATCAGGGGAGTGGAGCACCTCCCGTATGAAGACAGGCCAAGAAAGCTGGGGCTGTTCAGCCTGGAGAAGGGAAGGCTGCATGGAGACCTCATAGCAGCCTTCCAGTATCTGAAGAGGGCCTACAAGGATGCTGGAGAGGTACTCTTCATCAGGGATTTTAGCTACAGGACAAGGGGTAACAGGTTCAAACTTAAACTTCCCCTGTTTAACCTGAACCCTGTTCAGGTTAGATATAAGGAAGAAATTCTTTACTGTAAGGGTGGTGAAGCACGGGAACAGGTTGCCTAGAGAAGTGGTAAATGCTCCATTCCTGGCAGTGCTCAAGGCCAGGTTGGCCAGAGCCTTGGGCAACATGGTCTAGTGTGAGGTGTTCCTGCACATGGCAGGGGGGTTGGAACTAGATAATCTTAAGGTCCTTTCCAGCCCTAACCATTCTGTGATTCTATGATAATATATGTATTAAATGCTATGGGATAGTTATAGTGCTGATAATGAGCATCTAATTATCTTAAGAACACTCACAACCAGTGAGTTGCATAAGTCTACTAAGCAATAAAAGCATAGTAAAGAGCAAGTCAAACAATAAGAACATGTCATATTAAATAATAGCATAGATGTCATCTGTCTCTAAAGATAACTTCACTAATTCATTATCACTATGATGTAATTGTTCTTAATACTTGAGAACTTGTTAACAAATAGAAGTTATAGTAGAAGTACTAAAGAGCTAATAGCTGCATGTAAAATACAGCTTTTATCAGGCAGACACCAGATTTGTTAGCTAGGAACAGCTGTGTCAAGTTTGGTGCTTACTTGAAGTTAACAAGAGGCTTTCCTCTCCTGTTAAATTCTCCTTACCTATTTTTAGATGCCTCTCATACTTATTCAAGCAGTGCTCATTGGTGTGTGAAATTAAAGCATGAACTGATCAGTATGTGAAAGTGAGATTCATAAAGTTAATTTATGAATAAATTATAACAAGGATGCTGAATATATTTAAGGAAGGTTGTGCCATCTGCTGAAATGAGCTACTACTGCTACACTGAGGGCTAAATCCAAAATGGCTGAGAGTGGAGACTGGCTGGAATTTACTAAGGTCAGGCAAACATCAGCAAGTTACTAAATGCCATAAATATAAATAAAGTTAATTGCATTTTTGCTAGGATGGCTAGTATAAGATCCTACTTTTAACATGAAAGACAGAATTGCAAATCTTGGTTTTTTTTACCACATTAAAGATGTATAATTTAAAGGCAATTCTTTAATCATAGAATTATAGAATCATAGAACAGTTAGGGTTGGAAAGGACCTGAAGATCATCTAGTTCCAACCCCCCTGCCATGGGCAGGGACACCTCACACTAAACCAAGGCTCTGTCCAACCTGGTCTTGAACACTGCCAGGGATGGAGCATTCACAGCTTCCTTGGGCAACTCATTCCAGTGCCTCACCACCCTTACAGTAAAGAACTTCTTCCTTGTATCCAATCTGAACTTCGCCTGTTTGAGTCTGAACCCATTACCCCTTGTCCTGTCACTACAGTCCCTAATGAATAGTCCCTCACCAGCATCCCTATGGGTCCCCTTCAGATACTGGAAGGCTGCTATGAGGTCTCCACGCAGCCTTCTCTTCTCCAGGCTGAACAGCCCTGACTTTCTCAGCCTGTCTTCATATGGGAGGTGCTCCAGTCCCCTGATCATCCTCGTGGCCCTCAAGCTGTCGAACTGGTTTACAAATAAACTTTTTCTCTTTAATTATAGAAATCAACAGTTCCATGTACAGTTGTAATGTTTGTATGTTAGGAATGTGGTTTAGCTCCTCAGAAAAAGGCATTCTGGAGTAAGTAAGAAGTGAATATATCACGTTAAGCTGGTCTTGTGCTCCCAAATATACTGGAGTACTTTCATACAGCTTGGGTGCAAAGAGACTGTGAACAACACGTGGAGTTAGGAGTAAAATGATATGGAAAAAGTGATAGCATGGAAAAATACTCCAGCTAAATGTTCCATTAGACCTGAAATCCTCTAGAAACAAAAAGCATCCAAGAAAGAGTTAAGCCATGCACAAGGTACTGGTAGGAAGACAACCAGCAAGTAGACTAATTTCTCATGATGGAAGGTTCTGGTACACTTAAGGCATCTAGACAGATAATTGTGCATGTCAAATCAATTTTGTTTGAGATAGGGTACATAGCACAGTAATGTTTGACATGAGAACTACTCTCCACTTTCAGAGTGGTGGGCTTCAATAGCATAATAAATGGCTATTTTACAGAACTGGATAAAAAATGATATGAGGACATGATGAAAAAAGTAAGGTAAGCTTCATCTCCTTATGCTCAAAATACATCTAAAATGTGTTATTGCTTTCTATTCTGAACTGTTCCATGAGTATTTGACAAGCGATATGTATTAACTAATAAAGTTGTGGAAAATTAGCATAGAAAGCCCTTATGCTTTAAAATTATTATAAATTTAAAATAATAATAATCTGAAAATGGTCACAAAATTTTAAATTTCTGGTCATAACTCCACAATCAGCTTTATGTAGGTAGAGCTGTGTGCTTACAGAAAAACTGCCGGTAAGGTAGAAGGATACATTCAAGCCCAGCACCTTCTGAAACGAATGAAAACTATTTCAGATATTTATGGCTACTAAATAGAAACACTCTCCTTCAGTTCTGTAGGCCATAACAGTTGTGTTACTCCTCTAAACCAAAACAGATTTGTGATTAAATCATCTAACAAAAAATAAAGCAGTTACTTCTCAAGTTAGAGTAATGGATGCATTGCTTACTGCAGGTCCGTGGACAGCAAATGTGAGAGGGCTGGGATACCATACTTTGAGGGAGTTTTGAGAATTATTAATTCGAGCATGTTGTAAGTGCAAGGCTAATCATATATGAGCTAAGTGCTGATAGTGAGTCTCTTTCCTCATTTTGACAAATGGAAGATGCTGATTCTTGTATTCTTCTCAGCTTTGTCTTACTCTAATGCATTATTTTTCTTTTCTACGCATCTTACTGATCTTGACTCTTTGCTCTTTGACTCATTCGTAGCAATTTTCCCATGCCTCTATAGATTCCAGTCGCTATTTTAATGACACCAGTGACCATCCTTGTCTTTGAATATTTTAAATCAAAATTAAATCAAGAGTAGACATCCTATGGAGACTATATTTTTTCTTGTCTTTCAAGTATAGCAGATCTGTTTATTTCTGGCTAATAATATTATTTTCATATACTCCTAACATTTATTTAAAAACAAAAGGGAAGAAAGGAAAATGCACTAAAATCAGCAAGCACAAGTATAAAGCACCATGTTTCAGTGTGAAGTTTAAAAAAAGGTTTTTTTGCTGTGCTGAAAGTGTGAATGTTAAAAAAACAAATCTGATATAATTATCATAATGAATTTCCAACATCCTAAAAAACACATAAGAAGAACCTTTTATTCTTAATACACCTGCATATTTCCTTAAACATTTGAGTAAGTCCAAGATTAAACTACACTTGCTTATTCAACTCTAAAAATTTCTTAGCCATTTAACATTTTTTCAGGATAATGTTTTAAAAATTAAATTAGACTGATTTAAACAGTTTCTGCAGCTTTTGATTCCACACAGTAGTATTTTGGGAAGGTAAGGTTTGGTTTTGCACTTTAAAAATTAACATTTCATTTCATTTAGAAATATACACACAATGGAAATTAGAATATTGGATATACATTCACAATTAGTTTTGTCACTGTTTTAATTGATCAAGTAACAATTAGTATTTCTCTTTCTTCCAGTGTTGAATGGAAACTTTTAGAAAAGTGTGAAACTATGTGCAAAAAAAACCCAAACACTCCTGTTTCAACAAAGTAGCAGTTTACTGGAAGTTAAGACTGAGTTGAAGCTTCAAAAAGGCTAGAATTTTTCAGAGTTAGAAAGAATAGGGGATATGGTTCAAGAAGTGAAACTAGGAAAGGATGAAATTAAAGAATCTTGTGGAAAAATTGAAAAAAAAATGCATAAGAATGTATTTTGTAGCACAGCTTTCGGCGTGATTAATGAAGCTTGGTGGATTGAAAACAAATTTTCTACTTTATGTCATATTGTCTGATAAGTCAAATTTGGAGACTAATTTTGAACATATCTGATAGTTTCTTATAATTGTTTTTTAATCCAATGGTTTTGTTTTGGCTGGAAGCAGGCATGTGTCAGCTGAAAGGATACAGTCACTTAGCTTCTACTAGGACTACGTTTATAGAACCTTTTAGCTTTAAAAGGACATAAAATGCTTTAAGTTTATTTAAAAGCAAGTAGGCTTCTAGACATAAAATGGAAATGCGATCAGCTCTGTTTGTGTAAGTTGTACATACACTACATTCTCTGTGTACTGTTGTTGTTTCATGTATAGTGGTACAACTTGGTGCCCAATTACATCACACAAAAATGTTAGAAGCTCTAATGCTGCCTTGTATGGGTTGTGAAATAATGAACATGTTCTGCTCACAGCCTCGACCATTATAATGTTATTACGTAGTCATTAAATTGAAGCTGTTATTCCACTGCTAAAACAACTGATCAATATCCATTACCATTCAGTGGTGGTTGGAGTAGAAATGAGATTATATTGCAAATGAGCCACAGACAAGGTAATGATCCGTCCATTTTGATATATTTAAAGACATTCCCTAAAGCAGATAATTTCCTTAAGAGACAGTACTTTTCTATCAAGTTTCCAATCTAGGCAAATAAAAATGTGTTTAGATTATGAAGAGCCTTGTGTAGTATGGTTTATAATGAAATAATAGCGTCCTCAGAAAAGATAACCACTACTGGATCAATGAAATTGTTTCTAGTTTCTACCTACTGAGTTTTACGTGTTCTGTAGTAATAAATGCTGTGTTATATTGAGCCTGTATCTTACCAAAGAAACAAACCAATTTATGTTGGCTAGAAGTCCTAGTGTATCTTAGGTAAATTTTAAAGCTTGTCCAAGGATTTTAGTGTCTCTTTCCCATAAGACCCATGATAATATAATTTTCCCCTTTCCTATCACTTACGAAGTCTGGTCAAAAATCTTCCAAACTGTGCCTGCGTGATTCCTTCAAGGTCCTGTCAGTCATTGATTAGAGAGATTGACTAGTTTTTTCTATCATCTCAGTTATCTCTGGCTCATTAGCATATTTGGGTGTTTATTATTTATTGGTGTGGGGTTTTTCTTGTATGTTAACCAAATGTCCTCACAAGACAGATGTCCTTAGGTATCCGCATCTACTTTACATTCTACTTATCCTTGCAATGCGCAGAACACATCAAGCCAATTGCTCCATCTTGCACCCCTTTTTAGCTGGTCCTGCAATTTCCCTGTTGAAGCAAAAAGCTTCACAAGCATGTTAAACAGATTTGAACAATTTACTAATATAATATATAGCATAGTAATATATTACTATAAATAAACATATCTTACTACTATATCTCAAGTTCATTTTCACTTTCCTACTTGTTTTTCTTCCATATTTATCAGATTTCACTCACATTTTTTCCCAGAATGGCTGTTGTTTAATCATACATAGAAAACATGTTCGCCTTCTTCCAAATAGCCCTTTTGAAATGAGAACTTCTTTTTATTTTTCTTTTGAACTCAGTCTTCCATGAACTCACTCCTTCTAAGATTTGAAAAGACTCTGCAAGGATAATCACTTCTTTGCAAAATCTCCTCCTTTTCTTATGTATGCTATGGTGATTTCACTGCTGTTGTTACGCACACTAGAGAGTGTAAAGCTGACCTGCAATGCCACAGTCCTGCCTATGATTGCTCTCTAAACGTATGCTTGTTCATGGCAGACCTGTGTACAGCAGCAAGAACAGCTGGATCATAGTCCATGGCTACTCTGAGGCATGGTAATAATACCAATAATAAATAATAAACAACAGTAATAACCTTGCATCATCTGACAGCTCAAAGGCATATTTAATGTGAAAATAAATGAATCATTGTTATGAAGAGGCTCTTATGGCCCCTTCTATACTACTATATTCTGCTTCATTTCATGCAAAGTACATATACCAGCCTGACAGCCCTGACAGCAGAACTGTCAGAAGATTTAGTAGAATTGTATGATTTTCTTTCACTGATCAAACTGAGAATCAACTTGTCTTGACAAATCTATAATGAGGTTTTGAATGTTGACAGAAGAAGGGCATGTTGGGGGGAAGTGAGGTCATAAAAGCTATCTAATCTCATGAACATTATAATTTCTTATGAGTTTTGCTTTGACTTTTTTTTTCTTGCACAGTTTTTTGGAGGCAGTCTTCTAGTCATAGTTTATGTATTCTATATGAACACATTAATTACATCTCAGCTTTTAGAGATCTGAGTGTAGTGCTGGTAGCAAAAATAGATGCTCCTGTTTATAACAACTGTTTGATCAATAATGTATTGCAGACACACAGCCCATAGCACATTGTTACAAATATACAAATGGCATGCCTTCCTATTGCACACACTCTGCAGTAGCCTGCTTTGCAGTGTCTAGCACTGTTTCACTCAAATAGAGGACAATGAAAATCTGCCTGTTTAATTGCAGGTCCATTAGAACACAACTAAAGGTTAAGTTATTGCAGTTACTGATATTTAAGTGGTAAATCAGCAAGGTCTGAACAAGAAAAAGGAAGTGGATTGCTATTTTTATGGCATGAAAAAGAATAAAATTACCGGAGTCATAAGGACACTTCTGTTGTTATTTCAGAGCTGTATTCTAGTTGGCTTTGGCTGAACGTTACAAAATTGTGTAGGAAAAAATAATTTTCAAAGATTGAAGTGAAAGAAGACCTTAATTCCCTTCTATTTACACCTGCCTCATCAAGACTAGCTGCACTGAAGTAATAGTGTAGGTGAACTGATTCTAGTGGATTGATTCATTCTTTTATGATGCAAGTGCCAGCTGAACAGAATCAGATTCTATCCATGCTCCATCAAGTTCAGTGGGTACAAATGACAATAAATTCCAGTGTAATGCAACAATGTATACAGCAGCGTATTTAGTCTATAATACAAAATGAAAATTGCTGCATTATATTCAGCAAGTAATAACGATCAACTGCAGTCAACAAATGTCTCAGCTTGTAAGAATGGCTTAAATAGCCCTAAGATACCTACATTTTAATTAGGAGGTTTCTTTTTCATGAATAAAAATTCAAAATGCTTTTTCCTACCCAAACTAATAACATTGTTCCAAGGAATAACCTGCTTTCCTCATTACTTTGAGGGCTTAAATCAGTATTAAAAGTGCATCTTTAATCTGTAACTTCCTGAGTTACATGCAAGATCTGCTTGGTAAAATTCTACTACTTGGGTTCCACAGAAAGATATAATTGTCTTCTTAGCTCTAAAAGCTAATAAAATTACCTTTCAAGATATTAAATACCTAAGCAACATACTTTGTCAAGATGTATGATGTTAAAATAGGAAAAAAAATCATTTAAAATCTTTCAGAAACTAGGCAAAAAACAATTATCTTACTAAACGGAAACTTTTGCTGTAATTTTTAATTTCTAAAGTTTTTTTTTCATTCAGGCAATTTTGTTACATTTATTACTACTCACTAGCTTGCATAACTTTCATTGTCTTCATTAATTTTCAGTGATTTTGTCAGAACTTCATATAGTCTTTTCCACTCAGATTGTAACTGAATGTCTAATGACTATTCTGGTGTTTGAGAATAACTTGGGAAAAAAAAAATGGAAAAGTTTTCTGATGATTTTCAGGTATTTTAAAGTATACTTGATTATCCAATCTGTCTTATGAATTCAGAAAGTTACACTGGTGAGACTAGTCAACCTTCTCAGAAAAGTCTATATATTAATGGCCTCTATCTGTTATATTCCCTTTAACACATTCCTTTCAGAACCTGAGTCAGTCAATTTCTATTACAACAAACACACATTCTGCATGGAGAGATATAGAGCGTTTTTTTCATTATATACAAGCAAAATTTCATTGCCAACATTTTTCTATAAATAGATCACACAAAGTTTACTGCCTGGCTGCTAATCATAATTCTATCATATAAAACTTTAATTCTTTTAACACTGGTCTCATATATTTCCCTGTAAAATTACATGAGCTTATAATTTGTTGCTTAGTCCTGTTCTGTTCCTAAAAGACCCTTATATATGCTCAAGTTTAACAGTAGAAATGATAGCTACATATTGTTATATATCTTTGCAGCACTTCAGTTCATAAAGTGGAAAAAAAAAAATCAAACTGTACCAATTCATCTGGGCCTTCTTGCCTTCTGAACACAGCACTGATGTGTGTAATGTTGTCTGTGGGATAATACCTATTGATTGATGATACTTTTTCCCTACCTAAATGCTGTGTTATAAGTGTTTAGAATAAAATTATTTTTTCTAATGGAATTTAGTGGAGTATGAACATCACTGAGGAGGATAGTAACAGTTTTTCAATGGTCTAATCCTGCTCCAGCTGAAGTAATTGGAAAATGTCCATTAATTTTCAAAGAGGCAAATTTAGGGAACAAGAAATTCAGGATAGAAAGTCATAAAGATAAAGTGGCTAGATTCCAGTGTCTTTTTACCAAATTTTTACAGGTATAACTCTGTTGAAACCACTGGAGCTGCTCCCATCTACATTGGTGTATATAAAACATGTTGGGCCTATGAAGGCCAGATTAAGACTGAAATCTAAAACAGTCACATGGAGTAATTCACACCTGATTCAGTAATTCTCAGTCATCAAAACAAAGAACCTGATTTTTGCAGAATTACCAATGCAGGTCAACAGATACAAAACTTAGTCCAAAGCAGTAGGAGTCTACATTTTTTTCCAGCATAATTGGCTTAATCATAGGGGAAGATCACATTATGGTTTTATGCATTCACATGTATATTTGACATGTCTTTGAGGAGTTGAATGTTTATTACTTTGACCCTAGTAAAATGGGAAAAAATACTTACTTTTCTTTTAGGAGCTTGATCCTCTGTCATACTGAGCACATTGTGGAAATGTCAAGGGCTTTGCATTACCATTAAAGTCAGAAGCTTGAAAGGTTGAGTCACATAGACATTGATTTTACAGCAATTAATAACCTGAGAAATTAAGTCACTAATATACTATACATCTTAATTAGAAGCCCCATCTTCAATTTAATTTAATTACTTTTCTCTACCACATCTTCAATTTAATTACTTTCCTTTGCAGCTTGCATGACAAAGGTGCAGATTCTATATAAGATTTACAACGGATGCAATTGTTCTTTGTTTATATGAAACTTGATGAGAAGAAAGATGAACACCAAGTGATCTATTTTTACTCCCCAGCTGATATGCACAATTCTCACTGATACTGGAAGATGCATCACAGGGCTTTTAGGACAGTATTGAAGCTACCCTTTATTTTAGATGACTAACTCTTTTTTGTGTATTCCTTCTCACCTTTTACATTAATTTATGTCATAGCTTATCTTACTGCATGTCCAATTACAATTATAGGTTTAATACAGTGTAGCAAACAGAACTGAAAGGCCTTCCTTAAATACAAATTTCAAAGCAAGTCATGAACTAAAATATACCTCTCAACTTTTTAAGAAACCCCATACAACCCAAACAACCCAAACAAAAAAAAAAAACCCCAAACCCAATCAAAAAACCCCAGCAACCCTTTCCTAGTGTATTCTAGTGTATTTACTAAATCAATTAAGTTCCCAGGCTTTGCATAATTTGTTCACTTTTTCACTAACTCAGTGCTACACATCTAACTAACACACTGCCTGTTCCACTTTTACACATACCTTACCTCACCTACCTAACTCTGCCTTTACTATTCTCCTATTCAGATTACATAAAACAGCTTGCACACAGACATTTTGAAATAATAATGAAATGATTAAAAATGAAACAATATAATTTAAGTTTTTCATCTCATCCATCAGCATTTGTGGTCAGATTCCTCATTAATCCAATTCTTCGAATTTATAAGAAATAAGAGACAATGAGCCAATCTTTGTTTTTAAGCAGGGAAACATCTATGGCTAGACTCTAAATCTGTTGTCAAAAGATCTGCCAGAATTTCCTGCCCCTCCAGAGCATGTGAATGTTGCTTCTGACAGGGTACACCTCTTTCCTGCCCTGCTGATTAGCCTAGGTAAACGCTTACATCCCCTTAATATTGACACTATCCCCCAGCTGGCATGCTGTTTCAAATACTTGAACCTGTTTCACATAGCTTTGCCCTTCCCATGCAGCATGATGTTCTGGTTTTTATGGTGATAGAATGCCCCTTTATTCACAGGAATCTTTTTTCTCCCTCTGCTTCCTCCAGATGCCAGTGGTTTGGTTTTAGGAACTTTTGTTCCTAAACAGAACTGTTGGATATTGTAACAAAATTGTCAAGAAACTCCTAATCTCATAAACCTGAAGAGATCTCAGCCACTTCCTAGCCTAAGGTGTTTAGATGTCTCTCTCTTCCTGTTTGCCTAGCTCCTCAGTGCTTGAGAGAGGAGTCATAACCTCCCCATTTGACAGAAAGTGAACAGGGGCACAGAAAGCCTGGGTCCAAAAAAAGGCTCATCCCTTAAACATTCTTTGTATTTTGCAAAAGGAAGCCAAGGTCCCTAAATCAGAGTCTTGGATCCTGTTTCTAGGTGTGTTACTATAGGATATCAGGGAATTATAAGTGTGTGTAAATGGGCAGTCTTAGAGAACAGATGCCTGAGTGCCTATTAAACATAATGATCCTTCACTTGGTTCAGGAAATCCCCCAGCTGACAACTTTCAATTGTGGGAGGGGGTGAGAGGGTATGAATGGTGTGCTTCCTACACTGTTTCCTGAGACACCTATTGCTAATCACTTTCCAGTACAGGGCATACGACTGGATGGGTTTTGTTGTGATCCTATAAGGCTGTTCATGCATAATTTAGATGTTTATACTAAGATATATCTTGATTTAAGATACTGAGGATGCCAGAATAAATTAGAACAAATAATCATAAATGTCTAAAAGGCAAATAGTCATCACTGAGGATACTAATTTTTGTCATGAATATTATCCTGAAAAAAAGGCACGATTAATAGCAATGATTTTTTTTTAGATAACCAAGTTTCTTCCGGACTTAATATAATCTTTTACCTTTTAACATAATCTTTTCTATCTCAATGACCTGTACATTAAAAAGCTTGAATTAGTTGTATCACAAATCTACAATGATGGCAAATGAAGTTAAACATATGCATCTATGTGAGTGTGGATTTCCACAGATTTTAATTGTGAAAATATTAAGACATGAAGTGTTGATATTCAGGATTTACAAGTAAGAACAAAAAACAAACAACACCCCCCCCCAAACGAACAACAAACAAACAAAAACAGAAAAAAACCCAAGGAGAAGAAAATATATTTCAAACAGTGGCTTTGAATTCTAACAATATTAGGAATTCTGCAAATATGCTGAGCCACTTTTGTCCCACGAATCTTCCTAGAGCTGATGGATTTTTGTTTTTTCTGATCTGTTGTGTGAAAAACTGATAAAGTAAATCTACCCTCCCAGCCCTTCAAAGGCAGTTAGTTTCTTGACATTTTAATGGCCCAAATTCACACCATATTACTGTTTTCATAATGTCAGAGCCTTTTCAAAAGAGAGGGTATTCCCAGTAGCCATGTAGCTTGTTCACAAATGCTAGGACACTGTTTTTTAAATAAATACATTGTAGGCATAGCGATCAGGGATGGTTCACCTCTTGAGTTCAAGACTGCTAGATTTGTTCAGGCTAGTAAACCAAATGGAAAAACTCAATAATCCCTAGATTCACAAAATATCTGCTTCATTTTTCAAAAACCTACATGGTGGAGAGTCCACCTCAGGAAGATTTCTGAATCACCTTTGGCAGCGCAGAAACAGAAAGTAACAGGGCTGTAGGGACCCTTTACCTGCCTGCAAGAAACATGGTTAAATAAGGTTTCACCACCTGGCTGACAGCACGTCTCTTCCAGCTCCTAAACAGATCTTTGCCTTTTCAGCAAGTGGGTGAGGGCAAGGGAGGGAGGAGGTCCAAGCACACAGGTAGGCACATGGTAGTCATCCTAGGGGAGAATGGCACAAAAAGAGTGAGAAAAAGAGTCCCTGTGAATGACTGAGGCATATGACTGACCAACACAGAAGGAAATATTTTATATACACATATATATTTCTCATTCAAATTTATTCTGCCATGTCTTCCCTGGACCACTTCTAAAGCAGGATTTGCAAGGTTCTCTCCCAGAAAATTTGAAAAAGCAGCACCATACTCTTTGCAAGGGGTGTTCAAATGTCTCCCAGGATGACAAAGAAATGTCCTGAAAAGGTCCACTAATAGCATGAAAGTCTGCGAAGCCAGCAAAGGTCAAAACTGTCTTTCAAAGAATGCCTTGACAGAATTCTCTCTGAAAGACCTTTTTCTCTCACTCATGATAGGCCAGTAATGACATGAGAATTTATTCCTAGAATATCTTCTGCCCTCCTACAATCCGTTAGGTTCAAAATAGCACATTGTTGCCTCCAAGAGCTCTTGACTCAAGCAGATCACCATACATGAACATGTTTCCTCTTCTTTCCTGCCCCTAGATTTCCTAGGAAAGACCTGACATAGTAGTTCATTTTGGAAGAGAATATCCCTCTGCTGAAATGCTGCTGTCTGTGTACATCTCTGCCAGCCTTTGCACTGATACTGATTTTTTAGTTATGTGCATAGGAGCAGAAGAATAACAGAGTATATTGTTTCTGCATGTCAGCTTCTACAAATGTAACAAAAAAGCTTTTTCTCTCTCTTCAGAGGTGGTGAGCATTCAGAAAATAGGTGAGAATGCTCCCTTTGTCCTTTCCTCTGTTTGGACAACCTTGAGAAAGCACGGCTTGCTCATTGTTGTTCACCTGGTTAGAGCATAAAGGTTGCTGGTAGCTTGCCAGTAACATTCTGCATCCCTACCAGGATATCATTTGTTCACTGAACCACATGCCTAGAGCAGTCCTACCAGTTGGAAGCACTTCTGATTCAAACAGTCCAGCATCTCCAATCTGAGTAGTAATGAGCTGCACTCTATGAGGTGCCTGAGAATTAGCCCTGAAAAAAGTCCTTCCTACAGGTTATTATAGCATATCCCATCAAAAATCACCCGTCACTTGGAAACTGAGACAGCATCTTTGGTGTTTTAGCGCATACCTTGTGGACTTGGCCCCTAGCAGTCCTTGAATAACTTTAGGCCTTGAAAATGCTTTTATTTCTTTAAAACTTGTTTTCATATCCTCCAGCTCAGCCTATTAGGCTATTCATGGGTCTTATTTTTGGATGGTGACAGTCCTTTTTCCTGAATGCTCTGCAGTCAAGACATTTGCTTTAAAACAATATCTTACCAGTACATTCAATTCTTCACAGAATCATAGAATCATAGAATGGTTACGGTTGGAAAGGACCTCAAGATCATCTAGTTCCAACCCCCCTGCCATGGGCAGGGACACCTCACAATAAACCATATCACTCAAGGCTTCATCCAACCTGGTCTTGAACACTGCCAGGATTGGAGCATTCACAACCTCCCTGGGCAACCCATTCCAGTACCTCACCACCCTAACAATAAAGAATTTCTTCCTTATATCCAGTCTAAACCTCTGCTGTTTAAGTTTCAACCCATTACCCCTTGTCCTATCACTACAGTCCCTAATGAATAGTCCCTCACCAGCATCCCTGTAGGCCCCCTTCAGATTCATCAGGAAACTCAGGCTCTTGGAAGTGACTTAGCTTCTGTTACTCCTTCTGAAGATGTTAAAAAATACAGACACAGCAAAAAGGAACAGCAAGAGATGATGAAAAGCATTCAGAGACTTATATATTGTATGTTTCCAGCATTTTTCCAGAAGGTGTAAGAAACCAAAGATAGTGTCAGAGGGTCCACTGCTGCTGCCCTGTGAGTGTGTATATGTGTGCATGAAGGAGGGAGTGGGGAAGATGGGAAAAAAACAGGTATTATACCTGGGAGCTACAGTTCCAGCTCAGGAGCAAAAAAACTCCCCTCTAAAACAGACTTTCATTTCAAAATTTCTAAAATTCAGGCATAATGAATATTTTCTCAAAAAATTTTGATTTCTTTATTTAGTGACACATTTATTGAATGTGGTGCCACTCCTAATAAAAACAGTATGCATCCAGGTAAGTCTATCAAAGATGTTTGTATATTTTTTAAATACTACTTGTAACTGACAAGGACTTTGTAAGCAACATTCAGAAACTTTTAGCAACATTCTTCCAGTATAACCACTTCTGATGGACAATGTAATAGGTGAGTTCTGTGATGTGTTCTTAATAGGCTTCTGGAATAGAATTTTAAACTTATATTTTTAGTTGTTATTATTTATTTACCATATACATGCATTTACTAAAGATTACACCCAGAGGTCTCAAATGAATTGACAAGAAAGTCTATTTTTAACAAAAAACCACCATCTCAATCTTCTTCCAATATTATTGTTGCATTTCTTACTTACTTTCTGCTTCTTCAGGCAAGAGTTAAGTATAATATTATATAGACCAAAGAATTATTGTGCCAGCAAAATATACAATGAAAAGTTTCATAGGAGGTCTTTCACAAAGAAATCCTTTTTATGCTTAAACACAGTGTATATATTTGGAAAATAGTCCATTTTTGAAAAATATTATTGAATGAAATATATATTTAAGAATTGTTCAGCAGCTGCTGAAACTGGAAAGCTCTCAATAATAATAATAAAAGCAATAATGAAATAATAGAATACTACAGACAAAATAATCTAAAATTAAAACAGTCCTGTACGTAGACACGAAGAAGTTACATCTTGTTTGATCTGTTTTAATTTTAGTGCCTTCATGCTATTTTTCTTTACCTTAACAGGGTTACTTAAAATATGTTATTCTGAATGATTTTCTGCGGTTATAAACTTGAAGACATGGAGTTTGTTTCTTCCACTGACAGATCATGAAACAGAAACTTTTTTCCTGTAGGCCCATAATCAGCTAATTTTACTAACGTATCCATGATGAAATCATTGTATCTTTATCCCATAAAAACAGAAACGTAGGCAATTTCTAATTTTGGCTCCCAAGCATGGAAGTTTTACATCAGAAAAGGTTTGAAGCATTAAGCATTACATATCTGTTGTGTTTTGCTTTGGGTATTTTTTGTTTGGTTGGTTTTGGTATTTTTCCTCTGTTTTACTGTAATGTTCATCTGTGATAATTTCATTTAGGTTAATGAAAGCAAAGCTTTTGCCTGCAGAACTTTCTTAAGCTGCATTTCATGATTCACTCTTGGCTCTGGATAAGTACGGATTTCATTTTAATCTTATGTAAGGTGTCTCCCAAGGAAAAAGAAATAATAAGAACAGTAAAAAGAACACAAGAGATTCTTAAGGTTTGCAGAAATGTTTGAGTTTTAAGTGTTCAGTGATGCAACCTAAGCAACTTCCTGACATCCTAAGCAAATGATTTATGGAAGGTGGGGAAAAAACCTCATGACAAAACACAGAACATGCATGTCTGTAATTGTTGTCTACAGAATTCCTGCTTGTTTGTTGCTGCACTGTTTAATGAAAATAATTTATGCTGATTTAAAATCATTACTTCACATTTTTTTATTTTCAGTTTAAGTCTTTTCCAGTATCTAAAGAAGACAATGCTTCACAGCTTTTGCAAATGCTTACAATCAAGAAAATTACTATTTCTTAAATATAAATATTTTTAAGTATCTGATGTTGGAAATAGCTGACAGAGCAGATGCTCATCATGTGCAGTAGGACATTTAATGATAAGTTTTTCTTATATAACGGCAGATGGAAAATTTCAGATAATGTTTAGAAGAGCCGGTAGAGGTGAAAGAAATCTGTTCTTGTGCACCTCTGAGAAATAATAGATTATAATCAAATGCTTCTTATGAAATAAGCTTTGTTCTAGGACAGAAGGAAGAGAAGACTTGGGCAGAAGATGAAGAATTTCAAAAAGATAAAGCAAAGAAGCCTCAACTCTTGAAGATGCCCAGTTTCAGTAACTGACTTTTCAAATTGTGAGTAGATGGATATCTATAGAGCTAATGGAGTCTTACCTGTGAAGACCTAATTTCCTAGCTAACTGGAGCTACCAGTACCAAAGCAGATCCACTGTATTAATGATTCCCTTATTTTGTTTTCAGAGTATATTTGCAGCTGTGAGTCCTGCAGTGAAAATAAGAGCTCTAATACTGTCACACCAAATCAGGACACTAATTTCTATCAGCCTGAATATGAATAGAATTAATAAAGAGAAAAACTCAGCTACCTTTGTGTTTCAAGTTATTGCCAAAGTATAAACTGGGGCTTTCCAATCTAAAGCTGTTGTTGTTTCCCCAGTAGTTGTTACCTAAAACAGCCAAGTCTCATTAGAAGAAAAATACGAAGTCTAAAACTTATTAAAGTTACTGTTCATGTCCCAACTGATTTCATCTGGCTGCAAGATATTTAATTTAGAACGTATTTGGCTAAATTTATTTGAAAGGGACAGAACATTAATCCTGGGTTCTCTGAGTCACATATGATGGCTAGAGGTCAGATTTCATTCCTAAAGTTCTTAATTTAAAAACTGTAACCAACTGCTTGCCTTTGGTATATTGTCTTTACAAAGACTTTTTTTTTTAGCTTGATTTGTTCACTCTTAATTTGTTCCATTAGAAGTGATACAGAGTTTGCCTAGTCTCATTACTGAAGTTTAATAAGCTTTCTCATAGTTCTTCCTAGATCTTCTCCTTACAGTACAGAAAACAAATTGGCAAAGACAATGCCACATTAATCAGATTGATTTTAAGTCATTAATGACTGTTAATTACAAAGCAAGGATAAACAAATGTAGCCCCTCAACCATTTTGTTTCCTTCCAGAGACCCCTTTTCAGCCTTTTGAAAGTTAGATTGTTTCTAACATAAATATATTCCATCTCATCAGATATATGATTTAATTCTAATATAGTATTTGAGATCAAAGTTCTTATAAAACAGTAACATGAGTTTACTACAATAAACAGTTTGTTTCTGCTATATTCATTCCATTTCTTTTCTTCTGATTTTAATATGGTACAAGCTAAATGATTTTTCACTGAAATACAAACTGTTATTCCAGTCAGAGAGTCTACTTGCCCCCTGCATCAGAACATTAAAACCTTTAAATTACTTGATGGAAATAGGCAGCTTCCTTTCCCCAGCACTTCCAGAATGCAATAACATAAAGTCTTTTCTTCACAGTAGTGTTTCATATTACATTATTAGAAATCTCTAAAAGAAATAAGGACATATAATTTTGATAATGGCAAAATTGGCAAATTATAGCATCACCAAATTCAGATATTATTGATACAGAAGAGGGAAACAATAACCTCTATGCAAAAATCTTAAGTATCTGTCTATCTATTAGGGTTTCCATGGTAATGAAAACTTGAGAAAACTCATTGTCAAAATACTTGCTAACTTCAGTGTGTCAGGATCAACTCAGAAGAAACTCTTAATCTTTCATTCAAGAAACAGACAACATGATTTGCAATTAGTAGGCTCTCTACACTTCTTCATTCACTATACATAGTCTAACTTAAATCGAAGATTAGAACTTTCTTATCAGTGAATTTAGTGGGAATGGTCCCCAATTCTTATCAGATATTTTTCATAGCACACTTTTCAGTCATTTCTCACTTAGGAATAAGCAAGAAAAAGTAAAGAACTTCTGACTGCTGGTTACTGTGAATGGAAAAGGTATTACTTAATGCTGTGAAGTATGCAAGTTTTTTTAATTTGATGGATGGCAACAAAGTGGATGTTTAATGAGAGACAACTAGTTTTGTAAACAGTAAAATAAAAAATGCTATTGGTGCTTACATCAACAAATACGAAAAAATCACACATGGATTTTTAAAAAAGTCTGCCTTTTTCATTTAAAATCATATAAAAGAAAGCTGACAGGACATACAATGTGGGAGGGAAAGAGTTATTGACTGAGAGACGCAGATCACAGAGAGAGATGAAAGAAAGATTATATGGAGAATTTTCTGTGATAGATTGGGTAGTTGTCTACATGTTATATACACATAAATAAATAGTGTGTGAAAAGAAGTGATAGTCAGAATTGCATGTCCCTGTGAGAATGACATGTTGTCTTCTGTTTCAAAATATTGCTTACTCTCAAGTATATATGTCAAAGATAATTCAATCAAAGTTTAGTTAATGCATGATGGCAACTGTAAATAGAGAAAATCAGAACAGAGAATTATAATTAAAGTATTTGGAGGAAAAAAAGAAAAAAAGCAAAGTTCAAAATAACGATAACCTTAGAGGAGTGGGATGGGGAACAGTGTCTGTGTGGTGTTTATTTAGCAGAGCATATCTGTTGTAAGGACTGATGTGTGCGCACTGAACAGGAGGGAACTCAAATATGTGGCAGTGAGATGGACAAGAGCTGTGGGTGATGGGAACCAAATTTAATTGCAGTACAGGTAACTGAAATCACACAAATCAACAGCATGTGACAAGGTGAGTGGGGAGCAGCTCCATAGAAGACACCTGCATGTCTTTGCACTCTAAAGGGTGAGTCTTACATTATTCCACATATTCTCATCCAGTCAAAACTAAAAGGAGGGAAAAGTTGACAGGAAAGTAGAAGGGAAGTAGATGCCACAAGTGGCTCCAATAAATGTTTATAGGGACAATGATATATATTTGCATGAAAACAATCCCCAAGATATATCCTTTCTGAGCAGCATGAAAGAAAACATCTGTTTCAGAGAGCACAGGGGCTTTGCATTCACAAGATGTTCAATTTTGTACGCACAATTTGGTCTTTTATGCATATTCTGAGACATTTATAGTGGTGCCTCACATAAACTGTGTCTCCCTTGTGGAAGCTAGCACTGGGGTAGGTTATTGGAAGACAGAAGCCATTACAGTGGTAATTTGAGCTGGAACAGAGTAATGGCACCACATTATGAACCAATAATGGGATACTAATATTTGTAATATACTCTTGCAGTGCATAATAATGAAGGGAAAGTATAAGTTTAAAATCAATCCTTAATTAGGTGAATGACTTTCTGATTCTGACAAACACTGAAATTTGCCCAGAAATACAGCACTGACTCACAATGTTTGCCGTATTTCTGCCTTAGGAAGCACGCAGGTCCCTACTAAGCAGTATTGCAGGCCTGTTTGCTTTAGCTCTTACTGAATTAAGCCACCTCTGAGTAGCTTTTCTAGTCCCTTAGATTTGCATAGTTTTATTCCTGTATCTTATGCTATTTGGCAGTACCCACTGCTGCAGTGAACATGTCATGATTTCAGCAGAGTGAGAAAGACAACAAAAAGGGAAAATGCTGACATATGATTCTATGATTTTTGGAGCAGTTGGCTTACTTTAGATCAGTGTGAGGAAACAGACATAGCTGAAGAAAATATTTTGGTAAAAATACTCTGACATTTCAGGTGACAAAGGCTGTTAACCTTCCCAGCATGCATAAAGGCTGGCTACTGGACGCCTTGTGTAGGGAGGACAGTGTCTAGATCAGCCTGTTGCATTAGATCCAGTATGAATGGCACCCATAGGGAATGCTGTGGATGCAGCAATTTTCTTCTCCTAGAGGGCCTGAATATCATGTGTTAGTCATATATGAGGGAGGAATTGATAAATTTAAACAAACATATAGAATGCTTGAGTCTGCAACAGTATTTACACACTGGCCCAAATTCTCTTCTGCTGCACAGTAGTATGAGTTGGAGTTTATAGTCATCTAAATGGAGAGTGAAGTTGGGCTCTTCAAGGCTAAACTGCAGAACCTCTTTTTTTATCTCTGTGGTTCTGTTTTAATAACCTAATTATTTATTTATTGAAAAACAATGTGTAAGACCTCTGCAGGTGCCCTTAGGTTCAGCTGTGCCAGCTTCATAGTCCATTAAGCTAAACGTTCCTGCTATTTTTGCTGATTTTATAGATGTGGTATAAAGGTTAGGGAATTCTGCTAAACATCTAAAAAACACACTAAAATCTGAAGAGCTCAGACACTGTATATACAGCACATTCATCAGCCCATGTCTTCAAACATCTGTGACAGCTGACAGACTGCTTGTCAGGCATTCACACCACAAAGGAGCAGCAGAAAGGAAACTGTCCATTTGGCATCTCCTGTTTGAAGTGCTTATATTAGGAACTCTTTCATTCAGAGTATTATTTGACGCCCCCTTACTGAAGCCTTTGGGTCTTCCTAGAAACGAATGGAAACTGATTTAAAATGGTAACCTTCATGGGGTAGCAATTATTATATAAATTATTTTTATTTTCCTAGAGAGGCATTACTTTCCTCTCAGAATATATATTTACTATCAATCCCTCCTCAGTTTGCTATTTATCACATGTCAGATCAACCAAGTCAATTTTTTAATGTCCAGTCATGGTTTTAGGTCATTTAATTTAGGGCAATTAAATTGCTAGAAATTTCAGCACATTCCAGGTTAATTCATTAAGTTTTGTCATTTTGAAGTTTAAATTTAACACTTTTCTGCTGAATTACAACTCTAATTAATTATCTTCTATGCTACTCATCAAAAGGACTCTTCTTCTCCTGTCCTAACCTGCTAATAAATGGCAGTGCTTATGAAGAGGAATGTGCCAGATTCTCATTTGCACTAAGGCTCTTCACAGGAAATGACAGTAAAAGAGGCCTAATAAGGGTGTAAGATGTTTTTCTCCAGTTTTAGAGACCCCCCTCTACTGATATAATGGACAATTATTTTGACATTATCTAAATTAGCAAAGATCTAAGATTTTGTGTGCAGAGAGGCAAATAGACAACAAATGACAAATACTAGTTCTAGGATTTAGAACCCATTATGTGTATATATACCATTTTTTCTTTGCTACACTTCATATATTACAAGAGGAACAGATCTTTCCTCCGTATCCCTAGAGACACCTAACTCTCCCTGTTGATAAATACTTTTTAAGGTTCTTTATTTTTCTTCTACCAGGTCCATTTTTTTTAAAAGCCAGTTTTAGCAGCCACATAAATAGAAAGGGGGTGGGGGAATGACACACCACAGAGAATGGGGTTATTTGTTTGTTTGTTTGTTTCTCTGACAAGCAGGTGTTTCCAGAAGCATGTTGACATTTCATTGTCCTCTGGACTCTTCTGCTCTGGAAGAAGAGCTATATTTTGTGGGCGATTGCTTTCAATAGACAGTTACAGCTTCATTCCTCTCCTGTATTAGTTTAAGCGTATAACCTTTTTGTCCTGAACAAAATTATCCTGAGCTGTTTTGAATGCAGGGAAGGGGAAATGAGTGGTAAGCAGAGCTGTCCAGGGCAGGTATTTGCATAGCTTCTATTCCTTGACCTGAAAAATATAGAAAAATTACAGGAAAGGCATTACATTTAATCAACCACAACTGTAAAATGACAGCAGCTTTGTTGCTGTTCCTACATTTTTGTGATTTTTTTTTTCTTTAGCCTTCCAGTCTTATTTTTCTTCCTAAGATTACATCTAGTTGATAGCTCCCATATGTATATGTTGTCAAGGACTGTGAGGGCCCTGGGGAGCATTAGGGCAGGACCTGGCAGCCAGGGGTTCATAAAGAGGCAGACTGGCAGCTTTGGTTACGATCTGACATGCCAGACATTTGTTAAACTGTAACTCATCTGCCACCTAAACACCCAGGTGATTGCCAGTCCAGCATCAGCTAACTGCCCAAATGCCTCCAACCTGAGCACACACCAAAAGGTTACACCCCAGGGCTTGTACCCAGGAGCAGCCTCCAGCTCATCCAGCAGAACATCTGGACAGCCACATCTGCCACATCCTGGAACTCCTTTGCTGCTCCAGTTTTCCCCTAAAGCCTTTCTTTTAATGAGGTGAAGGACACACCTGTTGTGCTGTTGGGGTGGCTCAGTTAGTGATGCTGGAGCTGAGCAGTCGTTCCCCATCACAGGTCCATACCTGATGCACAGAACTGCTGCAATGAAAGCTGGTGAAGAAAGCACCATGAAAAAATGGGAAAGGAGGGGGAAAGGAAGGCCTGTGCTGGGAGGCAATTATCAGTTCTGGGCCAGACAAGGTTAGCAGAACTCAGAAATGTTTCTCCCAGTTTCCGTGTTATTCAACCTAATTTCTTTCTGGAGGCATGTTTCTACCCTCTGCCATTTGCAAGGGAAGAAACCACCATGTTACCTATTCTACCCCCATCATCCACCTCCTGAGCAGTTGCTGCTTATTTTCAAGCCCATGATTCCAGCCTCAAGCTCCCTCTCACACCTAAAGGCACATAAGTGCTGTTGGCTTCTTCCCAGTGAATCTGCTGATGATTCCAACCTCATCCCAGGAAAAGCATGTTCTCTGAGCATACTGAACCTTCCTTTTCTCCCTTCAGGACCCTCTGGGGCCACTTTTCCCACCCAGTGTCACAGCAGTGCAGCGAGAGCCCATACCCTGCTGGTGCAGGAGGCCATAAGCCTTTTCCTCCTGTAGCTGTATACCCTGCCAATTCAGGAGAAGCTGATATCAGCTTATTGACATCACCACTACCTGTGCTCTGTTTGGTGAGGAGCCACACATCTGGAGACTCCTGTCTGTCTATACAAACATGGTTTAAGACTCCTTCTCTGGGGCAGCACCTCAGCAACTTGCTGCATCTTGGGTGAGTGTTGTGTGGTTGATACAAGCTGCTCTGTGACATTCCATTGCCCGTTCTGCACTTCCTACTAGCTCTATCTTATTTTTATTCGAGGAGAGACAAAGTTGGCTGCCAGCCTGGATTTGCAGCTGGTGTCTCTGGAAGAAAGCTTACAGAAGGAAAAAATCCCCACAAACCAATAGACAAAACAACCCAAATTCCATGCTGAATTTGCAGACTATGCAGTTGGCATCATTCAAACATATAAGACATTGGAGACCAAGAAGGAGGTTAAGGCTGTGACTGCTTTCTTTCATGGTGGGGAGAGCAGCCGTAGTGATTCTCCTCCAGTGGTGTCCAACAAACTGAGAATTCCAGGTGGAGGCAATGCTTTTAGTTACACAGCTCTGCTGTGCAGTGCAGGAGTTAGACTCTGAAAAGGAGGAAGAAAATAGAAATTTGCTGATAGCTTACAGAGAATACGCTATGTCACTGCCAGAAAATATCCCCACTGCCATAAATACGTAGCTCTCTCTTTCAAAAAAAAAAAAAGTTAAAAATAGTAGCTTGTTTTCCCACTTGTATTATAGACAGAACAGCAGAGCACAGAAGGTACAGAGAGGGTGATTCTGCAATGAGGTGAATAAGCCTTTTCTACAATTCAGCATTATACTTGGTAATATAAGTGGATTTGCATATGTTAAACATTGCAACAATTAAAGGCAGTCATGGGCCAGCAAATTACTTCTGACAGGTGCCTTCCATAGAGGCTGAGTAGCCCCTTTTCAGGGTTGTTTTAAGGGGCTTTGGGCACAATGTTCTATGCAGTCAGCAAGCAGAAAAATGCCTTCCATCCACCTACCCCAGTACTTCTGCTGTAGTAGAAGTGGATGGAGTTAAAGAATTCAGCTGTGCAGCATTAAGCTGGATAAACCTTTCCTTGAGCCTCTGGAAAGGTCTGAGGCTCCAGTCTTAGAAGTAACTGAGCCTGCAAACTGCAAAATGTTCATTTGTTTGTTTAATTACTCCATCTGAGAAAGATGATGCCCTTCCAGCTATTGTTTTTCCATGAGGTAAGATCTCATGGCTACCAGATGCATCACAATATTGCTCTGCACTTCTAGGACTTGAACAGATGGGAAGCTTAAGGGCTCAATTTGAAGGCACTAATCCTGCAACTGGACACCTGTGGGCAAGAACCCCATGCATACCAACAGACTTTGCCCAACTACAGCACTCTTGCCTAAACATTAGTTTGCAGCACTGGGGCCTATGAAAAATAAACATCCTCATCCATTCAGGAGCTTTTCTGTTTAGTGACACATGATGAAACTTCTCAGCTATCAGACAAAAACTTAGCTACCAACCAGTATGTTCAATATGGGAATAGGTTGCATGTAAGAGCTTTTTTCCACCTATTTTGCATTTGCATGATGTGATTTTTAAGTTAGTTGATCACACAGTTGATGAGCAAACAATAGATCAAAATAATTTGATAAATCTTAAAAATATGAAAGTGTCAAAGTGGAAGATGCTTACTTAGGAGAATCTGGTGCAGAAAAAAATGGACTAGATACAACTTGATTTAACTCACAAGGAGTTTCATTGATATGAGCCAAAAGAGTATGAAGAGATTGTGATCTTACTCCACATTGTAATAAAGTTTAAACAGAATCATTCTAAGAAATACTAATAGAAATTACAGAGAATAACTAGTTTCTGCACTTACATTTATTTCAACATAAGCAGTTCTTGTTTTGCCATTTTTAATTGTCTTGGGGCACGAGACAAGTCTATACACTGACGTGTAAAG
This sequence comes from Melopsittacus undulatus, assembly GCF_012275295.1. Lineage (NCBI taxonomy): Eukaryota > Metazoa > Chordata > Aves > Psittaciformes > Psittaculidae > Melopsittacus > Melopsittacus undulatus. Next base: position 25,915,509 of record NC_047533.1, read on the forward strand.
CTCTAACCATGCATCTCATGCAAAATAAATAAAAAAAAAGAATTATAATAGGCATTCTGGAATATGAAATAAATCAACACATGCCTACTGCATCAATAATAATTCTTACTGAATATCTTTGAGTGATTGAGGCACCAGCAGGGAGGGAAAGAAAGAAATAACAAATTTTCAGAACTGGAAGGAAGCAGCAATCGTAGTCAAAGAAGCACATGTACAGGCTTAAAACCCTGGTATCTTACTCACTGAAAATAATCCTTTAATTTTTACAGTAAAAAGTAGATATGATAATTCTGAACATGGGTCCTGCACAATACGGCAGTTTTACTGAGATCTTCTGAAGTCAAGCTCAGGATGGGATGTGTGACACATCCAAACCCATAATTCCTAGGAGTAGTATATTCCACTTGTACCACTGTTAAGGCATGATTTATGAAATTCCATCTGTGTTTTCTAAGATGGGGTTATTGATGGTGTTCAGGAGATGAGGCCCTTGATGGCTGGCTCCTATGAAGTCAAGCAGGATCTCAGCTCCTAAGCATCAGCTAGGAGCTATTGAATAATCTGAGAGCTCCAGTACACAGGTTGCCCATCAGCAGACAATCAAAGTAATCATGCGGGGAAGATTAAAGTACCTAAAGATCTCACTGTTCTCCAGGTACTTGGAGATGGGAGAAAAACACTCAAATCACTTTCAAAGCCATGGAGAAGTTTTTTGTCCTGTTCATGATTTGGTTTTCCTCTCTTTGCCCCATGACAGCTTCACTGTATGTAGACTTACAGAGACACAGAAGGCTTTGGAAAACTTTTGCAGGTATTCAGAAACACTGATGTACAGCTAATTGATTAGAAGCTTGTATGCGTAAGAATTCTTTTAATTTCTGTACCCCACAGAGCAGCGCCATTGCTTACCTCCTGCTGAGATGCCTATCACAGACTGGCTGTTTACCACAGTGTGAAAGTAAGACAGATTCACAAGGGGTATTAAAACAGAGCTCTTGTCAGACAAACTTGATTATTCCTTTCAATAAGCACTAAAGAATTAGTGGGTAAAGGGAATGGAACAGTATAATAATTCTTGATTTCAATTTCAAGAAACCCTACTTGTAAAATTAATTCAAATTGACTTGGAGTGGAAGTGGAAAGCTGTGGTTAAAGATTATTGACAGGGCCTATTCAGATGTGGGAAAGGGCATAGGGATCACAGCAGAGACAACATGATTTTTTCAGAGACAGAAAAGGAAAAGTTACACGCCCAAGTTTCAGTAAATGCTAAATGGAATTAGAGATCTGAATCTCTCACCTGTGTGCTTTTGAAAATCTCTCATTTATGTTTTATTTGCCATCTTCTTTAATTATCTAAGATGAAATAAGTGGGATGTTCATGAAATTCAACTTAAAAAAGAAAAGAAAGACTCATGAATAATTAGAAGCGCAGAGAAAGGTAAAATATGACTGAATTTTTGAAGCGGTCTGGTTAGAAATAATTGAAAATCTGTGCTGTGTATTTCCAGGGGGATGAAGTAATCAGGAGAAAGACAAGTAAAGTGACATAAGTTTGCAATATAAGGAGGCAATAAAAAAGAGCATGCAATAATTCTATATATGGAAACAAACCATCAAAGTCCAGGAAGGGAATAACCTTTGTTTTCTACCTCTGTCTTTTCATTACTGAGCAAAACTACAATATGTGCATTTGTGGGTATCTCTTTCTCAAAAGAGGATTGAACAGTTGGAAGAAGTTCAAGGAGAGTCACAAGACATGTTTTAAAAGAGAGAACTGCACTTGTCAGAGAAGTTTCAGGTGATTATACACATAAATTTAGCAACTAGTCACAAAAATAGAAGCCAAGCCTATTTTCTCTCCAGGGACCAGGAAGATGCTGCTTAATTTATCCGTGAGGACATTCAGGACTAGCATCATAGAACCTGTGGAAGAGCAACTGTTTTTTCCCAAAGACTAGACTTAGTTCTGCAAGATGGTGAAACCAAGCTTTCCCTTCAGGAAGAGTATGCAAAGGCTCCCCATCCATCCCTGTCCAGAGACGGAAGCAATGCATATCATGTCCTGGAGGCGTTGGGGCTTCAAACCCTTTGGGATGCCTCCAAATCCACAGTGGCATGGAGGACGATTTTTAACCCTATCTTCTATAACTTCATTTCTCAACTGTGTGGCCACTGCTCAACAGTGGTGACTGAGGTGACTTCTGCTGTGACAGTAGTCACCTCAATTGCTGATGTTAGAAGCTTACCGAAGTAATTTAAATCAAGTGTAGGTATAAATCAGAACAATTCAGGATCAAAGTGTCTGTGATCAGTTTTGTGCTGCATTGAATCTAATGTTACCTTTGACAGACAAATAACACCACAGAAAACACGCAATTTACCTAAACAGGAAGAAAGAAAAGGGGGGGAAAAAGCTTTTTAAGGTCATTGATAGCCTATTTCCACACTTTATCATAGGCCAAACTAGCAATCTAGTAGGGATGAGAAATATTCCATCAGGTGCTGCCTGCTGTCAAAATTTACAATTCCTATGTGCAGTATGCATTCATGAAGAAAGCAACCTCTCAAAAATTTATCATGTGTAATCTGAACTTTGGGCACATTATGAATTAATCTATATTAAATTAATGAATTGCATATATGTTAAGCAGATAGTATATAAAGTCAGAGCTTTTCAGCATTAAATGTTGCTTTTGAATGTGGAAAGATTATTTATTGCTTATTTGTGATATCCCCTTTATGTTAATTTAATTTACTTCTGTTACTGTCACTCATCTGTTTTGGAGTGATTTCTTGGTAAAAATTGCACTACATTGTAATTGAAGGACCTAACATGTTCAGTACTAGAAATTATCTAACATATGTATGAAAGATTAAACAACCTAGTATCTCAGAACTAATCCCATCAAGCTATTTCTGAATTCTCTTTTTCTGTATATAAAGGAACATAAGGCAATGTTGTGAACAAATATAGGAATTTTAAAAAACAATGCAACACAGAGACACAGAAATCCCCATTACCTCCATCTAATCTATTATTGTTTTATCACAATCCGTTTTTGTTTCTTATTATCTGAAGAGATGGCCCAGCAAGAACACGAGTACTCCTTAGGGGAGAAGAAAATTCTCAAGTATTTATTCTCTTATGTTCATCACTAACTGCACTGACTCCATTTGTGCTTTTCCCCCAGTGCGCCTTACACAACTTAATGCCTGCAACTGAGGACTGCCAGGGTGCCAAGCGTCAAACAGATGGGAGCACAGTGGGTGCTGAGTTTATCTTCTGGGCACCATTTGTACTCTTTTTTCTTAGCACCGTTTTTCACAGTCACGAGCCCATTTTCATAGAAGGAACAGTGTGGTAAAGCAGCAAAGATCTCCCATCTTCTGCTATCTACACGTAGGGATACTATGATTTGGTCTCATGGGACAGCTGTTTTCTGTGCAAACAGTAATGATTCAGCTGAACAAAACAATCCCAGTTCAGATACAGTGATGCAGGGTATACCCATACGAAGGCAAGTATATGTACAGCAGCCTGCAGTAGGTACTATGCCCCCATGAATAGATGTGTACTGCATGAGTAGTAGCTCTTAACAGCTCTTACGTGCACTAGCCTCAGGCAGCCCAGCATCACATATCTGAACTAGGATGACCAGTTCAGCTGCAGTACGAACACACAGCAGGTGTGGATTGCAAACTGGATGATAACAGCATCAGCAGCCTATTTATTGGTGAATAATGTCTTTGTGGATACCTTCATTCTATGACTGGACAGCACTAAAGGGATTTGATGCCTGACAGTCTGAAAAAGAGCATGGGGGTTATATGACTTTTCCTTCCAGCTTATGCTTTAAGTTTTTTTTCTTGTCAGCAGTGCTGAAGTTTATTCAAACCAGCAAAATTCCCAGTTGCCCAGCTTCCCCCATCATTTTCCAGTGTGAAGACTATGGTGGCTCCTTCTGAATTTGGATATGGATCTTCCAGCAAGAAAAAGTTAACCTCTTAAATACAAGTGATGGTATGAATAGTAGCAATCGAAAAGAGAGGGGTAGAGAGGAAAATATAAAACAGGTTGAGAATTTACTTCTAGATAACAGATCCAGTAAAATAAACAACTTCATGGCCCACAATATACAAGCTGAAGTAATGTGTGAATGCTATTTTTATGAGGAGTCACATCAGGGGTGTGATCCTGCAAAAAGTTAAAGGTTTCCTGAGAATTTCTGATCATCTCAAAGAGTTTGGTTCAGGACACAAATCACTCATAAAGGGAAACCAGCATTGCCCTCTTGTTACCAAGCGTAATAAATTGGAGTTTCCACCTCCAGTAGTAAGTATATTTTTGAATATCATTACTTGAACAAAGATAGCATTAGCAAAGCAAATGATTATACATAGCACTTTTTTTTAAAAAAGGCCACAAAATGATGTTTTTTTTATACAATTTAGCATTTTTTAAATTCATTCAAAGTGAATAAAAATGAATTTGAAATTCTATTTCAGAATTAATTTCAATTTTTCTAAGACTTGTAAATTTTTCTTACTAGAAGAAGAGCCCAGAAATATTCCTTTAGCAATAGAATAATTAGTCCACTATGTGATTCTGATGTGTGTTTACACATTTTAAAGGTGTATCATTGTATGACAAAACTGTATCTCTATTCCCCATCTATCCAGTTAGAACAGGAAAGCATACAAAAATTGGTGCATATAGAACCTATTATGAAGTCTTAAAATTAATTTTTATAGTGAATAAACATGGCCAATGATAACAGTATTTCTCCAGCAGATTCTGATGTATTAATCTTGTGAAATATTAGCTTAACTGGAAGACTACTTAGTGAAGGAAGATTTGTTTTATTTTTATCAGATCCAAATCTTTAAACATAATCTAGAATATATTATTCTATATTGCTGAATATGTTAAAATTAAGAATTGAAAAGCATACAGGGATATGAATTTCATGTCGAATCCCCAATATGACCATAATTAAACGGATTGTGCTGATTCAGAAAAAATTCTGAAAAATAAATACTTCTTTTTTATAAGAATTAAGTTCTTTCCAGAAATATACTATGTTTACATGTTATATTACTTTTTGTATTTTATCTGGATTTTACAATTTGTTAAATATAATTAATCAAAGCAATTATTAATTATGAAACTAGTTGGTCTTTAATGACACTAAATTTATAAAAGGGTAGAAAGGAGGCCCGTGGGAAGTACATATCTGCCAGCCTCACCTCTGTGTCTGGCAAGATCATGAAACAGATTCTCCTAAACAATATGCTAAGGCACATGGAGGACAGGGAGATGATTAAGATAGTCAGCAAAGCTTCACCAAGGGCAAGTCTTGCCTGTGGCCTTCTGTGATGGAGTGACTACATCTGCAAACAAGGGAAGAGCACTCACAGCCCAGAAAGACAAACATAACCTGGGCTGCATTAAAAAGGCCAGCAGGTTGTGGGAGGTGATTCTGCCCCTCTGCTCTGCTCTAGTGAGACCCCACCTAGAATATTGCATCCAGCTGTGGGGTCCTCAGTGCAGGAAAGACATGGACCTGTCAGAATGGGTGTAGAGGAGGCCACAAAAATGACCAGAGTCTGGAGCACCTCTCTATGAAGACACACTGAGGTTTTTCAGTCTGGAGAAGAAAAGGCTCTGGGGAGACCTTATTTCAGCAAAAGGGGGCTACAAGAAATCTGGAGGGGTACTTTTTACAAGGGCATGTAGTGATAATTGGGAATGGCTTTAAACTGAGAGAGGGTAGATTTAGATTAGATATTAGGAAAAAATTCTTCACTGTTAGAGTGGTGAGACACTGGCACAGGTTGCCCAGAGAAGCTGTATATGCCCCATTCTTGGCAGTGATTGTAGGCCAGGTTGCATGGAACTTTGAGCAGCCTGGTTTAATTGAGGATGTCTCTGCTTGTTTCAGAAAGGCACTTGGACTACATGATCTTTAAAGGTTCCTTCCAACCCAAACCATCCTCTGATTTTATAATAAATAGTCCACATACATAACTGTAAAACATAATCCTATAGAATGTGAAATTAATATAAAAATTATCACAGATATATTGAAAGAAAAATGTACAGACTTTATTATTTACATTAATTTTTTTAAGATTTTCAAATGTCAGCTCATCTTTCCTTTCTAGAAAAATAATGTGTGTTAAAATTGTAAACCTCACATAAAGTGGAATTTTAATGTACTGACCACTTCCACTTAAGTCCAAAAAGCATGGGTTCTATGGCAGATTATTCCCATGTGTAACAAAATGAATAGCTGAAAAGAAGAGAAAAAGATTGAAATGCAAAAAGAAAAAGCAGTCATCATACAAAAGTAAGAAGAACAGAAGACAAAGGGTGAAATCATCCCCACCATGTGCTTCTAATACACAATTCTCTTGTAGCACCTAAGAATTTCCTAACAACCGTAGCCATCTAAATGCTCACAAGCTCTTCTATACCACCAGTGATCTCAGCTTGCTTCCTCCCTAATTACAGGCTGTTGTCTGGAAACTGTAGATTAATAACCATATAAATAGGGTTGGAGCTGTAACTGGGTAAACCAGATGAAAAGTGTGATGAGAGTTAGAGAATATGACCAAAGGACTCACAGGAGCTGTCGTTTTCTCCCACTCTCACATCCCAGTTTTTCACACTGAAAGAAGGAGGACAGTGTAGACTGTGCAATTCCAAAACCAAAACACTTCACCTTCAGATGCTGGTATGGTTGCTAAGTAACAGCAATGTAGTTAATTTCCTACATCACTCACTTGCCTCGTGGAGCGGTTAAGGTTATCATAAATCATAGGCTGCCTGCGTATTAAGGTATGCATATGCATTAAGATAATATTCTGTTCTCTGTAAGAATGAATTAAAAATGTTCGAAGAAACCTTAGGTAGTATGATAAAAGGAAAAGAAAAATAAAACTTCATAAAAACATCTATATATGAACAAATTAAAATGAATGGACATGGAAAAAAAATCAGGTACTGCCTGGAGTATTGAGAGTAACTTAGGAAGGCCAAACAAACCTCCAAACTCAATGGCAACATTTAATGGGAGGTTCAAGATGCTGTCTGAACCTAAAAGCTATCACCCAAGATGGAAACATAGCCTAAAGAAAGGTGATGGAAAACAGCATGAGGAATGAGAAATGCAATGAGGACAGATTCAAAAGGCTAAAAGAGATCTTAAATCAGTGTGAGATTTTTCAAAGCTCTCAATAATAGTCTAACTTTAGACTAAATAAAAATAGAATTGTACCTACTGGAGGTTAGTGAGTCATAGTTAAGTGAAGGAAATAAGTTAAGGAAATTCCACCAGGTAAAGACTATGAAGCCAAAGATTAAAAAAGAGAGAAAGTTCTAAACATGTCTAAGCAAGAAACTTTCAAAAGAAGGAATAGGTCTCTTGGATGTCAGAGAAAGAAGCAAGCAACGAAGGTAATGGCAGAGCTGAGAAGATAACTGGTTTCACACTAGTTCATACCCTGTAACAGAAGTATACCTTATACTCTTTCAAGTTATAAAAATATCATCGAAAGATGAAATGTTGGAGCTAACTGCTTAACTGAATAGAGTAACCAGCTCTAGATAGGTTAAAACCAAACAAAAATAGTGAATAAAGTTGCTGAGCTACTATCAAAAGTATGCAGTCTTTTGTTAAAGTAGCTTGTCAGGACTGAAAAGTAATACAGACATTAGGAATACACCTGGAAATTACAACACAAGAATTTCTCTTTACTTTAGCTAAACCAGTTAAAATTACCATTACTTGTAAAATATCTATTCTGACAGAAATGTATAGTTCCTGCTATAAAACATACAGGAATGGACTCCTTTAAATGTGCATGTGTATGTTTGTGTGTGCAGGTGGTAATATTTTCAAGTCTATAAGAACTCAGCAGCTCTCTTGCTAACTTCAGGGTCCTTATCCATTCCAGCTATGACTGTCTGAAGCACAAATTGTCTTCTTGGTGATGTTGTAATAAGAAAGGTATTAATATTCTTGTATCTGTGCTGAGAAAACTGGTTTGTCATATTGAGTTGACTATTCCTAGAAAACTCTTCCTTTGTAAATGTATCACACTGCTGTGATATTTTAACTCTTCCATTTCTAAGCTGATTTTTGTGATCTTATAGAATTGGAGCTCCTTTCAGCTCTGTAAGTAAAAGTACTCAGTTTTCTGGTTCATTCCCTGATGCTTCTTAGCATAACTCTCTTCTTCTTGGACAATCTGTATGGTGGTTCAAATTAAAAGTCCCTACCCAGATAATTTTTCAGCCACTCTTTAAACATTTGGGTTTTGTCTTATTTTGTTTGTTGGTTTTTTTTTTTTGTTTGGTTTAGGTTTTTCCGGTTTCTGGTTTTGTTGTGGTTTTTTTTTTTAGCAGAGTACTTATGAAAAATTTTTTTTAAAAGTAACTATTTCCTTGATTTTATTTTCAAAAGAGAGGAGACAATGACAGCCAAGAAAATCTACCAGAAGGTTCTTTTAATAAATACATTAAAGTCTCTTTTATTTTAATCCAGTTTTAGCGACTAATATAACAGAAACTTTCAGACCATCAAACCAGTTTTCACAATCTTCCATAAGTTTGCATTTCACAGAAATAATCCTGACAAGCACTAATAGATGAACGTTGTTGGTGCAATAATAAAACAGTATAAGGCATATTTACACCATCCTTACATACAGAACACTACACACAAAAAAATCACAGATCCAGAACAAAGAAAATGCAATCCCTTAGACTTTTTACTTTTATAGGCTTAGTTTCAAACAAATAACTCTCCAAGCAACAGACAACCTCTTGTTCCTGTGTGATTTATTTGTAACATTGTGCTCATGCAAAATAGGTATTTGCTTTATTGCATTAACATTGAAAGAAGGTTGGGAATTACTTCTGAAACCAGTTCAATCCGATTTTACACCCTGTTTTTCTTCATCCATAGCAAGTCTGAGTCGTTGTTACTGGTGACATAAAATGAGGCGTTAACTGATGACTGAGATTTTTATTTGGTAAATTCCAAAACAATAATGAAGATCAACTGACTACAGTTCGAAAACCATCTTTCTTGACCATGCACTTTTTTCTTTTCTATTATGAGGTGGTTTAGATGAGATGCCTTTTGTATTTTTTAAGTTTCTATCTTTTTCTATATATTATTAGAGAAACCATGTACTATCCAACATCCACTGTTCACAGAAAGAAATAAGCAGCAGGAACAGCTCTGGTGGCAGAGTTGCCCAGAAAGAGGACATCAGTAAGTTAGTAGCAACTTAATGAACATCAAATGCCCCAAAGATGCATCATGAAAGAGCTGGCTACTATAACCCATATTTCTGTAAGAGTTCAGACTGCCAGGGACGTTTGCGCTCTGGAAAGTAATCTGGAATGTGGATTTTTTTAAAATCTTGGATACATTTTCTCATTTCTTCCTCAACACTCAGCTTCTCACACACCTTCTTTTTGGAAAGATTTGTTTCTCTGGACTTGCTAATGAGAGTTTGAAAGAGTTCACTGTTCCTGCGTTTGTCTGGTGGTGGCATCCACTGCACTGGTGCCTTCTTAGATGGACGATCCAAAGTCAGAGTATTTGGCTGGTGGGCTGTGGATGGCTGAGTGCTGGCAGCATTTTCTTGAGGGGTGCTCGCTTCTGAGTGGCTGTCGCAGCTCGAGGTGGACAACTCATTACAAGAAGTTCCACTTTCACTGCCCTTGTCCAAGACTTTGTCATGTTTCCTTTCTTCGTGGTCTTGTTTGGGGGAAACAGTTCTCTGGGGGGGTCCTAATACAAGGAAGGAGAGAAAATGTGTTAAGCGAGCACTGGTTTACACCAAAAACTGATTAGATGCCATTTAAAACAAACGTGACTCAGAGTCTTGGCTGGCATAAATCAGTGGCATTTCCTTGTAGTCAAAAGAGCTATACCAGACTGGTGAACAAGATGAAGGTCTAGTCCTTCAAATTCTCGCTCCCAAAATGTTTACAGCAAGAATAACTTCACTGCCTGCCTAAGAATACAGGTAATGAAACATGTATAATGCTCATAGATTATCTGCACCAGAAATCCCTGCAGGCAAGTTTAAATGAGTTAGTTTGCTGTTACACCCCAAGAAGTTATTATGAGAAATTAGATTTTATAGTATTAGGAAAATACTGCCATACAATTTGTAAACTCTTTGCTTAAATAAGAATATTCCAAGGCTTCAGTGTCCTTTTTGGAAGTTCTTAACTCACCTTCCCAAAACAGTCTACTGATACTATGCTCTGCACATGTCAACTCTGCAGAAGCCCTGCACAGAAAAAGGAGCATTAATCCTAGAATAACAGAGATTGCTCACTACTGACAGAGTCTTTAGGCTTTTTTTTTTTTTCCTTTTTGTATCCTGTAGTGATTTCACCACACTTCTTACTGTCAGTTATTATCCCTGGCTTGCCTCAGTGCAAGCTCAGAATTCAGCTGTACTCCTCTTACTGCACAAGCTGTCAAGGAAAAGTAGGTTATGAAGTTATTGATGAAGAGGCACTCTGCAATGGTCTGATGGCCTATCAGCAGCCATTGCTCAGCACTTCACATGTCAGAAAATTGGATCTAGACTGTTATTCTCTCCAGATACCACTTTTGCTTTGAAGTCTTAAGCAGAATACAAATGTGAAAATTAAGTGGTAGCAGCTAAATCTGTACAAGTGTTTTCATTTCTGAAGCCCTATTTCAAAATTCCAGCTGTGAAGTGAGATGACGCTATGCTGACATCATATAAACGTCACAATCTTAATTTAGGACACTCACTAAGGCTTACAGAAATGTCTAGAGCTCAAGAGGCACTAGATCAGACTGAAAAGATGTTTAAACATCTAAATGAAAATGTAAACTGTGCCTGCTACAAATCCTGAAATATCCAAACAGTTTAGGCATCTAAATATTTTACAAAATCTGGATTATCCTTACAGTTTCTCCAAACACCACCAGCATCAGTTAACTGCTCTTGCCAGAACCAACACTCAGAATGAGAGCTCAGATTTCAGATCCTGGGACAGAGTAGCAAAGAGATTTTTTTGAGTCACTCTGTTTTTCAGAATTACAAATTAGCAATATAATTACAATTATAAAGAATGCAGAAGCAATATGAACGCTCGTGTCTTTTTGACAGTACAGTTCTATGATTCAAAGGAATCTAAGAAGATTGCAGTATTTCATATTTTATTTATGAGACACAGAGGAAAACAAAAGAAAGCGGGGGGAAAAAAGAAAAAATCAATAATAATCTAACAACAGAAGCATTCAACAACATGCTTTGCTTTTGTTTTAGTCAGCATCCCAGGATGCCATGTCACATTTCTGTAGTCCATCTAGAGAAACCAATGTGTAACCAACATCCAAAGAGTAGAGAGGTTTGTAAATTAAATTATTCAGGGTGAAAAAGACAAGTAATTTTCTACTTCATTATATTTAATCCAAATATTTAGCACATGGTTGCAGTGATTACCCTCCTCTATCTCTTCCACAAGTATGTTCACCTTCTTAAAGAGATGTATATGCTTTCCTGCTATTGTTGTATCAAGCATTTCATTTCATACCTCAAACCATTATATGAATATGCTAAATTGAGAGTCAGCTGTCATGAAATTACTCTGGCTTTGCAGCATGTGATTATAAAACCGAGTAGTTAATCAGTTAATGATTTCAGTATTGTTACTCTGATTTTCAGTAACATGATTAACATCAATATCTAATCTAGTTTACAATCTTAGCTTCTAACAAATGTATCAGCACACTCTGTGACTAAGAAATTAAAATTTTCTGTTAGCAACACCCTGTAGTCTTCAACTGTCTTTCCTGCACATTTTTTGCTGTAATAGCATAAATCAAGATATTATTTCAACTTATACTTACTTCTTTTAGCACTCCTTGCTTCTCAAGGGCTCAAATCTGCATGTACTAAGGCTCTACTTCAAAAAGGCACTGAAATACACCTTCAAGAATATAAAAAAATTCCACTTCCTGCTACAAGATTGTTCAGGAGCCTGATAATAGGCATGTATTTAAATGCTTTTTTGGATCACAGCCCTGAGGTTCAGTACCTTACAGTACTGAGCTCTCTATGCTTCATTGAACCACCTAAATTCACAATGACTTTAATCCAGACACACATTTCTCCCACACCTCTCCTTTTAAAAATTAACAAATCCTCCCTCACAAAGAATTCTTTACATGCTCCTGCACTTCTTTCTCAGCAGTGTGTTATTAACAGAAGCACCAGTTCTGCTACAGGGGAGGTTTTTCTCACAATATTTTCTGCTGGCTGAAATCCAAAAGAATTTATAAATACATAAGAAAAAATCCTCAGGAGATATTTGTTTAATTTTCAGCATCAGGGATTATCAGATAAATTTAACTCCAATTTGGAATGCATCTCCTTATTGCCCTCCAAGCTGGTGTGCTCATCTGTGGCTGGGATTGGGTGATGGGATGCTGTCTCCACTGGACCTTCTCAGCCCTTCCAGAGTAACACCAAAGACTTTCAAATACCTAAGTCTGCTTGAAACTATTTATTTTCCAGGAGTGCAGAATAGTTCTTAAAAACTCAGAGAAAGTGTATTTGCTCCATCGTGCACACAGAATCCTACAATGATAGAATCATTTAGGCTGGAAAAGGCCTTCAAGATTATCAAGTCTAACTGTTAACCTGACACTGCAAAGTCTACACATAACATTAAAAATACTTCAGTGACTTACAATCTATCCCTCCTGCTCCTGCCCTTTCTAGGATCTCCCACCTGCTGCTGGTTCCCTAACTTAGATGCTGGAACTGAGTCACTGCATCTCAGACCTCTCCTACTCATTCTTAACAGTCTTAAAGTTAAGGAAATAATATTAAAATTCAAATAACCTGAGTGCTCCATTATCTTGCTTCACCAAGGGCAACCCCTGCTATAGTGGGCTTCTATAATGGAGTGACATCAGTGGACAAGGGAAGAGCCACAAACGCCATCTCTCTGGACTTCTGTAAGGCCTTTGACATGGTCTTCCACAACACCCTTCTCCCCGAATTGGAGAGATATGGATTTGATGGGGGACAGTTCAGTGGATGAGGAATTGCTTGGATGGTCTCATCCAGAGGATAGTGGTCAACAGCTCAATGTCCAAATGGAGACTGATGACAAGTGGTGTCCCTCAGCAGCCCATACTGGGACCAGCACTGCATGATATCTACATCAATGACAGATAGTGGGATCAAGTTCACCTTCAGCAAGTTTACAGATGACACCAAGTTGAGTGGTGCTGTTGAAACACCAGAGGGATTGGATGCCATACAGAGGGACTTTTAGAAGGTCAAAAAATGGGTCCATGTGAACCTCATGAGGTTCAACAAGGCCAGTGCAGTGTCCTGCATCTGGGTTGGGGCAACCACTGGTATCAATACAGGCTGGGGGCCAAAGGGATTGAGAAAGTATGTTTATACTGAATGTAAGGAAGAAATTCTTTACAGTAAGGGTGGTGATACACTGGCACATGTTGCCCAGAGAGTTTGTGGGTGCCCCATCCCTGGAAACATTCAAGGTCAGGGAAGGGGCTGGAAGAGGCTCTGAGCAACCTGATCTACTTGAAGAAGTCCCTGCCCATTACAAAGGTGTTGTTTGGACTAGCTGACCTTTAAAGATTCCTTCAACCACAAACCATTCTATTATTCTATGATTGATTCTACAATTCTCTCTCTGTAGGTTGAACTCCCAGTTTATTGTGTGCACAGTGGCAGATTCAAGAATTAACTTCTTCCTCACACAGCTTCTTTATTCCTGCAGTGTCTCAAAGATCATTTGTTTGTTTATGAATCAGTTTATTTTTACTGCAGAATGTAAAAGAAGTTGTGAACATATGCACAGACTGTTGCGGTTAGCTATTTTAATAGCTACTGTATTGACAAGAAGGATGGAAAATCTTAGCTCTGAAGTACAACAGTTACAGCTGGATCTAAGAGATGTAGATAAAAGTTGAATAATGATATAAATATAGTCATTTGGAAACAAAACATGAACAACACTTTAAATGTGTTCAATAGGAAGTACCACAATCAAGAATGGAATCTGCTAGAGAGATGCTTTTACTGTTCCAGAAAATATATACAAAAAAGTGAAATTATTTGAGTTTTGCCAATCTCCTTGTCAGTACTACAAAATGAAGCCTGTTTGTTCACTTAAATAAAAACCTAAACCAATTAAAAAACCCCAACAACAACAAAACAAAACAAAAAAAAAACCAAATGAACAAACCCAAAATCTTGAGGTTTTCTATGATATAATTTTAGTGAAACAAAGTTCTTTGGGGTATTTTATCTTCATCATTTTCTGTTTTGTCAATTATACCTTAAAAAAATCCCCAACAGACCAAAGGCCATTTTTATTTGTACTTGTAGAAGATTTTGTATCTAATCCAACAATAGTATTTTCAGTTTAATTAATAATTTCTGCATGCTTAAGAATATTGGTCATATATGATTTTCACATGACTTTGCATGAAATGCAAATTTTTTCACATTGTTTTGCATGGAGAAGAATCCTTATTTTATAGGCTTTACAAACATCTTTAACCTGATATCAGCTATGTTAAACCCCTGAATGAACTTTTTCTCTACCTATTATCTCATAATTATATTATATTCAGAGTGAATATAAGATGAATCTTACTGTTTTATGATTTAATCTTAAGAATCTAAGCAAAAAAAACTATAATTAATATGCAATCACACAAAACTCCTCATAAAATATCACATTGTAATGGACTTATCCATCTTCAATATCTAGGGTTTTTTAATTACTTTTCATCAACATTCAAAATATTACACTAAACTGAATGCTTAGAGAAGCCACCTGTGGAATCTGATGACAGGTTATGGCCACTGTGGGAATCTTTTCGCTGCAAGACTTTTAAGTACTTAATATCACATTTCAATGGCAAATGATTTTCTTTCATGTCTAATTTTACTTTTATTTTTTTTTAAGATTATTTTAAAGAGATATAAAAGGATAGCTCTAAGCCCCTGACATATTCTGTGACATATTAACTATATTTTCAGGTTTAGAAGAAAATACTGTTCTTAGAGCCCAGCTCAATACGTGAATTCACTCCCTGAAAACAAAGGGATTCATCGTGCCTGTTACCACTGGAGTTGTAGGTTACAACTAACTTTATAGCAGGCAAATTTAAAGTGACTTCCTGATCACTGCACTCTGTCATCTTTAAGGCACAATAAAACCAAGCTAAATCCAGTGCTTGGATTTAACAGTGAGAGTTTATGTGGATTTTTTTAACTCCATACAGTTTGTCAAGGAAACCTTTCTACTTATTTTAGTTATTGCAATTCACATCTAACTTAGGCTTGTTGGGAGCCGGGGAGAGAGAATGCCATGCCCCACTTACTTAATTGCTATTTTCAAGCTAATATGCTGGCTTACATAGGAATTAAGTGGCATTAGCTAATCCTCTGTCTACAGATCAATTTTATCCATTATGAATATACCAAACAAACGATACTAATGACTAAGCATATAATGTGAGAAATGTCTAAGTGCTTTTGACAAACTCTGCTCTTGACAGCTTGCACTTATGGGGAGAATTGAAGAGTTCAGAGTAGAGATTTCAGTGGAATGAAACTTTGTGTGAGAGTCTTTATGCTGTGTGGTTTCAAATTGCTTCAAGCAAAAAAAAAATAAAATAAAATCAAGTTTCCAATTTCGGCCTCAGTTGGTATAAAATTTCAAACCACTTTTTTGGACTAAAGGCCTGATCCGAATAATGCTTAGTATATAATAGTGAAGTATTTTTCAGAAAGGAGGATTAAACCTCAGCATTTCCTATATTCTTTCTCATTTTAGGTGAGTGGTGAATTATGATGGTTAGCCAAATGCTTACACTTTCCTGTTATTTGACTTGACTGATGCTTAGCTTTAGTCAATGCGAAGTAGAATAGTTTCAATAAAATGAAAAGAATGTTCCTTTCACCTTTGATTACTTCAGGGTAACATATTCATTTGGAAGAAGTGAGTTAACTTCCCTCAGGCACAAGAGAGAATTAGCATCTGGGAGGCTTTGATTTATTAATGTGCTAAGCCCTGAACTCTTGGGTAGAAGGCCAGCACTGTTGACATATCAACTTCCAGTAGTTTGAGCAAAACTTGAATTGTATGTGATTTAAGAAAGCCAAGCAAGTCGTCTTGCAGATGAGTCTGCCACAGAGAGGTTTTGCAAGTCTCAGCAGGGCTTTCCTGACATGAAATATAGCACTTAGGCTCCTCACATTTTATTAAAGCAGTTTTGTAAATATGCCCTATGCTCTGGTGAAACTTCAAATTCATATCTACAGGGCATATAAATTGGCTTGGCTTCACTGACAAGCTGATGATGAGCTGTGAGTGTGGGTCCAAAACTGCATAATTTAAAAAAAAAAGGTTATACTTAAATGTCGACCCCATTCAAGTCGAAGTCAACACACTCTGTGATCCCAATTTACAAATCAATAATTAAAAAGTAAATCTTGTTCATTGTAGTGTGAATGAAAAAAAAAGATCTTAGAAGGAAAGCAACTTAATGGTGAAAGCAAAATGGGTGAAAAAAGACTCTCTTCTTGAAAAAAAAAAAAAAAGAAGTTGAAATGATTTCTGATTTCTCACTGCTTTACTCAGAAAGCATAATTTTATTGGAACCCCTGGATAATTCATCTTTAGGTGAAGCCAAGCAAAATTACTTTCAGATAATACTTTAGCCCCCAAATATTTTCACAAGAGTATATGAAAACCTCACCATAGACTTTATTATCATCTTTGCTAGAATACAGAACCTATAATAATAGGGTGTTCAATGAGTCATTGTAGACAAACTAAAGAAATTATGAGAAAAATAAAAAAAAAATCATGGTGATTATGAGAGATGGCAAAATATACTTCTTGATTATTCAGAAATGTTTTACCACATTCAGAATTTAACAGGAAATGCAAATCTTTCCATAATAGTTCTTGTCCCCTACTGACAAGCCCAAGAGGCATTTTACATGCTTTGATTCCAACACAAAATTTCAAAGTGGTAATTGTACACTGAAGTCTTAAGACTGAAAGTCAGGAAACCACCAGTACCATCAATATGCACCCACGGTGTATGACGCATGACAGATGTTACTAGTTTCAAGACTATATTGCTAGATCAATACTCTGCAACTAAATTTGCCAACCCAGCTAATGACCCTCGAAGAGACCACTGTTCAGCAGATTGCAAGATCTTCTACTAAAGATAAACTTAAAAAAATCTATCCCAGCTAAATACATACTGTAAAGTTATCTGACATGTTCATAACAGGCAACACAAATGTCCAGAATCAAACAGATGCTTCATGTTTTGTATGTACGGTTTTGGAGAAATAGGACTCACTGAAGCAGCACAGAATATTTGTCCTGAAGCAAGATCTGGATAAGTCATCACAGTTTTCATATGCTATATTAATCGTGTTAGCAGCAGAGTAATAGCTCTACTAGAGGATTTAAGTGTCAAGGATATAGAATCATAGAATCATATAAATGTCCTTAAGTTGTTTTTTCTTAACCATTTTCTTGAAATTACCTCTTAACACAGGCTTAAGTTGCAAGAAGGAAAAAAGCCCCAAACAAATTAAAAGGCAACAAAACACAGAACTTATGTTAAGGGCAGAAGTGAAAAAAAAGAAAGACAATCACTCCATCTTGGCATTGCAGAAACATATCCCAGATGAGTCTCCCTCCCATGATTCATAGGACAAACTATAAATGATTGCTTGACCCATGGGTTTAGAGGCTCAGTTGTATTTCCCCTTTGGTTTTCTCAGACCACATTTAGAGAAAACAGCTGTTGGGCTACAGGAGAATACTGACTTCTATAACCTTGTTTATTCCTCTTATAGCCTCAGATCCTTGGTGTCCCTCTGGAGCTGCCAGTTATTATCATTCTCCTTTTTCACTCCCCTTCCCTTTTATGCTAATAACATATTTATTTGTAAGTCAACTAGGAATTTCAATCTGTTGTCAACTATATTGCTGGCTGCTTCCTCCTGCCTTGTAAATATAAATATTGGTTGGGCATCCCATGAAGTGTGAAACAGTCTTTGAGCCAGAAAGCCTGTGTTTGGCAAAGCCCGAACCAGAGTTTTAGGCAACGTGAAGCTGAATCTTTTCCCACACTGATAAGCAATGCATTTCTTTGAACCATTCACCTTTTAATTTTTCCTGAATTATTTTTAACTTCTCAGCTGTCAGATGTGGCTCTCTATGTGGCCACATAAATGCTTGTGCACAAACAAAAATGGGAAATATTCAAGGGAAGGAACTGCACTCCTCAGTGACAGCTTATGGCAATTTGAAACGTACTTGAAGCAATTACTTGCCTTCTTGTGACATACACATATGTTAAATATATTGATTCAGTAATGTCCTCATCAAATATAGTTTACTTTCAATAAATGTATACATGGAATGCAAAAAATGACATCTTAAATAAGATCTACCAGTCAGAAACGTATTTCAGGGACACTTCAGAGATTCAACCACTTCCAAAATCACTGCTTTTCTCTTAGAAGCTCCAACATGAGTTAAAGCAGAGAGAATGTGATTAACACAGCAATCTCAGGATTCTTTGTTCTGATTTTTATTTCAATAAAAGTTCATTCATAACTTATTTGTAAGAACTATCCTCTTAAGGGACTGTCAGTAGCCTCAGACTTGCTTACTTTGTTCTTATAGTAGGAGTAACAGGCAAAAAAACCTCCAAACCAATCGAAAAAACCCACAACAAAAAAGGTACAGAATCAACCACCACATTTGTGGCTTTCTTCCCCATTCAGTTTCAGATATCTAACCAATAGTTTTCCTTGTTAACTTTTATTTCTGCTTTTCTAGTATGATCTCACATTATTTTGGTTTGTCAATTACTTTGTCAATTGTTTTAGCTAAAATGTGTCATCTTCATTTCTTCCTTCCATCTTTTTCAATTTTACAGGTTTCTTTCCTACTGGCATGCAAAATAAATTAATGTTAATGTGAATTTACAGAATGTGTACAAAATATGTTAGCAGAAAGTTGTCAAAATACGGTGCACTGGCTTTGGCATTAGAAAAAGTCTCAAATTAAAGAAACACTTCAGACAGCAGCAATCTTGGCAGGCTTACATAATACATATGACAGCACTTCAGGCAATAAGCAAGTTGGAAACAATGGGAAATGCACACTTGAATCAAGTTTACATTTTACTGAGATCTAGCAGTGAATTATCTGAACTGGGCAAGTGTCCACAGTGAATTATCTGAACTGGGCAAGAGTCCACAGTGAATTATCCTAAGGGTTCAAGCACTAAGAGGGAAGCAATTCAGAATACCTTCAGGTTATATTTATATAGTTTCATGCCTTTCCTCTCTGGATCCCTGGATAATAGAAGAGTCTCAATCTACAAGAGTTCTGTGAACAGACTGGAAATGTTCACTGAAAGCTTTCCCTAAGTAACACTGATGGTCATCATTGAGGTCTTTCTCACTTCTGTGTACAGAGCACGAAGTACATTTCAGACTAACATTTAAACTACAGCAGTGCCATTCATCTATTTTGTCATTAAGGTTTGGTACATGAAAACTAAAGTAAAACAATATGAAATTAATGGACCATTGAATCCTAAACTATGTAAACACATGCCAATAATAACACACTAACTTTAGATCCAAATTCCTAGAGCTGCCTTATGGAACATTCAAAGCATTCACCCCAAGTAAATAGCTACAGAAAATATTAAAACTGGTATAGATGATCTTAAGGTCCTTTCCAACCCTAACTATTCTATGATTCTATGATTCTATATATTTAAGTAAAATAAAAATTATTAAGATGTGAGGGATAATGAATTCACTCTGCACACATCTTGGTCTCCACAAAAAATAGTTTGCAAATAATCTGCATGTAAAAAACATACCCACACAAACAAAATATTATGGCTATATGACATAAACCCACAAACAGCAAAAATGAATGTTGAATTCATTAAATCAGTTCTCCTTGAGAAATGGTGAAACCACACAGATTACAGCTACAGTATAGTAAATACAATCTGAAGTTCTTAAAAGAAATCCTGAGTATTTGCAGAGCAAACTACATTTTTTACAAGACAGAGCCAACATCATCTAAGGGACAGGATTACAGTGGTCACATTTAGAAATTCAAAACATATAGGGATTCTTAACAGCAATATTAGACATATTGCAAAATTTCTTCAGACACTTCTTAGATAGTATTTGAAGATAAAAGTGATATTATGTATCTTGAACTAACCTGATATTATATATCTTGAACTAATCCAAATGTTTTGTCATTACTTAATCCTCTAAAAGTAACAAAAAGAAAGTCTAAAAAAGGATCTACTGCTATTACTGAGGTGGTTGTTAGTAATATTAATTTTATTTCCCTTGCAGACTGTATTTTCTAGTAACAGGCTACATTGTGCATAATGTAGTTGTGCTGCATAATAATTAATAGATTACCTTTGCCCTGAACAGGTTAAAATCTAAGAACAAGACAAGAAACAACAGATGGGAAGGGACAGACAGATGGGAAAGTACCAGAAAATGCAGTACCGGTCAGCACAATAGGCTGGCTGTCTCAGACCTCCAGCTGTCTAATCTTTTCTCAAAATTTATATGAGCAGCACAAAACCAGAGAGTTTTAAGGAGGATTTTGAATGATAATAATACAATAGCTTCGCAGATGTTACTGGTATCTTCTCCCTCAAGTACAGAGTAGCCTCAGAGGTGACATGAATGCGAGCAACAAAGCCACAATGGTCTGGTTGGGGCTAAGAGTCACCATTGCAACAGCAAATGATAGGGGCTAGGTGAGAACAGGCAACCAAAGTCCTTAAGGGTGGGGATAAGCAACCCATGTCTGACCTAAAAATGTGAGATTTAATGTAGGGACTGAGAGGCAAAGGTGAAAGCAATAAACTACAAAAATATTTTTTTCTACCAACACGAAGCAGATATTTTGGAAGCAGGTAAAGTAGCATTTCCCACAGCTAGATAAAGTTTGGATGGAAGACGTGGAAAACTAGTTGCATCCAATAGTTGCTTTTACATGTCACATTTCCATCCCTGTCCAAGTAACAAAGAGTCTATGATTACCAGCCCAGGTGAAACCAGCATCAAAAAGAACAGGAAGATTTAATCCTCCTATTATTCCAAATATTTCAGATATTTACCACGAAACACAATCAACATATATAATTGAGATATTTGATCACTTACTACAATTTGCAATGAATAAATTAGGCCCAGCTCAGATTGAAATGTGTTTGTTTAAACTTGTTCTTTCTTGAAATATTAACCACATTTGAACATTTTAAATAATAAAAATGTTAAATATTAAAACATGGACTGGTTTTCTACTGTCCTGCAAACTGAATACCAAGTACAGAAGGCTATCTAAAGAGGGTGACAGCATTCTTTAATGAAAATTTATTTTCTTACATTATTCTTAGCAATTTTCTAGATAAAATATACACAATCTTGAGCAATTTACAAAATATGTCTTAGCTGTACTGGAATATAGATACTATTAGTTGATATCTAATTTAGCCCTAATGGAGGCAAATAAAACAAACAAAAAAAAATCTCTAAAGAAAAAGTATGAGAGTTTCAGAGGAGAAATTCACATTTATTTATACATCTCACCACAATCCTACATTCCAGTAAATTATCTGAAGAATGCTTCAATTAGGAGCTGTGTGGCTTTTGTAGCTTTGCATAGCAACAAAAAAAGTTAGAGCAGGAAGGAAAAGTACACTAAAAAGCATCTTGAGAAAGTGAACAAACAGTACTATTAAAAATTTTTACATCAAATTTCATTTGCCAAATCAACCTGAGCAATTTCCATTTTATCATAGCAACCTACCTTATAATAAAAATATTACATAACCTCATTCTGATTATCACTGATAGTTCTGCCTCAGTTCGATCAAAGGCACAGTCAAAAGCTGTTTTACTAGTTTCATTAGAGCTAAAGTAGTCTATTTTCTCTTATTTCCTTTTCCCATTTTTGACTGGCTCAACAGAGGAATGACCAGCAGATGGAAAATTAATTTGGAATGTTATCACAAAAAAAAAAAGTCACTGTGTTATTAAAGCAGCATTCAGTGCATTTTATTAAGTGATCATTTATAATGAATACAATCTTATTTTTCATTAATCTGCATTTTCATTACATTCACGTAAGAGCTATCATATATTGGCTATAGAAAAACCTAAAATACACAGAATATAAAAATTTAGAAAAAGCTAAATGGCAGTAGATATGAAAACACATATTTTTTCTAATAGCCATAAGGCTTGGGGATATTTACTCTTTCAGAATTCAGAACTCATTTGTTGCATCATGGATATGGGCATGAGTTTGCAGTAAGAGTTGCAGTTCTGTATTTTTAAGTTTCCAACAGCAACCCAAACTGAAACCTGCTTCTGCTCACAGCTGAGATGGTGCTTCTTCTTTGTCACCATGCAGAGCTGTCAAAAAACAATACTCGATATGCATAATGGCTGTCAACGGCCAATGATAACTTTAGTGACTCAGATTTCCAAGTGCAAACTGTGCAGTTATTAACAAGGGAAAGGGCTATATGTGCCCTTTCTTCTCATTTTTTGTATTCCCAAAAAAAGAACCCAGGATCAAAATACTGCTATTGTTACATTCATTGGTCCAAGGTTTCTTATAAAGAAATATTTTCCATCCTACATCCTTGTTTCTCCTACTATTACTACTCTGATTCCCTTATTTCCGCAGGCTTTACCAACGATAGTGTATCTTTCCTATTCAGCTGTACATTGAGCTTTCAAATACAACAAAGCAGTTACCCAGAACAAATTGGTTTTGTGTCTAAAAATGTAATTTTCTTCTGCTTTCCGATGTCAATATGAAAGTCAGGGTACTTCTGTCTCAGTGACAGATTTTCTCCATCTGTAAAATGTGAGTTGTCCCTTCTGTAAAAAGCTTGAAGACCTACTGCTGAAAACTATGACGACTGGATGCTAATAATATGCTAGAATAAATCCTGATAATTTGTTACAAAATAAATTCCAAATTTATTTTGGGGTTACAAAATAAAGTACAGATGGGAAAAGAGAAAGTAAAGTCAACATCATAAACTAGGAAACATGTTTATCTAATAAGACTGCAGAAGATGTCTCACTTGCACATTCTTACTGCTATTTCTGCACCAATGAATGGTATGCCACAGTATTACTGTGGCTTGACAGATTTTAGGAAAGCAAAGAAAGCCGAAGTCCTTAATGGAAAAGATGAATGAAAATCTAGTAATCACAGTGTTGGTTCTTCTGACTGCTTCTGGTTGACTTTGTCTGATTTTCACTCTGCAGTGAAAAGTTTATGAAATTACCCATTCCTACTTGCTTTTTATTAATCTTAAAGAGTGTAAACAAATGTGGAAAAGAGGAAGAGAATTATGCTACATTCTCCCCACAAGATACTGCAGCTTGCGCACTTAATGATTTAGCTTTCCTGTTATCCTTGGTATGAATGAATGGCAGAGCTTTAGAGCTGCCTGTATTACAGTCAAGGTCACAAACAGGAGATGAACACCGGCAGGGACTTTTACTGACAGAACAAAACCTTTGAGATTTCCTTTGAAAGAGACTGTCTGCATTTAAACAAAGCAAAATGAAAATGGAAATGTGTAGAGAGAGCTCTCCTGATATATCCTTCCATTGCCCCACAGCTAAGCTTAGGAGCTTCACGGACTGGGAATGGTGACTGCAATAGGCGGCTATTTCATTATTCTAGTTAGTGCGTTCTTCATAATTATGCTAACATGAAGCAGGAGGCACAATCTTGGCTATGTGCTCTATTTGTTTAGAGAAAGGCTTTAAACCAGATTCTTTAAACCAGTCATGAAATGCTTTCTGACACAAATAACATCAGCACTTCCTTGTATAAAAAAAACAAAATAAAAGACCATTCTTCACAGTAAACTTACTAACATATTTGATTTTACTTTTCAGTCTTTTGTCACTGCTTTTATTTGTTTATAATTTTTCCTCCTCAGCAGATGTTTATATAAGAAAACAGAAAACACATGTATTTGTTATATCTAATTATAGTGGAGGTGTTGTGTTTTTTATAATATGCAATGGTCTATAACATAACAGAATTGCTTTTTCCCCTTCTCAGGGTGGGTTTTGACTTTTGTCTCTTGTTTTAAGAGACAAGATTTTCCATTTCAGCAAGTAGGATGCTCGTTGTATTTTTATAAAATAATGTAAAGAAAATTGGGAAAATAATGTAAAGGAAGTTTCTACTTACTCTTATAATTAAAGAAAAAAATAATAAAGCTACTAAATTATCTTCCAATGATTTTGGAAATCACCTGTTTTTCTCTTAAAATTACTTTTTCTAGGAAAAAAAATTAAACCCATGTGCTTAAAATATTTTAGCTTTAGATAAAACCCACAGTTTTTAAATGAAAAAGTATTTCAGCATATTTTCCTGAACATAACCAGTGTTGTATGTCCTCCACATTTTTCATCGCCCTGTGTCTGTGGCACAACTGAACCTACAGTTCCACAGATCACTTTTATCATATTTGTCAGAACCTATTTAATATTTTTATATGGAAGAATGAAAGGGAGAAAGGGACAAAGAACAAGAATAATTTTAACATGTATGGTAAGGAAATCAGAATAAGAGTATCTCTGGATTGCACAGTATTTATGGATAATGCAGATACCGTACAAAAAATACAGATATAGAAATACATTTCTACTAATGGCAAGACATTATATAATATATCCATATAACATTAAAAAAATGCCACTTTTTCCCTCAGCAGATTGAGGCAGGCAATTATTTTTCAATCATCATCTCTTTTTCTTCCTACTGCTATTGTTGTGCTCAGTAATAAGAATTTCAATCCTGGCACATTCATATGGATACATTTCTGACACTGTGGCTCATATTCTGAACAGAGTTACACTGCTTCACATCAGCAATGT
Organism: Melopsittacus undulatus; assembly: GCF_012275295.1. Lineage (NCBI taxonomy): Eukaryota > Metazoa > Chordata > Aves > Psittaciformes > Psittaculidae > Melopsittacus > Melopsittacus undulatus. The sequence continues at coordinate 25,940,592 of NC_047533.1, forward strand.
TGATAGAGCTGCTCTGGTCTTTCACCATGCTCACAACAAAATATAGTAAGTTGAGTGAGCTCATCTCTCTTATTCTTATACATTAACCTGAAGAAGTGCAAGAGACATGCTCCTATACCCAGCATCCTTACAGCTGGACCTGCATGTTCTCAGTTCCTTTTCTTTCTTAGCACCTTCTAAAAATTCTCAGTTTCCAAAAACTAGGAAAAGTTTTCACACTGACCATCAAACAACACTGTTAGGATTATATTCTGTATTGGAACCATTGTGTTGCCCTTGCAGTTATTTTTTTTAATAATTTCTCTAGTTAGATATGTTTTTTAAAACATAGCTGATAAGAAAGGATTCATCACTTTTAGATGATTAATTGTCTTCTGCCTTACAGAACCTCAGTAGGCAGTCCAGGCATATACACATGAAAAGCTAAAAGCCTGGAAAGTGGGAAACTTTGCTGGAGATTGCAAGTGTTCCCATAGTGAAGCTTTCTTAGGATGACATTTTGGACTTAGGGGTCTAAGTTCCACCATATATGCCTAAATCCTCTTTTTTTTTTGATGTGGCTTTAAGTTTTCCCCTAACTGAAACACTGCTCAGAGATATTTGCTACTCTCCTGTCATGTGACAAATTAAAAATGTCAAGGTTTTCTCTCCATTATATTTCTTTGATAAAGACTTCACTGATCACTTTCAGCATTTCATTTAAATGAAAATAAAAGCCAAAGCTTATGGTTAGGAACTGAATGAGTGAAAAAGATTTGGAAATGGTAGTATATGCAGTAGCTGATCAGAGACAAAGCTAATAAAAGTAACATGGAATGAAATCCATCAACATTACCTGGGCAAAAAGAAATTGATGTTGCCTGTCCATCCCTGCTTTGAAGCATCTATGTAGGCAAATAGGTGCCTGCTTCTTGCAAAGATGTCCACTTCTGACTGTGAGTGCAGCACAGCCAGGCATTCTGCCTGGTGTGTTGGATACACGGATGGATGCCCCAGTGCTTGCCCAGCCTAGGTGTCAGGACAGGGTCACCGAAGCTGAGAACCCTCTCACAGAACAGCTGGGAGCTAACATTCTCTAAGGAGAAGCATTGGTGCTCACCTTCCAGAAGTGCTGCAAACCTGCTTTCCACACTTCTCTGCTCAGGGACATGAGCTAGACAACCATTTCAGTAAAGTCTATTGCTTTCATTTGAGCTTTTTTTCAGAAATAAATGAAACTCTTGCTTGCATCAAGGGACACCCTGAGAATGGGCTCAATTTATAGAGAAGCAAATATTACCTGATGTCCATGATTTCAGATGTAAGAAACAGTGATAGTCACTGAATGACAGTGTGCAGCATTAAACTACCCCCTTCTGAGAGCAGCATGTCTTTTCAGGATTAACAATTTATGAAGTTAATGCACATCTAAGTATGCAGCTGTCCTTTTCTATTTTTAATAACCAAAAAGAAATGTCACCAAGTAAAGGGGGGGAAAAGCTGCTTCTCAGTTGGGACTGTATATAAAATAGTAGCAGCATTATCCTCTGTGCTGTAAAATGGTCCTAACCAGTTTTGTCATGGAGCTTAAATATACAAGATAGACCTAAAAATTTAAACTCTTTTCATTTTCTGGTCACACTATTATTAAATTGTTCTTTGAATTAACTTCTTTTAACTGTGGTCACAAAATGGGTATGACCTCATGTGTGTGGCTTGGTATAAACAGGCATTAGACAAAGCTACTTGAGGTATTCCAGGATTTAATTCAATTTTCCTACTGCTTTACACAAGAATTAATATAAATAATTGTTTACTTTCTTTGGGCATTTAAGTATGAAGAATCCTTAAGTCCTTTGCAAAATTATATATGTGAAAGAAAAACGTTCAGTGCTTAAATACAGCAGTCCTCTGAATGGGCCTTGTGTAAATAAGCATTTTTTTTCTGCTTGCCATGGGTTTCTTGGACTTTGGTGATGGGTGTGCCATAAATACTTCGATAAGAATAGAATCCGCAGCTGCATGAAAAGATGAATTCTGAGCAATAAATATTTTGCTAAGACATCAGTACAACTTCTCACTCATTTGAGGAGTATTGTGAAACTTGTGCAGCAGTGATCAACAAAAAGCCAGACTAGAAGCAGACTGATACAAGAATACAAAGGTGGCTACAGACTTGAGTAAATAGGAGGTGAAGATGCACTGAAAATTGAATTGTTGAGCTAGAGAAAAGTGAGAAGTGTTTATTGTTAGGAATCATTCTTGAGATTAATCTCATTTAATAAGTGCATCTCATCTCATTTTATGAGTGTATCTTTAATGAATAATATGTTAGAAGAGCAAAGATCAGGATATACTGGAGAAATGAAGTGATGCTGAAGTCCTAAGTGATAGAAGCAGCATGAAATGTAATGGTAAAGAAAGCATCTTGGGCATATTATCAAGAATTTCTTAGCATCTGAGTGGAAGCAAAAGGAGAGGAAAAAATTGCTGTGCTAATTGACCACAGTTCCTCTGAGCGAAGTAATACAATCATGGAAGAAAAAGTTGAAGAACATGACAAGTGAGGCATACCCAGGAGGAAATACTGTACTGCTCTACAAGGCAAAGGTAAGACCTGACCTGACTTGGATACTGTGTTAATTATGGCTTCCCATGCTTATGAAAAACAATTTCAAACTAAAGAAAATGCTTCTAGATTTTTTTTATTCCTTTTTTTTTTTTTTTAATTTGAAAGCTCAGAAGAAGAAAAAGTTATGCAAACAGAAATTACAATGTTGGTACAAAACCAGCTTGATCTTACCAATTATGAATTCAGAAGAAAGTTTCTAAACACGATTATGTGTGGTTGCTTTTGATAATACAAATTCAGTAAACTAGGAGTTGTCTTCCAGCCACATCTATGATGAGCCCCCCAAATAAACTACAGCTTTGGGGTGGATCTGCCTAGATAATTTCCTTATACATATTTCTTAAAGGCTTAAAGACTTTTAGCAAGTGAGAGGAGAAAAGAACAAAACCAACCCAGTTTTCCTTGAATTGCTTATGCTACCATTTTTATTTTTCTTTTTTCTGGGAATTGCACACCCAGCAGCTTTGTGGATCTTTCCACCCTCTGTACACCTGTTGAGGGCACCAAGAAGAAGCAATCTTTCCTCTCTTCACTCAGCCTATCTCAAAAAGCACAGTGCACCAGCTTAAGGACAAGCAAATGCAACATGCATTCTGTCACACCTCACAATGAATCTCACAATTCATACACAAAATAATTTTTATAGATCCCGTATTCTGCTTAGAAAAACAAACAAAAAACCATATCTGGCTGGTCATCCTGATAATTTGCTGTGCAGTTGGCAGTAGCACATATATTACATGTGTGTTGCTACAGACATGGTGATATCAGCCACATTCCCATACAGTGTATGGGATCAAGACAGTGTGCCATCCCTGACAAGAAGGGGCTACAAAATACTTTGAAGCCAGATGTGTATAATAATCCAAACCAGAATGGAAAAAATAGTTCATAGTTCAAACTTCATAGCAGTAGGAGATGGTATAAGACTGTGTTAGAAGAGCTGCTGGATTCAACCAACATTTATTATCTATTTAAAACTATATATCCTGCTTTTGATCTTTTGGAAATTTTTTAACAAACAGCTCTGTTTGCGTGTAATGATAGTGGGTCCACCTTTTAGTGAAACCTTATCGTCATAATTGGTGAGTATGTACCCTACATACTGTTGATTTCATGAGACTTCATCACTTCCATGGCTGTCAGTCTCAGCATTCGCAATGTTATGTTTCTTCCTCACACACTCTAATTTCTTTAGCACAGGGCAGGCAGTGGAGCATGATGTTTATGCCGTTATCTCTGCTGCTGCTGCTACTACTTCATCTAGTGCATCTGTGATACAAGTTTTTAAACCATCACAAGAATAATAATACATTATGAAGCAGGCTACTTTGTTATATAAGAACTATGAAGTTCTTATGGTATTTTTAATGTACAGTTTAATTGCTATCATCACTGCAGTCTGCATAAAGCCACCTCTAAGTCTAGAACAAGACCAAATAATTGTAATTCAGTGTCATTAGTGCTGCAGGTTATGAAGCAAAATCATAAACACATATGAAAACGTTTCTTGTAATTCAGTAACGTAACTCTTTGAGGTTATGTTAGCAAACTGCACATTTCCCCAGTTTATCTGCATTAGGTTTCAGTTACTCTATTTAAAAAAAAAAAAGTATACTGTGTCCAGTTCTGGGGCAAAATGTAACATATTTTGCTCCTTTTATGGTCTCAGCAGCAAATGAATAGAATACAGCACTCACTGACACTGGACCTTAAATATCAGTACATGGGAGAGGAACCCTAAAGGTTCATATTCATCCTGAAACCCCGAAATTTATCCACAAGTGCTATGATTCCAGGGGGGAAACTTAGACTTACCAATTCCTCTGGAAGCCAAAGCAATTTGTCTCTTGTCTATAGTACATTTGTAGGGCAGATACCAGCATACATCAACACAAGTGATCATCAACAGAGGCAGAATTCAAGTGATATATAGAAGTAGCAAAGACAGACATCCTCTGGTAGGGCTTGCTGAAGGTGGACAGATCTAAAGCTTAAACTCTTTCTTCTCTCTGCACCTCTAGATGAGGTCATTGCCCCCAGAAACAGTAAAGAAAAAAAGCGTGCTGGCACCTCTGCTGCCTCAAATCACAGCCCAATAGCCAAATCTATTAAAAATCAACTTCAGTGTTGCATAATTATATATCTTTCTTGCTTGGTTGTATCACAGCCCTTGCTTTGGACTATGCTGTCCACAACAGCCCCCATGCCTTTAATGATGTAGCTTGACACATAGTCACTCTTCTGATCTAAGGATACCTACTGGTACAAGTCACTCAAGTTAAGAAATAAGGGGACAGTAATTTCTGCAGCTCTATCTCCTAATGAAGCAAGGGGGCATTACAATTTAGCAAGATATTACAGTTGAAACAATTAGAAGTTTTGTCGTGGTTTAAGCCCAGGCCATAAATCAGAACCACACAGTCTACTCCCCTAGCCACACCCTTTCACATCCCTGCTCCCAGCAGGATGGGAAGGAGAAGCGAAAAGAATGTAACTCTCATGGGCTGAGATAAGAACAGTTTAGTAACTAAGGTATAACACAAATCACTACTGCTACCACCAATAATAATAATTATAAGAGAAATAACAAGGGAAGAGAATACAATACCACCCACCGACCGATAACAATACCTAGCCCAATTGAGCAGAGAATTAGCCCTTCCAGGTAACTGCCCCCAGTTTGTATACTGGGCATGACGTGCTGTGGTATGGAATACCTCTTTGGCTAGGTTGGGTCAGGTGTCCTATCTCTGCTTCCTCCTGGCTTCCCCTCCTCCCTGGCAGAGAATGAGACTCAGAAAGTCCTTGGCCAGACTAAACATTTGAGCAGTAACCAAAAACATCAGTGTTATCAGCACTGTTCCCAGGCCAAAAGTCAAAACCACAGCGCTTCACCAGCTATTAAGAAGGAGAAAAAAAAATGACTGCTACTGCTGAACCCAGGACAAGTTTCTTGTTGCAAAATGGTTTGGAAAAAAAGAAATACATTCTAGCTTAAAAGCAGATTTGCATATAGGAGCTTAACTGACCAGACTGAGGGATATATTTTGAGAAGAGAGAGAGTACAGGTGGAGAAGAAAAGGATATTTAAGATGATTATGCCTTCCAGTTATGCCCTGTATACTTACCTTCTAACATATAAAACTTCTGTTTTCCAAATAAAACACCTCAACATCTTAATTAAAAACAAATACATTGAAAAACAGAAGAAGCATTTCCTACTCCTATGAGGTAAAGTGATAAAGCTAGCCAACACCATAATATAAGGAATACAGTCTAATTGCTGATAAAATGTCAATATTCCAATAGATGTATTCCAGCAGTCAATTAGATTTAATTAGGCTCTCTCAGCAAGCAATAAATAATGTAAAAGAGAAATTGAAAAGGAAATCAGCTGACTGCTGTGAAACACTCATGGATAGGTTTACCAAAGCTAATCTTTGGGTAAATTAAGAACCAGCATAGACATATTAAACAGAGGATTTGAAAAAAAAGACCAATGTCTAATTTTAGTTAAAGGTTAAGAGATTATACGTGAAAATCTAAAGGCACTGTTGATTTGCTCAGACTTTAATTATGATCTCATTATTGATATCATAAAAAGCATTAAGAAAGATCTGAATGAATGGGAACACTACACTGGAAAAGTAGGCTGCTTATGCACAGCCCCATTCTGGAAACTGATAATGATTAATGATTATGATAATGGTTAATGATAATGATTAATGATGATGATTTTTCAAGGCCAGGTTGGACGAAGCCTTGGGTAGTATGGTTTAGTGTGAGGTGTCCCTGCCCATGGCAGGGGGGTTGGATCTAGATGATCTTAAGGTCCTTTCCAACCCTAACTATTCTATGATTCTATGATTAGTGTGCAGCATGCGGACACTCATCCTGTGTTCAGTAGACCTCCATGTAGCTGCTTCTGTGCACAGTATCAACTGGATTAAGACCTGTAGTTCAGAGGGCATGAATGGAAAATTAAATGCAAATGAATCAGCAGCCACATTTGCAGGATGAGGGCAGAAGAGCAGCAAGTGCAACTCACTCAGGCTGCATCAAAAGAAGAATGACCAGCAGGCCAAAGGAGGTGATCCTGCACCTCAAGAGACCTCACCTGGAGTATTGTGTGCAGTTCTGGTGTCCTCAACATAAGAAGGACATGGAACTGTTAGAACAAGTCCAGAGGAGGGCCACGAGGATGATCAGGGGACTGGAGCACCTCCCATATGAAGACAGGCTGAGAAAGTTGGGGCTGTTCAGCCTGGAGAAGAGAAGGCTGCATGGAGACCTCATAGCAGCCTTCCAGTATTTGAAGGGGGCCTACAAGGGTGCTGGACAGGGACTCTTCATTAGGGACTGTACTGATAGGACAAGGGGTGATGGGTTCAAACTTAAACAGGGGAAGTTTAGATTGCATATAAGGAAGAAGTTCTTTACTGTGAGGGTGGTGAGGTACTGGAACAGGGTGCCCAGGGAAGTGGTAAATGCTCCATCCCTTGCAGTGTTCAAGGCCAGGGAGGACAGAGGCTTAGGCGACATGGTCTACTGTGAAGCACCCCTGCTCACGGCAGAGAGGTTGGCACTTGATGATCTTAAAGTCATTTCCGAACCCAACCATTCTGATTCTTTGAACACATTAAAACCAAGAAGGCAGTGGGAATAGAACTATGAAAAAAATAAAAGCAGTATTTTCTGTATTATAGAAACTCTGAGGAATGAAAAGTCAGTAGAATATAGTTCATCTGTCTCAATTAAAATTACACTTTTAGGTTGAGATCAATTATGAGATTTTATATTTCCACAGCTCTTTTCATTAAAGAAATGTCTGAAAAAGTGTACATGACATTTTAATAAACTAAAGGCAAATGAAACACAGCACATGGAAGCAAAAGAAGGGGAGGTTTTATGTTACTATTTGGTGGAAGATAAGGCATGATAGGAATAAGATTCAAGAAAACACACTTTCTAATTCAATTTTTTTTTTCCAAACTAATCACAATAGTTGCCATTTCTACTCCATTTACATAGCATCTGATGAAACTGGGATAGGAGAAAATGACAGAGTGACATTTCCAGAAGCCAGACCCACTTTGTCATGTGCAAAGCACAATAGTCTTCATTTATTCAAAAGTGATGCTATGACAGTTTGCATTAAGCACTGAGATGGGCATTGAGTCTGCACATTACAAATAGAATGGGACTGGTGAGAGGGGGAGGTTGAAGAGAAGTTTCTGCGTTTTTTGGCTTTATGGAAAAATTCTATATTCTTTTAAACTTCTGGCACTAATCTGCCCTCTGTGAAATTACCAGAGAGGAATTGAGAGGCAAATTTCTACATGTGGTTTTAGATTTAACTATTACCTGAGTTTACCTCTTTTTAACTGCATATTAATATTCTGTGAAACTAGCTCAGTGGTATAAATGCTAAATAGAACAGCAATTAGATGGGAAAAATGGAGAATAGCAGCAGCAAATAAGCTTTTAATTTGTAAACCTGTAAACTTCCAATTTGTGTATCTCTGTATCAGATTGCCTTAATGTATCAAAAATATTTTAAATTGAAGGTTAATAAGCAGTTTCTATTAACTTTCTTTAGCTGCTGCAAAAATAAGTTGAATATGTGCCTTTGGAATAATTGTGTTTGATGTGTGTATAAAACCCATTAAGGAAGAGAAATTTTGCACTCTTTTAAAAAAATAATTAGCTGATCTTCATGTTTCCTGCAAACATATGTCTCTCTTTGTTGGACACCAGGGTGATTTCTTCTGCAAAACTCTAACCTCTCAAGAGAAGCCATATTTACTGAGGAAAAGTAGTTCAGTATACACATGGATTGAGTATCCTGTTCACTGAGTATAGGTCTGGACTGTTAACCCCATGGTTTACAAAGCATATGCTCTGGTTTTCCAGATGTGTTTCATTCCTTCACATAGAGAATGCCATACCTCAAATCCAGAAGCCCAAAACACCTGGATCCACTAAGTCACACTACTTTAAGAATACACCACTTTAAGAACACAGTGGTCCACACTACTTTAAGAACAAAAGTTGTGCTTCAGCCAGTAGCAGGGATTTATTTTATTAGCTTATGTACAAAACTCTGTCAGTATTCTAATAACCACTAGCTCTGGGCAAAGCTTCAGTTTGAGATTACCCAAGATACTGACAGTTAACACATTACAGTGAGAATTATCTATGGCATATTTTGAGTGCTACACCTGAGCACCAGGGCAGTACTAACATGCATCAAGTCTATCGCTTCTGGCATTGGACAAGCTTCATTAGCACTTGCATGGAGATCCGCTCCACTGCACTGTGTAGATCTGCCCTATGGAAGTGAAAACTGTTCAAGATCCACTACGCCTTGAGCAGCTCATTCTTCGTTTTTCTTCTTTTTTCTTCATTTTGTTTTTAATAATCTGGAGACGTCCTTTATATTTCCAGTTTACAGAAATGGAAGTGTTTTCATGCAAACTCTGCATGGTTACTATGTTTTATATGCATTACTATTATGTCAGCAACTAGTGAGTCCACACAGAAGGGGAAAATTTACTCAATGATTACTTTCATATTATGCAGTTTTGGGAAGACTGGAGCTTGTCACCTGGCACTTTCTGATAAATAAGGTCTAATAAACTTTTTCTCAACAGGTTTCCTGATAAACTTGATTTTTTTTTCCTACTGGATAAATACATGGGAAAGGTTTAGAACTCCATGTGATTTTTTTTATTTTAATATTATTACCTTTAAGAATGTAATTTAGATGTTAAAGTATACCATTCTGGCAGTATTAAAGCACTCACCTATTCAAATTATTCAGTGAAACAACTCTGGAAAAATTCTTTAGTTAGGATCTGCAACCCACACATGCACCCACTTCCTTAGACTCGCTTAAAGACAGGATATTTTTGGTATTAACCTGAGAATTTAATTAGTTTGATTATCTAATTCCAGCTCAGCAGAGAATAATTTGCTGATTTGACCTTGCTGTGATAGAGTGCTTTATATTTGCTCAGTTTAAGATTATGTACAGTAGCTTAGGTTGGGTGATGTGTTTCCATAAGTGTTTTATTAAATTCTACTAATGCTGTCACATTTTGTGAAATAGATTTGGTTTAGAACTTTGAGGGATAAAAGGATATTAAATGCTCACCTGAATCAGACTTTGTTTCTCACAAAAACCTTACACTGAACTTTTCTTGACAGTTACAGAACAAGGATTAAATATAATTGAAGCTTGCAAACCATCCTATACATTAATTTGATAAAGCAATCATTACAAATTATTTGTCTGGGGGAACGGACTATATAAGGAAGAATTTGGCATCTAAATTTTGTTTCAAGTTTACATAGAAGAAAAATATGAAATCAAACAGCACCATTACACCTGATCAAGGTCGAAGGAGGTGATCCTGCCCCTCTACTCTGCTCTTGTGAGACCTCACTTGGAGTATTGTGTGCAGTTCTGGTGTCCTCATCGTAAAAAGGTCATGGAACTGTTGGAACAAGTCCAGAGGAGGGCCACATGGATGATCAGGGGACTGGAGCACCTCCCGTATGAAGACAGGCTGAGAAAGTTGGCGCTGTTCAGCCTGGAGAAGAGAAGGCTGCATGGAGACCTCATAGCAGCCTTCCAGTATCTGAAGGGGGCCTACAGGGATTCTGGTGAGGGACTATTCATTAGGGACTGTAGTGACAGGACAAAGGGTAATGGGTTGAAACTTAAACAGCATGGGTTTAGACTGGATATAAGGAAGAAATCCTTTACTGTGAGGGTGGTGAGGTACTGGAATGGGTTGCCCAGAGAGGTTGTGAATGCTTCATCCCTGGCAGTGTTCAAGACCATGTTGGATGAAGCCTTGAGTGATATGGTTTAGTGTGAGGTGTCCTTGCCCATGGCAGGGGGGTTGGAACTAGATGATCTTGAGGTCCTTTCCAACCCTAACTATTCTATGATTCTATGATAAACTAACTCATCTGAGGAAGCACTTTGGTCATGGTTATTGAAAATCACTCAGACATTTCTGCTGATGCATAAATAGAGTATTTTAATAATCAAAGAAACTATCCCAAAAGAAAGCTTATTAGGTGTTTTCTGAAACTGAGGCTGTATTCAGACAATGAACAGTGTATACCACCCCAAATCACCTTCAGTAGTACTTCTGAAGTATTTGCTGGTAGTGGAAGGAAAACTAGTAAGGCCATGAAAAATAGAGGCTGAAAGTAAAGTGTACCTCTATGATCCAGAGCTGTCTAACTAACCGTTAGAGGTTATCTTCATAATCCTTAGTAAGAGTTAAGTAAATTTACAGGATTGATGAAGTTGGAAGGGACCTTGTGGAGATCATCTAGTCGAAATTCCCACCCAAATCAAAGTCAACTCCAGCAGATTGCCCAGTGCCATGTCCACTCAAGTTTTTACTGTCTCCCAGGATGGAGACTCCACAACCTCTCTCAGCAATCAGCATTGTACCATTGCTCAGCCATTCCCAGAGTAAAAAGGTGCCCAGGGATTATCTTTAAACAGAATTCCCTGTATTCCCGCTTGTGCTCATTGCTCTTATCCTGTCACTGGGTACTGCCCAAAGGGATCTTGTTCCATCTTTACTCTCTCGCATACTCATTGGTACAATCCCCTTGAGCCTTTACTTTTCTACATTAAACAGTCTCAGCTCTCTTTGCCTGTTCCTACATAACAGATGCTCTAAGCTGCAATATGTGCATGTCTTTCTTGCACTGGGGAGTCCTCCACAGGAGACATCACTCCAGATGTATCTCACAAGGTCTAAGCAGCTGAGTAGTGTCCAGTATATATCCTAGACATTTATACATGAAAGAAGTTTGCTACTTGAGGATATTCTTGAACCTCCTGATATCAGAGGTCACAAGAGACATTCACAGGAGACTTGAAAGTGTCTAACATGTAAGTATGAAGATATACTTATTAATAGATTTTTTTATTAATTCCTGCTCCTTAATTAGATTTATGCAGTTTGATTTAATTAATTCCAAACTAAGGGATTGAAAAGCATGCAATACTGCTTTTACTCATGTTGCTAGATTTCCATACATACTGGCAGGAAACTTTAAATTCTCTGAACTAAGCAGCAAAGGCACAAGGAGGCAATACTTTTCCCACTTGGAATCAGAATCACCTAAAAGTATCATGAAAGCAACTTCTTATAATTAACAAATAACCTCTAATTACATTTTTTCTATGAAGAGTTTTGCACAAGATCCTTATAGATAGAACCCTGTGCAAAACCAGAAGGGACTCAAGAGCTGCCAAAGCCATCCAGAATGTGACTTACTGAAATTTTTAAGAATCCAAAGAGCTGCTTTGCAGTGAGAGGAGGTTGCACACTCCCCCTTTGCCTAGCCTGATATTTTGAATTTGGCAGTGAAGATTACCTCAGCTTTTCTCTGCTGTGTAGGCTACATCAACAATAGCACTAGGTTGAATGTTTATTACACTTACAGAACACCCTCCAGAGTAAACATCCTGTTCTCCACAGCCTGCTCAACTTCTGTTCAGAGGCTGCCCAAGTAGAAGATAAGCAAGCCCTTGCGCTCAGCCAAGGCTTACAGGCCCTGTGGATGTGGCTACATCTAGTATCCATTTCTAGTACACAACATGGGAAAGCGCAGGAGATACAGAAAGGTCTTAACAGGTTATTACATTTTTTATCCCAAGAAACTTCACAATTCCGTATATTGTCACAGCTACTGTGTTTGCTTCAAAGCTTTCTGTTCTTCTATTGGTGTACTCATCACCTATGCATCACTATTCTTTCAGATAAAGGAGTAAAAAGCTTTGATATTTCTCAAAACTAATAGTTGTAAGGAAGGAAAACTTCTGTCAGTTTTGGCAAAATATTTAACAATTTTTTTTATCAGCCATACCTTCATAAATACAAAGATGAGGAACATTGTGTGTATGTGGAGAGCCTCCATCCCTAGCATTAGTTCTCTTAAAAAACTATATTTTTCCCTAATTCTCCATGTGTTCATTGTAAATATGAGATTCAGAAAAGAGTTCAAAGTATCCCTGGTTTAGGTATCTTTTTCTGCTATGGTAACCATGTGCCACTGTATTGCTGCTTATATTGTGTCACTACTGTACTGTAAAGAGAAGTATTTTATTTACTAACAGAGGAACACAAGCAATAAACATCTACTTAGAAAATGGAAAATAAGTGACTCTAAATTCAGTGCCTGTTCAAAGTATTTTGAATGATACACATAACAGTTCATCAATCTTATTCATCAACTTTTCATTCAAATACTATCGAGTATGCTCTAATAAAACTAATTTTAATAACTTATAAATATTCCAAAGAAAAATGATGCTCCTTTGGAGCACATATTCATTCATTTGTTCTACCCAACTAGCATCAGCATCCAGACCAAGTCCATGGTGAGAAATTGATATTATCCATGTGTCATGTAAAGTTTGGAATTTGTGACTGAATACTGTTTTTTGTAGATATCAGGCATCAATTTACCAGTAGTGACCTTTCTATGAGAAGCTGAAGAATTCTGAAGACTAGTACTTTCTGAAGTTCTTAAGGTTTTAAAGCTTGAAGAGATGTTTATTAAAAAATGGCAGGGTACAGGAAGCCCAAAGGATTTTTTTAAGCTGGATGACATGAAGTAGACTGCAGACCACGACTTCAAAGTTGTATCTACAATGTCAGAGTAATATTTTGAAATCTTTCAAGTTTGCTTTTTATACTTTCAATTTTTGAAACATTTTGAGTCATACAATCATATGTGAGTGAAAAACATTGATAGCTATACTCTTTGATGATAAATCATTATTGTTAGGGGATATTTTCATTTAATCTGTCCATCAAATACAAACTTTACAGAAGTCTTGATTTCTCGTGTCTTTAAAAAAAAAAACCATTAAGAAGAATCATGTAATCAAATGCACAAACGTAATATATAGAGATAGGTATATTTTCCTAGATGTAATAGACTGAATTGTATAGAGAAAGTTACAAGTAAAAGAGGCAACAAAGTTAATGAGAAAATAGTCTTAGAGATTCATAGATTATGTCAGCTGGAAAAGACCTTTCGTATCATCCTATCCAGTCATTAAATCAGCACTGTCAAGTCTACCACTAAATCATGTCCCTAAGCTCCACATCTGCACATCTTTTAAACATCTCCAGGGATGGTGACTCAACCACATCTCTCGGCAGCCTGTTCCAATGCTTGACAACCCTTTTGGTGAAGACATTTTTCCTAACGTCCAGTCTAAACCCTCCCTGGCACAGTTTGAGGCCTTTTCCTTTCATCCTGCCATTTGCAACTTGGAAGGAGAGACCGACACTCACCTCACTACAACCTCCTTTCAGGGAGTCATAGAAAGCAATAAGGTCTCCCCTGAGCCTCCTTGTTTCCAGCTAAGCAATCCTAGTACCATCAACTGCTTTTTGTAAGACTTGTGTTCTAGATCCTGCACCTGCTTAATTACCCTTCTTTGGACATTCAAAATGTTTAAATTTCTAAATACTTATAAATATGTAGAAAGCCCCTTTTTGAAGGAAGAAGGTGATTTACTGAACATCTTCCAGCTTACAGAACTTAGCCTGTGACTACAGACTGAAGGAGACACAGGACTGGGGTACCAACACTGACCTTTAGGACTCCAATTCAAATTTTATCAACAACTAGTGCATAATAAACACCATGATATGAGAACTGTTTTGGTGAATTAGTTGTTTATTTCCTTCTTCCTAATTATCCACAGAAGGGCTTACTAGCTCATTATTAATTCAATTACATGGAAAAATGTGAGCTGGAATTTCTCTGCTGTGGGTAAACTCATTTGACTATTCAAAGAGCTACATACTTTGCCATATCAAAATATGATACAGGCTATGTCCTAAACATCCCAGCCTTTAAAAGTGAAAATGTAATGCACAAAGAATGCTTACAGATATTTACAGAAAGTTAATTATAATTGTTCACTGTGCCAGACGCCACCCTTCCCAGTTGTGATGGGCAGGGCCACACTGCACAGGCAGTCCTCAGATCTCTACTGCAGTTTGCTTAAAAAACTTCTGAAGAAATGAGAAATCTCCATCCCCACAATGGAGGCCAAGATAAACTGATGCTCCAAAAAGATGTGTTAATTTTTTTTAATTATTTCAAGCAATACTTAAAAATGCTACTAATTAATTTGCCTCTAAGGGTCTGATAAACTCTCTGATAATAGAAACTTATAGAGAGAATTCTAGCTAACCTAAATTACTGAATTTCACAGTGAATGCTAACTATGAAAAAAAACCAAAACAAAACAAAAAAACCCCACCAATGCCTAGTAATAATAACCATGAATTTTACAGTTACTGTGGTTAGATTCTGGGTGCTCAAAATAGCAAAATAATATAATTGGACTGAAAGACAAAAATGTTAATCCTTTATTATAACACCTGAATGCAGTAGCACGAGAAGCACCAGCATATTTTGGAAAGAATTACTTCTCTTTTATATAAAACAGAGCAATTAAAAATCCTGTTCAAGTGATTTCCCTTAAATACACTTATCAGCCTCATGCCTCTCACTACACTGTGCCAGTAATCAGCACTGGCAATCATATTTTTCTGTTTCCATTCAGATGAGAAGTATACTCATCCTGTATGATAAGACTGTTTGAAATACAATCTTTTTCTACCTAACAACCACGTCATCCAAACGGAGGTGAAGCTTTTCCATCATTTCAAGAAAAAGGAGCATCATTTGTCCTTGAAAGCATACGGACACAAAAGGCTTCATTAATGAAAAGTCAGGGAATACCAGTCACATGCTAGACCAGAGCAGCAACTGATGCACAACAATCTAATGCTTTTCAGTCATCAAATGCTTAATCCTAGATACCCCACTTACCCCCACTCTCCCACCAGCTGCCATAATTCACCCACCTGCAGCAGGTAAGCTAATATGCCAGGAGACAAGAACACACAGTATTTGTAGCTACGCCTCTATCAGATCAAAAAAAATAAACAGCTTTCCACTTGATGTATTCTAATAGCAAATGTATGACCCCGACTGAGTTATATCAGGCTAACCCAAGCAACTCTGTGTAATATAAAACAGATACTAAATATTGTAAAGGTATGGAAAAGCTACTTTGAGTGACCAATACAAGAGTCAGTGGTGACTGCATTGTAGTGTAGAAGCACATGGTTTATGTTCAGTTAACTTTAAACTACTAAGATCATATTCTGCTAGACATCTAATTACATCAGCACAAACCTCATCCAAGACCCACACCAAAGAATTTATTCTGTTCGTTGAGCAATGGTGTGATCCTCACAGCTACAAACCCTGTACCGCAGTCGGGGCAAAGAACAGCGAACACTGTAAAAGAAATGAATTCTATTACTATAAGAAAGCACTGAAGGTTTTAAGTTTACTAGAGCAATGAAGAGGCATATAACTCTTCCAGCATCACCTCAACATCTTCAGTCTGAGAGGCAGGAAAAATATATTAATTCACCCTGAGATTCCTCCTAGTCTCCTTTCTGATGCTTAAGAGACAACTATTGACTTACTAGTGCTGATAAATGAATGAGTAGTTCAATTGAGGTCTATGAAATAGTACTTTCAGAAGTAAATTCCAACTCGTGTTACATTCAGAAGCAAAATAGCTGTCAGAGAGATTTAACTGTCTAGGAGAAGTGTTTGGTAGGAAGATATGTTAAGTTTTATGTTCTTATCAAAACACAGTAATTCAAAACAGATTTATATTTTAGGAAAGAAAACTGATAGATCAAGAACATTTAAATTATGTTAAGTAAATAAAAACCATAAAAGCATAGTAGTTCACTTTCATCAATGTTTCAGGCTGCCCTTCTCTCAAGAATTGATTCAGGGAGAACAGTTATTTACTCCATCTCAGTACTACTGAAATAGGCTCTTGCTATTCAAGCAATAAACATCCTCCCAGATCAGGCGGTGTAATCAACTATCCTATGCAAGAAAAATTTGATTAGTTTTAGTTTAGACTAGCAGGTCTTGAAGAACAGATGACTGATTTTCACAGAATCACAGAATCCCGAGGTTGGAAGGGACCTCAAAAGATCATCTAGTCCAACCCCCTGCAAGAGCAGGGTAACCTAGCGTACATCACACAGGAACTTGTCCAGGCGGGCCTTGAATACCTCCAACGTAGGAGACTCCACTACCTCCTGGGCAACCTGTTCCAGTGCTCTGTCACTCTTACAGTAAAGAAGTTCTTCCTGATGTTCACGTGGAACCTCCTATGCTCCAGTTTACACCCATTGCCCCTTGTTCTATCACTGGATATCACTGAAAAAAGCCTAGCTCCATCATCCTGACACCCACCCTTTACATATTTGTAAACACTGATGAGGTCACCCCTCAGTCTCCTCTTCTCCAAGCTAAAGAGACCCAGCTCCCTCAGCCTCTCCTCAAAAGGGAGATGCTCCACTCCCTTAATCATCTTTGTGGCTCTGCGCTGGACTCTTTCAAGCAATTCTCTGTCCTTCTTGAACTGAGGGGCCCAGAACTGGACGCAATATTCCAGATGCAGCCTCACCAAGGCAGAGTAGAGGGGGAGGAGAACCTCTCTTGCCCTACTAACCACACCCTTTCTAATGCATCCTAGGATGCCATTTGCCTTCTTGTCCACAAGGGCACATTCTTTTTTTATATAATATGCTAAATAAAGGAACTACAAAGTATATTTCATAACCCCAAATGATAAAGTATTTGGTAGACAGCTTGAAACAGTGTTTCTTTGGTTTCTCTTTCAACTTTTTTCCTGTTCCCCACAGTACCTCAGCCTCAAACACAGGTCAGTCTTTTAGCAACAGGTCACTGACACACTTCTTTCATAAACCAGAAGCTTTGTGAATGCTTACTGCTGTCAGTTCCACTGTAAAAAACAACAAATACACACTCAAATTCTAAAAAAAAAAGATTCTGAATTACAAGCAAATACTGACATAATCAATTACGTCATTTTGCTACACAAATAATGTATCTTAATTTGTATCTTTCTGTAAACCATTTTATTATTGCTGTGTTTAAGGAAAGTATAAAACCAGAAATTCAGTGACAAACTTCAGGAAATGGTTTCAATTTTTTTATTTAAACAGTTAAAACCTGCCATGGCTACAGGGAATGTTATAATAAAGTTTAATAATAACCCTTTTGGATCTGTCAGCAAATACTTTGTTTTTGACTACTTCATCATAAGGAGGAAGATTAACAAAGTATGATTTTGTTTAAACTGGAAAGTCAAGAGAGCCTGCCTGAAAATAATCTGTACTTTAAGTGGAATAAGAAATGTTTCACATCCTCTGCTGTAGAAGTAGATGCAAAAACATTTCAAAGGAACAATATATATGCACAAGGCAAGATTTTATTGGAGAAAAGGAGCAAAAAATCCAAAAGAAAATAATCCCAAACCAACAACATAAAACAGGCATCAGGGTGGAACTTGGACATAATTATACTCTTAAATTACATTACATGGATGATTCTGGAGTTTATTGCCTGTAAAGGAGGCAAAAAAATCTATTGGTATTGGTATCTTACTAGTCAAGCGTTATCTAAAATCAAACAACATATAGTAAGCAGGCCTCCATCAAGATCAAAGCACTGTAAATTGCTAGATATAGAAATACAGTGTTAGAGATTGATTTCCAAAGCACTATATGACTTTGCCAATTTTCACATGCCAAGCCTTCCTGTAAAAGTTCAAGAACCACTAATGGCAGACTGGCAGATTGCCTACTGATACCCATGGACACACAGACATGCACTACACTTGTCATCTGTGTTTTGAGCCAAAACCAGATGGGAAACTGCAGTGTAAGAGGAACACGTGTCCACGATAATGAGCTTTTGCAAGACCATGCATTTTAAACTGGACTCAGCACATGTTGCTGCACCAAACGCTGAGCAATGTTTGGATTGGAGCTTGCTCAGAACTTGAGCAGGTTTCATCTGCATCAGTCAGAAATCTACCATATTTGGCCTAAGAGTGAAAATTACCCTGATACAGACACCACCTGCACTAGGGATGCAGAGACTCCTGCATTAAAGACTCCTCATTAAAGAGATGGGGCTCTTTAATGCATCTCCCGGAGACCTCAAGCTTTCTCATCCCAAAGTACACCAGAGTCATCATCACCTGCCTTAAATGATTTCTGAAAATCAGCAATACTATCTGTGCAATTTTCAGTACCAAAATACATGCTGGTAAACAGTCTTCTGTCAGAGCAGTTATGTAGGTATTCCTTCATAGAAGCTTAAGAGAAAGTCCAGCAAAAGCTACAAAAGGAGCACAAGAGGCTAACCCTAATGTCTTCATATGTTTTATTTCACTAAGGTCTTAATATGTTTCATTTTATTTTATAAGAAGATTTATGAACACCCTTGAAGAAAAAATATCATTTACAGATAAATCTACTGGAACCAGAAGACAAATCAAATTTTGAATCCTAATTACAGGAGGAGATATGTAAGTCTAGACAATCAAAACTAGAAAAGCAATAGGGGCATATGGCCTGAAATAAGAAGTCTTTCATGCAGTGCAAAATCTTTATATCCTTATGATGGAAAAAAAGTCAGACAGTTTCTAAAAGTATTTGGCCTAAGACTTGCAACTACTTCTGATGTTTTTCTTTACAGTGCTCAGTATAGGCTGCAATGCATTTTCTAGCAGCTGCATGTTAAATTGAAAGAATATTTGCTTAAAACATTTCCACAAGATGAGGAATAACAATACTTCATTGTATTGAAAAAAAAAAAAGACAAAATCCACCTCTGATAGCCTTTGTTAGAACTACATTTCCTTTTATATAAGATTTCCTATATAATTTCTTTTCCATATTTTCCATTTGGTGATGCCATATTAAAAGTACAAAGTAATTCATGAAGAAAAGTCAAGATGCATCCTTGAAAATACAATTTTCCATGGGAAATCTATGTATTAACTGATGGAGGCAAAGGATAAAATAGGCCAGAAGTTTTCTCTGTCAAGCTTTAAGCTTGAGAGAAGTAACTGATCCTTTAACACAATGGAATACAACTGTGTAATGATTTTTTTAAAAGGTATAAACCTGCCTGAAAATCATGGCCTATAGATTTTCAAGCTTTTCAGTCCCTTCCTTTTGGCTCTGGATTTCCATAAACCTCCAAGAAAGTTTCAGATGAACTGAAGTTCTTAACAGGGTCTAAAGTTCATGATTGCAAAATCCTCATAAATAACTCCAATTTTCTAGTTCTGTTATACTGCCAAATAGTGGTAACTGTTAACTGCTTCCTCAGGTAGGAACTTCTTGAGAAAGTTTAAGGACCCAAAAAGTGAACTCCTGCCACCATCGATTGATACACGGAAATGAATGCCTGGCAGAGGTGCTCTGTTTGATGTTATTTCCATAAATATATATACACATGAAATAAACAATTCATTCTAACTGCTGCGATCACCTCAGCTCTTTAGCAATTAGAAAGTTTCATTATTGGGCTCAGAAAATTACTTCTTTGACCTTATTTTTTGGGGGAAAAAATCCAGATGGTTTAACCTTGCTGTTGTCAGCATTAGAGATGAAGCTGAGCCTAATTCCAATTAAAACCTCGCCTGCTCTTTGATCACACTAAACAAGGTTTAATTTATTTTACCTGAAGGTGTAGCCTGTAAAATTCAAAAGAGTAAGTGCTACAAAGGAGCAATAGAAGTATTCATAATTTAAATGACAGCATGTTTTATACAAAAGACTGTCAAGGAATATGACAAGGCTATGAATTAAATTGAATGGAATTTAAGGAGTCTAATGCAGTTGGTAGAGCTAAACGAGAAAGATTAAAATCCTAGGTAAAGGAAAGGGCAATGGAAATTAAAGTAGTTAGAGATAGATGTAAAATCACTTTTGTGATTGCCTAACACATTTTTAGTATTTTACAAATAAAAAATAATTGTCAATTAGCAGAAAATAATTATTAACAGCATAATATAAAACAGAATTGAAGGAACTCAAAGATCAAAAGACTTGGAAAAGAAAACGCAGCAGCCTGCAAACAATTTTTCAGTTACAATTGGAGGTTCTTTTGTTTCTTTTAGTGGTTGAAGTTCTCTTAATGATGAAAAAGGTAGTGAGTCTTACATAGTCCACTGATTTGTTCAGGACTTATGTGCAATATGGAACATTTTCTCAGGTGTTTTATTTGAGTTGTTAATGGTAAATAAATTGAGTTCTTTTTCCTCTCTCCAATTCATGCACATGCACACAGCAGTCTTATAAAACATTGGAAGAGCTGAGGAAATATCAAAATTCCACGACAATAGTTTATCTAAACCACGACAATAGTTTATCTAAATATGAAGCTTTATGCTCTAATTACCAACAAGCTGACAAAAGATGAAACTAGAGTAGGGAAAATGAGAAGAGCCACTGAAATGTATAAAGCCATGAGACATCCCAGGGATGTTTTTTTGTCCGTAGCCATGTCCCTGAGATGTTCTCATTTGCCTGGCATCTCATTAAGATGTATGGGCCACTTCACAAGTCTTTGGAGAGTTTCTGAAAGGGCACAGAGACATGAAAGAGAGAAATGGTAGCATTTAACTTCTGCACCATTTAATGGATATTTATTGGCATGGGGATCAGGTGCTTACATTTTGAAAAATAACACAAAGAACCACTCCAGTTCTTTGAGGTTTTTCACTTTCCTTGCCCAAACTTTCACAAGCCACTATTGAGGGGTTTTTTGTCGTTGTTGTTCTGTTTCTTGTAATTAACGAGTTTAATGTTTCAAATTCTGGGTGGTAACAACAGGAGAACTATATAAAGTTTCTATTAATGTGGTAGCTCTCAAATATAGCTTCACAACAGATAATCTAAATACCTTCAGTACGTATAGGTTTCTTCGAAAACCTGTTAAAGCAGCCCACTTTCTTTTTTAGTACAGATGTACTTAATGTATCTTCTCCAAATGATCTGAAGGTTGTTAGTTTGTTTTCAGAGATCATGCTGACTGAAATCCGAGCAATCCTTAAAGCAGCAGGATAAGAATGCTATTAGACTAGTTTAACAGAAATTTCAGCCTGCTTATTAAAAAAGAAATGGTAGTAGGTAGAAAGAAATGGTGGTAGGTGAAGTTCTAGTGTAGCTCTAATTAGGCCAATGTAATTTCCCAGGGAACTGTAAGGGCTTTGAACATTTCAAGTCAATCTTCTGTTTAGAATAAGCACAGACGGTGCACTCCGTACACCACATGGTGGGATCTAACCATGCTCCCTCCCCTCTGAGCCAAACTGCCTCTGGATGATGAAGATTTCCTTGCTGCCTGGGACAACTGAATTTCTCTTGATGGAAAAAAGGACATCCTACAAAACCAGGGCCACTGCTGCATCTTCTCCTTATTCTGTACGTATTCCTTCTCTGCCTTCCCATTAGGAATTACAAAAGTAAGTAATGGTGCTATGCCTTCACTGTTAATGTGAGGAGAGAAAGGATTTTAGCAATACCTGCCATCTCCTCCAACAACTGTAAGAGACTGATTGACCACACAGTTATTTGATGGTTAGGTGCACGTGATGGAACAAAACTTATGCTCAGAGAGACAGATACAGTTGAAAGATGATGTAACCTAGTAACAAACAGTCAAAATGAACTATTAAGTTTGTTTGTTAGCATGTTAAAGCTTTAGCTTTAAGTAATCTGTAGCCCCCTTAGTGAGCTGAGAACATGAGATCTGCATTCGTTTCTCATGTTTTTGAAACCATTGTCAAGTGTGTCACCATGCCAAAAGGTAACAGACAAGTTTTGTTCCCGAACTGGAAATTCTCATATTCTCAATTTTAACAATTGCTATATATAATATGGCAGTGAAAGCCTCACTTCATGATATAGCACCTCTGCCTTATGAAACAGTGAAAATTTATCACTATATTAAATTTGCATAAAAGCAATTATAAAAACCAGGTATATAAAAACAGGTTTATTGAATAGCCTAACTGAAATTTATCTATACTAGTGGACATATATTATTTTCAGCATTTTCAGTTTCTTGTTCTGGTGGTTCAAGCTGTTCTGGTGGTTCAAGCCTTTAAAACAAGATTTTGTGGCATGCATTGCAAATAGAAGAATAAGGAAAATGCAGAAGACATATATATTGTATTTTATAAGTATTTTAGCAAGTATTTAAAAGATTCAGACTTTCCTTGAAGCATTTCCAGTTAAATAGTAGTCATTTTAAAATATCCTGAAGTGCGTCTAATGTGTTGTGAAGTTACAAGCTTCTTAGAATTCAATTCTAAAAAGAACAATAATCTAGAAGATCACATCTCTTGTGGTAAGATTTTTATTTACTAATTCATAGCTTGCTTTGAGCATTTAAAAGTATATATTTTAAATAAGTGACGTTTAAAAAAATAATTTTAATTTGATTCAAGTAAACAATTTTAAACTGATTTTTAGTTAAAGATTTTTTTATGCAAGCATCTTTTCATTTAAATCTATTAAAAAAGCAGTTCCTTCTGCATACTTTTGTAGGCTGTTATGAAAAAAAAGCCAACCATATCCTGGACTGCATCAAAAGCAGCATGATCAGCAGGTCAAAGGAGGTGATCCTGCCCCTCTACTCTGCTCTCGTGAGACCTCACTTGGAATATTGTGTGCAGTTCTGGTGTCCTCATCGTAAAAAGGTCATGGAAGTATTGGAACAAGTCCAGAGGAGGGCCACAAGGATGATCAGGGGACTGGAGCACCTCCCGTATGAAGACAGGCTGAGAAAGTTGGGGCTGTTCAGCCTGGAGAAGAGAAGGCTGCATGGAGACCTCATAGCAGCCTTCCAGTATTGGAAGGGGGCCTACAGGGATGCTGGGGAGGGACTATTCGTTAGGGACTGTAGTGACAGGACAAGGGGTAATGGGTTGAAACTTAAACAGGGAAAGTTTAGATTGGATATAAGGAAGAAATTCTTTACTGTTAGGGTGGTGAGGCACTGGAATGGGTTGCCCAGGGAGGTAGTGAATGCTCCATCCCTGGCAGCGTTCAAGGCCAGACTGGATGAAGTCTTGGGTGATATGGTTTAGTGTGAGGTGCCCCTGCCCATGGCAGGGGGATTGGAACTAGATAATCTTAAGGTCCTTTCCAACCCTAACTATTCTATGATTCTATGATAAGCTTACATTCCAACAGTCTTATAAAAGCAAATTCACCCTAGGTGGGCATAGATTCCAACAAAACATTTTAAGAAATACTTTTAAAATAAGTTTTACATAGAACTTTTTCAAGAAGTATGATTTTTTTCTCTCCCCCCATTCTGATAAAATGTTTGTAATACCCAAGTATTAATTTTCTATTAAAAATGTATATTACATTAAGATTATTCAATAGATGTTTTCATTTTTAAATCACTGCTTCTAATGGTTCAGTGTTTTTGTTTAAGAACTGAAATGAAACAATAAAAATATGCACTTTAAGCCAGTTGGGTTTAAGTCAACTTGGCATGATTAACTGCTAGAATACAGAAATTAGCACACTCGTAAGCAACTGAATAAACATTCAGTCTTCATGAAACAGAGCCATATATCTATGGGCATTAATTCTGTAATTAACATAAGTGACAATAACAATGCAGAGTAGCCAAAGGACTCTATTTATTAGAAGAGTGATTTTAATAACTCACAGATGAAACAAAGATGAGATTATATCTTCTTCCCATCTTTTAAAAATTCTAGTGAAAAGAACAGCTCATGTGGAGCCATTTAACTTTTCCTCTGTTGATGTCAGCTTTGCAGTTATACTTGGTAGAACAGCTTTGATTAAACATTTTATATAATTGTAAGCTTCCTGAGGGGACTCAGAATGCAACTATCAGGTGCCTGGGTTACATCCCAGATGGCAAGAGATTTGCTCAGCTTCACACGCCTCTTCCCACTGATGATGCTAAACCACAGTGGAATTAATTTGCAAGTAATTCTGGAACCATCAGGTTGAATTTCAGAGAATTAAAAAAAATCAAAAATTCTTCTTTTACAACAAAGCAGATGATTTGTAGTTATTTTTTAAGCAATTCCCAGGCTTCCCCTTGAGTAATTTTTAAACCCCTGTCGGCAAGCATTATACTCTAAAAGCACTGCTGTTGCATTAAGTTTACAAATGAACTGAAAAGACTTTCTGCAATTAATCCTTTCCCATTTTTAATTTAACATTTAGCTAAACGGACAGTAGTGTTAAAAAATCTAGATGCAAATATGTATGGTAAGGGAATGAAGGGAAGGCAGCCCATAATGAGATTCATTTGGGATACCATCACACCTGGCCACTACCTAGAAAAACTTTACCACAGAAACTTAGCTTCTGCAAGAGAAAGGAAGTTGGGGGGGGGGATCTAATCTCACCTGTAGAAATAGCAATGCCAAGGTACACCTTAAGCATGTTTGGGGACAAAGCTAGGGACACTGCTTCTCTATATTCCAGAGAGATGCTTCAGATGTGGAGAGCTCGGAGGACAATCATAACGAATGTTCTTGGAAATCCCTAATCACAGAATCACCAAATCCCAAGGGACCTCAAAAGATCATCCAGTCCAACCCCCCTGGCAAGAGCAGGGTAACCTAGAGTACATCACACAGGAACTTGTCCAGGCGGGCCTTGAATATCTCCAATGTAGGAGACTCCACAACCTCCCTGGGCAACCTGTTCCAGTGCTCTGTCACTCTTACAGTAAAGAAGTTCTTCCTGATGTTCACATGGAACCTCCTATGCTCCAGTTTACACCCACTGCCCCTTGTCCTACCACTGGCTATCACTGAAAAAAACCTAGCTCCATCATCCTGACATCCACCCTTTACATATTTGTAAACACTGATGAGGACACCCCTCAGTCTCCTCCAAGCTAAAGAGACCCAGCTCCCTCAGCCTCTCCTCATAAGGGAGTTGTTCCACTCTAATAACTATGTTCCTCTGTTTGCCATTTCCCTAGTTCTAGTGAATTGTTGACTGGCCATGCTTGTTTCTTACTTTTAAGTTGTCCTGAGTTCAGCAGTAGCAGTCATTTTTTCTCCTTCTTAGTAGCTGGTGCAGCACTATGTTTTTGACTTTTGGCCTGGCAACAGTGCTTATAACACCGATGTTTTTGGTTACTGCTCACGTGTTTAGACTGACCAAGGACTTTCTGAGTCTCATGCTCTGTCAGGGAGGAGGGGAAGCTGGGAGGAAGCAGAGACAGGACACCTGAACCAAACTAGCCAACGGGTATTCCATATCACAGCACATCATGCCTGGGATGTAAATGGGAGGGACCGGGAAGGGCTCTCTTTTCTCGGTTGGGCTCTTTTTGGCAGGTGGTATTGTATTCTCTTCCTTTGTTATTTCTCTTATCATTATTATTATTGGTGGTAGCAGTAGTGATTTGTGTTATACCTTAGTTACTGTTCTTATCTCAATCCATGGGAGTTACATTCTCCGCCCCATCCCTCCAGGGGGGTCAGGGAGGGAAGGGAAGAGGATGACTCCTTCACAGGTTGGCCACCCGAGAAGGAGAAAAAAGATGTGCAATTGCTAAGCACTTCTATTATATACCTCCCAAAGTATAAAGGTGGTGACCACACTGGGAACGTAAGCCAGATCAGCTTCATGATCAATGATTCTATTGTATTACAAGTCAGTACCATAAAGGACAGATCTGTCATTATCTCAACCCCTTATGCCTCACACTGGGCGCCAAAAATAACTGTCGTAATTTAAGCCCTGTCAGCTAGTCAGCCACACAGTTTCTCTCTCCCCACACTTCTTTCTTCTACCACCGTGTATGCTTATTTGTGCCTAATGACAAAGCTGGACTGGCTTCAGGAATTTTCTTATACCATGAAAATGGGACTTGAACACAGTGGAGGTATTTCCATACAAAGCTTCACCCCAAAAACTCTCATTGGTGACTGAAGATACCTAAATTCACTGTTCTGAGTTCAGATCCACTGCTTATCATGTACAAAATTGAACCAGGCTGATCTAATGCCTATTTAGACTGAACTGGACAGTCTTTTATTTCAGCACCCTAAAAGACTTAATTTGCTGTATTTCAGTCTTAACACAGCATCAGACCAGCCTTCCCCTTCCCGTGCTAAGTAGCACATGGCTGTGACAGATTGAAAATGCCTGAGAAAGAGCAAGTGGCCATAGAGAACTGAGTATTGGTTTTGCATTTCATCAAAATCATCATCATCATCATCAGAATAGTAACAACAATGTGATTCTTCTGCAAGAACTCTTTGAAAGAGTGGCTATAGATATACCCAGTCAGAGGGGAGGAGTTTGAAAAGATGGCTTTTTTCCCTGATCTGGAACCAGAGTTTTGTGCTGCAATGCAGAATGAGAACTAAACTAATGCTAACTACAAGGAGGTTGCTGGCTAAAATAATGCTCATTAGAGCTACTGCTATGTGTGAATTCACTCAAAGTTATTGCAGCAGACAACAGTAGAAGTGTTGGCTGCAGTGAAGTTAATGCCTGATAACCAGGATGGAGAACAACAAACACAGAAGTAATTTGCCACCCCAATTCCTTTTGTTCATTCTGTATTATTGACTTTTTTACTGATAACAGGGGAAGGAGGAAGAGGAAATACTTATACAAAATTTAGACTGACTTGCTTTTTCTGCCAAAAGCTACAGAGTGAATGGCACACCTTTGAATGGACTTCACTGTTATATCAGTAAACTGTAGTTTTCAGCTGAAGATCCATCAAAATACTGTTTGACAGAATTCATTACCCTCTGTAAAACAATCAAGGAATTTAACTGTGTGTAGTAATTTGAAAAATTAACAACAGCAATCTAATGTCAGACTGTCTTACCAATGTAAGATAAGACTGAGCAACTCTCGGATCTCAGCCTCAGGTTATTTAAGGACACAGCTATTTCAAACCCCATTTCACTCTGCAGAAGCAGAATAGAGAGCCATCACAGTGGAGCATCTTTACATAGTAACACTATGAACATGAATAAATTCAAGACCTGTACTTTCTTATCAATATAATTTGCAGATATTACCTTTGACTGACAGGAAAAAAGAAAGTTAAAGCAGTATTTCACAATATGTGATTCTTTGAATTAAAGAATTAATGTTAAACACAGAGTAAAAGTCAGATGAATCTGATCTTGGAAGATAGGGATGATGGACTGCAACACATTAAAGCCTCTGAAATCTCAAAAAAAATAAAAAGAAAGGTCAATAAAGGATTTAGTCAATTTGCTGATGGGTAACACTTTTATGAAAAATAAATCTTTTGTTCTATCAGATGATTAAAATGTCATGCCTGTGCTGTATTCTAGATCTAGCAACATAAATGGGAATTAAAAAGAACATAATTTCATTTCAAATATATACAATAGTATGTGACAAGTATAAGTTTTAAACAGTAATGTATAGATTTAAAGAGTTTTTCATTAAAATAATACTTAAAAAACAACATTGAATAATATGAAAAGTCACAGAAAGTTAAGTTAAAAAATTAATATATACCCAAAAGGACACAACTTACTTAAATTTTAAGTTTCAACTCTGTTTTGAAATAACTGTGATGGACATTTAAAGGTATTTGTATACAGCACTAATATTTTTGTGCTCTTAGTGCTGAACATTAGTTGTAATATTTTGATCCATCAGTTTGGTTTTTAAACTATGACAATACCAGTACTGAATCTAATAAAGTCTTCAGGACATAAGCATCAGCAACTTGTTCAACTTAAGTAACAAAGGATTACCTCTTCTGTAGTTCTTAAAGAGATTTTTGTTCAAGAGAAGGGTCAAAAATGGATAGAGTTCCCCTAGCCTGGAAGGAAACCCTCACAAACACTACCAGGCAGGTTGGTGGACTTTTGGGAGTGATGGTTTTGCTTGCAATTCAGTTGATTTCCATTTATGATTTCCTTTTCTTTACCTACTTCAAAATTTTTTTAAGAGACAAAAATTTTCAAAAGAATCTCTGAAATTATTCTCTAAATAAAACTGCGAATAAATGTCTCATCCCATCTAGAAATTGCTATGTAATTATGTAAACATCCAAAATTTCAGAAAGTTAGATTGCAATGTAATAATTACTGAGTCTTCATTGGATGTCCATGGACTTTCAATGTTGATATATTAGAAAAAATAACTACGATTAATCTGTTTATGCAAAATATTATTATGTATTCCTATGAGAAGTATATAAAGCAGAGAAAATTAACAAATCACTTTAAGCTACACTAGTTCTTCATATAAAGCTATTTTGGAACCAAAGCATTGTATATTTATTCATGCTTATGTTTTGTCCCTGCCAAGACTTGTCACAAACACCCAGGAAACATCATATTCCTAGCTCACTTCAGAGCAATCTTTATACTTTTGGGATTTTTTTGTATTATCAGTCCTTCTGAAATGCTTTAATGGAACAAAGTAAAAGTTTGGCTGTTGTTCTTGAATGGATATATGTGCAGCTGCAGTGATGCTACCACACTGATGTCTACTCAAGAAACAGCTTTTCCATGCTACCCTATTAACAGTACTTATTTAAATAATAAATATCTGAAATTCAATTATTTTTTTTAAAGTTAGGCATCTGTTGGGTGTCTTTTGCATTTTGAATCTGGCAAGGTCTTCTCTGTTCAGTTTTACCATCTTTTCCCTACCTCTGAAGTAGAAAAGATTATTATTACATACAGTGAGATAAAATGGAAAGTTCCATGAAGAAATTTAATTAAACATTAATCACATTAATAATTTCATCAATAGATAAGAAAGATTCCTCCTTTTTTTCTTTAAGAACCGTGATCAGTCTGATGACAAAGCTGCCTGCCTTACTTGCTCATCATTAAAAGTATTCAAAATATTTGTGGGAAAACATGAATTGCTAATGTAACCATCTTAATGTTTATAGGTTTTTCTTTTCTTTCAGTGCAGACTTGTATCACCCATTGCTTTTAGATGTTTCAGGAGGCACACATGAACATTTCAAATAAATATGTGGCAGCTTCTTAGGAATTTCCATTACATATTTCAAAGAGCAATTGTGGGTCAGATGGTGCCTGGCTTCTGTGAAGCTGTA
Organism: Melopsittacus undulatus; assembly: GCF_012275295.1. Classification (NCBI taxonomy): domain Eukaryota; kingdom Metazoa; phylum Chordata; class Aves; order Psittaciformes; family Psittaculidae; genus Melopsittacus; species Melopsittacus undulatus. The sequence continues at coordinate 25,970,290 of NC_047533.1, forward strand.
TAGAGCTGCAGCAATGGATAAATCTCAGTATCTTCTTTTGTACACCCATCTGGGAAGAACAGCAGCTCTGATACTGAGTAACACAGCTGTTCTTTCCGCATTTTTGCTCTAAGTTTCTGGACTGCTTAGATGATCCTTGGGAAGGGAGAAGGAAGTGAATTTTATGCTATCTCTTAACAGATGTTGCTTGAGGTGCACGTTATCTGCATACCATGCCTTTGGGAGGTCATTGAAAGGACATGGATTTTTCCAAAGGATTCAAAAGGGAAGTAAACTGTATGCTGGGTTTGTTAAAATACTAGGTTTTGTAACAGTCTAGTGTAAACATACCTGACGCTTTCAGATGTTCCTGTGTAAAGAAATCTGGGGGAAAAGTACACCTCCAGCTATACTAAAAAAAGAGGAAGGAAATTGGGAAGACGAGAAGGAAAAAGGCAATTTTTGGTTCCATGTCTAAGTGAAAGAAAGGACAAGTCATCCTTCTAAATATGATACAAACATTAATATAGTCTTTATCCTCAAGGCAAATGAGACAACTCAGACTGGCAACAAAAACCTTCCAAGGTAATCAGTAACTACAGGTTCTAAATTTAAGGACTGAGGCTCTGGCACTGCCTACCTAAAAGTTCCATCAAATATTTACTGGCGTTGGCAGTAGGGCAGCTTTATTCCCCAAGTAGAACTTCAATGGAAATCCACAGATGCTCAAACTTTCCTAAGAAAAGCAACAGTGTATGCTCATTTTTCTCTGTACAGCCCCTTGTGCCTGTACCTTCTTATGTCAGAAAAATTTTTATGATATGAACTTTTACAATGAAGATAAAGACTTTAAAGATAATGAAAAAACCCAGCAAAATATGCAATAGAGTAAGCAAAGGTAGAGCAAGTCACTGCTGGATGCTATTTGAGGGAAATTTTGTTATTGAATAAGCTTACAATTAGAGAGTATCTGTCAGCTATGATAAAACATTAAGGAAGAATGAATGAAAGATTGTACTATAAGAAAAATATAGTTCATAATGAGCAGAGTACAAAATTACCTCCTGTAGACCCTCAGAAGAATAGTAGGTTGTATCATAGGAGGAACAAACTAAATGTGCTGATTTATGAACACAGCCACATCTGACTGAGTCCAAGAGGAAAGTGACCTTGTGCTTTTAGACTTATGGGCAGTGCAGATTGACACTTTTGAGTGGCTGAAATCACAGAGCTAAATATTCATTAGAGAATATGCACATTACAAATGCAGGTAAGCCCTTTCTGAGACAATGAAGCATTCGTAAGCGTACACTTTCCAAATATGTTCAATTTTTACATAATTCAGACAGTTTAGCTGACTTTATTTTTGCTGGAAACATCATGAACAGCCTACCTGGACTGTTTTTGTTGCTTATTTTTTGTATTATTGTTGGAATTATTTGTCGATAATGAAACCACGGAGAAGAAAATAGAGAATGAGACTATGTAAATGTTTTTCATGAAGTACTTGCCAAAATACATACATCCTGCAATTACAGTTTAAGATGTGCATGTTTTTCCTGTACAGACCTTGTATAATGAATAACATGCAGATACATCTAATGTGATTTTTATATTAATTTGAAGCAACTAATAATAAAAAATTATTCTTAAATCCCAAGAATTTTCACATGCAACTGGAAAGTTTCTGTGTAATCATAATCAATGATAATCTTTTGACAGAGAAATCACAACAGTATAGCTTTAACTTTTATTCACGGAATTATTTCAAACTCTGCTGTCGTGATTTAAACCAAATCCTCACAGTACTCTCACTCACTCCCCCCCTTGCTCCCCCAACTCCCGGAGTTAGGAAGGAGAATCCAAAGAATGTAGCCCCCATGGATTGAGATAAGAACGGTTTAATTGCTAAGGTATAACACAAATCACTACTGCCATTATTACTACAAATAATAATGATACAGCCAATAACAAGAGAAAAGAATACAACACCCCACCAGCCACTGATTCATAACTCACTCCACCCTGCCCGGCCGAACACCGCGTGCTCCCTCCTCCATTTCCCCCCAGAGCTCCTCCACCCTTCCAGCTCTCTCTCCCAGTTGCATCCTGGGCATCACGTGCTATGGTATGGAATACCTCATTGGCTAGCCTGGGTCAGGTGTCCTGTCTCTGCTTCCTCCTGGCCTCCCCTCCTCCCCGGCAGAGCACATGCTCAGAAAAGGCCTTGAACAAAAACACCCTCACAACATGCTCGCTATCAAGCAACTGTTCCCAGCCCAGAAGTCAAAACACAGAACTGCACCAGCTACAAGAAGGAGAAAAAATGACTGCTACTGCTCAACCCATGACATCTGCTTATATCTCTAACCATATTACTATTCTCTGTGCACCCCAGAATTACCTATATAGCACCTTTGAATCATTTGTCACTTACTAAAAACTACAGGAAAGGCTAATGCTGCCCTTTCATATACTGCACATCTTTTGAAGAACAGCCAGATAGCAAGTTCCTTCAGCTGAGTCCCTATCACGTTGTTTTGGTATGTGTGTGTTCATAGGACAGTGCCAGACAGATTTCCACCATCAGTTATATCACAGGCTATACCGACAAAAATATATAGCAGCACTGCTGACTGAAGAAGATGATAAAATAAAAAGCACCAACTCATTTTAAGAAAGAGTTGCAGTAGAGCAGCTCTAAATCTGAGTAACTGCTATATGGCTTCTGTTATAACCAGGAAAATTCGTACTTCTGCAGACTAAGTAGGCAGTGATACAGTGAATTGGGACTGCCCGACTTGCTCTTCTCCTTTCTGCCAGCTAAGAATCACTATTTTATTTTTGCATTTCTACTCTCTTTATCCCTTAATATAACTCTACACTGGAGATCAAAGCATGGGGGAAAATGTTTCCTTAACGATATCAAATCAATTATTAAAACTAAAGTTAATTTTATTGTCTTGGCCTCAAATACTTCCAAAGCATATGCATTTCCCCTAACTGTACCTGAGGAATTAAAAATGTAATGCTGTTGTGCAATTCTACTATTAACATACTTTATCTAATGACATTTAAGTTAAATATTTTCTGTGGGCTTTATCCCTAAAAGTCAGGTTTATTTTTTTATTTTCCAGGACAAAGCAATACTAGTTTTACATACCAATTGAAAGCAGTCATTGTAGCAGACAGCTTCCAGTTAATACTTTCCTCTCTGCTTAGCTGTTTACATGTCCCTTGGCGTATGTCTCCTTTCTTGTAGCAGCTCAACATTTATCTGGTCTACAGGGTAAATCCAACAGGCTATCAACTGCTGTGACTGAAGTTAGGAAGGCAAGGGAGTAAAAGATGAAGGTATTCTCATATGTACTTATATTCCTTCTTATTACTTCCTTTCCTCATCAACCATACTGAGCCCACACATGCTAGGAAGCAAATAGTACCAAATGGTGTGCCTAAGGAGAAGCTGTGAGAACACGGTCCCTGTGTTTGTCCAATAGGCCAATGCTGTTTAGTATGAAATGCTTCTTAGCTGCATCTACCATAGTAAAAAAGCTATAATCAAAAAGCTTGTATTTTTCATTATACAGTATTTGCGAAGATGCAGAACACAATAAAAAGGAGTCTGACTTCAAAATTATTCATGCAAGCAGCTTGTAACTATGGGCAATGCTCTTCTCCCACCCAACAAAGCTTTTTTTTTTCTTTACGGATAAAACATCTTGCAGTCCTAGTATGATTCTTTTTGTTGAATAACATAATATGTATAATTAATAGTTTATTTATGTTTTGATACAAAAAAGTTTTTGCATAGTTGCAACAGAAAGACATGAAGCTAATATCAAATATAAAATTTTGGCTCTCATTCTGTACATTAAATCCAGTTAAGCTTTCACAGAGAATCTGCAAAGGCTTCCTTGAACTCTCCCAGTGTTTGCTTTGGTGTGAACTAGGTTCATCCCTCTAAATGATGACAGCTGTCAGCAACTTTAAATTATTCACAGTTAACGAGGTATAGGAAAGCCCTCAGCACTTCTGAGGTTAGAAGCACAGCCATAGTGTTAAACTGATATTCTGTCACCTGTGATGAAGACATGACGCCTGTACGGCTACTAAAATAGCCTTAAATTGATAATAGGCCTCTATGCCATAAATAGTAATAGCTCTGAACCCCACAGTTCAGGCCATACTCTTCTGGGTATTCTGTAAAGAGAGAAGCAGATATAGTTCCTGGTACAAATAACGCATGAATAAACTAACAGATTATTAAATGTAATGTTTTAAAACATCTTATGGCCAGTTATACTGGTACCAATCTCTTTTAACTTCCCTGTAATTCATTCATCAGTGTTTTTTTACACAAGGTTCCAAAGTATGTATGAAATACCTCTTTCATAGTGTGTTTCATAAAAAGCAACTACCATTGTTCCCCTGAATCTCTAATAGAACTACTTAGTCTCCTTCCAAAATTGATTTAAACAGAGCATAATCATTCATATATTTTGACTGACATATCCACTTTTAAATCAATCAATTCAGTCTTTTGGGTTCCAGGATGCTAATAAGACATCTGGACATCAATGAAAGTGAAAAAAACAGTGGTCATTTCTAGACATGACTGCTCAGGCAACAAACTCTTTATCCTATGATCTACTGGAGACAGTGATCAACCATAGCTGCAGGCTGCAGACTCAGTTATTCCTATTCATGTGCAAATTTTGCATTCTAACATGACTATGAAGACACTATGATAATTATCTCCTGTATGTTGTCTTCAGTTAACAGTGTCTCAGTCATCTGCTGTTTTCCAGCAATTGAGCTCCTGTAGGACTTCTCCAAGCCTTCCCCCTTCTTCCCTTCTCAAGCATGGTGATTTTCTACAATACCTCTGATCACCTGAAATGCTGAAATTTTACAGTAAAGGAAAAATATTCTCAATTCACTGGAAACAGAAAAAGATAAATGAACTAACTATAGAAGAAACATAAAATTATTGTAGGCCATATTAACAAGAAACTGCAAAATCAATTCTCTTGCTTGGTTCATCCTCATTGTCTCCACATACATGCAGAAACACCTGCAGAAACACATTACATGAAAGTACACCCACACAGGCATGGGTTTTGCTTCTTGCAAATAAATATGAAGATTTGCAATGCATTCTAAAAAAATCAAGTATATTATTTTACATCTAATTCTTTTTTATAATACTTGAGATATAATTCTTAGCTGTACCTTGGTCAGCTTTTTGTCAGATGGGGAATCCCTTTTAAGGAGAACCCTTAGTTTGCCATGTAGAATACCCTGACTATCTGAAATGGCCACAAACGTCACCTTTTTCAATTAGGGTTGTTACAAGTTCTTTGCAGTATTTTTATAGATTATGAGATTACAAGTATAAACTAGAAAAAGGCTGTAAGAAAAAACATATTTTACCATACATGGGTCATTCCAAAACAGATTTTTGTTCAGTTTGTAAGATGGAGAACAAAGTTTAGCAACAACTAGCTGGATTCTTCCAAAGACAGAAAACTTACACGTTAAGAAGAAATTTGAAAAAAATGTATGTACTAGTACCAGCCAGTAATGCCTACCAAATTGTGTCCCCCTGACAGGAACCCTACTGCAGCATTTCTCAACACAAGCAAAACATTTTGTTGATGCTTAAGAATGGCAACTCTAATATCTCATTTAATCTTATTACACTTCCTGTTATTAACATTGATTTATGATAATAAAGCAATTTCCTTTTGCTATAATTTTTCTATAAAGCAAACAATGTTTCTTTATAATTCATTAGATACATGCACTGTGTCTGTGTTGTCCATTACACTAATATTATATTCTGAAACAAATCCCAGAGGCCTATCAGTGGATAGCAGATGGAATTGATGAACACATGAGCAGGGCTGCCTTTATTCTTTTTGGTGGCTGGAAAACTTCCCAAAGTAACCCATGACACTCATGTATTCATCACTCATTTCTGATGTACTCTGAGTAATTCTCAAGTTAGAAAAAAACCTACACAGAAATGGACCTGAATGCATATTCCCTTTTCAGGGAAGATTTATCCTTCTGAGAGGTTAAACGAAAGCACCGGGACCATTCACTGAGCACTGCTGATCATTGCCTGCAAGGATGTGAACTTCACTGACTTTGTGGAAAGTCAGTGACTACGAAGATACTCAGGACTTTGATGCTAAATACTGACCTTTGATAATTAGTTAGAAAAAAAAAAGCAGTCTATTACATGCATGAATAACCTTATCTTAATTGCCAGCAAATGAAACCAGCCTTTTTTTTCTTTTAATACCTCAAACTTCCACATATTGACCATAAAAAGTTATCTTTGTGGCACTTGCAGTCAACTGAAGCTCAGGAGAGCCAATTAAGATGAGTAGAGCCAAACGGACACATTTTGACACCGGGAAGAACAGACTGTGAAAGAACAAATACTTTGATCTGAACCCCAGCCTGAGTAAGAGATCACATATAATGAAACCTCATTATAAAGCACTGAGTCTGGCATTAAACAGTTGCCAAGAAAAGGATACTGGGCTCCTTTCACCTCAATAGAAATGTGAGGTTCAGTATTGTGCCAGTTCAAGATTTTGGTTTATTTTCACATCCGTCTCCAGAATGAAATGAGACAGTATTATGACATTAATGGAATATTCAAATAAATTTTACTGCATTTGGAAAAGCCCTCCTTTGACTTCAGAACCTGCAGTTTTTACTATTTCACTCATCACAGGAGTTTGTGATGACTTGGTTTCCTCTGTGCTCTTTTATAGGATGGTGTGAAACAGCCTTGATTTTGAGTAGGGTTTATGGAATGCCATTTTCTTCAGATTAGGTCTCGTTTCCAAGAACTCTTCTTTATACCGTTCTTCTCTCTATATGTACTCAGCTCTGTTTCCATCTGCACACGGGTCTTCCTGAAACCTCTGAGTTTCAGAAGTTGCATGAATATGGTTGCTTTTCAGGTAAGCTTCAGTTCAGTAAGAATTTCAAAATTTCACAGCAGGGTTTTCAGTTTCAGTTTGGGGCAGGCTGCTTGAAGTTTCCAATAGGGAATTTTAACCCAGATTTTTCAATTCTGGCCATAGACGGCTATACACATACCTCAGTAGTTCTCAGAGTCCAAAAGTATCTTCCTCCCTAAAAGTGTATCTACTCCAAATAACTACTGTTCTTCCACAGTGGTTTGACCATTTTGGATTATGAAAACATGGAATATTTCAATTCTCCATAGAGCATCCATACATGATGGAGCTATTCTAGTATATTTTAACAGATAAACTTACCCAGTAGGTGAACTTTAGGGTTCTCTGTCATCTATGAAACATAAGGGGACATAAGTCCACAAAGGTGAACTGTGCTTGGGAGTCAAGTACTTAATGACTAATGTGGGTAGACAAAGAATTTTAAATAAATAATATCAGTTCAAGCATCCAAATTCAAAAGAGAAGTCTGCAATAATAACATTGGCTTTAAAGTCATGACAATAAGAAGGGTGCAATGTCAATCTTTTCTTTCTAACTTACAAAAGATGGTAACCACCTTAAAATCTTATCGAAAAGCTTAAATTCTGACTAATCAGATTAATCCAGGAGCTTGATTTTGATTTTTTGAGGAAGAAGACCAAGATGGGGCGGGAGTGAAGATTCTTGGTATATCATGGGATTTCACAAAGAATTCGAGGTGGATAAAATATTACATGATTTTTTTTTTTAAAAAAGGTACATATAAATGAATGTTAGAATAGAATACTAACTGCATGTGGCACTTAAAAAATTGTCATCTTATAAACAGGTACCAAAACACTTCATGAAAGTAATCAGAATCAGTACAACTACATTACAGATGAAAAAACTGGGACACAAAGGACTGAAACCATACGACAAAGGGTGCATACAGGAACACCCTTATATTGACTTTATATCTCAAAAAAGCCCACAGAAGTATTCCTTATCCAATAGTATCCAAAAAGAGGAATCTCTACACTTGCAGATTTTACTCATAAATTGTCCATGTTAAACAAAATGCAGACTAATATTATCCACAGCACCTTGCAAGTTGTTCATATATTTTGTCTGAAAATCTTGTTTCAATGCTTAGCATAACTACCTGATAAGAATAATTTTGTGCAAGCTTCAGACCTAATCAAATATAAATACTTGTTCATATTGTCTTTGTGAACACATAATGCTTTCAGGCCTTAATAAAAACACATCAAATTCTAATTGCTTTGACTCTGTGTCTTTGACACCAAACAAATTACATAAGGGCAAAGTACAAAAAGGGAGGGGAAAAGCAAAAAAGATAATTTCAAGGTAAGGCTTAGATTCATTATTTATTTGTCATCGAGACAGAGTAAAACTTTAGCTCATTAGAAGAACCAGCCATAGCACAGTTGTTGCTAATTTAGCAATACAATATAACAATATCTTCCTTTCAGTAACATTTCTTTGTCTTTGCCTTAAGCAAGGGGAAAAAATCAAGGGGTGGCATATAATTCAATCAGGTTTATCAATTAGAACACTTTGTTGGTATTTAGTAAATATTAGCTATCAGCACCTAAATTTTATTATTTAATCCTGGGAAGATTTACATGCAAACCTCAATTTACTCAAATGCTTAACATTTATACTGTACATAAATCTTTGGGATCATGTCTGAGTCATACATTTAATCATTGTGATATAAAACAGTGTGTCACTATATAATATATCACTGCCATTATGCTTGGAATACGAACTTTGCCTTCGAAGCTCACTCTGACCACATGAGCTGACAAGGCAACATTTCCAAAACTGCGCAGGAATACTTCACATAGGAAAAGCTGGACAGGAGAATAATCATAATTTTCAGAATTACATGTTTACAGATCTGAGTGATTTTGAAATGTAAGATCATCTGGCTGATTATTTACAGGTGACAACATTTGCCTAGCTATGACCTGTTACATATGACAAGCCACTAAGATCTGACAGTGAAAAAAACATTTGAATGGAAGCATGTCCCTAAAAAATTAAGCATAAAAACCAGCTTCTACTTGTAAAGTCTTAACTGTACTTCAAAAAGACAGTATTCACAGACAGCTTCCGTTCATTATAGAGTGTGTTTCTAATTTCCTACTGCTGACTCACAGCAATTAAGATGGAAACATAGCTGAGATAGACAGACTGGCAGACAATTCACTGTTGGCAGATAAGCTTATTCACAATGGTGAATTTGGCTTTAGGGGCAAGAAATGAGGTGTCATGAAATCCTACAGAAGGAAAGTTTTCATGTGCTTTAATTTGAAAATTACAGAAAATGGAAAGAGGTGTATGGAATAATTAGGCTGACAACACTATGCTTTTAGTTATAGCAGGCAAAGCAGCAACAAAAACAAGCAGCTGAAAACAGAAACAAGGTATATAAAGCATTGGGTTTTTTTCCACCCTGAATGTTTCTTTAATGATGGAATAATCTCTGTCACCTACATCAAAGAAAATGTTTGGGTAAAAACTGCATTGTTTTGACAATATTAAAGTAGTATATGCAAACAAACAAACAAAGTGCACAGCTGCAGTGGTGCAAAGCACAACAGAATTCAAGTCATAAATAGGGCTTTTACATATGACCTCAATATAAATACTCAGAGACATCAAGTTTTCAATAGTTAGGCAACTACACAGCCACAGAAGCTTGGGTAATACTCTGTTATAGTAAGTACAGACACATTTCCAAACCCGTAACCTTTAATCACATGAGGTTTTATTTCTTTATTTATTTAAACCAACTGTGAAACTAAGTGGGCTCAGTACAGAATAAAGAGGACACAGAAGTTCCCAACAGTTGACAAAGGAACAAGTACTGTGCATGTTACTGATTTTTCTAATCACGAGTCATCTGAGGTATTTTGTATTGTAAGATTATACATATTCAAGAACACCATGGTTAGTTTGTGTCAGAAACTACCCTTGGTGGTGCTGTAATCATCATTAAGATATTAAGTGCAAACTATCAATCTGGACAAGCCTTCCAGTGCAGATGGGCTGCCCCCAAAGTCAGAGCTTTTTGAATAGCTGAAGAAAGAAACCATTATTTCCCACTTTGCCCCTGAGCCCTTTGAACAAAACAAACAAATGAAATAAATCTCTGATTGGTGGTAAAGTGGAAACACACCTATTGGAAACACTGCACAGGAACAGACATTGTGCCCAGTTTTCTAAATAAAAGTAGGTGTCTGATAAAAGATACATACAATTTAAACAACTATATATTTAGAGCTAGAAAGTTTACAAATATTTTTACATATTTACATACTTTACAATCAAATGAGAAAGGGGTGTGATTTTTTTTTTCTTCTGCACTGTGCTAATATCCTTCACCATCTCATTGCCATTTAAAACTTTCAAGCACATAGCAAAGTTATTTACGACCAGGAGACTACTTATCATTCTCAAGGTCAGATGCTTATCTACAACCAACTAGACTTTAATCAGCATCACTGCTCTGTGAGAATAAACATCTCAGACCAAGGATTCTCTTTCATACTATGATGAAAACATGAGGATGAAAAATTCTATCTCTCCTGAACTCTATAAAAGCATTTGAAGTTCCCCATTACTGGTCTCTAGCCTTTGATTATAGTTTTTTGTTTTCTTCTACTTTTCATGTTGTCATTGATCCAATAACAAACTTGTTCTAAGTTTATAAACAGCTACACTTCACATTCTTTTTCACTGTTGCAAACATTATAGCACTTACTCATTTTTAGGGGAAAAGGTATTATATTCTATTTTTATTGAACATTCTCCAGTGAAAGAATTTCGGTATCATTGGTTATGGACCTCAGAACTCCAGACAGGAAATCATGGAGACATCTGAAGCCTGAGATGCTAATGTCTAAGAATAAATATTTTTTATTCCCATTTCTACTAGAAGAGTGGCATACAGAGTTACAACAAGGAACAAGACCATCTTATCAATCCAAATATGTCAAGTGTTTGTAAATTCAGTAACTATTAGAAAAAAAAAGCAAGAAAAAGAAGACTAAAAACTTTGAAATTAAAACTAACCCACTTCTCAACACCTGAAAATTTGATACTAGGAAAGTGTTCTATGTGAAGTATTCAGGAAGAAGAGGGGGAAAAATTAAAATCCAGCAAATAAATTATGAATTATTTTCTCAGCTCTTTTCAGGACACCATTGATGTGCTTTGGTGTCTCAAAGTTTTCTCTTCTTTAAACATAAAACATCATATTTTAAAATTTAATGAACAAGTCAAAAAGATATTACAAAGGATCTGTGTATAACAGCTACTTCAAAAGTATTTTAGGTAAGTAAAGTTTAATGTTGGCTTTAAAATAAATAATCTGCCAACAAAATTGTCTATCTTTTCTTGGTGAGACATTTTCTTCTGGACAAGAGGTAGTAAATTCTAGGCAAAAGACAGTTTGCAAAATCATTTCTCAAATAAAGGTGCTTCAGTTGAAATCAAGTTAACACTAAAGGAGGTAATGTCATGATCTTAAAATAGGTATGCAACTTCTATCCTTCCAGGTTCGTCTAGAGCTACCTCTCTCCATCGACTATATAGGATTAAACACAGATGCTTGGAACCTTACCCAGGTTACATACTTGAAGGTATCTTAAAGTTTGCAGTGTGAAGATTCACTATGGACTCATTCAAACCATAAGTATGTCTTTGAACATTTCTAGATACACAGTTGCTAGTATGTAGCAAAAAGTGAGGAATGGACAATCTCATACACAACAAAAATCATATGTTCATAGCACCAACTTCAATATCATAGCACCAAAGCCATCAATTCTCACTTGCAAGCTTGTATTTCAGAACGCTAAAATTATATCTGTGAACATAAAGAACAAAATATTGGGATGTGTTTGAAAAATTGCTTCTAAATAAATATTTTAGATATTACTAATATATTATCACTGTTGTTTAAATTTTGTATATTGTGCTATTATTATTTCTTAATAATGTTTTAGCATCAGCAAGTAATTAATTTTTATGATACTTTTCTATTTGAAAGACTTAAAAAACCTAAAGGCATTCTGTGAGAGCTTTGAACTTTCTATTTCCTTTGTACTTTCCATTTCTCTCCCTATTCTGCTCATTCACACATATTGAAAGATAAAACAAAAAGGTCACAAGTAAAAAAGACAGCTTGAGCAGGGCTAACAATAATACAGTATTCAAGTAAACAGAATGAAAACTAATCTTTATAAATGTAGTTTATGAAGGAAACAGAAACTGTTGTTGAAATGATTTAGTAAAATGCTCTTTAGTGACATTGTGTCACTAAAGCTTACATCTCGTCTCTGAAGCTACTAAACTGAATGTCCTTAGCATTTCAGCTTTCTAAACACGAATTAAACATTCTTGAGTGGACTTAAATTACTAAGCCTTTATGTTTTGTGAATTTCCCATTAGGTATTCCCAACTAGGACTGTCAACAAGTAAAATCACCCATGTATCTTTAGTCCTCTAAAAGAAAAAATTCACTGAGTTTAGTTCAGAGCATTTCCAAACAACCATACCTACGTGATACCCAGGTGGAATAATCTGCTTCCTGTAGAAACAACTCAACAAAGCATGCGTAATATCTTCTGAAAGTAGTTATTTAGGAACAGCGAGTAGCTTTCAAACACCAGTGGCAAGATTTGACATCTACATACTTCATTATAGATCACTGTTGGTGATGTACCTATGGTGATATTTTGCATATTTTTCATTTGATAGTGTTACTTTTAACACAGAGCATGTACCCAGCTATAGTAATGATTTACTGGTGGTGTTGGCTAAGCATTTAAAAAAAGCTGCTTCAGTAATATTCACAGAACTACTATATTTTTTCATTAATTTATAAAAGAAAAAAGTCAAATTTCAAAGAATCACAAAAGGCAATTAGTAAGCAGCAAATTGACATTATGCCTTTTCAGTGCCAGTCAAAAAATGACACATGGACAGAACCAGACAGGCTGCTAGCTGGCAACCAGATAAGTGAACAATAAAGAGACAATGTTTTAACAATTAAAGTATGTGTTTGCTGTGTCAGGCTGTTGATGGGTTTCTGAAGAGATGCAAGGACTAAAGAAAGAGAGGTGAAGAGAAATCTTGTTATTGATAAACACAAGGAAAGAGGCAATGGAAATAGTGGCAATGTTGGAGTTGCTGTTTTTCTCTCTGAAAAGGACAGCAGACTCCTACACAGACAGAGAAATAAAAGCAAGAGGCAGAAAATATTATATATGCATAAAAGGCCACTTAAATTACTTGAGGTATGAATATCCAGATGAGATATCACTGCGGTGCATGCAGAATATTGTTTGGCCTATGAGGAAATAACATCACATAGCTCCTGCATGTGAAAGTGCAGCTGGTGTGTTTTGTTTATACTGCTAACCACAAAAAATCACATGTGTTTGCTGCTGGCTTCTTCTGCAAGATATATCCCATTCTACAAACACAAATTTGAGGCTTTACCAGAAAGGGTATAATACTGCAAAAGAATGAGCAGAACCAGCAGGAGTGTGCATTGCTCCCCAGAAGCAGTGCTTCTGATGACAAGCAGCAAGCACTCACAATGTAAAGGGCTGACACAGTGTGCTTGCCTGGAAATTAGATCAGCATATCTGGGATGCTTTAAGTGACTCAATATCAGTGCTTCTGCATCATGGGATTTTGTCTCAGAATTCTCTGAATTCAATAATAATTTTGAAACAAGAGATTATTCCCAAACCAAAACACGCTGTTCTTCAACTGCCCACGTTTGCCACTATAGGTGTTTATTGTGCCAGCTGCCCTGAAGAACAAGGCATAACAGATCAGTTACATTTCTGCCTATGTTATCTGTCATTGACTGACTATTTCAGTTCCTCAAATTCAGTAAACTGTAATCACTACTGCTGCCTCACCACCAAGCTCTGATGAATTACTGAATGCTACATTGCCCATTCCTTCAACTACATGTTGTAAGGTCTGTGATTCACCTGTGCAGTACTTCATCGACATCCTTGCGATGTACTACTGCAACAGGCTGCCAGATCTACCTGTAGCAAGTCTGGATATTCACTTCCCTCCTTCACCAGCCAAGTTCCTAAAATGACTGCCACATATCCACCACCAGAATATGCTCTCCCTTAAGAGGAAAAACTGTTTCAAAAAATATTCAGAAGGGAAAATCATATCCCTATTCTTGCAAAAGATTGTTGAGCAATCTTAGCCACATTGCAGCAGGTTGCAAAAAGTTCTGAGTTTCAAGCATATCCTGAAAAAAGTGATAAATGAGTGTATCACTAGACAGATTATTCTGCGTGATATGCAAGATGCCATTAAAGAAGCTGTTGCTTCAAATCTGAGTCGATGCCCCTGTGTTTTTTAAAAAATAATTCCCAGACTGAAAGACTTTTACTTGAAATGAGTCAAGATCACAAACACCTACTGTAGCACTAGTGCTCTTTGTCAGGTGTGACTAATGAGTTACCAGGTTCTGTCATATAAAGCAACACAGACTTGCATTTCTAATGAATTTGAGGACTTTGCCAAAAACCTTGCTGATTTAAGCTATCACCATCAAATGATCAAGTTGAATAAATGATGCAGAGTTAAAGTGCCTTGCAAAGGCATACTGGTCAACCAGGTTCATCAGATCCCTCACTCATAACAGATCATTTCCACAGCTGGGCAAGGACAGCCTGAGCAGCAGTGCTATAACATGGACTCCATCTATGTCTCTGTTGAATGTACAGGGGTTTATTCCACTGATTCACAACCTGACTCTCCTTATACTTGTTACTCAAGAAAGACACATTGCTGCTCTGCTTGGGATACATGGGAGTTGCAGTCTCCCAAGAAACTTGCCCATCTAAGGGAGGCAGATATTGCAGAAATGTGCTACATGTTCATGTTGGAGATGGGTATTTCATATAAGGAGAAGGAATATTTATGTAGAAAGGAGACTAAAATTTTGGTGCATAGGATGAAAGTTTACATAACATGTAGGGAGATATTTAAAACACAGATGGAAGAGGTAGAACTGGATTTATAGATTGCCCCAGGAACCTCCTAGATAGACCAGGCAGCAGAGGCAGGAAATAGGAAGTATGTTTAGTTTTGCATGCTGTGAGCAACTGTACAATGGCAGACTGTCTCAGTGGTGGTGTAGAGTTAGCTATGCATGGAATTAACCTGTGCAGATATTTGAGCTTCATTGCATGTGCGTTAATTACTATGTTGCTCTGATAAAGCAGCTCTGTGAATCTGCTATGGAGCCACTCCTGTTATCAATGGCCAAAGTCCTGGCTAAGATATGAAAGACTAGTGTTGGGGAAGTTTTAGTCACACTAATGCAGGAAATCTGTCAGCATGCACGCTACAAGTTTCCAAAACATGTAGTTCTTTCAAATGACCTGGTTTAGAGGAAACAAAGACTGCCCAGAGAATTCGTATTTTTCTTATGTGCTTATGTGCTTATGGTGTTAAGCATGGGAATACCTGAGTCAAGTGAAGAGACAATGCCATCTCTTCCAATTCCCACCCACTTTTTGTCTCAGTAAAGGGCCTCTGTCAAACATGAACTGATGAGTGATACATACCTTTCAGACCCACATAGCTTCAGACCCAGGAGGGATGAGTAGAGTTAAGTATCTGCCTCTTTACTAGCTGTTGGCAGGCAGAGGATCATTGCAGGAATAAGTACACAGAAACAACAGACTTAACAGAAAATCAAGATACCTTTGCAGAACCCTGTAGCATGTTTGAGAAGTTGAAGCTAAAGGTAAAGATACAAGTATTGAAAGTGAGTGAAAGAAAGAAGGAATGGAAACTGTTGTTTGTAAGACTTGTTACTGATGAAAACTTTCGATAAGATTCATACCTAACAATTTTATTTGGACTGCTTCTAAAGCCTGAGAAAAGTCAGGATCATGGTCCAGGGGCCTTCAGGGCTCTTATTCCACCCCTGTTTTCTCCTTCCTCTTTCTCCACTCTTCTTGTCCGCTTGGCCATGTCTTTGTGACACCTTCATGATGTGGAGCTCACTAATCCACTGGGGCAGCATCCACAGGATTAAACTGATCAGTAAGAACAGAGTCCAACCCTCACCATGTAAGTGCTGAGAGAGAAAGCTGCATCTCTTTTTCTGTGTGTTCTGTGTACGCTTTACCGGCTTGCAGCTGTAACACATATTGGTGAGCCTAAAAGATGTGGTACTACCCGAAATGGATGCCCAACTCTCTCAAGTACATACTGCATACAGTAAAATAGCCCGCCTGGTCTTAAGCAGCTGCATGATGATCAAATGTAGGCACTTGGCTTGCATGGACTGTTAATTTCCCACCTTCCTTTCTTCGGACTGAAGCAACTTAAACCCTCTTAAAATCAACCTAGAGGAAGTCCTACAACACACAGTAAAAAAGTTGGAAATACACACATACTAGATGGGTACTGCTGAGGACAGTGACAGTAGATTGACCTTAATGGGAGGGAAGGGGACAGGATGCTACAAGAGGTAGTAAAATAATTATTTTTACCAACAATGCATGGGAATGGGAAGGCTGAGGTTGGAAGAGCAGTTGCTAATGCTGACAGGCTACAAGTAGGGATGAAAGAGAAAAGGCAGATTAAACAAACAGGCATAGATGAAATATAGCTAGTTATGGTTAGGAAGGACAATGATTAAATGATTGAAAGCCACTCAGCAAGAGACAATCTTTGTGAACACACAGCTCAAATTTGAATAAAAGCTGCTTGAAACAAGTGTGAAAATAGGTCACAACTGCAACAGCCCAAAGTAGCATGAATAAATAAGCAGAGCACGTTCTGCTGTGAGGAAGAGTCAGAATTATAAAATCTGAACAGATGTAGGAGTGTGATTACTTGTGAATTGCTCTCATAACAGAAATAAGTATATATATCCTCCCTCCATTCTTCTTTTATGTATCATAATTTACTAAGGATTATGATGAAAGTTATAGGAAACTGAAGACAAATAGTTAATTTTAAGGGCAGAAACTTTTCTGACTTTACTGATGATTGTGGACTGCTAATGAGTAATCCTGAAAACTAAAGATTTAAATGTGAAACACCTCCTTATCTTTACTGCCAAGTTCCAAAAACAAATGCTACCTATGGTCTTATTAGCAACATCAAAGCTTTTGAAATTTTTGTGGAAGTCTTACATTTACCATTTGGCTCAAAGACACAGAGGAAGGCTCTTCAAAGCCTTTGGGAATATATCACAAGCACAGTTACATATATTAATAAGAAAATGTCCTGGCCTTGTAACAAAAAGACCAGCTTGCACATTATAGCCAAGTCCAAAGAGACATATGCGGGTGGGTTGAATTACAGGTGGACTAATGGGCAAAAAATACTGATACCAGCTTATTTCCATTTCAATGGGAGCCTACTATATATTAGATGAAAAAGTTGGAAATCATTCAAAGAAAAATTTGCTGGGTATTTTAAAAGCAACTATCATTTTAGCATATTATGTAGAACTAAAGGCCAGAGGAAAAGATTACTATTTAAAATGCCTTTTTTTTTTTTCTCCTTACTCAGATAGACCCTGGCAGAAATGGTGAAAATGTAGATTTTAACCTTTCAGGTATCTACTTCACGTAATTTCACAGAGTGTAATATTACACTGTCATATCTCTCTGTAAGGCAGTTGATGTTGATGAAACAAACAACATTTTATGCTTACAAAGGTAATGCTGTTGACTGACCAAGAATTCAATTATAGACTTTCAATGGATAGAATTCAAAAGATTTCAAAGCTTTAACCTGGTAGGTGAAGTCATCCCGGGTAGAGTGCTTTGATACACTGTTATTTTTATCATGGAAGTAACCAAAAGACATAAAGCTTTTTACATTATGTGAAAGCTTGATTAGATCTTACATCCTGGAATATAACTCATATATAAATGGTTATACTAAGTATTTGAAATGATGTATTAAAAAGAAAAGTAATTAAGAAACTACATATTAGTAGTACAATTTCCAATTTAATTTAATTTAAAAGCAACATGAGTACATCTCAAAAGTGAATTCCTATTATGCTATTCCCAAATGATTGTGTCTAAGGTAGTCCATAAATCAAAAGCCAACTCACGAGACACAGATAGGACTTTGTGGTTGACAATCAATGGGTCTGGCAGTGCCAATGACACCTTCTGTTACAATAAAATATAATTACATATATAAAATATATGTGTATAATTGCCACTCCAAAATACATGGCATGTTATGGCAAAGCATTAAAAACAATCAATGAGAATTTTAAAGTTCTCAATGTAGATGTACAAATAGCATAACGTGTGACTTAACTAATATTTATCGTGAAAAGGATCTGAAATAAAACCATGTGAAATTTAAATCTTACGCAACTTCCTATTCATTGCAGAGTTCATCTACTCCACCCAAAGTTCTGAAATGGATGGTCTTATCAATTTTTGCAGAAGAATTACATTGCAGGAATGGTTTAAATTCACTGTGTATCAAAAGCCCAAGGCAAGCAAAATGTTTAAGTTAGTAGTAGGAATGTCTGTCTGCCACTAGAAGTGATAATGAACCCTATTACTAAAACACAGCAGTAAGCCTAATTCTGAAGCCACATATAAGTTATAACTTTAAAATTAGCATTTTTAATTTTATTCCTACTTTTAATATAGTTTCTCAGCAAACTGGTACATAAAAAATGTAAAGAGAAAACAGCAGGCAACAATCAACTCTTGATTATATGCTCCCAGACTCTGAAGGGGTTGTATAACCTGGGTAACCCAAAACCACATATAATACAAGATACACATAACATTTAGCCATAAGAACACACAGCAAGAGTCCAGTGGGAAAAGGGCAGGGCTGCTGGTGAGTGTAGAGCAGGGAGATTCCCCAGCTGGTGCCTGGAAAGCAGTCAAGAACATATTGTGTGCTCAGCCTCAGCATGCCTGAACTCGTCCTGAAATGAAACCAGCTCATGCAGAGCCAGCTCTGGTGGCTCTGCATCAGTGCACACTTAACCCTGAGACTGAACAATTCATCCTCAGATAATCAAGAGTTGACTGTATCTGGATGAGCTGAGTCCATTTATTAAACATGTCACCTGTAACTGTGGCTATATGCAAAGGGAAGTTTTCACTTGCCATATGCTCTTTACTGAGTGGGGTTCAAATATTCAGATCTTCAGTACATTAGCTGCTTATTCAATTTAAAGACTAAGATAACATTTCTTATAATGAACTTTCATCTGATATTATGAATGTTGCTTCAGCCTGCCATTTTGCTACTGTTAGTTATCAATTTTTTACATAAGCTCAGCATGGAGACCTAGTTTGCACTGAATTGACTAAAAGTATTTTCTTTCTACTCTCCTTTACTTCCTATTTAAACACTTACATTTATTAATGTAAATTCCTAACCTTAGTTTTAATTCTGCAAAGCACTGTGATTTCCAGTTACTCCCATGCTCGGTTTAGCTCATATAAATGAATTGCAGATTTGTATTTTCTTCTCTGACTGCATTATGCTGTATTTAAAGCAAATGGTAACTCTCACATATCCTAGAGATGATGTGAGCACTAAATCATATATTTAAAATGCCCTAAAATCTTCAAGTATGAGGGGCCTCAGAAGTTTAAAATATTATTACTAATACTCACCAAGAGAAAGAAGACTAATTGCTGTTATACCTCCTCGTAATACTATACTGCCACTATCTCTGGTGGAGAACAATCTGTGCTGTCAACCTATCTGTTTAGCTTCAGTTAAACAATTTAGAAACATGAAAAACAACAAGGTGCTTGGTGACAGCCAGCATGGCTTCACAAGGGGGAAATCCTGCCTGACCAATTTGGTGGCCTTCTATGATGGGGCTACAGAAACGATGAACAGGGGTGGAGCAGTTGATGTCATCTACCTGAACTTGTGCAAAGCGTTTGACACTGTTCCACACCTCATCCTTGTCTCTACATTGGAGAGACATCAATTTGATAGGTGGACCACTCGGTGGATAAAGAACTGGCTGGATGACTGCACAAAAACAGTTGTGGTCAACGGTTCAGCGTCTGGCTGGAGACCAGTAATGAGTGGTGTCCCTCAGGGATCGGTGTTGGGACTGGTCTTGTTTAACATCTTTGTCGCTGACATGGACAGTGGGGTTGAGTGTGCCCTCAGCAAGTCTGCCAATGACACCAAGCTGTGTTGTTCTGTTGATACGCTAGAGGGAAGGAATGCCATTCAGAGGGACCTTGACACACTTGTGAGGTGGGCTGATGCCAACTTCATGAAGTTTAACCATGACAAGTGCAAGGTCCTACACCTGGGTCAGAGCAATCCCAGGCACAGCTACAGGTTGGGCAAAAAGGAAATTCAGGGCAGCCCTGCAGAGAAGGACTTGGGGGTGTTGGTCAATGAGAAAATGAACATGAGCCAGCAGTGTGCACTCACAGCCCAGAAAGCCAACCATATCCTGGGCTGCATCAAAAGGAGCATGACCAGCAGGTTGAAGGAGGTCATCCTGAACCTCTGCTCTCGTGAGACCTCACTTGGGAGTATTATGTGCAGTTCTGGTGTCCTTAACAGAAAAAGGACATGGAACTGTTGGAACAAGTCCAGAGGAGGGCCACGAGGATGATCAGGGGACTGGAGCACCTCCCGTATGAAGACAGGCTGAGAAAGTTGGGGCTGTTCAGCCTGGAGAAGAGAAGGCTGCGTGGAGACCTCATAGCAGCCTTCCAGTATCTGAAGGGGGCCTACAGGGATGCTGGGGCGGGACTATTCGTTAGGGACTGCAGTGACAGGACAAGGGGTAAAGAGTTAAAACTTAAACAGGGGAGGATTAGATTGGATCTAAGGAGGAAATTCTTTACTGTTAGGGTGGTGAGGTACTGGAATGGGTTGCCCAGGGAGGTAGTGAATGCTCCATCCCTGGCAGTGTTCAAGACCAGGTTGGATGAAGCCTTGGGTGATAGGGTTTAGTGTGAGGTGTCCCTGCCCATGGCACGGGGGGTGGAACTGGATGATCTTAAGGTCCTTTCCAACCCTAACTATTCTATGATTCTATGATTCTATGATTTTTACTACACTTTGGGAACAGCTATCAAACATAAAATATGACTGAAAAGTGTTGCTGAATATATTGCCTAGTTGACTAAATATTGTTTTAATGTTACTTTTTATTTACTCCTGCAGATTATAGTTTTCTGACAAACTTCAACACAGAATGTGCTTTTCATGCTAACACATGCTAAATAATTCCCCTTAAAGTTACTAATATTTAAAAAATCATATAATTGGTACCATTCTTTAACACACAGAAGAAATATTCTTTGCTTTTAAATCATTCAAATGTTTAGAATACTATGCAGCTGATTTTCTCATATCAGTACATTAAAGTTCAGTAACAATAAATTCAAAAACAAGGCAAGCTACTGTGTAAAAATCTAAAACTGTAATTTTAAAACAGGAAAATTTAGGGCTATATGTAAAATTTAAAGTAATTTTAATCCTAATGTATGTAGCTGTATGGCTACAATAGTTAGCAGCCCAGTTAAAAATATAATTAGACCAATATTTTGTGCAAAGATATATACTGTTATTATCACAGTGGGAAATAACCCTGGCCTTTAACTTGAAATAACTCAGCAAGTTACCTTCCTGATAAACAATGCAATATTAATGTCACAGTTGGGAGCAGTTCTCTGAACACTCACAGTAGGTATCAAATTTGTTGTTCAGTTTTTATTGGAAACGTAGCATTCCTTTCTAATGGGTGTCTTTAGCTTCAAGTAAGAGGAACAAGTGGAGTTCAAGATATAATTAAAGTAATTTTATATTAAGTCAAAGGACAAAACAATCCACAGAGCAGCAAATATTAAATCATGAAAAGCATAAATGTTACAAATTATTCAAGCCACAGGTAATGGTATGGCACAAGATTCTTAATTATCAGTTCCCAAGAAAGCATATAAAATTTGAAAAAAACCATACCAACACTTTGGGAAACACTTGTATCCAGGTTCAGTTTATGCTGAGATTCTCAGTCAAACTGCATGATCTATTATGGTCTCATAGATAACCCCTTTTTTTTTTTTATAAAAAAGTCCTCTTAAAAAAAATATCAGTGACAACCTTAAGCACTTTCTGGATTTTAAAAATACAAGAAACACTGGTTTGAACAGGAAAGGGTGAAAGTCTGACACAGTTATTTCTTCTACTTTTGAACATTACTTATCCTAACATAACCTTCTGCACCTTTTAATACACAACAAGATGAGAGGTTTTCTTTGTGACAAAGCACATTATTTGGTAACTGAAAATCAACTGTAACACAGACTGATAGTAGGTCTGCTCAAGAACTCTGCTCAATTTCCAGGTTATTCCTAATTGTATAACCAATGAATTCTCTTGAAAAAACACTAAACTGTACTTATCAGAAGACTTCCATATCTAATATAATTTTCAATTAGCAAGTTGTGATAAATGCTGCTAAGTGTTCTGCTGTTCTTTTATTCTCAGATGAATTTTACCCACAACTCACTTTGGCATTCGCCATGGCTCCTCTTCCCCTTCTGTTAACACCTGAGATAAAAGGTTGGGGGTTTAGTGTACTGAAAAACTCAAAAATGGAAAATTATATTTCCTGAGGAAAAAAAAAATGGCACTCAAAATTTAAAAAATACTATTTTTTTTTCTCTTGTGTTTATGATGGTCACATTGTAAGGAATTTTAGCATACAGTATTTAGATTCTTTTTAAAAGTGCCTTTCACATTTTTTCTGAAGTAGCTTCGGCAACTTCAAAGAGCAAGGAGATTTTATAGCTACAGAGTGCACAGCAATTTATGCACCAGAACAGTCAAAAAGAAACTTCAGAAATCCCACAGTCAGCTGCTCTTATCTACAGTTGCTTTTAGTTCTACATAAAATAAAGTGAGATTAATCAGAATGTCAGCTGTCCTGCCTGTCAGTATTATTTGCTGCTGGAATAAACACAGCACAGAAAGTAGAAGAGCCTGTGTATTGTATCATATTGATGTTTTGCTGCACAACCAAAAAGCCCCACTGTCAGTGATTTTCTGTTGCTTTTTATAGAAATCTGCCTTCAAAAATTGCTTTTGTAATTTTATCAGGTGTTGAGTTCAGATAGATACATATATATAAAAGATGTATAAAAGTTATTGTTAAAGGCCTCTATTCCCTGATAGATATCCTATATTAAAAAACCAACCAAACAAACAACAAACAAAAAAAACAACATAGGTTTATATGGTTCATATTTTGTAAAAATAATGCCAAGAAACCAATGGAGACTGTTGAAGCATCCGCACAGTATGACAAACAAGTCTGGCTCTAAAGCAATATGAAAAATTATCTGGACTACCCCATTCAAGTAACCAGTGGAACCATGTCAAAGAAATAATTTACAGAAAGAAAATGGTTTTTCTTTAAAAAGCAGCTTTGTATTCACTCTGGCCATACTGTCCTGGATCTCTAGGCTGTAAAAAATGCAGCATGGCTGTACCATGGCTGCAAAAAAACCCAACAGTTTATAGACAAAAAAGAAAAAAGAAGAAAAAATTTTAAAAAGCCCACATAAAACCAAACAGAAAGAGAAGAAATCAAGTTCTTTTCCAGAGAAATCTTCCTGACAATAGAGGGTTCAGGCAAGTCAATAAGCTAAGAACAGAATATCATAGAAGTAACGTGAAACCTAATGGAGTGCAATGTAACGCTACCAAGTGAAATCACTGCTATGCTAATGACAAGAAATTTCTTGGAGAAGACAAAGATATTACTATCTTAATTGGTAAACTAATGCCTGCATGATATGGCTTTGTAAAAATTATAAATGTTATCTTAAAATGTGTAAATGCCTCAGCAACGATAAAATCTCATCAAATGTACCCTATACAATTCTATCTTTCTTCAGATGATGTACAGTTAAACAGGATCTGATGCAAAAAACAAAGCTACTAGAAAGATAAGAAGCATGGCAACACTGTCAAATAATAGTACATAACAAAATCATATCTTGTTCATTCTAGTAAACCAATACACAGAAAAAAATATGACCATTCTTTATAATGGAACAAGAAGACCTATTTAAACTCAAGCAGTATCAGCATCAGCACATAACAAAAAGAATAAACTGACTCTGACTATAGCTAAAGCTGAACATTTTAAAGTGGTTTCTACCCAACAAAAGTAGTGACAGTGAACAAAGTGATAGTTTTTAAATTGATACATATGTAGTAACAGGATAATATACCTTTACTTACTAAGGCAAAGACATAGATCATTAGTATCTGAAATGTCACGCCCATGTTTATGTCCTACTTTCTACAAGCCAACCAGTACAGCTGGAAGTTGCACAAGGAGAGCAATAGAACAGAAAGCTACAAATGTCTCAATGCATCACTAGACAAAACCTATTATATCTTTACCCTTGTCTCAAAATACAGAATGTATTCCTAAATGAAGACTGAGAGAGCAAATAATCCACTTCATCCAATTCTTTGTGATATTTGATTACTAATTATAATTTGTTCTTTAATTAAACATTTGGATAATATCTGGGTTACCTTACCTTTCCTACAAAAGGAGATGCAGGATTATATACAAAAAACAAGGTTCACTACTACCCTGTGGGAAGGAAGACTGATCTTGTGATAAGAAGAATAAAGGCACTGTCATTCCACTCCCACGCAGCTGCACTAGAAAGAGCTGAGAATCTCTAATCTGTGCAGACCACATCATAATGAGTGTGATCAACTGCATTTTAGCTCACAGAAATAAAATTATTGTATCCCATTAATTTACATATGCTTTGAAGTATGTAAAAAATGCATCAGACTGAAACTGAATCCTTGTCAGACTTCAGGTAGATCCATTCCTTCTTACTTGTCCTAGGCATAACTACTTAAGCAATTATGAATGTGCAAGTTTGGGGCACACTTCTGTATTACCAGCAACTACACCAGCCCCACCGGTATTAGTTTTCAGAGATTTCACTTCCAGAGAACACAACATCAATAAAGTGTATACTTATGTCACCAAAGAAGCAACATATATTGGCAATTGTGAAACAAATACATGCAATACCAATAGTTAAGAAAAAGAAACAGGGTTTCAAATCTTATCTATTATGCTATGTTTTTCATAACAGGTCTGTAACAACACTAAAGGTTGCAGCTTTCTTCACTAAGCTCCTCCATTCAATAAATATAGTAGGTGAATAAAACTTCAGTGACATTGAGAAGTTAAACCATCTACACAGACTGCCACTGAACACTACCGCCTTCATGTGCACGTCACACGGATTGCTGTTTATATTGCCATGAGGAATCAGAGCCCAGTAAAACGTGATGCAAAACTCACGATGCCAAACTGATCTATTCATAACAGACAACAGAACCATGTAATAAAATCAAACTTTTGCAAATGTTCTACTCATGTTACTATGGAAACCTAAGATGCAATTCTCTTTTTCTTTTCATACAGTCCATTTTCATCTGCTACAAAATCATATTTTAAAGTCATAGAGCCACAGAATCATTTAGGCTGTAAAAGATGAGACCGTTAAGATCATCAAGTCCAACCAGTAACTTAACACTGTCAAGTCCACCATTAAACCAAGTCCTTCAGGAAGATCCAAAATCTTTGTAAGCTGGAAGGAGTGAAGTAACATTTCTTATTTCCTTTTCCAAAAAACATCACAGTTGGAAACAAGTTCCACCCTCCAGCAGGGTAAATGAGAATTAAAAACCCAGGGTACAAATTCAGCAAACTTTGTCAAAAGATTGTTGGCAAATACTTCAAATAAAGATTTACATCATGTCCAACCCAAATGATTTAAAAATATAAACAGAAAAGAGGAAAAATATATGGCACATGGTTTGCAAATGGAGTGAAAACTGTGATGTGATCTGGGAAGAACATGCAGAAATTAGGACTCTGCCTCTTCATTGTGTCAAACAAAAATCTCTAGCTGTTTTGAGTGATTTTCAAATGGTCTCTCTGAAAAAATAAATAGCGAAAACTAAAAGGGATGGAGAGAAAATAATAGAATGGAATGTTATATGGCAGATATTCTGTTTTGCAAGATTTAATTCAACTGATACTTTAAATGTCAAATAGGAAACTAAGTACACTAAGATCCAAAATGATAAGATACTAGGCATGCCTATCATGTCCAATAGGAATGTACATGTTAATACATTGTGTTCTAGAGTTTGTACCACCAGCTGATTAAGTCATCCTTAGACACTTAGAAAATGGAAAAGCTTTCTCTCAACTTGCCTTGCTCTTGCTTCAGCCTCCTATATCTGCTCTGACTTTCTGTGTCTAAAAAGGCTTTGCCCATGGCAGAACCAGGAGAAAGTGCTGGTGCAATCTACCCACTGTATCTGAACATCAGAAATGGAAGAACAGTGGCAAAGCATGTGCAACACACAGCATCCATACGATGGATAGTGTGTGGTGACCACATACAGCATCCTAAACTGAAGTTTGTCAGTAACAAGCTTCAAAAGCAAGAAAAACTATAATAGTGGTAACTGGGTTCCTCAGGATTGGCAATTTTGGATATTTAAATTAAAATGCCAGTTCTGGTTTTGCCTCCTCTCTGTATACAATGCTGTAATCATTCCAGAGAAACATCCCGTGCCTTTTGTTGTTGACTTCTTAAGAAACAGCAAGACTGAATATGATGTTCCCTTCCCCCTCAAACAATTCCTCTTGAATTTTTAATGCTTCATGATTCTCTTGTCATCTTTGTAGAGAACAGTATTTTCCACAAACACTCACTTTAATATTAAATTTCACAAAGTTAAAAAGACAGTGAGGCAATGCTATAATTACACACCTAAAACTGGAAATCAAATCTACAGAATACAGGATGAGGAATAAAAATAGCTGATAGAAAGTAGTTTTTATGATAGTCTTTTTTGTGATTTCTTTAAAATAAAATAATTTACAAGTTGGGCAAAAATTTCTTAGGAACTTCTTTAAAATGAAGAAAATTCATTACATAATTATGTAGCAATATAGCACAGAAATTAATGCATTTCAGTTTTACAAGGCATTGCCTCTAATAGTGGCATGAATCTACCTCACTACCTTTGCTCCTATTATTAGATAGTACATTCACACTTATGATGGTGGATCTGAAATGAGGCAGAAAGTTTAAAAGCTGCAACAATGAAACAGACAAAAACATAAGACTCTAAAAAATCTTTTTAGCTGTTGTTTAATCTTTTTGCCTTTTTATTTTTGTACCTGTCTTAAGAAATGAAAATACTTAAAGCTCTACTACTTCTCTGCTGTAAGGGCAGCCATAATTTACCACATGTACCAGCCTTCGAAGAGCATGTCCTGATTCTCACATGGGAAGGAGACATAACTGCTTTCCATCTGAAGGAAACAGGCATTTACTAGATAAAAAAATGACACCTAAATATGGATAACAGGAGTAGCCACAGCAAGCATTGGAAATCAGAGGGCACTGCTGGACCTGCTGCAAGCATCAATCAGTACACTGGGAAAACATTCACTGGAGAGGTGGGCTGGTGGGAACTCAAACATCCTGAGGGGTCCTGCTGCCCATCAGCTCCTTTCTTCAATTTTTTTAGAAAAGAGTCTGCATTCCATGTGAAATTGTCCTGACATACAAAGAGAGGGATCTATAGGTGTTGCCAAATAAGCATACTGGCTCTGTGACTAATCCAGGACAGTTAAAATGATAGCAAGAAAAATGCTAATTTGGTTGTTGTTGTAGAGCCACAGGCCAAACATATTTACAGCAGTTCTACAGACTATAGCATAAGTTTCTCACTTCTTCACTTGCATCTGAACCTTTTCTCTAGCAGCCAGCTTGACTTTTCAGCTGTACTGAAGATTTGAATCTATGACAGCAACCAAAGCAGTAAATGGAAGTGAAGGATTTTGAGGATGTTGGAAAATTTTACTGGTGAATGCAATAAATTACGAAAGCATTAACATGAAAATATGTATTTCAGCCCCTATTCTAAAACACATGAATTGAAAGAAAAAAAAAAGTATTTCATTTTATAAAGCAAAAACCAATTCCTTATCTCTATTATGCCACCCAAAGAACTTGCATTGATTTGGAACAGCATGTGACCACAGGAAGTAATAGTTAAGGAATGGAAATGAGGGAACCAGCTGTTTTCCATATGTCTAGCAGGATGGAGATGAGAAAACAAAGACAATTAAGAAACAACCAAAGCTGCTATCTTCGAAAGGTTTTAACTTTGCTAGAAATGAAATAAAGTGTGATAGCAGACTCCATGTTATGAAAACCATAAGTACACAGTCTTCAAGTGCCGGTAGAACAATGTATTCAATTTTCAAGAAACTCTACAAAGAAGCAGGAATTTTCAAACTAAAAAACAAAACAACAAAACACTTTCCAGGTTATTAAAGAAAAAAAAAAAACAACAAACCAACAAACAAAAACAAACCAAGGACAAAATACTGGTGGATGTTAACAGTAACAGCAAAAATCCAAACACACACAAAAACAGAGAAAAGAAAGGTATAAGAATAGCCATATCACAATGGAAAAGCTAATGAACTCATTTATAAACCTCTGAAGAAGAAACTAATCAACATCACCTGTCAGTGTGTGTTTGCAGACCAGGAAGCCAACCATATGCTGGACTATATCAAAAGGAGTGGGGCCAGCAGGTCAAGCAAGATTCTCCCTCTCTAACTCTGCTCTTATCAGACCCTACCTGGAGCACTGTGTTTAGCTCTGGGGCGCCCAACATAAGCAGGACATGGACCTGCTCAAGCAAGTCCAGGGGAGGACCACGAAGATGATCACAGGAGCACCTATCGTATGAAGACAGGCTGAGAGAGCTGGGCTTGTTCAGCCTGGAGAAAAGAAGGTTCAAGGGAGATCTTACAGCAGCAATCCAGTACCTAAAGGGGGCCTACAAGAAAGCTAGAGATGGACTTTTTACAAGAGTATGTGGGGACAGGACAAGAGAGAATTGCTTTACTGAAAGAGAGTAGATTTAGATTAGATGTAAGGAAGAAACTTTTACTGTGAGGGTGTTGAGTCACTGGAACGGGTTGCCCAGAGAAGCCGATGCCCCATCCCTGGCATTGTTCAAGACCAGGCTGGATGAGGCTTTGAGCAATCTCATCTAGTGGAAGGTGTCCCTGCATGTGGTAGGGGGATTGGAACTGGATGATCTTTAAGGTCCCTTCCAAACCAAACCATTCTATGATTCTGTGATGGCAAGAGGAGAAATTAAGTTGTATAGGTCCAAGTAAAGAATCCAAAAATTATGAGAACAACAGGAGTGCTTAATTAATATTTTGCAAGAGTAACTATGACAAGAAAAGCTGTTCAAAACTGAATTTATGAAATTTATGTTAGGATGCATTTCCCAGGTCAAATGAGTCAGAAGGATATCTTCAAGTGCAATGCGCAAAACTTAACTAATAAGTAATTGGACAGTAGGAAAGCTGCAATGAGGAATGCTGACATTAACTAGGCAGGAGTAGAAACTCTTGCATTACTATGGTGGAGCTGACATTTCAGAATGAGAATGAAGCAAGCAGAATACTGGGGAGGGGAAGAGTATTACAAACCCATAAGCAACACCTTGACAGTTTTCCTCATGAATGACAGATTATCAAACTGTACAGCCTTGGCATTTTGTTTGCTTTTATTTTTCAAAAGCACAGCCACAGTTAACTCAAGTAAATAGTCTGGAAGAGAACATTGCCTTTTTGAGGAAATAAAGTTTTAAATATGAGTGTTAACATTTAACAAACAAGGGCAGTCCTTATGCTTACAAAGCCCGACTCTTGAAGGCAAACCTAATGCTTACAATTAAATCATGGATATGAGTAAAGGCAAGTCAGTTGGGTGGTTTGAAGGATCCTGTCATTCATTTGTTCTTCAGATCTAATCAGAACTGCCATGCAAGCAAGATAAAAATCTTCTATTGAAGCGAGCTGCTCCTGGCTTGCATGAACAAAAAGATGAGGGTTACCATTGCTTTGTGAAGTGCTGGTCATGGCTGTTAATAAAAGTAAAAATGGCCACAGAACTACTGATGAGATAATCAGATTTTAATGAGACATTCGAATTATTGTTAAGATACAGATGTCAACTTTCTTTGGTACTTACGTTAAAAGACTACCTTTCTTCTTTTTTAACTGGAAGTTGATCTGCATACTACACAGATTGGTTAGAGTCTCTGAAGGTGGTATTTTGTTAGTGATAACAAAACTCTAGCACTGGGGTACACAAAAGGCTTCTATATCTCCAAATACTGTACATCATGCAGTCTGTGAAACTGTGTGCTCAGGAATACTGGAACTCTGATAGAAATTGACTTACTCTCCATATGACTTCCTTTTCTCAGACTTCCCAAAGATCTTTACAAAGGGAAGATCCCAGTTTATCATCTAACCACAAGATAAAAGAGAACCCAACCAAGACAGAACATTAACACAAGCCCTCCAAACTCTACAACAGTCCTCACCAAGCTCAAATTTTTCTGCATGATATTGTTTGTATAAATGCTCTTTTTTTTTCTCAAACAACTATGCTTCACACTTCCTACTGATGTGAAGAAGCCTAATTGGAAAACAAGTTTCTGTTTTATGAAAGCCTTCAAGGCAAGATATTTATATTCAAATTCAAGATATTTATATTAAAATTCAGAAAGAAAAAAAATATTGTTGCAAAATGAACAGGCATTTCTCTGACAACCTAACCTGGTGATTAGAAAATTCATCTCAGAGGTGGGACGTCTATATTCAATCACTTGTTCTCTCTGATTTAAAGAACTGGAAACTTCTACCTCCCACATAACTGCCCCAAGCATGAGGCTCACTCTCTAGCACCAAATTCCAGACAAATTCAGCACCATTTGCTGCTTCCCCTAACTAATAAGGAATCGTCTAAGTGGTACTATCAAATATAATTTGCATTGCATTTTTATAGCAAGCCATCTGCGTCTTCTGCTCTGGCAGAATTATGTAATAAATTATAGGCAGGACTATCACTTTCTGTGACATGCAAAAAAATGACAGCAAATAATAGCAGCATATTTTGCAAAAAGATTCAGTTTCTGTGAATGTTGTGGTAGAAGATAGGCAAACATTCCTTTGGCCTGCCTGCCTTCCAGCATCATTAATGAAATTTCAGCTAATGCTGCAGATTCAGTAAAAAAACAGTGAGAGAAAATTTGTTTTCCGGTATTTCAATTTGTTTTTATCCAGCTCAATCAGTAGACATGTAGCAAAAAATAAAATAAAACTGAATAAATAAGGCAGAAGCTGCATGTAGCCATGTCTCAGGAGATACTAAGTTTAGTTAAATTTTCTTTAAGTAAATGTATTCATGGAAGTATTCTTCGCACCCTCAGGCAAGAGCTTTCCTGGTTTTAAAATGTTTAACTCCAGTGAGCAAGATAGAGGTACTGCATCAAATTTACCTCCTGTTAAGTAAAAATTGGACTGGAACTTGAAACAATCCCAATATTTTTTGAGCAAAATCCATGATGAAGAGACTGTTCAGGAATTTTACATAAAGTTGTTTCATTTGTGGTCCTCCATGTCCTGACATCTTTTTCTTCAGGCTCTTCTATACCTTTCAGCTGTTTCTCATACAATCAGTCATTCCTATGTCAGGCTGGCTTTTTTTTTTTTTTTTACTGTTACTTGTCTTTTACGGTATTTAATTTCTCCTGATCATGTTATGCAACTGTAACGGCAGAGCCTACTGGTATTTTCTGGTTTTTAAATTCCTGTTTTCACAGGAACTTTTCAATTTTAAATTCTTTCTTTAACAGGATCAGGTGCAGGATTTCTTCCAAGCCTGTGAACACAAGATTGAAAATATGAACACCAGATACACACAAAACAAAAGACAAATGGTTTTTCTGTTTGCTTTAATAACCTGTGGTTTTAAGGAACTTATCCATAAATTTTGAACACTGTATCTTAATTTCAAAATTAGGTTGAATTTCAACTGCAAGCTTCCAGCTTTTAGCTTTCTCCTCTAACTGCCACATTTACACTTCCAGAGCCCACTTGTTTCTAATCCTGATCAGTGGTCACTATCAGAGTTCCACAGACTTTGCAGTTAGCTAAAATACTTCAACCTAGTAAACTCCCAGTCTCTCATATAACATACCATCCAGGAGTGCACCCCAGGATGTACATGCCCTGGCTGTCTTCTAACTTTTAACACAGCAATTCCCAGATGTACCCCACCAGTTCTCAGCTCTCCATCCCCACCTCTCCAGCACCTGGTTTTCTTGGAAAGAGAAGGAAGCTGTGTTTTCTCTCACTGACTTCTCAGTATAGACAACATATGGCTCAAAACTGTGAGGCAATCTGCTCAGAGTCTGGATGCACTCTCAGCTCTAACTCAATACAGCGTTTCATGTGAAGTTTCTATGAACACTGTTCTTTGGGAACAGCACAGAGAGACAGCCCCATTTGATCTCACCTATGGCAAATTCAAGCCTGGTTCATTTGTACAAAGGAAGGGGGGAAATAATTTGCATCTTCCTTTGCCCATCCATATGTGGCTAATGATAATTCAGTCTCCCATCTGCAATTCTTTGAGCCATGTATGTGAAAGAAAACATGAAACAGAAGGATTTCTTCACCCCACCACCCCCAGACAAATTAAATCAATTCCCCTCTCATGCACTAGTGCTAAGGCACTGCCATCTAGCGTAGAAAATCAATATAACTAAGAAAGAGAAGAAAAGGATTTGCATACTGCCTACATATCATATTCATAACACTAGTCATTCTACTTTATGAAAGCACACAAAAGCTCTCCCTTTTATAGGAAATTCCCTGACCTGATGGACTGCAATGTACTGATTGTATTGTGTCACGTCAGACAGGCTCAGCAGAGCACTTAGTCCCTGCAGCCTCCTTTGGAGTAACTTTATGAAACTAAAAATACAATTCTACAGTATATAATGGCAGGAATCATTTGGTAGAAAAGAGATTTTTCTGAATTACCACATACTTTGTTGCAAATTTACAATTTCAAGATTTTACTCTCTAATACACGTGATCTGGAAAGCATTGCAACATAACAGTCTGCATGACCAGAAAATCAGGAATTTCTGAGTTTTGCCTCTGTGTCTATACTAGCTGAAGATTTTCTCTTGTCTTCCAAGAACATTCCGGTCCATATAGCCCCAAGTTTCCGCTGGTTGTGTCCTGTACAATTACTTACAACTGTTCAATGAACATTCAAAAGATCTGACCTGTTTTGCTTGGATCAGCTTTGTATAGATGAAGTTAAGCACATATGACATGAGCCAACAGAGCACAGACATGGTAATTTTACAAAACTTGCACAGCTCTCACAACAATCAGTTATTATAAATAACTTTAGTATTTCTACAATTTCTTGTAATCTCTGTATCACTACTGAGCTAATTGAGGTTTTTAAGTTCTCAAGGAGCAACAGAGTCTACATCTTTCCAGAACCACAAGAAAACAACATTATATACTATTTGGCTGGTGGAGATATTCCACATCATCTTCATCATCATACACAGACTGCATCAATGACTCTCAAAGTGCATATAACAAGATTCTGCATCCTGATAAATATATGGTTATTTTTGTCTTGCTAAAAATGCAGGAGAAACACTGCTAATCTGGAGAGCAAGACAGTAAAGAGAAAATAGCTTTATGTGGCAGTGAGACTACTTTCCTATACACTAAGGCCTGGAACATCATAATCTTCAAAAAGAAACATGTGGAGGGAAAATCCTATTTAAAAAGCAGAAGTCAGAAAGAAGAATACCCAAAAGGCAGAGTTACTTTAGTATAGTATTTTATACTTGACAACATAATTCTCATGTATTTGATGTAGGATTTAGGACAGCATAAAATGATTAATAAATCAATATTTATATTGTGGTAACTGTATATACTCTGGGTCTTTACATACACATATTAAATCACTAAACTGAATGCAAATGCTTCCAGAAGCTTTGAATCAAGATGAAACAACAGTTCTTAATTTGTGTAAAACAAGTTAGGAATTATTTTGTATTGCAAGTCATACTGCAAACAATTTCAACATTCTAAACATTCTAATAATGCCATGGATCCCTGAAGTATTCCTTTAGCTTTTCTAAAAAATGTGCAGAATAATGACAATTATATATGATATGTCAATATTCTGAATTGCATTGGTACAACCATTTATTTCATGTATGTCATAAAAAAGAAAGGAAATAAAACAGCTTGCCAAGTATTTAAAGCCTGACAATAACATTATAAGGAAAAACACTTTTGATAGAGAACTGTATTTAAGTTCCTCCCAAGCCACCATAATATGACTCAGTTACAACATTGAGCCAGGATGTCACAATCTAGCTAATGCCTTTTCAGATTACTAAATATAGATAAATGTAAATACATACAGATATATGTATGATGCATAGATTTAAGATTATGATACATTAAATTTCAGAAATATCTGGGAATATTGGGTTGCTAAATTACTAATGTAGTTCCAATGGTAGTCTACAAATGAGGGTGTACAGAGGGCACTGAAAAGATAATGAAAACATAGCACAGTAAATCCTATGCTCCTGATACACACGATCAGATGTGAATTTCAGGCTTTACCTTTATAAAACAATTACTTGGTCCTCAAAGTTGAGAAGAAAACTTGTAGCTCGTGACATAAGACATAAGTTCATGACATAAGACATAAGCAGTGAAAAAAACAGTTAAAGTCTAGAGAAAAATCTGAAAGTAGTCCTGAGGCCACCCATGCAAATCCCCAGGGAGCTATGCTCCATGATCCACTGCTTCTAGGTCACCACACGCTTAGGAGATGGGGAAGGGATGTGTTGAAACCCTGTGGTTGCTGTTCCTCAGAATCCCTTCCTCCCCTCTCTAAGGGACCCATCTTCATCTCTCTCTCAGAAGCAAAATACAGCCAAGCCACAGCGTTTTGAATACAGTGTCACATAAGTTTTGTATCTTATTTAATGTGGACACAAACTAGCTAACACCATCAAGAAGATATCTAAACCTTCTCTAAGTGGATGTAGGTGAGCTCATAACAAAGGTATCAGTACCAATCTGCCCAATCCCCTCTATCACTATGGATGCAGTGAAAATATTCTGTACCTTAACAACACGTTCCCTTCCCAGGAGGGTAACTTTAGAGAAGGAAACACATTACCAGGCATACTGACATAATTTCATTGACATCAAGTGTTTTGACAACCTACAACTGACATAAGACCTGTCTGAAGATCTTTTTATTATGCTTCTTCTCTATGACTATATACATACACTTATCTATTAGGTGTCAATCCATACCAGCAATATTTCTGGTTTAGTTTGTTGTCATAAGCAATATTTAACAGCAAAAAAAATTCCAGACATATCACTTCAGCAATCTTTTCATTAATGTGGGAAAGGCAAGAGGAACATTTAACATTTTTTGTACAATTCTAGTTATTAGTGCCCCATGCTCCATTCTTACATTAAAATTTCAAGAAGGAAAAGAGACAACCAAATTGTTTAAATATCCTAATAATTAACTATATTGCTATTACACTATGCATTCATTCAGCAATGTATTGCTGAAAAGTAATTCAGCATTGTTTATGTTTGCTTTATGATTTATTTCTTTTTTTATACTTCCAAGCTACCTAAAAATTACCACTGGGCATTTTTGCAGTTGCTACGTAAATTGATTCAAGCCATGGTAAGGGAAAACATGGAGGCTGAAAACTCAAAAAAAATAGTCACATAAAAGGAACTCAACAATATCAAAATGGAGAAAACCCCAAAGAAATACAAGGTGATCTGTCACCTTTGTGATAGATCGCACCAGAATCCATCTAAAGAGTGACAATTAAAATGGTTAGATACTAAAACAATGGTGATTTGCTAAATTCTTGAGATTTCTTTCTTCAAGCAACGTATGATCAATAATCATAGTGCTATCCAACATTCATTCTGAACATTTGTTTTAGATACTTTCTCAACTGTGGCCTATTTAACATTCAATGATTTTGAATTTGGGCCAGAAAGTCCTCTAAGAAACTTCCTCCTGAAACATTTCTTCCAATTCTGACTACAAGTAAGACACACAGAAGTAAGTAACAAAGTAACATAAAGTTAAGGCTTTAAAGCTTGTGATTTTTAGAGTAATCACAATTTACAGCTCTATAGCACCTACTGGAAGCAGTTTACTCTTCCTTTCCTGAGACGTGATTTCAAATAGCCAATACCAACTTAAATCACATCAGAGAAGAGAATCACTGGATAACTTAGGTCTCTGGTCCAACCTCCTGCTCAACAGTGTGGTCAGTTACGAGGTCAGACCAGGCTACTTGATTCAGACGAGCCCTGAAAGCCTCCAAGGATGCACATGCACAGCATCACTGCACAGCTTGTCCCAACACCTGACTGCCTTAATGGGGAAAATGTTTTTCCTTTTATCAAGGAACTTATAAATCTATTAAGAAGCTTGAAATCTGAGAGTTTTATATAGCTAGCACATGTAATGTTTAATAGCCTTAATTTACTGATCCACAGTCTAACACACATACCTTCTTGAATAAAAATTATTTCAACCCGCTCCAAAGCAGCAGTAATTGTATAGTAACTTGCAATGCTCTTGCTATATGACCGCTTGATAACACAGTAAATAGCTTTTACCTCTATTGCTTTCACTGTTATAAACTGAGCAAATTAATGCCTGAGAGATAACCACTGCTAGAAATGAAGGTGAACTTTGGTGCAATGTCAATTTCTGTATTGTTAAACCTCTAACATAACCACAGGATTAGGAAGAGAAGAGACAAGTACGGTTTATTGCCAGTTACAGAGGTGGTAAGAACTAAATTTTCCAAACGAGCAGCCTAAATTTAAATTTGTCTACCCCTGCTGCTTGAGCAGAACCCACAAGTGTAGATGGAAGTTTTTACTGAACTTGGCTGGATTTCCTGCAAATATATTCATGATTGCTAGCGTTGATTTGGAGGTAAATTATAGACTCATTCTCAAATGTGATTTGTTGCATGGTTCATTAAAAATGATAACTGTTTTTTTCTGGTAGCCTCACTACTCTAGGCTCCTCACTGGCAGAGAATAAGCCTGATTCCAGAAACATGCATTAAAATATTTTTTAAAAACCCAGTGTATCTTCTTAAACTTCAGAGCATTTTTACTGTTTCAAAAAGTGCAGCCAAGCAACCCCCCAAACTCCTCTGTACATTTTATACATGTGACAATATGGAAGGGTTTGCATACAGTCAAATCATTCATATTAAATCTAAACAAAATATTTCTGCATACTCTAAAAAGCAATTCATTTCTTCCAGTATGTTTTTCTTCAGTTAGCAATGACTTAAAACAGGTGCTTTTTTCATTCCACATTTTGCAGACAAATGTAAAGAATATTCAGATTAAGCATACTGAATTAAAGTTTACTATTAAATGTCTGCAGCTTCAGCAGTATGGTTGCAGAAACACAGTGTGCCACACCACTGAGTATAGGTAAGATACTACACTTGTTTTAGTGGCGTCTTTGACCAAGAACTGCCTTCTTTTCCTACACAGACATAATTAAAGGAGTTATTTCTTACGCATTTTATGATATAAAAAGTTAGTGAAATTGTAATAAACCCCACCCTGAATCATTGCTCTAGTATTTTGAGGCCCTGAAGCAGACCTGTGATGATGGCACCTGGTCACAGGCCCTTGGATGATGCAGCACTTGACTTATTTCACAGTATCACAGAATGGTTTGGGTTGAAGGGACCTCAAACAAAGCTCATTCAGTTCCAACCTGCTTCCACTAGACCAGGTTGCTCAAAGCCCCATCCAACCTGGCCTTGAAAACTGCCAGGGATGGCAGACTTACCACTTCTTTGGGCAACCTACTCCAGTGCCTCAGCACCCTCACAGTAAAGAGCTTCCTTATATCTAATCTAAATCTACCCTCTTTCAGTTTAAAGCCATTCCCCCTTGTCCTATCACTACATGCCCTTGAGAAAAGGTATTCACAGAAAACAGACATGGCCACGACAGCACCAGGCCCCAAGGGGACACTACCAAGCTGTAATGTCTCTCTCAACCCCTCCCAGGGCCCCATCCTGCCCCCCTGCTCCCTTCCCAGGGCCCCAAGGCCACAAGCAGTCCCCAAGGCCACAGCAGAGCCAGTCTCTAGATCCCCATAGCCCTGTCCTGACCAGCCACAAGCCAACAAAGAGCACCATGAGGTCCACATGTGTTTTTGGCAGGGGTGAATGATGTTCAGCCTTTCTCTTTAGTCTGTATCAGACCCACAAATCAGAAAAGGAAAGCAATCTTCTGAAGACATGGACTTGCATAAGCTGCACAGCTTTTATTCATCGCATTGACAGCAACAGGATTTAGGAAGAAAACACTGCCAGAAGTCAGTCACCAGGGATCTGATTAGACAGAGAGCATTTAACATAATCTCTACTGTGAGCGCATTCTTCTTCCTGTAATTAAATGTCATCACAGATGCAATTATTTAGGGGCATAATTCCACCAATTTAGACACCAAACTACTTCAGCTGCAGGTGGAAAAAGTAAATAAAGGACAGGAATGAAAATGTGGGTGTTGTTATGACTAGAGGCTGGGCTACTAAGCAACTAGAAGTCATAAGAAAAAGCAGGTTATGAGGCAGAACTTCAAAAACTTAAGTAGTGCTCAAAATTATCACACACTAACAGAAATATTTCTGAAAAGTTTGTCCCTTCTGTCCTAAAGAATTACAGGATTATTTTGAAGCCAAAGGATATCCTATCTGTTACTCCAGATGGTTTTTTTGGGAAGCAAAAACACATAGACTTTGTTTATCTCTGTCTACAATATTTAGAAACACTATATTTATTTCTAGTATGTATATTATATTAACATTACATTCATTTGTATCCCCAAAGACAAACCAATGGCATGAAGATCAGAAATTTATGTTTGCAAACTATGACACCCAAAAAACAGGCAAATACGCACATCTTTCTGAGGGACTGCTAACAGAGAAAATTAAAGTCTATGGCTTCTGGGAAAGTCAAAATTCCATGAAGGATTGAAAATTACAGTGGTCTTAGTTATATTCTTTATGTAACTCTGGTTAGGTTATCTACCCATGCAGATGCTGACAGTTTCTGCTCTGAAGAAGTGGTACTTTGAATGGATATGCCCCTCAGAAAAGCAGGTGTGGGTTTTGAAGCCAGAATTTTGGAAGTAAGAGAGGCTAAGCGGAACCCGACTTGAACATCAGTCTCATTCTATCTTGTATCATAAACAGCTGAATTATTTTGGTTTCGGTTTCTTTTCTGAAGTTCACATAGCTTCAGCAATGTTGATCACACTTTTATAAGGCTGTATATTGGTATATTTAGAAGGATGATACGAATGATATTTATATTCCCAAATACTGGAAAGTGACAAAACTATGCGGCAAGAGTAGCCATGCCTCTCCTTGTTTCAGATCAGCTCAGAAGCCACAATGGGCACTAACAACAGAAACAGTTAACAGCTGTCTGGAAAGAACAATACTGAGAAGCAACTGGACATAAATGACTGACTGTGGGAAGAAAGGGAAAGAAAATGTGTTTATTAGGAAAAACTACTAAAATACTGTTTAGTTTTAGTCTTTCTCCACTATATTATCTACACATTACACTGATTAAATTGTTGGCACTCTCTTTTACTGACTTATCTGTCTTCTAACAGTTTTGTAGTTGATTTTCATATTATTTTGTGAGTTCCAATAAGAATTAAAGAACCTTGGATTAACAACCAGAAGTTTTGAGAATACTTCTGAACACACAAAATAAACATTTGTCATTACTCTCACAGCTTTGCAGGAATGGTGGTTTTAATTGGGATTTGAGTAACAGGCAGAAAAAAAAAACCCAGTGTAATTAAACTGTCATGAAACATATGAAATTATATATAATCATGTATAAATGCAATCCTGGGCCTTTCTCCATCCTATTATTAAACAACTATAAACAGCTTCACAGGTAGGTACCTGAGACATATATAAAATATTCACTGATAAAATTCATGTGGAATCACAGCACACTTTCAATAACTTCAATGGAATACACAGAAATTGTTGTAGGCCTTACAGGAACTTCTAAACATCTACCTTCAATACAATATAAAACGATTTTACTATTAACTCAAGTTGCAGGAGGCTGTTTACAACAAAGTGTGACAAAAGTCCCTGAACACCAACTTGTCTCTCTATGGGAATATTTGTTAATAGTACTAAATGGTAAATCCCAGTGAGGATAAAAGAGAAAATATAAAAATGCATCTGAAGGTTATTGTTGTTTGTTCATATAAAAAATAAAATATACTGACAGATTCAATTTCTGAATCATATCTTTCTGGTAATGCAAAGAGAACATCCCTGTATGTATTAAGTGTAATACAACTGAATGTATGCTAAGTGAATACCTGGAATATTTTATTTTATTAATAAAAGTTAATGATGGTGTTGATTTCTCTCTTCAGTTTCTCAGCCCACTCCTTCCCCCCACAGACATGTGCAGTGTATCTACTTCAATGTATTAGCTATCATCACCATGTGTACTTGCACTTGTAATTGAGTTGCTGTATCTAGATTGAGGCACTGTATTTTTTTTTAATGTTGTAGTATTCACTTCAAAAGAAGTATTTTTTTACTTATTATTCTATAAACCACTCTAGTTTTCTTTATTTGCTAAGTGCATGTCACTGGAACAGAAAACAAGTTAGGCAAGTGTACATGACACAAGCAGTGGAAAGCACACCTGAGGCGCACACAGCCCAGAGGCAGTGGCAACCCCCAGAGGCAGTAGCACCTCCTTTGCTTGGAGCTTTGCTCAAAGCCCCATCATAGTGGTCAGGCATATAGGGTGCAATGAGAAAGGGAACAACTGAATTCTGACCCTACTACTCTCATCTGCAAAGCACTGATGAAGGAATTGGTGCACCACCTGTAACTGAAAGCAGTACTGACACAGCTTACAGCCATGCAGGCCCCACAGGGTAAATTACCCCCAATGGGTAAACACATTGTTCCCTACCTTTAAATCCTTTTTGAGAAACTTTGGGGAAGACAGTATCAAAATAGAAGCCATTCCATACAAGAGAAGTAATATTTGCATAAACATTTTTAAAACACTGTATTCATCTTGTTGCTAGAAACATAAAACTCATTAACACCACTCTGATTTTTACATGTGTGGTGAAGTCCTCAAAATATTTAGATGTGATGATATAAATAGAGTGACACCTTGCAGTAAGATGCATTCTTTAATTTAAATGTCTTCTGAAGCTAAACTGTCAAAATGTAAGAAATATTACAAGTTTTGTTACCACAATTTGCTAAAATGCAACCAAAATGGAATGTCATTAATTTATAAAAGTGCCATGAAAATGTAAAAACATCATTGCTTACCACTGCCAAAATTATTTGTACTAGAAACAGTTATGAAAGCAAATAATCACTTACGTAGTTTCAATTTCACTTCTGCATGAAAGACTACACCAAGACACTTGCTGCTTCAGTCTCAGTGAAGGTCTATCTTACAGATGTGAATGGGACATGAGTGCAAGCTTCACACACTGTTAGTCACTGTTTATTCAATTAATTCCATTCAGGTCCTAAATAAATAAATAAACTGAATTATCCTGCATAAAAATAAAAATCATGTAATACTTAAACTCTGTTGAGAATGCTAATTTAATTTTAGACATAGCACCTTTTTGTCCTAACAGTTTTAACTAGAGCATAACTTTTCTCAAAAAGAACATGCAGTTTTATCAAGCTAGAGTAAGCAGCCTCCCTGGAAAATCCATCATGAAGCATTTAATTTCCTAAAGCAAAATGAAATTTGCCTGGTCATTTTTTTTAAGGATTTTCCACTGGACTTACCAGTGGCTCAGTTTATAGGAGAGCCACAATTTGAGTGCCATTAGTATTCTACCTGCCTTAAGAAATAAGGATCTTTTAGGCAAAAATGAAATAAAATCATCCTTGGATAAAAAAGTAACATCCCAGTTTAGGATGTTAGCTGGTATAGTGAGTCCTGCTTTTTTCAACAGTTACACCAAGTCAACAGGTCTTTAAGCAATATGGTCTAATGGAAGGTGTCCCAGCCCTTGGAGGGGGAGGGTGGTTGGAACTAGGTGATGCTTAAGGTCCCTTCCAACCCAAACCATTCTGAGATTCTATGAAATAAGCACCAACCAAATAACCAGTTCGTGGCATGGAAAAGCCCTGCAAACATAACCTTGGTCAACTTAACTCTGTGCAGACTTCCTGCATGACTCTGTCAATAAAGTAATCTAAAACTGGAGACAGAAAATCAGAGGGTAAATCTGTGCTGTGCTATTGCTTTCTCCTGCAGTGACACCCAGGATTTGCCTAGTTGTTGAGACAATGGAGGGCAATGCTAAAGTGTTTCTGAGTGTCATAGGTACCACACAAGTCTCAAGTAGCCCAGGATCCCAGAAGCATGAGATGGCTGAACACCACCTTACACACCTTCTGTGCCCATCTAGGTATCTGGCTAACCAAAGATTTCACTGGTAACACACACAAACATGACCAATTATTTCTGGTCACTTTGTTCAGGTCATACTGATGCTCATCTGGACCAAGAAGAGAGTGTTTCTTTCTGCCACTTCTCATACCTATAGCATACTACTTCTGACATCTACAAGAGCTGCCTGAGCAGTTTTTCTTTTCTGGAAATCCATGTTTAAATGTGGAACTATGGCAGAAAGAGGATAATGTGAGAATCTATGAACTCTCTCTTGGTGTAATGCTTAGAGAATTTTTGTTCGCCACACAAATTCCCATCACAGTGTAACAAATGGGGTATTTTCTGCAAAGGAAAAAAAAAAGCAGTGAAATACCAGCCATATCACGTTGAAAAATCAAGTATATTGAAAAATGTATTTTATTAGCAGCAATGTTTTAATTTTAAATCATGTGCCTGGCACAATATTATACAGAAAACTTTTGTACACATAAATTCTTCACTCAAACAGCAGATAACTAGAAGTTCATGTTGACAATAAAGAACAAAATAAAATATGATTTGTTCATACTACTGTGGAAAAGTAAACATTTCCTTGCAACTACTGTCATAAATCCTCAAAAATGTATAAAATGATCTGACACCAAGAAGCAGTTTTCCTGCAAAATATTACACATCCAGCAAAGTCAGCTTCTTCAACACCATCACTGTTCCCATGTAATCCACAAGAAGTGCAAGTCCAGGATAATATCAAAATTCAGCGTGTTTCCATTTCCCAGCATCATAAATATCAGCTGCTTGTATCAAGGTGCTTATTGCTTATCTAGTATTGATCCTGGCAACATCCAGGATAGTTGATTTTGTCAGTTAATCTCTAATTTTACTTTTAAAATACTCCACAACAGCTCCAGTCCTCAGATCCAAATATCAAAGTGGCTCTAAAGTACCAAAAAAAAATATTTTATTGTAACAAGACCAGGAATTGGATATAGTGATTAAAATTTGATCACAAATCTTTGCATTGAATCTTGTGTATTTCTACTGAAGCGTTAAGAAAAATTAAAAGGTTCCTGGCACAGTTTCTCACTGTAGAGGAATGCAGGTTGGTTTCCTTATTTATTTATTAAAAGGATGAATTTGTTGAAACTGCTTTTTAATCTCACATATTAAAATCATTCTCAAATGAATTTTCTTGGTTGAAATTATGACTAAAATGAGAACACCAGTTTCAGAAGTCTAGATTAGCATATGCTGTGTCAAGTGATGGCACAAGAGAGATATTCTCATATTAGTAATTTATGACTGTACACTTTGATTCATCCCTTTACATTCAGGGACATATATTTTGGAAAAAAATACAACATAAAAAGTGGTCTATTATTTATTTATTTTTAAACTTTATTAAAGTTCATCTGGAATCACAAAGCAGAAAACCCTTAACTTTTATGTCAGTTTTCCGAAGTCACAGGGCCAGAACTGCCTACAGAGTCTCTCTTTAAAGGGCTTTGCTCAGTACTCCTACCAGAAATAGCATTCCTAGATCTTGAGACTGTCAGAAATACGAAACTTTCCTATGTCATGCTTGTGATACTGATTTAATTCTTCATGTCAGCTTGCACTACAACATGATGGATGGAGAGCGATTTGG
Organism: Melopsittacus undulatus; assembly: GCF_012275295.1. Taxonomy (NCBI): domain Eukaryota; kingdom Metazoa; phylum Chordata; class Aves; order Psittaciformes; family Psittaculidae; genus Melopsittacus; species Melopsittacus undulatus. The sequence continues at coordinate 26,014,514 of NC_047533.1, forward strand.
CATGGTCACAGAAGCCACATGCAGGGTGGCTTTCATACCACTCTGCCCTCAGAAGAGCAGTTTATCTGCTGACCCACCAACCCCTCACTTGCATCAAGAATGATGAGCTGAATTTAGCATTCACAGAGCAACTAACACTTCAAAGTATTTTGCGAACATGTTTGTTCCCCATGTTTCAACTGTCAGCCAGGTTTTGTTGTGGATGAGTTTTTTAGGGGGTTTGGTGCTGTGGTTTTGCGAGTTTGGGGGTTTTCTCAAAATTCCATATTGTTTCCTAAAAGTGAATTGCTTCCAACTGCTTATTCCCCACTGATTACAGAATTATTATCACTTGCTTATGACAATTTCCACAGCAACCCATATAATCTCAGACTGCTGTGACTTCAAGTGGAAAATAAGCACCATAAATTCATGCAAATGTCACCTGTTAAAAACTGAAGTAAGAGACAAGGAAAAAGATATTGTCACATGTGATACAGGAATGTCAAAACAGAATGCAAGCCAAAAATTTTTGCATGAAATATTGCTGCATTTTTCTTACAATAAACATGTCAGTTCAGCACAGAGAGCTTCCAGCTAAGCACGATGCTCTCAACACCCATAAGTCAGATTGCATAGCAGATGTTAAACGTAAAATCCATTAAGACCAATTAGATTCTGCAGAAGAAAAAAATAGTAATAGCATGCACAGCAACGCTACATTACACAACAGTACTGAGAGATACAGTGAACCTCAAAAAAAAAAACCCCACAAACACAAACAAACAAGCTTGAAAATGTAAATTATGCTTTCTCCTCACAAAGAAGACCAGCTAACAGAAGGTATGTTACATTGCCTACAGCCTTGTGAAGCAAGGTCTCCTGCCTCCTGGTCTCCTGTCTCCAGCTAGAAGCAACTTTGGTGAAGGCCATCACCTACAGTGCTCCAATAGGTAATTAATCAGTGGTCTCTATGGCAGCACAAGAGTTTAAGCCTCTTTCCCAAACTGCATATGCATTGCATGTCATGTTAACTGACCCAGATCATCTTCATGAATACTAAGGTGATAGCTTCAATATCTAGGAGCCAAGCTATCAAGGGGCAGGGGGGAAATAAGGAAAAGATTATGATATACTCAGTAGACCCTTTTCACTAACACATAAGAATTTACTCCTTTTATTAATTATTAAAAAACAGGATTTATAATGGACACATGGAACAGATCTGTGAGCACTTTTCAGAACTAATCCACCAATACTAGGTGCAGGTTGAATTCTGGCTGTGTAGTAACTGTGTAGACAAATGAAGTTGTCACTGTATACATGACAGCCTGCACACCACTGGGGGCAAAGAACCTAATGTTTTTTTTTGTAGGAATTATGCATAGTAAGAGGAAAGTCTGTCTCTGTACTTGTCAGGACATGCTGCCAAAGGCTGAAGCATTATTTCCTGGTAAGCAGTTTCAAATGACCTCCGGTTCTTCAATCAGAATTAGTTTGCAACAACTAATCCTTCCCTAGATATTAAGGAACTCAAAGAGTAATTAAATATATATGTAACATCCAAGATAAATTTAATCTGCCTGAAGGTTTAATAATATAATTTCTTTTTCTTTTTCTTTTTTTTTTTTAAGTGATATATCATCATTTCAACTCAAAATACTTACTGAAGTTTGAGATATCCTAGAAAAAGACCTCAACCTGAAATCTGTTCCACAAACCATAGATTAAACCTTTGGCCACCAAATATGCCTTAGCAGCTCTAAGAAACATACTCAGCTACTCAGGACCTAAGGAAATGGGTGGAACATATATATCCTAATGTATTTTTCCAAACACTTTGCTACAGAGTTGAACACAAGTCCTGAGAAGAATGGGTGAAAGAGAAGTTTGTGTAATTGCTATAGAGGTACAGACCAACAACTAATACAGTTGCTGGTTGCAGATGCTCATGCTGTGAATAGCAAATGCAAACACAGCTAGAGCTTTTCCAGCAGAACATAACACTAGGTTTCTTCTCTGCTAGCACTAAATTAAGTCTCAGGTGCTGGCCAAAACCAGAACAAGCTCCCTGAAGTTTTTTGTCTTGATAATTTTCCCTGTAAGGCACAGTCCAGAGCTGGACATTCCCCATGAGAGCTCCTGAAATCAGCAACCTCCCAAACAAAACTGGGGTTCATGGGGACATGTGGCAAGGAACAAATTGAAAAGTGATTGCTCTTCTCTGTATATTAAGGTCTGTTTATGTGCGAGGAAAGAATACAATCCAGGCTAATGCTGTTGGAGAGCCTGCAGCCAGTAAGCCTGACCACTCTTCTCACCCCTGATGCAGGCTTCCAAGGTTTGCTCTCCCTTTGATGAATTTTTGTGCAGCAGTCAGGCAAAGTAACAGCAAGCACCCAATGCATCCAGGGCACTTAATGCTCTATCAACAGTCATCATCAATTGGACATTTAAAAACGAAAAAGCAAACAAAACTAAAGCATTACTTCAGGCATTGTTTTTTGCTTGTTTCTCTTCTCATTTTGGTGATTTGTCTCCATATTGCTATGTTTCAGAAAAATATATCTACTCATATGAACATGTAAAAAATTGTTAAACAAAAAAGATTGCTAAACACATAACAAGCAGCCAAAATTAAAATATGCTCCCCATCTTTTCAGCCTACTTTTATCTCCGCCATTTTTGCACTCAGAAGTAAAAAAACCAAAACATACACACCCAAAAAACATTAAACAAAAAGAAAAGAAAAAAGAAAGGTTAAGTGTACTGATTTAAGCAATAACTTTTAGTTATCATAACATTGTAACTTGGAAGACTGAAAATCAAAACAAAAATCATGATGTAGAGCATCAAATTCATCCCTGGCATTATTCCACACAAATCAGTGGTATTACACCAGGGATTAATTTGGAAGACTGGTATGAATTACAGCACTGTTCTATAAAGCAACCACATGCAAAATATAACCTAAAGCATTATAAGCATCACAAATGCACACAAATAATTATGCACCTACGTATCTATTTCTGAGCAAACAGAACCAAGTGTTCACAGTCTTGATATGAAGAAGGAACTTCTACTATTTAGAAAATCATTATGACTATTTTTCTCAAGAAGAAGATTTAATAATCATGTAAAATACTTGATGAAATTCCACCCTGTAGATTGTAAAGCTCCTCTACAACTCAACTTCTACATATCGTAATGAAATATGATTGACAATAAGTTATGCAATTAATCTTCAAAAACTCATTTAATATAGTGTGAAGATTGATTTTTAAGCACTTAAATCTGCTCAGCAAAGGCTGGTCACCACCCACACCATATACAGTAGTGTAAATTATTTAATTAATTTCTCCCCCAACTAGAAACCCTTTCACTTTTCTATCCTTTATTAAATACCATGCTTAGGTTCAGTTTTAGACACTAAACAGGTTGCTTCTGTTTAGCTGCCCTGCTGATGAAATTAGTTAGAGGCTGTATCTCCCACCTCACCACAGCAGCAGGCGGATGCTCTACCAGAGCATCCGTCCTGCGCTCAGGGAGCGTGAGACCACACAGAGGCAGAAGAAAGAAGCGAATGGAGTACAACTCACTCTTCCATAGGCTCAGCTGGCTCTCAAAAATATCTGTTACGTTCAAGCCTGCCTGTGCCTTTCAAAGACAAATCTCAGATAGGGGCTGGTGTTCTCCATCCAGCTGCGGTTCCATTATTCGAAACCACTGCCCAGCCAGTGCCCTACATAGCACTACATACTTTGCCAGATCTAAACTCATTCGTTCTTGCTTGATTTTCCTATTTGCAAGTGATCTGAAACCTTAAAGCCTAACCCCCAGTCAACCAGCGAAGTTGCTTAGGAGCTGTGTACCGGCCACGGAGTGGTTTATTTTCTTTTTTCCATTGTTCCCCCTTTCCCCCCATGTTGGAACCACGCCGTTTCTTGCTCCTCGGGAAGCTGGCCGTGCCCTGGCTGCCCCTTGCCTCACAGAGACCGTGCCCAGGCGCAGTGCGCTCACTCGGGAAGTAAAAGCAACCATAAAATATTAAAACCCTTCCCCGCTCGGGGCTCCGCCGTTCCAGTCTCCCCACTGCCTCCCTGGGTGGGAGCGCCGCAACCCTCCACCGCGGGGCCAGCACTGCGCCCGCCCACAGGAATGGGACCCCCCGCTGCCGCAGGCCCCCGACCCGGCACCGGCGCGACGTCCCCACGCAGAGCCCGACAAGGGCCAGGTAGTGCAGGCGGACGGTTCTTCCCTTGGCACACGCACCAAAAGGTGGGCGCAGCTCCCGCTGCTTCAATGCGCGGGAGAAGCTGGTCCCCCGCCGCGCTCCAGACGGGGCAGTAGGCAGCCCTGTCCCTCCCGCTCCCCAGCGCATGGAATAGAATGTGAACTGTGGCGGTGGCAGCACCGAATGAGGGTGGAGAGGGGGCAGCTCCAGTTCCTCTTGGGCTACATGTTGCTTTAGGACAGCAAGGGTCGGAGTGTAGGGGTGAGGGTGCACTTTTAACTGCACATTACAGTGCACCCTCGCGGGGCCGGGGCGCGGGCGGCACTTACTAAAGAAGATGTACTCGGTGTAGCTGCTCCAGATCTTGTCTTCTCTGTACTGGTTGATGAATGCGGCGGTGCCGGTGGAGTTGCAAGCCACCATGTGGAAGCCCGCCTCGGAGAGCCGGTCGAAGGCTTGCTCTAGGTAGGTGAATTTGAGGTAGAAGCGGGAGGTGTACTTCTCGGGGGGGCGATCGGGGTCGCGGCTCTCGTTAAGGGTCTCCCCGAAGACCTCCTTGGCCAGGGCGATCCTGCCGCACACCATGATGCGGGCGACGCGGCGGAACTTGGCGTCCGCCTGGTTGTCCCGCACCGTGGTGTAGGAGCCGCGGTAGCCCACGGTGAGGAAGCCTGAGCGCTTGTCCAGCGCCGCCCGCTGCAGCCGGTCGCTGCTGCCCTGTGAATTGCTGTCCTCCAGGTCGCTCTGGCAGCCCTCGTCGTTGAGCGAGCTCTGCTTGGTGACCTTGGGCGACAGCAGCTTCACCAGGTCGCCCAGCTGGAAGTACTCGGCCTCCCGCAGGAGCCGCTCCTTCTCGGGGAAGTGCTCGGGCAGCGCCAGCTGCTTGTCCCGCAGGTAATCCAGCACGTACCTGAAGAGGAAGCCGTCGCGGTCGATGAAGAAGCGCGCTCGGCTGTCCCTGGGCAGCTGGCGGGCTGCCGCCGGGCCGCCCCGGCACGGGGAGAACATGGTGGCCAGCGTGCTGTCCGGGACGCTGAGCAGTGTGGAGTGCCTCGTCACGTACACCTGGCCCCCCACGTTCAGCTCCACCACCTCGGGGAACGGCGAGCCCGACGGCCCCGACACCATGTCGCTGATGGGCAGGATGCTGCCGCCCGCCTCCTTCAAAGCCATGGCTGCGAGCGGGCGGCCGCGAAGGAGGGTCTCCCTCCTAAAAAAGCCGGCCTCCCTCCCTCCCCTCTACCCACCCCACCCCTCTCTTCCCTCCCCTCCTTCCCCTCCTCCTTCTCCTCCTTCCACCGCCGAGCCCGGAAGCGCCTGGACGGAGCCGCTGCTCCCGCCGCCCTCCGGAGCGGCCGCGCTGCTCGGCGCCAGCCCTCACCTGCCCCCCTGCGCCCCCTCGCTGCCCCGGTCGCGGGACGGGCTGAGCTGCGCTGTGGGCTGGCACGGCCCGGCCAGGCGCGACCCGCCCCGCCCCGAGCTCTGCCCTTGCCCCTACCCGCGCTCCGCCCGGCGGTGGAGCCGCGGGGACCTGCAACCGCGCTGGGCTCACGGCCGAGCGGCCGCCAGAGCCGGCTGCCGTTTGGAGAAGCGCTGCCAGGCCCGGCCCAGGGAAGAGCCAAGCCCCTACCCCGGCTCCTCCCCCCTCCTCGGCTGGATGGCTTTTTTGGTTCGCTTTGGCTTTTTTATTTGTTTTCCGCCTGAAAACCTTCCAGCCTCCCCCAGATCCGTCTGCCTCCCTTACACTGTCACTCCGGTTGGCACTCGCAGGGTGCTAGAGTGAAGAATGATGTTCGTCCTTCCAAAAGTAGTGTTCTTCTAGACGCACATGATAGCATTTTTCACCATCTTCCATATATGAGCATACTCTTACCGTTGGGGTGGGGGGGGGGGGGGAGGGAATTTAATTGAGGACACAAAAGAAAACCGCATTTACTGTGCTGATGATACAAATGTACCCTCTTGCCTTGGTGGGACACAAATGCTGCGTTTGATGTCCTACTGCTTTGCTGGGGCACAGCACACTGAGATCTTGATTTTGAGAGAAGCTTAATGTGCACTCTAGTTTGACGGTGGAATTGGGGTGATTCAGAGCAGAAAAAGTCAGCTGCCATTAGGATCCAGATGTCAGATATAGATTTTGATTTGGAACACATTAGCGTCTGGATTCTTGGCCGTAAAGCAACTAAATTTGTACTCTGTTTAAGCAGTAATTTTTTAAAATTTGTATTATTTTTAGGCAGAGCCACAGCTAACCTACATCCAGATTTCTGATGATTGTACTTTCAGGCTTTGCTGCTGGAATGTATCGGAGCACAGACTTGTGCACATGTGTCAGATGAGAGGTGTGCAATTGCTCATGCCAACAAAAAGAGAGGCCTAAACCTGAGTGCGTTTCTCTGACTACCAGTGCCAGGTCTAAGTGTGACTCTGTTTGCTGGGTGGTTCATGCATGGGAATGCTTTAGGTTTTGTTTCATTTAAACAAGGGTCACTTCAGCCCTGGGGGTAAAAGCCATCAGTTTGCAGGCAGATAGAGCTGCAGCTTTTTCCTTCTCACTAGTGCTTGGAGATCAAGAAAACCAGTTATCCAAAGCTTAGTCACATTCTTTAAAATACTTTTGTAGACTTATCACTTTTAAAGCAGTAACACAGACATCTTCACATCACCTCATCCCACCAATCTGACATACCTTTTTCAAGGTGGGATGAACCAGTCTCTGGTCCTACCTTCCTCCCTCCATTCACCATAAACAACCCCTAAATCTACGTTGAGAGAGAGCTCCTAGCTTTTACATGGCTAGTACTAAGGGAAGCACATCCACCACCCACCCATCGGGCGGGGAGTGCTGGGAAGACTGAGCAAAGACTCCTAGAAACTAGATGTGTTTTGTTCAAACCTAAAGAATTATGTGGGAGTGAAAGGCCTTGTAGCAGAGAACAAATGTGCAGGAAAGATTTCTGCAGTGCCCCTTCTTGCCTATTTACTGAAACTGATTAATAGTTTTGAAAAAGGGGATGACTGTAAGTAACTAAGTAACATTCTTTCTCTTTCCTTGGTTATTTCACCTGAAATGCTCTTAAGGTCAGAAAAACCACTCAGTCTGCTAGGCAACAAGAAAGCAGGGCATTGTTTTTTATTGACCATTTTGTCATGCATTTCTTTACATTCAAATCCTTAAAACACAAGGAGACAGTTTTCATTGTTTTGGTCTTGCCTGTAGGGAATATTGTTTTTCCCAGGGGCTCATTTGAGATTTTTTTGCTAATTTCATGTCCACTCTCTTCTGTCCAATATGGAATAGTAATTTAACCATATCTAAGACAATTCATGCCAGAGCACTACATGGCTCATAACACCACATTATAGAATCATAGAATCATAGAATAGTTAGAGTTGGAAAGGACCTCAAGATCATCTAGTTCCAACCCCCCTGCCATGGGCAGGGACACTTCACAATAAACCATATCACCCAAGGCTTCATCCAACCTGGTCTTGAACACCGCCAGGGATGGAGCATTCACAACCTCCCTGGGCAACCCATTCCAGTACCTCACCACCCTCACAGTAAAGAATTTCTTCCTTATATCCAGTCTAAACCTCTGCTGTTTAAGTTTCAACCCATTACCCTTTGTCCTACCACTACAGTCCCTAATGAATAGTCCCTCCCCAGCATCCCTGTAGGCCCCCTTCAGATACTGGAAGGCTGCTATGAGGTCTCCACGCAGCCTTCTCTTCTCCAGGCTGAACAGCCCCAACTTTCTCAGCCTGTCTTCATATGGGAGGTGCTCCAGTCCCCTGATCATCCATGTGGCCCTCCTCTGGACTTGTTCCAACAGTTCCATGTCCTTTCTATGTTGAGGACACCAGAACTGCACACAATACTCCCAAGTGAGGTCTCACGAGAGCAGAGTAGAGGGGCAGGATGACCTCCTTCGACCTGCTGGTCACGCTCCCCTTGATGCAGCCCAGGATACGGTTGGCTTTCTGGGCTGTGAGTGCACACTGCTGGCTCATGTTCATTTTCTCATCGACCAACACCCCCAAGTCCTTCTCCGCAGGGCTGCTCTGAATTTCCTTTTTGTCCAGCCGGTAGCTGTGCCTGGGATTGCTCTGACCCAGGTGTAGGACCTTGCACTTGTCATGGTTAAACTTCATGAGGTTGGCATCAGCCCACCTCACAAGTGTGTCGAGGTCCCTCTGGATGGCATTCCTTCCCTCTAGCGTATCAACAGAACCACACAGCTTGGTGTCATCAGCAAACTTGCTGAGGGTGCACTCAATTCCATTGTCCATGTCAGCGACAAAGATATTAAACAAGACCGGTCCCAGCACTGATCCCTGAGGAACACCACTTGTTACTGGTCTCCAGCCGGACATTGAACTGTTGACCACAACTCTTTGAGTGCGACCATCCAGCCAGTTCTTTATCCACCAAGTGGTTCACCTATCAAATTGATGTCTCTCCAATTTAGAGACAAGGATATCGTGTGGGACAGTCTTGAGCTCTTTGAACAAGTCCAGGTAGATGACATCAACTGCTCTACCCCTGTCCATCTGTTCCGTAGCCCCATCATAGAAGGCCACCAAATTGGTCAGGCAGGATTTCCCCTTGTGAAGCCATGCTGGCTGTCACCAAGCACCTTGTTGTTTTTCATGTGCCTTATCATGTCTTCCAGGAGAATCTGCTCACAGATTTTGCCAGGCACAGAGATGAGACTGACTGGTCTGTAGTTATCATTGTGGGCTACTGCCATACCCAGTGCAGTGCCACTAAACAGAGGACAATTCAATTTCTTTCTCATGTGCAGAAGCCTGTGACTGCAACAGAACCATGCCTTAAACCTTCTCTCTAGAGGCTTGTGTTTATAAGGATATGTAATGTAAGGATATGTATCTTGACAAATGTTACAGCGAGATCATTTACCACACAGGATTGCCCAAGTTTGGCAGGTTGTGTAGAAGTCATGCATAAAATAAATGTTAATATATTTCTTCCCAGTATTATCAGGGAAAGAAGGGAGAATCAGTGCTTCATTCTTTCTAGGCTCAACAGCCATTGCCTGAAGCACTGGAAAAATCCTTATACCAAATACTTGCAGTCACTTCTTTATTAAGCTTCTGTATGCTGCCTCTTATTTGGTCAGCTCATGGTTTCCTCTCTAAATAAGTATATGCTGGGCCCAGCAATGTCTTTGGGTTGATGGAAAAGGCTCTTATAAATTCCAAAAATAATTTTTCATGAGAATGGGCAGAGAGAACATATTTGTGCTCTGTGGGGTAAGAAATATCTTCCTACACGCTTACATTATACATAGTGCAACAGCATCCTGCAGTGCCATTTGAGTGAAGTCTAAGGCCAGTACAATGGAAATAAGTAAAACTGCAAGTACATAAGTAAATATCCTTAAGGCTTAGGTATATGAGGGTTTCTGATGCTTAAAGCAGAATAAAAAAAATGCAGGAGAAAGTCTGCCGTGATTTGTCTCCGTATTTGTGGGAGTGTTTTGAGATAGGGCTGAAGACTTCATGTAAGGGAGAATTTCTTTCAGAGATTTCCTTAGGCAGGCAGAGTGGTGAAAGCAGGCAACAACACCACCCCCTTGAAAGCAGCCTGGAGGGGCACAAGGCAGGATGTGTTTCTCAGCAAAAATCTTTTCACTGTAGTTCTTTCTGCTTTGGAGTTAGTCAGTGTGCTGGTTTAACCCTGCTACATGGGGAGAGACATTTTAGGAGAGCCTGTTGTGATAGGACGAGGGGAGATTCAGGCTGGATGTGAGGAAAAACCTCTTTATGATGAGGGTGGTAAAATACTCGAACAGGTTGCCCAGGGAAGTGTAGACGTGCCATCCTCAAGGCCAGGTTGGGTATGGTTCTGGGCAATCTGATCTAGATGGAAATGTCCCTGCTCACTGCAAGGGGAGTCAGTTAGACTAGATGACCTTTGAAGGTCCCTTCCAACCCAAACTATTTGATGATTCTATTATTCTAGACATTGGAGAGGATTGTGGTGAGAGAGGGGGAAACAACAGAAAGGAGTGTCAGGAAGATCATCCAGACTACATCATGTAGATCAACCAGGGCATCCTTATGAAGAAATCATGTAGATAAAACACATTTACTGCTACTGAGACTGTCCAGTTCTGGAATGGAAATTAGGATATCAGGAATTAGTACATTTAGTTGGCTTATTGCTCTGTTAGGTTTTGAGCTGATACACTCAGCAAAAGGTTACTTTCTTACATTTTAAAAATGTTTCGGTAATGTCTTGTGATATTGTATTTGGTAAAAACTCTTAAATAAAACATTTGGAGTTTCTGACAAGGAGAGAGGTGGAAGTGAAAGTTTTCTTCACAAGAGACTTGTTTTAAAGAAGCACTTCCGCAATATTAAGAAAAGTGTTTGCTAATAGATGATTCCTGCAATTAGCAGTCTTATTTTTTTTTATATCATTGAATAGCACAAAAGGAAGGATACAAAACCACTTTTCAAACTGAATTGCACAATACATCTTATTTGTCTACTGAAAATTAACAAAAAAGTAGGGGATAATGTGTAGGAGAAGAGCAAACACTGAAATCAGACACTTAATTGGAAGTTCTTACAGAACTATGAAAATTCCATAATCCCAGCAAGTTAATAAATTAGGTGAACTAGTAGGGTGAAGATTTTTCTGGCAGAATCCCAGTGAAGTTAAAGGGAATTTTCCTTTGTCCTGAATTGCAGGATCAGGCAGGAAGAGCAGTTCATCATGCAGAAAAAGTTCCAGCTGATTACTATGAGCAGGTCTGCAATAATTACTGAAATCATCTAATAAGCATTTAAGATGATTATGTTGTCTTTCAAAAAGTCATCAGCCCAAGAAATGACATTAAAATTCTAGACAAGAATGTGACAAACTGCCAGCAGAATCATATTTCTAACACTGCTGTACTCTGGTTCAGGAAGCCCTAGGAGTCTTGGCCACTTTCCTGATTCACTCCTTTTGGTTGTCATTTCTGTCACTTTCTTGGTTATTAATATTTTCCTATTAAGAATGCTTAGATCATACTAGTTCCCTTACATCTTATTCTCTGATGACAACAAAGCATCTTTCCAAAAGAAATGTCTTTTCTAAAGACACTGAGCTTGTCAATTTTCCATCCACCTAACAGTCATAACCTCAATATATATGTTACATTTGTTCCTTATTAGCTGTTCTCCATACGACACTTTCCTTCTAGTCTCAATATTCATATTTTTTAAACTTGAAAGATATTTTAATGGAACACTGCTTTGTTCCAAAATGATTGGAACTCTGTCCTACAAGGATTTAGAAATGTATTTATTTATGTAATTAATTCTCAGAGTTAAACAGAAGCACTCGTATATGTCAAGTTAGTACTGTGGGAATTTGTACATTCGGGACCTTAACACCACTGTATACATTTAGATTAATATTATAGATTATTTAGTTGCACTGCTGGAACTAAGAGCAGAAGAAATTAGTCTGCACACTTGATTCCGAGAATGTAGGAACTTTCTTTCCACAGTCCATAGAAATACATACCTCTAAGTTGCATTCGAAACATAGCAAGTAGTTATTAAGGTTTCAAAGATTATGTATTCCCAGGGAAAAAAAAGTTTGGTAAGAAGTTTTGTCAGATTAATCAAAAAAGAATTTAGCAAGTTTTGTTTCCCAAAGACTAGAAGTTTCTGATGCTAATAGCTAATTACTACATTTTCTGACAGTATTTACAGAGGTTACCACATGAAGTCAGCTCCATCATACTCTAGCTGAAACGTTTTGTTTCAGTTATTTGTGGCGACAGCTGCATTAGCTTTATCCAATGAGTTCTTTGGGTCCAGAGTCATTTGTGAAAGTTAAAATAAAGCCTGTTCTTTCACACTATAGCTGTTTGGAGTATCTCCTACATTATGCTATAATGCAAGAGCAAAAACAAAGCAGGAATTACAAGCCAGTCTAGGTTTATTAAAATATTCAAATTATGTTGTTTTATCCAAACATACAGGAGAATAATTTGATATTCTATGTTATTGAATTTGTTCCGTTAAGAATGCACAATTTCTTTTTCATCATTAAGATTGTTGCTTAGAATTAGCATTTCCAAAGTACTTGGGCTCATAGGTCCATTTTAGGGCTAATGTGTCTTCTATGTGAATTTGCACTAACTTAAGTCTAACTAAGTTCTGACTTCAGTGTATCAAACTCTACATTTAGCATGTTCTGGACATAAACACCCCCATAGTAAGAATCTGTTAGCATTCTGTTAATTAGGCCTAATAGACTGAACAGTTATGCAAGTGTGTCTCCAGTATGGCAATGACATTTTTGTCACTTTTTCTCAGTGTAGGCTGTATTTAGCATTTGAATGTACTATTTTTTATCTTCTTCATTCATTTATCCTTTAAAAAAAATCTTTTATATGTTGATCAGTGTGAAGTAATCTGCATAGAAATACTGCGTATTGATGTTCTGCTCAGCTGCGTATTTCTTTTTATTCTCAAGCAGCAGTTTTCCAGATTCTGCTAAAATGAACAGCTTAACAAGACACACATATATATCTGGCACCATACTGTTTCATTATAGCGGTTATGTTATATTTCTCTAACACCTGGCTCCTGACTATTAAAGCATATAGTATGGACACTTGTGATGGCAGCAGATTTTATGTAATTATGCACCTTTTCGCTGTCACCAGAGCAGGGAATCTCATATACTCTCACTGCCACTTCTTTATGAACCTAAATTGAATCAAATCCGGAAACCTCAGGTACTGATAGAACATAGGTGTATTAGTGCATACTTCTGCTGGAGCAGCTACAGTATGACTGTAAGTGTTCTGCCAATAAAGATTTTGCTTTTCCTGTATTCTGATAGAGTCTACATAATCACAGCTCCCTTTGGCTTCAGCTTGTGTTTGTGGTATTCAGGAGTTCTGATAAGTAGGCACTTAATGTCTGAGTGGGTATATATCTACAGTCTAGCACAAGGAAATTAATGCAGCAGTGCTTATTTCAGGAACTCCCTACAGTAGTACAAATTATGGCTTCACTAAATTCAGTATAGATTTTTCCTGTTTGTTGTAGGTTATCTAATATTGCAATGGATCATCATAACATTTTTTTTCCTTCATTAAGGGAGAAAATATAAGAGAAAATATAATACACAATAATTTCTCAGTATAAGATTATGCTTGATTTTTTAAATGTGCAAAACCAAGAAATGTGATGTTTCTGGTAATGTCCTAATTTGCTATATTGTATGTCAACATTTCTGTTGACTATGTGAAAAAGAAAAAGGAAATGTTGGGCATGGATCTGATTCTGCAAAACATGGTCAGATCTATAACAGAATATACAAGAGCATGTCCTGATTCACTGAAATTAATATGAGTGAAATGCCTAAACAGGAGGTAAGTGCTTCAATACCATATTGGCACTGGACATATAAACACTTTTGCAGCTTTTGAAGAGCCCCATTGGCTATGATGAGAGTACTGATCAATGTAAAAATATTCACATGCAATGCAGGATCGGAACTTGTAGTAAGTCTTTGCTTCTTTGTCAGTTATACTGATATTTCCTTACTATGAAACAATATTTATGTACAGCATAAAGTAATAAGTCATAATGCTTTAGAGCTTAATGTCTACTCAGTTCATTCAGCAAGAGAAAAATATCATAGTGAAATATGAATATTTGTTTGTAACTTCCATATATTTTTTCTTCTTTCTTTGAGTATATGGCATTTTATTCCTGATGTTGCATTGAAGAACCAAATCAGACTATAAAGATGGAATTTCTTTGTCATGCAGGAGGCTGCATTCACAAAAGAAAGCTGCAAAAGGTATTATAAATTAATGATAGTTTTAAAAGCAAAATTATAAAAGTGACAAGATTACAAAGAAGAGTAAATTAACACATGTGAATGTGAAAGTCAGTAGTAAGTACTAATAACAATGTGCATTTGATTTTGCAGCAAACCAAATTGTTGTCACTATCAAAATAGTATTAATAAAAGCCATAAAGGAAAAAGAATCAAGTAAAATTTTTTGCGGTGGTTGCTCAAAAGGATTTAGATACAGCTGCCTCCCATGTCTGAGAAGTTAACAACAACAATGACAAAAAAAGTCAGGATTTTTACAGCTATGAGAGAAAATAGAAAATAACAGACGTATGAACACGTAACACCATAAAAGGTATATTCTGGATGAAACGCTCTAGCAGGCTATTTTCTCTTACTGTCATATTGATAGCTTATAACTGTTTTGTGTTGTGATTGACAGACATCTTTTTTGTAAGGAACATAGTAGCAGGCATATATATATATATATATTCTTTATATTATTTATTTATATTATTTATATATGTATATATATTTTTATATATATATAAATAATATATATGTATATATATGTAATATACATGTATATATGTGTGTGTATATATGTATATATGTGTAATATATATGTATATATATGTATTTATATTATTTATATATGTATATATATTCTTTACATTAAAGTATGTGATGTAAAATGTAAAATGCATGACTTGACTTGTACATAACCATTTCACTGTTACAAGGTTTTTCTATCAAAATAGGCAATTTTATTATATACATATATATACACACTTAAGATATTAAGACACCCAACTGTTCTGCCTACTGTGAATTACTCCTTTGATTTCTGCTGACCGTCTCTGATTTAATATATTGAACTGGGGAGAAAATTATTACTTCTGGAAATTATCTGGGTGCATCAGTAATGCAGGAGTTTTTTTGTATTTTTCTGTTAGAAGAACATATTCTGATCAATAAGGTAGTATCTTGCAGTCACCTGAACCTATGCAAGCATACCCAAATCTTTTCTAATGTGGCCTCTAAAATGTACATGGAAAATATGTAAACAAAAAGATAGAGTAAATGCTAACAGGAAAATGTTTGGTTTTGGTTTTGGCTTTGAGATCGGAATGTGCTATATAAAAGATGAATGGGGAATTTGTAGACATTAATATACAGTAATGTAAGTTACATAATAAAAGGTTATTAAAATGCCTATGTAAAAATGTAAAGGAGTCTAACAAAGTAGGAAGGAGAATGAGAGACCTAGTCCTTTTAAGTAGGATATTATGGGCATAACTTAAATCTGGATCAAAGATTACATTAACTGGGCTATTGACAATAAAAGATACAGATTAGATGAAGACAACGGAAATGTGAAATAGGAAGTGTGTGAAATGGGAAGCCTGCACTTTCATAACAAACACAGCCCTTAGGAGTGAGGCTACTTCATTCCCTTTTGCTTTGCAAAGTACTTGGTGAAAAGACAAGGTGTGATACCAGCTTATATTAGTCAGCAAATTCAACATGGAGAGGAGATGTTTGGGTTTTCCTTCCAGCTGGTCCACTCTGTGCTACGAGAAAAGGCAGATGGGAGTAAAAGGGTTTCTTTCTTCATGCTTTCCCACTGCAGGTGTTTGTATGAGCATCAATTTCCTTGCTCCTTGAGTGAAGAACAGTGGCAACCTGATCATTCCTAAGGCTGCAGTGTCACCCAAGGTTGAATTTTAACTGGCCTTGGAGAATGAACTACTTACAGAAATACGCTATATTTTGCCTTCTTCAAAATCATCTCAAGTGTGAAATGACTGAGCAAATGAGAAGGCATATGGAAAGGTCGGGAGAGCTGTAGGAGTAATGGGAAATTTTCTTAATCTCGACATAGATTTGAGAGAATTGAGTGAAAGAAATGAAGCAGGTAGTATATATGT
Source organism: Melopsittacus undulatus (assembly GCF_012275295.1). NCBI lineage: Eukaryota > Metazoa > Chordata > Aves > Psittaciformes > Psittaculidae > Melopsittacus > Melopsittacus undulatus. The sequence continues at coordinate 26,030,505 of NC_047533.1, forward strand.
GGAGATAAACACAATCACTATTTTCTACATAGTAAGTTACAAAACACTTTTAGCACAAATACTGCTGAGAGTGACAAACCCCACAAATAAGAAAAGTAAGTACGGAGGATATCAAGCATAAACCTGAGATTAAAAGTTAATAATAGAGGTGAAACAAACTTCTGCTATTAAACATCAGACCAAAGTGTTTCAGGAACTGATAACTAAAATCCAATGGATTGAGGTACTATGAAATACAAAGAGATTTCGATACAACTGTTGAACATACTAAAGGTATTTAGTACTTCAAGCAGGTAATAAATGTTATATAAACACTTATACATAAAGTACTAATAAAGTATTAACACAGAATTAAGAACATGGCAAATGAATTTTGGATTTGACTAATAAACTTTAACATTGGTTTCAGCTTTATGAAGTGTACTTCCGGTCTTGTTTAATATCTTTGTCACTGACATGGACAATGGAATTGAGTGTGCCCTCAGCAAGTTTGCCGATGACACCAAGCTGTGTGGTTCTGTTGATACGCTAGAGGGAAGGAATGCCATCCAGAGGGACCTCGACACACTTGTGAGGTGGGCTGATGCCAACCTCATGAAGTTTAACCATGACAAGTGCAAGGTCCTACACCTGGGTCAGAGCAATCCCAGGCACAGCTACAGGTTGGGCAAAAAGGAAATTCATGGTAGTCCTGCGGAGAAGGACTTGGGGGTGTTAGTCAATGAGAAAATGAACATGAGCCAGCAGTGTGCACTCACAGCCCAGAAAGCCAACCATATCCTGGGCTGCATCAAAAGGAGTGTGACCAGCAGGTCGAAGGAGGTGATCCTGCCCCTCTACTCTGCTCTCGTGAGACCTCACTTGGAGCATTGTGTGCAGTTCTGGTGTTCTCAACATAGAAAGGACATGGAACTGTTGGAACAAGTCCAGAGGAGGGCCACGAGGATGATCAGGGGACTGGAGCACCTCCCATATGAAGACAGGCTGAGGAAGTTGTGGCTGTTCAGCCTGGAGAAGAGAAGGCTGCGTGGAGACCTCATAGCAGCCTTCCAGTATCTGAAGGGGGCCTACAGGGATGCTGGTGAGGGACTATTCATTAGGGACTGTAGTGATAGGACAAAGGGTAACGGGTTAAAACTTAAACAGCAGAGGTTTAGACTGGATATAAGGAAGAAATTCTTTACTGTGAGGTTGGTGAGGTACTGGAATGGGTTGCCCAGGGAGGTTGTGAATACTCCATCCCTGGCAGTGTTCAAGACCAGGTTGGATGAAGCCTTGGGTGATATGGTTTATTGTGAGGTGTCCCTGCCCATGGCAGGGGGGTTGGAACTAGATGATCTTGAGGTCCTTTCCAACCCTAACTATTCTATGATTCTATGATTCTATGAAACATGACGGGTGTTTCTCATTTTTCCATCTGCTGGAAATTTAAGGATTATATTCCTAAAACCTACAAAACATTCAAATCTTCAAACTGACTTTTTTTGTACTTCATGTATTCATTAATTGTATATGTTGCAAATACGTTTTAGACCTCTGGTTGGCAGCTTGTGTTGTGACAGCTCTTGGTCACCAAAAGGTGACTAAGAAAAGCAGAATTAATACCATGAGGTTGAAGTTTACTATGTAAATCTTGCAGGGGATGCTAATGAAAAAAAGTTGAAATCACCACCTTAGCTAAATATAAGATCTGTTTTCCTTCATGCATTTAATAGCATGGAAGTCACCTTCAAAGAAGGCACCTCTGTGTTCCACGGACCTATAAGAATAACCATGTGGAGACAGAAAAGGAGAATGCAGTAGAATAGGACAGCAGAAGAGAAATTTATCTCTTAGAGACTTAAAAAGCAAAGTAACTGAGTGAAAAGCTAGCTTCCCTGAAATCAGCTGTAAAACTCTCATCTAACCTGATATGATTTTGCCTGGGGAATCTAGAATGTATCTCAACTAGAACTCTGATTTAAAAAGAAAAAATAAAAAACAAACCCCCAAGTAGACAAATTCATAGTTATTATAATGTGGCACAATAATTTAAAGACTTTAACCCTAATATGAAATAGCTTGCTTCCTCATCCTCAGCGTTTTCTAGACCAACGCTGGCTTGAGGGGATTTGTTACACTTGAATGAAATATGTGAAACAAAAAGCTCAATGAATCATGCAAAAAAGCAGTGAAAGTGCTAGGAGGGTGAGAGATTGTTAGAGAATTAAATAGAAGCAAGAGTTGTAAGGAACAATTTTTTGAACAAGTAGAAATATCACTTGAAACAAAAATCTCCAGCTCTACAAAAATATACTCTAGAGACTGTAGGGAAAACTAATTTTAAGTGCTATTTTTCTGTGTCTTGTTTTTATAGAGGTTTATATCTGATCTATAGCTATTAATGATGAAATCCTTCCATTTTAAGAACCAGTACTGGGCCTGTGTACTCCTTAAATCTCACTTAAACCTTCCAAATTGGGTGTGAGAAAATAAAATGCTGTGCACTGCTGTGAATAATGTCATAGAGCACACTTTCCAGTTTTTATAATGAGATTGAAATACAAGTCATTTTTTCTTCAAATGAGCAGTGAAATACTCTCACTATGGGTCAACAATGCTCCATTGTTTTCTTATCACCTGCATGCTTTAGGCAAATATTTCATATTCAGTTGTTATACTGCATAGGCTCCTTGTACAAAGACTTATTTGAGTTAGGTTACATTTATATTCAAAGGACAAGTCATAATTCATTTTTTGAAAGATTCTTTGATAGTGCTAAATAGCCTGATTAGAAATATATCATTATGGTACATTATGTAAACCAAATCTTTATGAGGTAGCATTCAGACTGCCTTTAATGTTTATCTTCAGTGATATCCAGAAACGAAGACCGAAGCCAAACCTGGTCATGCTGAGAATGGAAATTTGAAAAGTCTTTTTCATTTATAATAAACACACACAGCTGGGAGCACAGCTGCTAACTAGGGAGCCAAAGCTCTAGATTCATTCTACCTGGGAGGGTCTAATTACAAAACCACCTAGACTGACTCAAAACTGCAAATGCAGGGTTAGGATTAATTTAGGCATGGACCCAAATTCTGTTGGCAAAAGGCATCTAAACCAACATTTTATCACAGTGTTGATACTTTAGACAGTAATATAAATCCAAAGAGCTGCTAAATGAAACTGAAGTGATGCACTTCCAGGGGTGTTTGGCTTCAAAATTCTAACTGACCCAGTTTGGCTGATCTCCTTTTACAGAGCCATTTGCAAAAAAATCAACCAAGCAAACAAAGAAAAAAACCAAACAAACAAGCAAAAGGAAAAAACACCACCAACCCAATCCACAGACTTTCCTCAAAATTGAAAGTTTAACACTTAAACAGAAAAATAGCCCTTTTCAGCCCAACTTATCTAGCAGATCTCGTTAAATGGACATTTAGAAAATCAGGTAGTAAAGTTCTATATATGTGCCCATCTTCCTTATTCTTGTTATAAAAAAAAATGTTATGATAAACTAGGAAGAAAAATTGTCTTCGCTATATTTAGATATTCTTGCAACTGTAGTGTAATTTCCTGGATTTTGAGAGATTTCAAGATAGGGAAAAAAAGAATTTATAAAAAAATAAAAAGTTAATTTAATTAGTGTCAAGTGAGATGCCAACAAACATGGATCAGTTGTTCCAATAGGAGGACTCCTATTCCAGAAGTATGCAGAAGGTTTCCTTTGTTTTGTGTGCATCAATAACTATGTTTATTTATAATCATAGAATAGTTAGGGTTGGAAAGGACCTTAAGATCATCTAGTTCCAACCCCCCTGCCATGGGCAGGGACACTTCACAATAAACCATATCACCCAAGGCTTCATCCAGCCTGGCCTTGAACACCGCCAGGGATGGAGCATTCACAACCTCCCTGGGCAACCCATTCCAGTGCCTCACCAACCTCACAGTAAAGAATTTCTTCCTTATATTCAGTCTAAACCTCTGCAGTTTAAGTTTCAACCCATTACCCCTTGTCCTATCACTACAGCCCTAATGAATAGTCCCTCCCCAGCATCCCTGTAGGCCCCCTTCAGATACTGGAAGGCTGCTATGAATGCAGCCTTCTCTTCTCCAGGCTGAACAGCCCCAACTTTCTCAGCCTGTCTTCATATGGGAGGTGCTCCAGTCCCCTGATCATCCTCGTGGTCCTCCTCTGGATTTGTTCCAACAGTTCCATGTCCTTTTTATGTTGAGGACACCAGAACTGCACACAATACTCCAGGTGAGGTCTCACGAGAGCAGAGTAGAGGGGCAGGATCACCTCCTTCGACCTGCTGGTCACGCTTCTTTTGATGCAGCCCAGAATATGGTTGGCTTTCTGTGCTGTGAGCGCACACTGCCAGAAATGGCCAGACTTTGTCAAGCCCCTTTCTTCCATGAAATTTAATCCTGAAAATTTTGTCAATCACGTACATTTTATCATAGGATTTTGCCATAGGGCTTAATATCTGACAATTATATCTGTATTTTGAATGGTCTTAGTCTTCCAGGTTTGCTGATTAGATTACTCCATTTTATCTTTCCCCTTTCTGTCCATTTCTTCCTATCTTTTTTTTTTTAAGCAATTTCATAGTGTAGGATTCCCATAAACACTTCAAATTAAAAGGCTTAATTATTGTACATATGTTGCACTGTACAAAAGAGAATAGATAAACCAATTAAAGATCAAATGTGGCATTTAAAGATAATAATAACTGAATGCATTTTGTCCAATGAGGCGATTCTGCATGCATGCTCAATATATCTGTGAATGTTCAACTAGCAGGTGATGAATGAATGATGAAAGATGGTAACCAACAGGAAGATTCATGATATAATGCACAAGAAGATCCTTTCCACATTTTCCCTGGTTCCTGCCTTACCTGTTCTCCCATTCTGCAATGTTCTGCACCTGTTACTCTCCCCTTACTGTCTGTCTCTCTTCTTCAAGTATCAGGTACCACCCGCTTTTCTACGGAAGTGTCAGGAGACCTTCTATAGGAGCAATAGGTGTAAATGCTATTTTCCTTGCTTATTTGCTTCAAGAATTGGAGGAAATATCTTTAAGGAAAGTAAATCCTTTATCTGCCTTTCTGCCTCCTTTTGGACCTGCATCACAGACGAAAGCAAGAAAGGACAGACAGTTGCCTCAGAGAAGAAAATTAAAAAAAAATATCTTTTCTTAGCATGATTAAGGATTAATTTGGCATTTCACCAAACAGTGAGGCATGTAAAATTTTACAGAGGAAGTGGGGAGATTTCTGCTTTCTTTATCCCTTGAAGCATTTTAATCACTCCTGAGTTTAACTTCAGCAGTCTGAAGATTCGTTGTGTGACAGAAGTCTTGTAGGACTTCACAAAGTGCCATTGTCCACACCACCAAACCCCTGCATGACATGTAGTGTGCTTTTCATGCACTTTATTCATGTGCAGCTACACAAGTACATCACATTCAGACAAGCTAAGGCAAGGTTTGGATGCTAGAGCTCTGTTTAAATGAGATTTGGATACCTCTAATAACTACAAATCAGGTTCAAAAGATAGGTTGATCCACATTGATTTTTGGTACAGGGATTTATAGTCACTATGGTTTTGAAAAATGGACAGAACTAAAATATGTCTTAATATGTCTGAAGTGCTTATGGTCTTCTCCTTCATGTTCCATTGTAAGGTCATGGAAAACAATAGCAACAGGTTAGGCATCTGTCTTTCAGACAATTTAAAACCTCCACTCTTAGCCTCTCCACTCACTTACAATTTCCCTTTCATCCAGAATCAGAGTTGAAGTCTAGATATTTTTCAGATTCATGCATTTATGATTAAAGGATAAAATTCCTTCTTGCAGTCTGCTTCCCAGTGTGTTGCTCCTTCATTAGAGTTACCAAGAAAATAATTTTCTCAAACATGGCATTAACAGCAGCTATGCCTGATCTTCCCATTTTTGCAAAAAAACCCATAGCATTTGGGAATACATTCCTGCAGCTGCCTTGTCTGCTTGTTTTGGGAGCTCTTTGTGGCCTGGTCTGGACACCACTCTGTGAATGAGCACCCACAGACTCAAGCAGGTCTGATGAACAGCCTGGAAGTGAAATGGAAACAGTTAAATGGACAACATTATTTGCTCTTCTTAGTTTTCAACCATTAGATGACATTACAAGAGGGTCAGGACTCAAGAGCGGATGCTGACTTATGAGAATGCAAGGCACAGACTGCATATGCATTTGAAAGTGTGTTGTGTAGGATCAGAGGATAAAAGCAAGTTTAATCATTTTTATTAAACAGCTTCAAATCTGCTTCTTATAAGGGGTTCTATTATCTTCTTTCTAGGCATCAGCTTCCTATTGATATTAATGAGAATTATGCAAGCTTAGTTATAATGATATTAATTTAGTTATGGAAAAACATTTTTCTGTTCTAAGTGATATAACTAATTTTCTATGACATACATGTACCCTTTTTTCAATAGATGTGCTCATTGTTCACACTAACGCTTGCTAAATGCAATATATTATTTATTTCAACACACAACATGGAGAATCCTTATACCTTTATTATTCTTATCACTTTGAACAGTTTTATTCTGAATATGTGATACACCTCTATCTCATTGGAATGATCTCATATTGAAAATTTCCTCTGTAGAAAACAGGTGTACAGATGCAGGTTTTTTTTCCAGTGACTTACCTATTTCTACTGTTTTTTAAATCTCTGTATCAAATTGTTACTACTTGGAGTTGTAATTCCCTAACCACACTTTGTGTGGTTCTAAATTTCTGCTAATTTAGGAGACTGATTTCTGCTGTAGATGGATAGATAACTGTGTTAATTTTTCAACGAGCTCAGATAAATTTCTACTACTTGTTACCAGTATGGTAGTGGTATAGGAAAAAGAAGCCAGGATTCCACCAAACCTTAACTTTCCAAGTGTTTCTTGCTTATTTAACATTGGAAATAACATCGTTATGAAACCTGTTTTGTACTCTCAGCTGGACGATATCTTCCTGGTACATGGAGTATAGTTCTTACATTACCTCCTTTATGTGGGCACATATATGACGATCTTCCATCTTGCACTTAAGCAGAGGATAATTCAGACTAAAAAAAGGCAAGATGAAAACCTACTTTAATTTACTGCAGAGATTAAATCGTGAAGACATAGTTAATAGTACTTGTTAGTTTTGAGGAAGATTGTTACAGCAGCCAAAAGACACACACCTATATATTACATAGCAGCTCAACATCTAGCAAAAATGCTTGATGCTGCCAGCTTCGTGGTAAAAATCCCTCTTAAATCACAATAAAAGACTCAATCCCTGGCATACTTCTGAAAAGAAAAATATGGCCTGCCAGTATCCTGCCTTAGCTGGGAGGTAGAGAAGATTTCATTCACTGTTTATCAGTGTTTATGCCCATGCTTTTTCTGTGCAGATGAAAAAGTAGTAAGGCGAAAGCTATTTGGGGAATATAAGCAGGCTGGCAAAGACCTACAGCAAGATACGAAAATAAAAAGCTTCAACCTATGTGTTAGAAATTGCAACACAAACTAGCTCCAAATCTGGGATAAATCCTCCACTTTTTCAAGTACTGTTAGTTTTATTTTTGCACAGTTTCTAGTCTTGAATTTCTATTAATAAGAGTTCTTAATCAAATGGTTGTCTTATACTTCAGTTACATAGAGATGGATAGCTGATCAAGGAGACAAAAAAATAAGATGTCAAATTACTGTGTAAAGGTTTGTTGAACATTCATAAAGCTGTTTAATGTGCCAGTGTCAGTGGTAGCTTCTATCATGTATTTATCTGGCTCCTGTGCTAAATAAATGAGTTTGATGTCTCCCAAGGGACTGACACAGCATGACTTTGGATGAAAGTATTTAATTTTCTATTAAATATGCTATATCTCTGCAGTCTTTCAGAAGTGTGTGTTTCGAAATATTGGAAACAAGCACTGAAATCATTTGATACATGTACCCAAACATACATAGGTACTTTTTTCTTGAAAGCTGGACAAATGATGGATCCACAAAACAAAGACAAGAAGAAACCCCTTAGACTCCTCTACACAGGTCTACAGTCTTGATGTCAGTGCTTGGCATATGCAGCTAAGCTTGACAACAGGCAAGAAAGGAAGGAAAGGTAATACATGGCTGTGCTATAGTCTCCATGATTTTAACTTCTCTGAGCTCTGTCTCAATCTTTGATTCTGCCCTTCCTTCACCTCACATGTACTGCCAGGCGGCTTACCCATGTGCACAGCACTACAGTGCCAATCCAGATTTTACACTGCTCTTTTCCAGAGGAAAGACTACTTCAGAGTGGCTGCCTCTGCCCCTGGCACAGAACTATTCTCATCTGTTTAAGCAAAAGTAAACGGTTGAGCTGAAGTAGTTAAAGTAGGCATCTAATTATTATTTAATTTAAAACAAGATGAAATGCAAAATGTACACTGAGAGTGAAATGTGTGTTTTAAGACAGAGTATCTCCAGAGTCCCTTAAGCCCTTCACAATTAAAACATCATGATAGATTTAAGTCTTTTGGAATCTGTCCTTTTCCCTTACTGCTTCTACAAAAACCTTGAAGTTTAATATAGGAAAAGTTTTTAGGTCATCTAGTCTATCTTATGCGGTTTGGATTATGTTCACTGGTATTATGCCAGTTTTCTAGCCACCTCTAGAGCAGCAGCTTATTTTTTCTCTTTGTCAAGGATAGTGGTTTACTGGCAAGAATAGTGTGGGGAAAACTACAAAAAAAAAATACTGCAGTATTTTCTATGGAGACCAGCCAAAAAAAAAACCAGAAAATTAGAGTGAGGGAAAGAGGCTAAGAAGAGAGACAAAGGGGGAAATAATGAAATAGACAGGAAAGAAATATGGTAACAGTACAGAAGAATAAATAAGACATAAAGAAGGGAACAGAAAATTAGCAGCAAAATTATCAAAAAATCTAAAAAGAAAAAATCTTAAAATGGAAATTATTGGTGAAAAAAATGGGGAAATGTTTATCTTTTAAATCCTGAATAGCATTATGACTGTGCTGGCACACAGCTGCCAGAAAGGCAAGAATATAAGAAAAGCTCATGATTCTTTTTTTTTTTTTTTCTTCCATTCCTTTGTATTTTCCTAAGTAATTTTTTATTTGTTTGTTTTTTAGCCAGGTATCTAAAGCAGTATTTTTCTAAATTATTGAGGCATCTCCTCACTACTACTTAATTGCTGTGGTGCATCAACTTTCATTATGCATGAGTGATTTATTCATAACACAATAACCTTCAGTCTTTGGCTATCTAGTACAATTGCCAATTTTAGCCCATCTATTTTATGTGATTTATTTTCCTGTCCAAAATGATGAAAAATAATAACAGGGACTTGAAGAGTGCACAAGGATAAAACTGATAACAATCTGTATTTCAAATGAAATGAGAATTGCAAGAAACTTGCTTACCTTTGGATATCTAAAATGATAACAAAGTTTTCATTATTAATCTGTGAATATAAGTACAAAACAGTCAATGATAGGCAATAATTCTGAATCAAACCTCTTCTGTAAAAGTATTAATTATTACAGGAGGGTACAGCTCTAATCCAGGTTTGTCACTATATACAAAGGCAGTATTAGGAACAGTAAAAATATGGGCCTCTGCCAAAATATTCAAGATTAGTTTACCAAGCCTCGTTTCTCTTAACTATCCTTAAGTTCTCTTTGCTTTGCCGAGATGTATTTTTTGTAGTCACACACAAGGATGACATAAAAATTTTGGTCATTCATAAACAGCTTCCTTTTTCTCTCAGAAAATTTTGCAAAAAACTGTGTTATAAACATTCATCTCTGAAGTGTATGTGTACATCTGTGCTGCTCTGTCACCACAAAACTACAAAATACTTCACAGTATATGTAGATTTGTATTGTAAGGGCTGAAACAGAAAATCCAAAGAATCGCTGATGTCCCAAAGGCGTATAGTGAGGGGATCTCATCAGGTGAAAATTCCCAGCACATCAGTTCTAGTTGCTCATTATAGCAGGCAAACACATCAAACTCAGTCTTTTAGATTCCTCTCATAGATAAATCCTCCATTTCTTTTTCATTGCAGCAATACTTTGGCATCTTATCTGGTGGCATGCAATGAGTTATTTAATAGAAAAGCAAGTATTTCTACTGCTTTGTTGTTTCCAGTGAAGACCCCACTGTTTGTAGGCAAAATTCTTGCTTTAAGCCGCAAAGTTCATGGCCTCACTTCTAATATTGTCAAACATCATCTTTGCTTTAGCCTAAGGTCAGGTTTTTAATATTATATTCCAGTCTTCTAAACTGAAAATATTTTATACCTGATGTCCCCACATTGTGCAGCAAAAATTGTGGAAGCACTATCAAAGTTGCAATAGTCAGTATGGCTTTTCAAGTACACATGAGATCTACATCTAGGGAATTATTTTGCTGCTTGTCCAATTGAGGCTGTGGAGGTTTTCTTCCCTTCAAAAACAGTGGCAACTGAATCCAAGAACACAAATCTCAGTTTCACACATCAGCATTAGTAGTTCTTCATGCTATCCTTCAAAAACTTATCCCTGTATTTTTTTATCACAATTGGTAAAAATTCAAGACGGGTCTTTCACATAACTTTCTCACAATATACAGCCAGCCAAAAGAGCCCATGCTCTTTATACATAACCCTTCTAGCTGAGAGAGCCAAGTCTGCCATGGTACTGAGGACCACACTGTCTCAGGTTTTCGTGGGGAAGGGGCAAGATTGAACAGGAATTCTTACAGAAGCCTTTCAAGAAACACACTGGCTTAGAAGTGAAAAAGGACAGCAGGCCTTTGAAAAAAAAAAATAAAATAATTCAAGTAACATCATAAGCTCTCCAGCCTGCTTTGAATATCTGAAAAGTAAATCCTGCTAAATCCCACCTATGCCTGCAACCAGATGCAGAGACTATAATAGGGTATAGCATCGATTTATTTTTTTTTTCCCTTGGTGATTTTGCTTCTAATATAATTTTTCTCCTAACATTTCTCTAAGTTAGGACCTCTCAGGTAGTTTCATTAGTGGTAACAATAGTGAGAACATTGTTTCAAGCAGGAGATGGTGACCATTTATATAACACACTGCTTACAGCTTCTTAGCAAATCCAAGGGAAGATAATATAGTGGTTAAACTCCCCTCTGCCATTACAACTTGCCTACATTTAGACTCCATTCTAAATGTTGAATAGAATCCTCAGGACAAAGCAGAAATGTTCAGGCTGTTGCTTAGATACTACTTTCACAGGCTTCATATGAAAAAATCTATGTATACAGGCAAATAAATAGATAAGTTAATAGGCTGAACTCGCAATGGACAAATACAAATAATTTCTTTTGCACTATACTTGGGGTCAGAAGAAACAAATGTGAAGCACATAGAACACTCACACAATGCAAAATGAAAATATCTTTGCTTTTGCTGGGATGCCTCCTTCATGCCTGGATATTTGGGGCCAGACTATCCTAACAAGAGCAAGTCAGGCTAATTTGCTTTAACTTGGGTCACTTGATTTATCTATATCCCTTCTTGCTGTGTAGCATACATACCTGAATATCATGTTTGTTTGCTTATACAGGAATCTTTCATAATTTGTGAATTTGCAAAAACAGATCAAAACCTAGGTCATATCCTAAAATTAGAAAATCACCTTAGTCATATAGAGTATGAGCTTTATATCCTAAAACAGAGGAGTTAAAATTGCAATGGTTCACATATTCTATTCAGAATTCCCAAATTATATCTAGTGAAAACTGCTTTACTAAAAAGAGATGCTGTTCTGCATGAGTATTAGATTGGTTCCTGCTATGCCATTTCAACAGTAGGAAAAAAAAAAAAACAAAAGCAAAAGAGAAAAGGAAAAACAATTTTGGGTTGTGTTCTGCTTTGCTAACATGAAAAAAAAAAAACAAACCTTAATTTTTTTAGCACCAAGACATCACAACCTGGAGCAACGCACTGAACAACCTGGGGATTATGTCAAAGCTGATAGTTACAACATCACAAAAACAGAGCATTGTCTATTATGTAGTTATGGTGACACATACTACTCTTGTGATATATGACACAAATTATGTGGGATTTTTGAATAACTCCATTTTGCTCTATTGACCAAAGTAAAATGACTATACAAATTGCTGCTTTTTGCCTTTTGTTGCATTTTTTGTTAATCCCCTGCAAGATAAGTGTGTGCCTTCATAGGTATTTGCATTAAAAAACAACTGTGCAAGCAACAGAAGCAGAATGGAATTCAATACCCAGATTATACTAGAGGAAAGAATAGATAGCAAAATAGTTCTGAATTAAAAACCATACTGTTTTATAAACAAATTTTCTCTCCTTGAACTAACTCTTAATTGTTTACTTGGTCCTGCCTAAAGCATTATTTTTTATATCAGCTTGTCATGTCTTTCATAGAATTACTGCAAAGATTAGAAAATCAGTCTTTAAAATGGCAAATCAATGTAATTATCCACATTAAATGTACTTTACATCAATTTCCACTACAAAAGAGTATGAACTTCTATTGCAACTTCAAGATGAAAAATTACATATATATGCCATTTTCTATATTTCTGAACCTGACTTTTTACCGGGTAGTGAAAGGGGACAACACTAACTGCCAACAGAAGTAACTGTCTTTAAAATATTTGTATAATTACTGTAACAATAATGACATTCCTTACATTATATACTGTCTACAAAATTATCTTACAGTACAATATAATTTTCCAGACATGGGTTTTGGTAAGAGAGACTGAGTTTTAATGATTGAATTCAATGTTTGCTTTTATGAAATGAGCCATGTTCAAATATTATCAATATTATGCTTATAAAAAAAGAGCTTCATCTTCTTACCAGGATTCACGTCTCAGTAGAGGTGATCAGTATTGTTTGCTTTTGTTTCTCTCTAAAAGATTATTATTAAATATTGTATTTTTAGTAAATATGATGCTTGACTTTTTCTCAGCTTTTCCCTAAAATAATGAAGTGTTGATAAGTTTTGTGTCTACAGAAATAGGTAATTATTTATCATGTGTTTCCCCTAAAATCCAAGCAAACATTGTTTAAATAAAAAATCCAAGAAACCCAAGCCGTTTAATCAAATCTTTTTACAGTTTATAATTAAACCAATCAAAATCATGTCATAACTTTTCCACTATGAACCAAGTAACATTACTTAGTTCCTCCCCCCTGTATGGTTCAATATCTTCCTTCCCTTTGAGGGAATGCTACATTGTTCCAGCTGAAAAAGGGATAGGGGTTCATCAGTTCATCAGTTCACAGATATTTGACATTTGTAGGCTTTTCACAATAGGGAGGAGGCATTCATATACTTAGATTCCTTGCTGGAAGGGAATACAGCAATGGGAGGGAAATGTCTGTTCAGCCTTCAGGTCAGATGACCCTGATGTGCCACTGAGACCCGTGATGGTTTGGATCAGGTACACAGCAGGGTACTTGGCAGCTCCCTCCTGTTCAGTTCCTGCAAAAAATCAGGTGTGCACATGCAGCGGATATATGCTCAGGTCTCATCCTGGCATGGAGTCACAAAGCTGAGATCTCATCTCTCACATCACAAGGGCCAGGCAGGGTTCCCATATCCCACAGTGTAGATATAGACTGTGATACCCACTTCATTCTTCCTTCGTCTGAACTTCTCTTTACTAACCAAGAGCTGGATCTTGTTATAACATAAAAGTATATATCTCTTAATAAGAAGTGTTAAGAAGTAAAATTATTCCTATGGAAATTAATCTGACAGTGAGAGGGTGCAAGTTCATTGTCCTGTGCTCCCACATTGCAGGAAGAGCCAGCACGGAAAAGAGATATTTGCAGAGGAGCATGTCATGATTATGCCTCTTGATATCTTGTCTTAGTGATGGTGTAGTGTTACAGTTGGATAGAGCTTTTGAGTGACTGAAATCATATGTCATGTATAATTGTGATTCTATTTACTTCTAATTAAGGTAGCTTGATGTCTCAGGGTCAGATAGTTCTTTTTCCTATTTACTATAAGTGATGCAGTGTATAATATTGGAATGTTCATAAATGCAGGTACGTCACAATTTACAATCAGTCAAACTCTACTTTTATGCATACACTATTTACCAAACTGTACTTATACTATTAATTTTTAAATGCACTGCTTGACAATTTCAGGTAAGTTCTTAGAACAGTATATGTTACATCCATTCTCTTTCTAGTCATTCAATGGAATCTTTCCCTTCCCTTCAAGATCAAAAGAGCTTGTGTTTTTTTACTATTGTTTATTGATATTTCAACAGGTCTCAGGCAAGTATGCTGGTTTTAGTGGCTCCAGTTCCTCAAGATGATGCAGATCCTGAGGAATAAATGTAAAACTGCTAGACTCACCTCAAAACAAGCAGACCTAGACAATCAGGGTATTTAGGCTCTGATTCCAGAATCAAGATCTTTGGTCATAAGTTTGTCTTCAGAGAAAAGTTCATCTTCAGAGGAAAGCTCATTGTACATTTCAGTAAAGAGATGGATCATGTCAGATGTAACAAAATCAATTTCTATTGGAGGCAATCAAATACAGCAAAAGAGCATTCACCTTCCCCCTTCCTTCACCCCCCTCAAGGTTTATTCACTTCGGTCAAGTCTGTGCTTAAATTTTTATGCATAAAAGTAGCTGTCATTCAAGAACACATGAAATTGCCATGTAGGCATAACGAGAGGCACTGTAGGTTTTCAATTTGTTGGAGCAGTACCATTCATTCATCTGCTCATTCACTTACTCATGGTATTATTCTTATGATTTTCATACTCATTGTGAAAAATGTAGACACAGAAAATTTCACTTCAGCAGAAGTCTGTCCGTATGAGATGTTGCTTTGAAGTCACATATGTTAGTGGTCAGAGTGAACAGTTTGGAATCTCAATTATGAGCCTAATAAACCCTAATAAATTTTTCGAATAACATTTTCACAGCAAATTCATCAACCTTAGAAGAGCAACATGTATCTTAGCATACTCAATATACAAAGAATGGAAACACAGAATTTGTTGTGTTACAAGAAGGAATGTATTCAAATACCATAACCATATATTTTATGCACTTTCTCCATGACAAAATTATACAAGAGAGTGGACCAGTAAATGACAATATTCACCTTCCTGCTGTTGTTCAGCCAGTTGAACACACCACTTCTCACTCTGCTAATCAGATGTTAAGCCCCTTAATTTATATTCCATAAAACCACTTCTAAGGCATAATTTGTCTAATTATTTTTTTCCACAGGGGAAGAGACACAGCTCAAAACACAAGGTAGTATAAGCTATCTCCAGGAGGGCTTTGTCACTTGTAGAGCTTGCTTGAAATGTCTGGGTAGATCTTTCAGTCAACCCGTTTGTAGCAAGACAGTAAAAAGCTGATGTGACATGATTTGTATATATATATATATTTATTTTTTTTTTACAAATAGTAGAAATTCTTTGAACATGAACTGATTTCCGTTGTCATGTACAATCTATTCAGAAGCTCTTTGTCCTTGAAGACAGGAGTCTTAAGAATTCACTATCTGTGCTGAATTAGCTGAATTCATATGGAGTAATTCAAGCCATTTACATTAGTTATCTGATACAGAAAAAATAGATGTATATGTATGATAGGAATACATATATTTTCTACCAGTGATCCATGTTATTTAGTTGCACATCACAAAGTTAGGCATCAGGACTGACTTCTGAAGGGCATTCCAGGATTAAGGGAACATGTTTTAGGGTGACAGAGCCCCAAGATTTGAATGAATGCAAGCATACAGTCAACTATGATGAACCAAATACAGCAGCAGTAATTTTCCAAACAGAGAAAGTTCAATGAGGACAGAGACAGCCACTAAACTTTTTCTATTATTATTAAAATTAAAACCAAAAGAAACAGGAAACTGATTACTTACAGCCAAGTACAGCTTTCAGCTATTTTTTTAACTCCCCAAACTAACCTAAGAGCTTTTTTAGGCAAATCTGAAAGAGATTTAGAGGCAAAGTCAATGGGCCTTTGAATATGATCTTCTGCTACATATGAATTAGCACTCTTCCTCAATATGGAATGTCAGCTTAAAGTAACTTTAATTTAATTTCAATGGATCATGGCAGCTTGGGATGATATAACCTTCTTGTCTCCATCAGAAACCTCCTGATGGTGTGCGTGCCAGCACCTTGTCTAAAAGTCAGTATGAAGGAAGCAATATTCCTGGTGTGCTAACCAACAGTGAGAGATAGCAACTCTGTTCATGCAATAGGGATTAATCTTCCACTGCAGTAAGGACTGTATCTAAAATCTACTAGATTCACTACTCAGATGAGCCTAACTCTTGTTAGGGCATACACATAGCTACATTAACAAAAACACAAGATACAAGATACTGCGGAGAGCAAACAGGGGGTAACATTTGTAGATATCTAATTCTGACATGGCTACATTAACAAGAAGTAGTAAAAATGAGAAATACAATTGATAACAAAAGGGGGTTACTAACTTAAAGGAATTGCTGATTGAGGTAGAAATTACCAGTGCAACCATATCACAGATACTGAAGAGATATAAACTACCAAAATTAGGGGCAACAGAGAAGAGTAAATAGGGACAGACTGTTTATTTGAGAGTGGATGAAGGTTGTAAAGGGGAGAACTTGAGAAGCAAAAGAGGGAGAAAAGGGGAATATAAGCAGAAGTGCACCATTTAACTAGCTGTTTAGGGGTATTTGTTGGGCAGCTTTCTGTTGATCTCACTTGGAGAAGGAAAATAAACCCATTATTGCTCTGATCATATGTGTGTCTGGCATTTTTCTCTGTGTGGGTACTTGAGATGTTTTCCATAAAACTAGAGAGGGGGTACATGAAGAGTATGGACTAATCCTAATAGCTGTGGTACTTAGTTCTTAGAAGAATCTATATTCAGAGTAAGGCACCTAATCTCACAATAAATAAGCTCATGAAGGTTAGCAAGCTAAACAATCTATTCCAAAATGCTGAGAAGCATACAATTGCTTATGCTAAGCCAAATTCAGCACTCAGTATGGTTGTTAGCTGCCAAAACTACCTGTCACTTACCCATGCTCAGAGTAGTAGCATGGAAGTAGTAATGCCACATACTTACTCAGTCCTGTAATGGATGTTTGGGAGGGGAGACTCAGAAGTAGTTCTTTTCCTTACCTGAAGTAGACCCATAACAAAATAAGAAATTATATCACATGGAAGTCTCTTGATATCTCCCAGTATATTTTGTGCAAAATACTTATATAGTTACTGAATCAGAATTGAATTTTTAACAGTCTTCTGTTTATGACTAGAGTTGCTTAGGTAGCTTCACCAGAATTACATGGAAATTTGGAGTATATGAGTTTTGAATGTGCAAACTTCTCCTTGTTGAAAATCAAGCATTTGTCTGGTTTTTGTCTTAAAGTTCCAGTTGTAATGTTAAAGACTGCTGATGCCTTGAGTACAGGTAAAATTTGGGTTACGTTCGTAATTTTTTGGAATCTGTATGAATTTTCTACCTTGCTGGTTACAGCTGTTTTCTGAAAGAGAAGACAATACACAACACAGGATTTGTGGTACAATGCATAAGCTTAGCATATGCTGATTAAAATTTTTATGTTACCTTCCATACAATAAGGCCCCAGTGAGTGATACATGTTTTAGTAGCACTGAGGTTTCTACAACTTTGTGGGTTTAAGTGGTCTCTGATTGTCCTGCTGTGAAATTACAGAAATAGCATACTTTGTAGCAAGCTTCATTTTAAGTTTTCCCCCTTCTACTTGTAAAGGGAACCAAATAACACTTCATTTATTGTCTGCTAAATTAAACAGTTGTAGAGGAACTATAATGTTCCCAGTGGCTTCCATGTTGCTCTCTACAAGTGATAAAACTGAAGTCTTCTCGTAATGTCCTCTTGGGACAGAGGCTTGCTTTTGAATTTATCTGAACATTTTCTATATCTGCCATAGTTTCTTGGTTTGTTTTTTTTTTTTTTTTGTTCAAACAGCCATCTTTTGTACTGTATGACCACTTCCCATGAAAAAAGCAGGCAATTAAATTTAAAGTGTTCACTAAAATGTGGTAAGGCTAAACTCATTAAATCAGACCTCTTCTGCTATTTCAGTATGCTGGAAATGCCATGATGTCTTATCATAGTTGTTTACATTAGTCACATTATTGACAGTTTTGCCAATAACAAAATGTTGTCAATGAAATATTAATTATCTTTACATTAGAAGACAGAAGATGTATTTACAGACCTACAGCACAGGTTCTAGACACGAATTGTGGGTTGGGATGTTCAGGTTGGACATCAAAAGAAACTCCACCAGGAACAGGGTGCAGCACTGGAACAGGTTGCCCATGGATGATTTGGACACACTTGGAAGTTTTCAAGACTTGGGTAGACAAACTCATGGCTGGCATAACTCAGTGTCGGCGGTAGTAACGCTTTGAGGGAAAGATTGGACAACGTACTTCTCTGATGTCCCTTCCAAACAAAATTTCTATGACTCTGTGATGTGATTCTGTCATTCTGCCTTCCCAGGTCAGTGGAAAACCATGTGGAAAACCATTTTTTTTTTCTAAAACTGGACTATTATTCTCATTACTAAAGCAGTGCAACAGAACTGCATTTTTTTTTTCAAAAAGTAAGCATATACATGGAAAGCAACATGGGCTCTGATTGTACAGTAAAGCTTCAATCCATTCTTCCATTTTGCATGTGAAAACCATGATGTTAACAGAAAGGCAAAGACTGTGAATTACCTACACGGAGCCCTAGGTCCTAAAGGGAGTACAGACTGAAACCTTAAGAGTCTTGGATATTTATGAAGGATGTTTTATTCTTTACCCAAAATCCTCTTCTGCCTCTATCTTCCCATTATTCAAGAAGCATGACTGACCTATTAGCCAAGGATCATAATTCCTCTCTTAACTATAAATGACATCTTTATGCCCTCTATTAAAGGGTGGAGGGAGACAACACTAGTAAAGGAGCATTCAGTGAAATCCATTCATTCACTTTCACACGTAATACAAACTACTGCAGCAGACAGACAGAATACTGCAATGAAAATGTGTTCTCAGTCTCCCTCCTTTCTCTCATCCACTTTTTCTAACCATATAATGTAATATTTTATGGCTAGCATAAAGAAGCTACCTATGACTATGCAGCCAGGGGTAGCCCAGCACATAATGGCCAGTCTCTGAGCCTGTACTGCTGGGAGCAGTGTGTGTTCGCTACCTTGTGTGATGTACAGAGAAGGTGTGCATACAGTGCATGATTTTTAAGATTCTTGTGAATAAGAAAATAAAACCTACAGGAAGAAACTGAGGCTGGCATTCACCAAGACAGCAGAAATCATCAAGTGAATTAATTTTTCTTGGTCTAAATGTATGTGGTTTGTACATGAAACATTGCTTGGGGAAGTGATTTTACAGGCATGATTTATGGGATCAGTAAGCAGAGCTTACCTGCTATGCTTGTCAGTCTTTGCATTGCATTGACAGTTTACAAAAATAGCTTTAAAAGTAAATAGGGGCATACTTTGTGATTCCCTTAAGGATATATATGGGCTTGTTATAGAGTAGACACCTCCAAGGGACCTTTCAGAACTTTAGCAAGGAAAAGCTTTTAGATTCAAGTGGAGTTCTTTGGTGGATAAAAATGTAGCTGCTGCACTAAATATGTGTCTTATGAAGAGAAAGTTGGGTACTGAATAATGAATTCCACCCAAGCCTCAAGCTTTGTCAGACTTTTCCCTATAAATTTCTGATGAATTGGTAGTGCCTCACTAAAGAAATAGATTAGAAACTGACTGATCCCCTTCACAATAGTGACCTCAATTTTGTAGATGCTAAGAATCACAAACCAATCGAACAGTCTCCCTTTTTTTGTTAGAGACAAACATTTTATTTTACTTTGTATTTATTTCTTCCCAAGGACTTCTTTAGATTCTAACACCAAATAAGACCATTTTCCCAGAGGTGTACTGTGATTTCTCTGCTTGTTAAGAGAAAAAGGTGTAGAGGAGGCATAGCATCAGTTAATTTATTTACAAGTACCTGCTTCTACTGATTAATGTTTGTCTGAATCAGAAGGAATCTGCTTTCAAGTTTTTTCATTAAAAATGTGAAAGCAATTTTGCTAACACCAACTATTCTTTGTCAGGTATGTCACAGCTATTTTACACTCCACAGAGAGCTGAAAACTGTCTTTTTTTCTATCCTTAAATGTAAACCCTGCTATTGCCTAGCAATGTGATGTTAGCCAGACCTCAGGTCTTCATATTCCTACAATCCTGGCACTCATATTTGCTAACGACCTTACTCCAAATTTATTGTATTATAACTCAGAATAAAATTCAATCTTTTTTGGACTAGCTCCCCTCCCTAAGCACTAGAATGGTGTTTAGGATCATTCTTGGACCTGAGGGGAAAAGTAATTCCCCTTACTATAAGAACCTGTGGATGGAATTGTACATTCTGTACCAGCTTGGAGGTGAATCTACATGATCAGCACTCCCTATTACTTTAAAATTATAAGCTGGACTGACAGTTTAGATGGTATGGCTTCACCAAAGTTACCAGAATAAGCTGATTTACTTATAGAGTCATGGAACCATACAATGGTTTGTGTTGGAATAGGCCTTAAAGATCATCCAGTTCCAATCCCCCTGCCACAAGCAGGAACACCTTTCACTGGACTAGGTTGCTCAAAGCCCTGTCCAGCCTGGCCTGGAACACTGCCAGGGGTGGGGCAGCCACAGCTCCTCTGGGAAACCTGTGCCAGTGCCTCAGCACCCTCACAGTGAAGAACTTCTTCCTAATGTTTAATCTAAATCTCCCCTCTTTCAATTTGAGACCATTCCCCTTTGCCCTATCACTACATGACTTCGTAAAAAATCCCTCCCAGATTTCTTGTAGGCCCCCTTTAGATACTGGAAGGCTGCTGTAAGGTCTCCCTGACTTTTCTCTGCAGGCTAAGACTGGCAAGAAAAGACTTTGTGTGTTCTTGGCATAGCCTAGCAGCTCACTGTATCCCCTAGACATTTCTTACACCCTCTAAAAAATGAATCATTGTTTTATATGTTGAACTCAGATATATCTTGATCACAGCATCTCTCTGTGCATGCCTAATGGTACCTGAATGAAATGACCTGGTATGGCAGGGTTACAAGAGTATAATGAGTCATCACTAGTACAAAAATCCTAAGGAGTGATCCCAGCCTATCCGCCAGCCAGACTGATTAGCAAGTGAGAGACAAAAAGAGAGGCAAACCTCCTTTCCTCCTCTGTACCGTTTTCCAAAGTTCACTGACAACCTGTTCAGAGGTTTTAATAATGCTGAGAATTTATTATACTGTGTTTGGTGTACAGTTTATGAACAGCTGAAATGGTATCCACCATCACTACTAGGAATGGGTATGTTCTCAGTTTTCACAGCAAACAATAAAAGCTCTACCCTACCGGTGAATCTAGTGAAAGGATTACTATTGACTCTGATGGGGGATGGATCAGGATTAAAATGAAGTAGAAAATTATTTTCTCTGCTTGCTGTTTATTTGAAATTGATCTAAAGCTGACTTAAATAATTAAATTAGTTTATTCAGTCTAATTGCTCTGATGTTTAAAAGATATTTGTCTAGGATACAAGTAATTAGTATAAAAGAAACATTTTGGACTGACCAAAAATATTCTCTTTCCTTTTCCTTGCTATTTGATTGCAGTTCAAATTCCTTCAGACTGGAATGCAGCTTTACAAAATTCCCCTCGAGAAAAGGGATAAGCAAAATAATACAGGCACTCCTGTGATTAAGGCATTGACCCAGTTCTTTGAGTTTGCATTCAAAGGTATAGAAAATAGCACAATTTCCTCTTCTCCATACTTCTAAGTAATACAAAGCTATGCAATGCTTTTTCAGTGATCCAAGTTAACCGAAATCTGAGACATAGCAGCTTAAGTCAGCTTTTATTCTTGAAATTGAAAACAGCCCAGCCTTGTTGTTTGATTCTTTCTTGTTATCTTATCTACTTTTGCCTGTGCCTGCACCAAAATTTCTGTCCAACAGAGATTTATTTTTTTTATTATTATTTTTCATAAATGCTGTCCAGATAAGCACATTTTAGGACATTCTGAGGTAAAACAGGGAAAGATTTTCCAGTTCTTGCGAAGTTTTTTATGACTGTTGAAACCCTAATTCTCCCTCAGATTTCCAGCAGTCAGGTAGTGTGGCTGTTTGCTCAGATAGAATGGGGATTCGTTATGTCTGCTTTGAACAAATAAGCAGAGTTGTCAGAAAAAAATTCTAACTCATTATCCTTGCTGAGATGTCTCAGAGCCAAATGCTGAGGGTGGGATTCATCACTAAGCACCTTCGGGATTCAAAGCTCAAATCACTGCCCAGGTTCTCACAGGAAATCCACCAAAGTGCCTAAACTGGGCCTATGTGGACCAAGTCTTAATCCAGTGTGTTAACCACAATGCCTTTTTTCCTCACAGGCAAAACCTTCTTCCCTTAACTCTTTTAGATGCTTAAAAAATGTTGGTAAATACATGTATACAGAATGTATGTATAAACAACATGTGAAGCCTTTATAAACAATATATGAAGCCTGTAGCTTCACATTATCCAGTTCATTCACATCTGAATGCATGATATCATGTGTATTGGGATTTATAGACACACAGGATATTATTACTGTTGCCATGCATTGTATTTGCATTACAACCTTCCTTAAATGTGCAGCATTATTTTGTTAAGCAATCAGAATGTAAATACCACTGAAACAGCTAGAAAACATTGACGTATCCCAAGTATACAAAGTATGCAAACTGTGCAGTAAAACACACAAAGACTAAGAAGCTCATTAGTACCATACTGCAGTGATTACAGAGCAGAACACCTTCTGTAGTGCACCAGTCAGGCTATAGAGAAGGAAAGCTTTGCAATGTTTTAATGCAGTGTTGTCATCAATTGTGTACTGCTACAGCAGTCATATTTCACTGGCATAAGCTGTTCTGGGAAAGAAGCCCTATTCTCTGCTTGCACCTTGCATAAGTATCATTCTTGATTAGCCATTAGGTGCTACATAATAACCATGAGGATGAGTAGAATAATTAGAAACATAAGAATTATGATCTTCAGTCAGGCCAAATCCCCATCCAGCTCAATATCCCTTTTCTGACAGTGGCCAGAAGTATATTTTTAAGAAAAAAACATGGGAAACCAGTCAAGTATAAAGTGACTCTTTCCTGGGTATGGCCTTTGAGTTTCCAGCAATCAGCAATATGTATGTGAAATCTGAAACTAGAATCTGCAGGTGTCCTTTAGTAGTTTGATTTGCATCATAGTCTCTTTTTAGTAGTTTGATTTGCATCATAGTCTCTTTTGTATCTTAATGACTCAAAACCAGACAACCAACAGTCTGTTGTTAATGTCCCTTTAACATCCCTGCTGGTACACAAGTATAAATACACACACAAAACAACCATAGTACATATGACCAACCCTTTAAAGAAACGTGCAGATCTTTAGCATAACCATTTGAAAGATCTGACAGAAAGGTTAAAGTTTTAAAGGAAAGTCACCCTGTCATATCATGGTGTCAGAATTATGTCAAACCTTCTTGGAGATAGAGGATGTTCTAAATGGTCTCTCATCATTTTTTCCTGAATTGACTTTTTATGTATCTATGATTATTCAGCTGCTATAACAGAAAGTTAAGTTTTACTCTGAAATAGGAAAATGTCTTTCATTCTGTTTGATCATGTAACACATGTAATATTTCAGTGGTGGAACCAGAGGAAGGACCTGTAAGGGCTGTGGTTATATGGGGAACATAGCTCTTTGGTAAACCATAGCTACAGCACAGGAGCTGAACTCCTGTATATGCATACATATCCTGGCCACAAGCAACACAGGTGTGATCTATCTTAGCAAAAGCATCTCTACATTATTCACCGAACACAGGTTGTGGCTCTGGTGGACAATTACATGGGAATCCTTGCTGCACTTCAGGGTATTCTTGGCCCTGCAACCATAGCAAATGATCTGAGACTCCTTTGCAGAAGGACTCGATCAAGAATCAGACTGGTGTACTGGAAAGAGAGAATATAAGTATATAGGCAGTAACAGTGGTGAAGAAAACTGCAAAGTGCTCCGTTAAATGTATCACTTCAATGTCTGCCCTCAGAAATTCATGTCTCTAGGGTGAACTTCTCTTATGAGAAGTGGTCCATTTTACAAGGCAGGAAGCATTAGGTATGCTCATATCTCAGTCAAAGGATTTCCTACGCAGTGCCAACAGTTATTCAGCAGCACTCATTATGCAGGTGAGATATATCGCAGTGCTGCTACTTTGCAACACTCTGCAAATCTCTATGCAGCATGTGCACAATGTCTGAAATATAAGCAAATTTATGCTGCACTCATCCTTTTTGTGGTTATTAGTGTCATTTAGTATCATCTTCCTCCAGCAAATTGACTCACCAAGCAAAATGCACAACTGCACTTTAAAGTGGATCACATTATCACACCTACTTCTTCTGAAGAGCCAAGTGCCATTACTACTTTTCACAAGGAATAACTGCATAAACTATTTCACATTCTGCAGTGCATCAACAGTGTACTTCATCCATTTGGCTAGCAATTCAGAAGAAGGATTGAACAGTAATGCATGAGTATCATATTGTTCTACAATGGAGAGATAAAATCTAGTGCTTACCTTATGCCTCTTTAAATGTTAGAGCATTATTTTCTGGAGCCTTTTCATTGGGACATGCAGTTGTATCACCCCTAATCATATTTGGGGTGTCAACAAGGTATTTGCATTAAAAATACTATTTTTCCTCTTAAAACATATTAGAGGTTTCTCTCTCAACATTGCTGTTTAGATGACATAATCCTAACTGCACAGCTAATTTCACGGTCAGCTGTAGACCAAAAGAGCTAATTAAGGCCAAGTGATGACAAGGTTTTATTTCAGAAATATTTTCACATTGTTCACTGGCACTCTTTCTTCCTCCGTGTGTGCCTTATTTTCTAGAAGGTAGGTGGAGTATTAAAGAAATAAAAATAATGATGCAGCTGTTAAATGGCAAGACTATGACTAAAATTATAAACTTGGAACCGGAAACCTGGTTTCTGGTTTCAGGGAGAAGAATATTTGGCTAAGAAGCATACTCAGGAGAGGGGCTAATGGTTAAATCAACAGCAACCAGCAATCTACTTAGATGAAAAGCAAAGCCAGAGCCCAGTCAAACATCAGACATTTAGAGCTAAGAAGCATCAAGTGCTTGAGCTAGACAATGTGCAGCCACTCAATGTCCAGGAATGAGGTTTAAATAAACTAAAAAACCCAAAGGAACAATGTAGCTAGGGATCACCTTTTGCAACCACACACTGGGATAGCTTCTTATGCTTGATTGCTATGGCTATCTCTAACCAGAACTATAAGGGGTCATCAGTCTCCTGGGAAACTGCCTGGTGGTTTCTTGCACTTTGATTGCTCAGGAGTGCTTGTCAAGAGACTGTCAGGAGAATCACCAAAGTATACTCTCAAGCTTAGATCTCAGTTACTTTTGTTAGGACTGACCTCTGTGTCTTTGTGCCTTTGAAAATCTACCCCTTGTTCTCTGCAAAGCAGTGGCTTCCTATGTGGTCTGTCATGTTACAATTGAAAGCTCTTGGCGTTTCTGTGACCTCTTTTCACCCATTACCATTGCACTTAATATTGTGGCAAAATGAGTAATGATTCTTTTTTTGCAATTGTAACTAAAATGCTACCATAGCAGAGGGCATATGTTGGACAAGGTCTTTATTATGCAACTCTATGCAGATCACTGTTAATTGCATTGTCACTTAGTTCAGTGATGCAGCACCAAGGTCACTGGACATTTTTAAGCTAATGATGAGTCCACAAGTCTAACAAATGTGCTTGGTAATCACAGAAAATGTATTGTCATTGTTGCAGATGTTATTCTCTCTTGGCAATACAACTAAAAACCACAACCCTCTGACCTCTTCTAAGAATGCCCCATCAGGAACATTAAGAAGGTGAGATTAAGCAGACAAGTGATGGCCTACAGCTACAAAATCAGTACATCTAAAAGCACCATTTTAGTTTACTTGGAATAGACATGCAAAAGGCTAAATGAACATGGAATCAGTGAAGGGCAAATTTTGAAAGAGAGCAGATTTTGAAAAAAGAGCATATCCATTAGTAATGCCCACACAGGTAGAGATCAATTTCTTATTACAATGATCTAGGCAGATTGACATTAATTATCCAGTTTATTTTTGTAGCCATTACACGGCATTAACTCATTACTTGCTGGTGCAGTAACCTTTTGTTATCTGTCAGAAAACACATTAACCACTGAATGCATCACATGACTGAGCTTTTCCATTATGTGCAGTGATTCTCCATATCAGATGCTGAAATTGCTGATATCTTTGAAAGCACACACATCATTTCTCAGGCTGGGTCATCAGTCTGCCAATGTTATGCCCTCAAAAAATGGTGATGCAGTGCTCAGAACTTGTTTCAGGTCAGTGTCCTGTGACCTATCATATATTTTTATTTTTACATATGTGTATCATATATGTTCATTTTTTTGGCTACCAGGCATGAACAAGCCCATAACAGCCTGATCACTAAATGTGCTTCTCACAATAGAGGAGGAAAAAGAAATTTAAACCAGACACAATTCACTGAATTCTTCCTTCACTTATATCCATTATTGATATGAATAAAGGTCAGTAATTCAACATTACTCAAAATTCACTTAAGAGCATTACTCAAAATTCACTGAAGACCATTCACTGAAGAGAAAATGTCAACATGTGAAAATGGCTGTTTAGCAAGAAGCTGAAATAAATGTGGTAGCAAGAGAAGTCTAAGACAAGACACAGAGCTGTCATGTCTCATTCTCAAATATAAACAATGCAGTCATTAAATCAGTTTCACTGCTCTTGTGTATAAGCCTTCTGTGACTTCCATGCTAAAACCCAGAAAAATATCACAATTTGCTAATGGAGCTATTTCACCAGGAAGCGTGGCATGTGTCCAGTTCAATGTATCAGCAGCTTTCAGTCCTCATTTCGGTTTACCAACAGTTAAAATACTCAAGGCATGTATTATAACCTTTTAGAGGTGACATGTGACAAGATGACTTTTCATAAATAATGAAACCTTGGTGCTACAGATGTGGCCCTTGGCTTGCCAAGGGGGCAGGTCTCTGGATGCAACCTGATGTTTTGTCAGCAGCTGCTGTTCAGATAACCATCTGATTGTCATTGCATACTCCGGAACAGTGTATGCATACTCCAGTCTCCTCTCACTCAGAATGTGTTCACTGTCATACCCTCCTGCATTCTGTTGCAATAGAACAGCAAAATGTTTAGACTACAGCAGAATGCTGCAAGGTCAGTTCTGAAGGTGACCTTGAGTATGTCTGGCACACAAGAAGCACAGTGGAAGGCAGGCAAGCACTTTGCCACTTACACCTCTCTTACCCTGCTTGTGTCCAACAATCACCATTTCAAATAACAAACAGGAACTAAATAAGTGCCCATTTTTATTTGTCTGCACATTCAGAATTGAACTTTCATGTACATGCTATGAAAAACAAGAAACCAAAGAGAGCTTATAAACCTTCACTCTCCAAAACCATGATTGTTTTTTTTATCTTTTTACTTTGAAGCTTATGTTTGAGTCTTGTGATTTTTATTTCTTTTTTTTAACACTTCGGGGTGGAAAGCATGAATTAAAAATCACTCTGTGACCCATTACTATTTTATAATCCTCTCTTTGGCAAGTTGAAGGTAACAGCGTGCCAGGCTTGTATTTAAAGTTTTATAGAATGATATGAGATAGTTAAATACAATGGCACAGGCAAGAGAAAATATAGGAAAGCTGGGTGGTGTTAGGACTGTCCAGAGTCAGAATAAGAATTTATTACCGAATACATGATTTGAACTGATCTTAGATCAAAATAGCATTTATGTTTGAGGAAGTAAGAGTTTGTAATAGTGGCCATAATGTTTTTAGATTCAGGAAGCACACAGGAATAACATGGCCAAATGTGTCACCATGGTCATACTGACCTTCAGAAAGGAGAGATAGGTAAAAATGAGGAGCACTGTTTCAAAGAAGTAGGAGAAGGATGGCTGAGAGAGTTAAACCCCACAGGCATCATAAAGATCCCTGAAGGACACCATACTGGGAGCACATACTGCTTGCAAACAGGTAAAAAGAAATCAGTATGGCTAAACAATAAAGCAAAGAAAGTTACTGGAATTTAAAAGTTAGCATTCAAAATTATGAAGATGCATCTCAGTGCAGAAAAGAAAAAAGTTGTAAATTCTGATAGACTAAACATAAATCTATAATTAGTCCAGCATTTGCTTTGTAAATGTTGTTGCGAAAATTTCATGGTGTTCATTTTCCCTATAAGTAATTTGATTTGTCTATGACATCAAAAGACAAATTGACGGTTTGATTCATTGGTTCCTCAGCCATTCATATCATGCAGATCAGGATGAAAATGGATACAAAGTGCTGCAGAATAGAACCGTTTTATACATTTTTAGTCAGTATGAATGATAACAAATAGAAAGTGTAGGACAAAAACATATCTGAATGTTTCCAAACCATCTTTTCTGAACCTCAGAAAAAGTGCAGCAATATGAACCTTTCTCCATTCAGACATGAGAAGGCCACTAGTGCATGATAAATCAAACTGCCTGATTTTGTATAGCCTGGAGTCACTTGATATGTTTCTCTCTGCCTCATTAGTGGCAAATTTACTACCTGATATGGCAGGGCCAAATCTGTTGCTCTCACAAATGCAGACCTTCCACATTCACACACTTCCTAACTAGGTCTTGCCTAGTTACAGCCACAATTTGCTCCAGGGTCATGCCTCCAACTTTTTCTCTCTGTGCCAGTGTTCATAGTCTCACAACAAAGAAATGGATAAATGCACTAGTTATTTATACATAAATGCATGTATAAACGAATTGTGATTTTTTTAAGGAATTGGCTTATGTCATAGTTTAACCCTAGCTGGCAACTAGGTACCACGCAGCTACTTGTTTACCTTCCTTCCCCACATCTGGTGAGATGGAGGGAGGAGAATCAGAAAAAGGTAAAACCCACAGGTTGAGATAAGAACAGTTTAATAATTGAAATAAAGTAAAATATAATTAATAATAATAATAGGAAAAAGAGAAAGGAGTAAAACTCAGTAAACCCAAGTGATGCACAATGCAATTGCTCACCAGCCACTGACTGATACTCAGCCTGACCTGAGCAGTGATCAGTGGCTCCTGGTCAACTGCCCCCAGTTTATATACTTAGCATGATGTTCTATGGTATGGAATATCCCTTTGGCTAGTTTGGGTCAGGTGTCTGTCTGTGCTCCCTCCCAGGTTCTTGTGCCCCTCCTCACTCACAGACCATGAGGCTGAAGTAATTGACTTTGGGTAAGCATTACATGGCAACAACTAAAACATTGGTGTGTTATCAGCGTTGTTCTCATCCTAAATACAAAACCCAGGATTGTACCAGCTACTATGAAGAAAGATAACTATCTCAGCTGAAACCAGGACAACTAAGTACACCTTACATTTTGTTTACTTCTTATAACCCCTGAACTGGTTCCACTGGAGTTCAATAAGATGAATTCCAGTATGGTTTGCATAAGAGTTTTCAAAAGATGAAATATGCCAACAATGAAAAATATTTTTACCAAAGGCTCTTTCAATTCAGAAATAGAATCTGCAGCTTGAGGACAAACTGATCATCTAATTTACCTCTGACTGGAAAAGGATTGTATTCATCAGGTTTGCCATACTAAGCTTCTGCATAAGTGCTTGCAGTATCAGGACCCTCTCTCATGGAATCACCGGTCCTCTGTCTAGAGAGAGAAATATTTTGTAGGCATTTCATCACAATAATTAATAAATTGGAGGATAATCAATATCATAAAAATACACATCAAGAGGGAAGACACCCTAAACTACTGAGGAAAAAATCTGCGTCTGTTTACTTGCTTCATATTTCCCTTTATTTCATCTGCTTCTTTTCCCTAGCCCTTTCTACAGCTACATTCATTTTCTCTACCACTGTGTACCAGATTTTGTTCTTGTTAGGACTGCACACACATCTCCATTTCCTCTTGATGGCTTGGTACTTCTAATATTATATTTTGAAACATCATCTTGCGCACTCTGTGCTTCATAGCCATTATAAAAATGTTAGGTTCCTGTAAAACTAAAAGCAGTAAATAGATTTTTTGGGGGGCAGATAAAATTGTGGAGATTTGTATTTTGCTTGCTCAAATACAGTTCTGCCTTGCAGGACACATTCTTAGGAGTTTTTTTTTTTTTTACTTTGTGTGGTGCTTTTCTGCAGTGACAGCAGGTGGTCATTTAGTGGCAATTTTAAAATATAGCATTCCTGTACATTACAAACTGTACAATAAAGGTTTGGAGAGTAGCACATCTGAAAAAAAACAAACCCAAGATGACATTCCTAGTTTCCTCCCTCTGTTGTAACCTTGGGCAATTCTTCAACATCACAAAGCAAGTCTACTCACTCTTCTGTTAAAAAGAAAGAACAAACCAGCACATAAATTCTGGATATTAATTAGTAATCACACAAGATGACAAGATGGGTTTTTTTAAACAAATAAATGTGTATTTTCACTTGATTTACTAGATCTATAAATATTTACATAATTGCTTTCCAGTTGCTCTCAAGTATATGTATTATATATTAAACACTCTGAACAGATTTTTTTTCTAAATTATAATTTATTTCATATTTTCAAACTTTTACTGCCTTCTCAATACAATTTTTTTTTGTTTAAGCTGTAAGACATCCAAAACACCATTATTGCAGTCATCTACCTGTTAACTTGATTTCTTATTTCATTGTCAGCCATTAGGCAAATAAAAGGTAAGTTACATAATCTAATTTTGTTAATGGAACTTAATGCAACTGTAGGCAATCTACAAGTTAGTAAATAACCCCTTGCCCCTCCAACAACCATAAACAGACTGTAATAAGGTTACCAGAAAATACATCTCAGAAAACTGTTAGAAGTGCAAAAAGTCCATAAAGTAAAGCACATGGATACGCGATAAGAAGCTGCTGTCCTTCCATAGCCAGCACAGAGGTAAAAATTTTGGAGGCTGACAAACTGCACCATCCAATAATAAACAGAGCTAACAAAGTTCCCAGGGTCCCCCTAGGAGAAAAAAACAAAACAATAAAAGAAACATGGCAGAGTCCACTTGTTAGTAAATGTAGCGTCAACTCTTATCAAACCTGAGTTCATGTCTAGCAGCTTGTTACTGGTAAGGTAACAGTCACTAGGAGAACCAAGGACTGACTGACATGATTCAAGTCAAGCCTGAGAAACAAATTCAAACAGGAACAGGAAACAGAAAGGTAGCTTCTTCAACATGGATAAAAGCGGCATCTTCAATAGAAGTACTGCTGAAAAGACAATGCATTTCAAAATAAATCTTCTTGGCCTCCAGCAGATGTAACAGCTAATGTTTAATTGTAAAGTTAGCAAAGGTCCTATTGCCGCCAAAATTATCTTGTAGAAGTTGTTAGGACCTAAAATTACACTACAGACCTACTCTTCCACCAGGCAGCCTGATGACCTGGAGGGTCTGGATTTTTGTAACAGCTATCATATGTTTTAAGTGTGCCTTGGATTCTGAGGAGAGGCAATGAGGAATCATTGAGGAATCAGTGAGGAATCATACCTCATCTGACCAGGCAGGAAGGAGAAGGCTTACCTGGTCTTTTTAAAAAAGGTGCACATTGAGTAGAAAGTAAGCGATGGAAAAAGAACCACTGGGGAAAAATATTTGGCTCATCCTTGTATCATTCTCTGCACATTGAAAGGATGGAGGCTTTCCACAGTGCCCCTTGGTGACAGCTGGGCACTTCTGAATTTACATTCTGCCACATCTCATATGCCAGGTGGTCTGGAGAGCTGATGACTATGGGTCTGTGTTCAAAAGCCAACTAAAATATTCCTGCAGATTATGGAGAGCTCACTATTAAACCTGTAGGAACTGAATCTTGCCAATAAATAATGTTTCACATATACTTTATTTGTACACTGTATTTGCAGCCTGCCTCTGTAAAATGCATGAGATCACACACATAATACACTGCTGAAGCACATAATGAGATCAGATCCATTGCATTTCTCTCTGTCAATCTCAAGGACTTTGAGAATGAATGAACCTCTGCCACTCGCTAAGGGACTTCCTGGTGCCCCACTCTTCCAAAGCATCAGTGAAACAGAATTGGAAGTGAGAGACAGACTATGTATACTTGCTTAGGTACATTTATAAAAAATAATCATTTTATCTGAAATCAGGAATCGGTGTTGGAACCGGTCTTGTTTAACATCTTTGTCGCTGACATGGACAGTGGGATTGAGTGTGCCCTCAGCAAGTTTGCTGATGACACCAAGCTGTGTGGTTCTGTTGATATGCTGGAGGGAAGGAATGCCATCCAGAGGGACCTTGACACGCTTGTGAGGTGGGCAGATGCCAACCTCATGAAGTTTAACCATGACAAGTGCAAGGTCCTACACCTGGGTCAGAGCAATCCCAGGCACAGCTACAGGTTGGGCAGAGAAGAGATTCAAGTGCAGCCCTGTGGAGAAGGACTTGGGGGTGTTGGTCGATGAGAAAATGAACATAAGCCGGCTTCAGTGTGTGCTTACAGCCCAGAAAGCCAACCATATTCTCGGCTGCATCAAAAGGAGTGTGACCAGCAGGTCAAAGGAGGTGATCCTGCCCCTCTACTCTGCTCTCGTGAGACTTCACTTGGAGTATTGTGTGCAGTTCTGGTGTCCTCAACATAAAAAGGACATGGAACTGTTGGAACAAGTCCAGAGGAGGGCCACGAGGGTGATCAGAGGATTGGAGCACCTTTCATATGAAGACAGGCTGAGAAAGTTGGGGCTGTTCAGCCTGGAGAAGAGAAGGCTGCGTGGAGACCTCATAGCAGCCTTCCAGTATCTGAAGGGGGCCTACAGGGATGCTGGGGAGGGACTATTCATTAGGGACTGTAGTGATAGGACAAGGGGTAATGGGTTGAAACTTAAACAGCAGGGGTTTAGACTGGATATAAGGAAGAAATTCTTTACTGTGAGGGTGGTGAGGTACTGGAATGGGTTGCCCAGGGAGGTTGTGAATGCTCCATCCCTGGTGGTGTTCAAGACCAGGTTGGATGAAGCCTTGGGTGATATGGTTTATTGTGAGGTGTCCCTGCCCATGGCAGGGGGGTTGGAACTAGATGATCTTAAGGTCCTTTCCAACCCTAACTATTCTATGATTCTATGATTCTATATTATTATTCTAATTAAATCATGATGAGTGAAGCTCTTTTTGTTTAATTGACTTAGTTCACTCAATGCAAACATATCACAGATCCAGGCCAATAAAGTACTCGGTGTTGTCAGCGGTTGGAACTTGAGGGAGGAAAGAGAGAATTGATTTTAGGGTGACTCAGCACCTTGTTGCAACTTCAGCCCATTAAAGAGAAAACATTAAAGACCATGTAATTTAAAATCCTTAATTTAAATGTTCTTCAAGTCTATACAGTGGCATTCAGGGAAACTACACTGGGCTCTGTGAACCAAGTTCCTGGCCTTTGTTTCAAGTGAAGATGCTAAGATGCTCATCTAAACAGTTAGCCAGAAATTCAGAGCTGGTATGGATGGCATTTTGAGCAGGAACTGATACTGGCAGAAGGCTGGGATGCAACAGGAAAATACTTTGTAACAACAATTTTCAGCTAGTATAATGATTCTTTAGGGGACTATCACAAGCTAGTACAGCTTAAAGCTGTAGCTTCTCAGCCTTGAATTGAAGTCCAATTGTCCCTCATAGGCTGTTCCAGGACTGGCAGTGAGCAGGATGGAAAGGTGTCATAAAATCATACTGGAGCCAAGGGGTACCTCTGTGCGCTTATAAATTCAGCCTTGACCTAACAGCATGTTCCTGCCAAAAGGAATGGTTTGGGTTTTTGAAAGAGCTTGTGTCTGGCATGCCCATGAGGGCCAAATACTCAGGCAAAAGGCAGATGTCATTCTCACAGTGACTGAGAGGACATGGGGTGTGCTAGTGTGCAACTGAATTGGGGACAGATGTAAGTGGACCCTCTCTACTCTCTCTTCACAACCTACAGATGTGGTCACCATCACCAAATGGGTCCTTTGCCTCAGCTGGGTTTGAGATTTTTTTTCTCCACTTTTACATTCATTTCCTTCACTGTTTATCTAAGGAAATGTCTTCACCACTCTGTTCAGGAATGTGATAGTAAAAAATTGTGTATTTTTCCAGGAAAAAAAAATTTGCTGATGTTTCTCCCATAAAGATGACCTAATCAGCTTCGGCTCAGACATGATATCAGCAAACAAATCTGGTTCCACACATGTTTGCATGGGAGAACTGGTTTTCTTTTCAGTACTATTCAACATCCAAAATACTCCATTTTGCTATATTCAGTTACAGTGAAAAAACTGATGATAAAATTGAAAATTGTTGGATTAATATGTATCTTTGTGATAGATGTGTGCATTATATTAAAAATATTTTCTATGCAAACATTTAAGTTCTTTATACTTTGAAATAAACAGAAATAACATTTTTGTAAATATTTTTTAAAATCATTAATGTATTTCCATCTTTGTAATTTTATGTAAGTTTTAAAATTAAAAATAATGAAATGCATTTTGGATTTTATAGTTGCCACTTTAATAGCACGTTCGTAATAGTTAACCTGGGTACTTGCTCTGTTCAAGCAGTTTCATATAGTGAATGAGAAAAACTGCAAAATTCTGTATACAGGCACTTAAATTATCAATTAATTTCAGAAATAAATTTTGTAAAGGCTTTCACAGTACAGCATTTACAGATTTCCACAAGATGTGATTTCTGTAAATTCATAGCATTCTACAAATCTGTGGCATGTGCTTGGGGATTCCTTGTACAGATAACAGTACCCTGCACAGTTTTAACAGCTGGTTTGTAGTTTGCCCCATCTGTCCTATAATTATGTATCTGCACCTTTTATTAGGGTGTATTTTTTAACAGGTTAATGAAGAAAATATGGGAAGTGTAGAACAGAAAATAAATGGCTTCTTCAGTGTCATTACTGTTCATCTCATCAAGGACAGTTCAGAAACACTTCTATACTTGGAATATGGTCTGGTTAACTCATCAGCTCCATAGAAACACACAGCAAGAATTTACCTTGTTGTGCCAAAATCTTCATCCCGATATATGATTTCCTTTAAAAATAATATATACATGTATAAAATTGCTGCTTTTCCAAAGAAAACAGAGATTTTCTTATTTATCAGATGCCAAGTCCTATCCATTACAGATTGGAGAGTTAAAAATGTGAGTGAACAACAAAGACTAAGGAGGGGAACGATTATCAAAAATGTGTTAACAACAGATAAAAGCACTGCTGAAGGCCTTCAGGCAAGACCTGGAGCTTCCTTGTACTTTGCTGAATGCGAACCAGGAGGTAAACACAGTCTGTATCTCAAAAGGCTTACCAAATGAAGAGGAAGGAGAGGTTTGCATACAAATTTCCTATTCATAGGCATATTACTGAACACCTACCCACAGACACACAGATACATACACCACCACACATTTGTTTTTTTTTCAAAGTTTCCAGTTATTTTCAGGTTTGCAATTACACCACAACTATACCTCAGAGTGTATGACTCTGCTAAATATTGAACACTTGTTCTAATGCTCCAGATCGTTAAGGTTTGCTTGATTATTTCATTCTGTCATGCAGAAGTTAGTCTGCAGAAGGAAAGGAAGCATAAGGATGGGAGTCTGATACTATGAACAAAAAAAGAAACAGGAGAAACAGCTATATAAAACCAAAGTTCAGCAGTGGCTTTTAAAATTGATACCTGAATTTGGCTGCTGTTGGCTCTGCAAAACAAAAATCACATCTGAGGCTGCTGCAGAAACCAAAGGCACTTTCAATCCAAGTGGGAAGAGGTAGAATTAAGTATTCATATTAAAATGAATATATATCACCCCTCTCAAATAGAGTCCAGTTTTGTCCATTTCACTAACACACATTAATAAAAAGTGTTGGAAGTCAAAATTCACCACCTACCCATGCATAACACTAGCCTTCTGACGTACTGTTAGATATAATAGAGAGAGATATATAATTTCTGGTGCTATAGAATGGTACTTACTGTAGCGAGAAGATGACTGCAGAAGAGGACAGGATCACCATGGGCAACAGACAGTAGCCCAAGACACTTGCAACACAGCCATGCGAGACTCCAGAAATGCTCATCAGGTTCAGCAGGGCATGCATAGCAAGGCACCCAATGGCACTCATGCCATACACATAGCCAAAATGAACTTTTCCTGCCTGGAATAAATATGAGTAAGCATGAAGTGTTAGAAGTGAGCAAGTGATTGCAAAGTGGTAGAAGAAGACAGAATGCAAGCACTAGGTTTGTTATTTTTTCTCATTGACACTCTGCTTCACCTATATCAATTCAATTGTAAATGACAGCTGATACTGTTGGGTGATTTTTGCATCAAAAATTTCCAAGGTACAACTGTGAGAGTGTGCTTGTTGCTGTCTTAAAATTACAAGGCTGATTCTCAGTCTTACTCTCATTAGGCTCTGAACAGGACAGGAATTGGCTGGGGAGACTTGGGAAGGTTTAATTGGTAACAAACTGAGAAGGGGGCCTACAGGGATGCTGGTGAGGGACTATACGTTAGGGACTGTAGTGATAGGACAAGGGGTAATGGGTTGAAACTTAAACAGCAGAGGTTTAGACTGGATATAAGGAAGAAATCTTTACTGTGAGGGTGGTGAGGTACTGGAATGGGTTGCCCAGGGAGGTTGTGAATGCTCCATCCCTTGCAGTGTTCAAGACCAGGTTGGATGAAGCCTTGGGTGATATGGTTTATTGTGAGGTGTCCCTGCCCATGGCAGGGGGGTTGGAACTAGATGATCTTAAGGTCCTTTCCAACCCTAACTATTCTATGATTCTATGATTCTATGAAAGTATGTTTTATTTTCAGGAAACATCTTTCCAATAGGTGTACATGGGGCTATGGAAAGGTCTCCTGAGTAAAATGATGACCCGACTTAACTGATAGGCTAAATTTTATTACAAACCTCCAACTTCAGGCAGGCCAGCAATAAAACTAGTAAAACTTTGCTGAAAGTGTGCTGGTTTTCAGGGTGAATATGTCCATTCATCCTCTTGACTACCATGAGAAAGACACATCTCTGTAGTAAGATCAATACAACAGGTTCATTTTAATGTAAACCTGAGTAGTAACTGTCAGCTTGTATTCTGTTTTGTTCCAGTGAATGAAAAAAAAGTAAAACAACTGTGTTTTTTCTTCCAGATTTTATTCCTTTGTGTGAATTTAGTGCCTGTGAAAGGTACCAGCCTGACAGCCTGGAGCCTGATGTTTTCTAATTTATACACAAAGCTAGTACAACAGGCAACAATGGCCACAGCAGCACCAACTTCTTCATCTCCTGCTATCATTTTGAAGGATCACCTACAGGCATGAAAGCATTGTTCACTCCCAAAAATGAACACTCACAAAAGACTGTTAAATATTTTTTCTCTCTCTTCGAGCTT
Source organism: Melopsittacus undulatus (assembly GCF_012275295.1). NCBI lineage: Eukaryota > Metazoa > Chordata > Aves > Psittaciformes > Psittaculidae > Melopsittacus > Melopsittacus undulatus. Next base: position 26,068,245 of record NC_047533.1, read on the forward strand.
CTAACAAATGAGATACTGAATGTTGGCTATGCAATACTGCCATTTCCACATCTGTAGCTTTGAGATAAACATTCATACATCAGAAATAAACAATTATTGGGATGAAGAAGTTTTTGTTTGCTTTGTCCTGGAACTTTATATCTTAATGATAAAATGCGTTTGTGAAGGAGAAAGCTAAATCTGGCACTCATCCCTCAGAACCATGGAATAAGCTTTTCAAATGAAGGGCCACAATGCTTCACTTTCCTGACATATAATAAAATGTATGTACACACTTAAACCACAGGTGTGCTTGTGCATACACACACGTCTATATATAGCACACATTACATACTGCATATAATAAACAACATGAGAACCAAAACTAATAGAGGGTCTCAGTTTCCTAATCTTTTTGTAGCTTATGGTTGGATTCTTTTGTGATGGATAAGGTGGAATCATTACTGAAGGTTTTTCTTGGTCTGTAGTATTTACAAATATGTCTTTCATGATGATTAAGGAGGATTGAGAAGACCTCCCACTTTACTTATCCATACCTTTTAAGAAAATTTGGGGGAAATCAACTTTGAGGACCCTTCTTCTCTGCCCCTTCTTCCTGTGTCCCTTAGAGTGGAAGCTATCACTGTATGCCAGAAGTAGTTGAGGTGGACAGAAAGCAATGAAGAGGAGAGAGCCTGATCCAGTGCTGACACAACCTGAAACTCCTAATGTTGCAGGTTGATGACAGCTCACCAGGTCTAGTGGGAGAGCAGCGCACACTTATGTGAAAGGCAGCCTCAGCTAATAAGACCTGCTTCTGTACCAGCACTGTTACCCTATTTTCAGCTTGACCTGACTCACTGCTGAGCTCTCCTCTGTTTCCAGTCCTCCAGGTTAGGTCAGGTACAGTCAGGTTGGTTATATCCTCACAATGTCCTGAGTGTTGGCCTGTTCCCCACTGTGTTCCACTATAATGGCATAATTTATTCCTGAACTAACAGGGCAAGAAATCTTCCTGGTTTGGTACAGAGGAGTGCTTAGCTGGCATTTGAATACTACTGGTATAAAATAATTAGGAAAAATTGACTCACCAAATAAAATTAATTATTGCTAGAGATTGCATGGGAGAGCAATATTAGCTTAGATTATTATCAATTACAATTCAGTCATTAAAGACTTGTAACAATTTAAACATCCACAATGGTTTGGGGCAGCCTTTACTATAGAATAAATAAGAAAATCTCTGTCTCAGACAGTTGCAACAACAACTGCAACCTAATATTTTATACTGTCTGTTTTAGTGTATTTAATTATTCCACACAGCAGTATTTGGCACCTTAGTTTAAGATTAAGAAACTACTGAGAGTGATGAAGGGAGCACTAACACTAGCACCTAACTCAAATCTCTACTTGGTGAAATGTTTGATTTGTGGTGCAGCGAAATGAGAAAGCAAAAAGAAAGCAGCTGAACATATCATCTCCAATTCTAGTCTTTCTTAGCATATGTAAATATATTGACTCACACACACGGGAATACTCCCAGTTCACAGCGATGTAAGCAAAATCAGAATCAGGCTTGATTAGTCTGACAGGCTTTGATGAATGGAAAGAGCTAAATTTGTCCTCAGAAGGAATAAGGTTAAAAGAAAGTCAGAATTTTGTGCATTTGTTTGCATTTGCCTAGAGTGAGGGTACTACTATCCTTAGTTTAAGTGGATTGGGAAGTCTGATTTCATATAAATGACTGCGTTAAATGGAAAGCAGCTGAGACTTGGGCTTCTGCTTACTTTCACACTGTTGTTTCCCTATCTGCATTGGAGTTGCCCTGTTTCAGCATGAGGAAGATAAAGTCCTGCTGTCAGGCTATCAACCCTTTCCTCTTTTTCTCTGTCCTTTGAAAGAACAGTTGCCATTTGAAGAATGTCTTTGCATATTTTTCTGTAGTTAAAAGCTGAAATTAAATAAAATTTATAAATTATTTTTGGAAACAAGTTCTCAACCAAATTATGTCCCTAGTGCTATTAGAAGAGAACTATTCAGGCACAAAAGGATATCATGGCTTACACAGCTGAAGAGCCACTTTAGCATTCAAATACATCTGAGATAAAATTAACAGGCCCATGGAAATCCCACAGACTTATTGCTGTGAAGTTGTAGCCCTAAAACACTGTATCACAGGAGTTCTGCTGGCCTAAAACTGGAGGACTGAAAATAGTTGTTTTTCTAATGACACTCAAACTGCTTAATATCCCAGAATAAATATGGCAATTAGTTTATTTCAATAATAGTGCTTTGATCTTCATTATAATTGTTGGATATTCAGGGAGCAAAATCAATAATAGCCATTTTTCTTTCTTTTAGCCTTCCTTCCATTTTCCTAATTATGATCAATTCAATGCTTTCTCTTTTTATTCCCCTCATACCTCTATGTCTTTACATGGAAAATTGTCTGTCTTCTCTAGCTACCCACCATCTTTTCCTCTTATTCCATTTCCTCCTGCTTCTTCCACCCTTTAAAAAGATTTTTATTTTTATGGGGACATAAATAATAATGATACTTGCCATTTATATTGCAGTTTGCACGTTGAAGGTACTGCGCTGACATTACAAATTGAGTAAGAACTTGCAAGAATCTTCTGATTCAGCACTATTTGTCACAGAGGAGATGGAGAATTAGAGCCTCATTTCTCTCACCTCAGCTGCAGAACAGTAAAGACCTTCCAGAATGGTCCCACCTTATCCCTGACTGATGAATTGCTGCCGACAATCACAGCTGTACTTCAGCAGCATTGGAGAGCCCCTGTTGTCAGTGATAAATAGATGAATTTGGAGTACTGTACAATCCCCATTCAACTTTCCTCCTGTAGGAAAGCTATATTCATAAAGAAGAAAGAGGTTAAACAGGCTACCATATTTTGTTTAACAGATGATGTAGAAAAAGAATATAAACTAAGAAAGGACTAGAAAAATTTATAGCAAGGTATTACAAATTTGAGGTGGAGAGAAAAAGACTGTTTCCATTACTTTTCTCAAATTATTCTAGTTACATTAAGGTTATTATTACATTTTTAATATCTCTGAACTCCCCAAAATAACACTGAGAAAAGACAATTTCAAATCAGTAGCAGAAATGTTAGAAAAAATGGGCTGGTCTGCTATGCCTTTTTATTCACTCTTTTAAAACCTCCTTGATAGGTCCTTACCTAGTGCACACTGCTATGCTTCAGGGGTCCAGAGCCTCCCCAGGCTAAACACTGCACAGATCTGTGCTTTGTTCTTACTAAATCCTACCCCAAAATATGGTGTAGTGTTTTCTTTCCACTGGAAGTAATACGTCATTTCATCTGTACTACATCTACATTATATTTAAATTTTATGCAGGTACTTTCAAAGCAAGGAGACTTTTTAATATATAATCTCAGAATAAACGGCAGCAAATGACTCATTTTATGCCAGTACTACCTCTTCTGCAACTTCACATGCATTATCACCTAGTCATTAGCTTGTTAGGAAAGAAATCCCTTAAGATTTCTATCACATCCTACCAGCAGCAATGTTGCTCCAAGGGCCAAACAGAAAATCATAGGTCCGGTGAGGTCTGTCTCGTTCATGATGCTGCCATCTGCAGGCTTCATTGGATTTAGAACTGTTAATGTTTTTTGCCATATATGCTTAAAATTGATCCCAAGCTCTGCAATAGAAATTCCAGGGTTGTTAATTGCTCCCAAGAAAACAACACTTTTGCAGAAACTCATTAGGTACCACAAGACCCCAAACAAGCAATCAAATTAATTGTTTTAATGAAGATAATATTGTAGGATGACATTGTATGTATTAGGCACAGAATGTCCCTGATACATACGCAGTATATTTGAGAGTCAGTTCTGATTCTAAATTGGAATATTACTTTATTAAATTCAATTTTAGGCAGTGAACAAAAAAAAAAAAAAAAAACAACATACCGTAAGCATTTTTGAGTTAATATTTGTTTTTCTTGTACTTAAAACACATGTATCTAATGCATCACTAACTGAAATGTTGAAAAATATGCTAATTAACAGTAACTGCAGAACTCAAGGTACTCTAGACGGCTGAGGACAGAGATATATATACTTTAATTCTAGCAAATCTGACAAGAAATGTGTCTTAAGACTGAACTGCCAGAGGCACTTAAAAATGACATTTGTCCCTTCAAGGCAACTTAATAATATTTTGTAGAGTGCTGTAAAAGAATTTTTTTTTTTTTTTTGCATTTTAAAGTAATTACTGAGGACCCCTAGAAAAGGAACAAAATTCTTCACCATTAAAGTCAACAGAAATTCTGCCATTAATTTTACTGGGGCAAAGATGTCTCTTAAACTTCTGCAGGAACACTTCAGCTTGCAAGAGGATCATCTTCCCTGAGACACTCTAGTAAGGGAAAAGTTGGGTTCAAAACTGGGTGCCAGAATTATTGAGACTGACAATGTGTCAGGTTGTTTGGAAAGCCAAGTCTTTACCTTATTCCACTTATCCATCATCTGGAGCTGAGCTAAACCATTATATAAATAAAGTTATTTTGCATTAAAATTGGTCAGATTTATGTGGTACACAGATAGGAACATCTCTGAAGCCCAGCAGATAAGAAGCAGCTGTATTTCAAAATCCTTTTCACAGGGTAAGCTGCATGTGGAATTAAATGCTTGGAGGTCTGAGAGGTAGAGATCTAGCAGTTATCTATATCTGACAGTGTGATCTTGCTGGTTTTAACACAGTAATGGTGTTTTTCAGTAGTAAAAACTCCACTTGCTTTCCAGGATGCAAAAGCAAGCTGACTATAGTCTTTCTACATTATGCTGAAGTAATCACAAATGGATTCTCCAATTGTTTTTTAATGTAGCACAGGTAGCATTAGGATGGTTCAATCATCAGAAAGAATGATTCTGTTTGTGTAGTTAAATGATCGACTAATGGAAGATGAAAGCAGCTTTCCCAGTTTCTTTCCCTCTGAAACAAGTTATTTAGAATCTTAAAACTATTGAAAATATTAAATTTATTACTAGATATGCAAAAAGGATTATGATCAGTATTTATTAATTATAGATGTTCCAATATGTGTGCAGGATAAACACAGCATGGAAAAAATACTTGGAAATGTGGATGCAAATCTTACTGTTATGCTGTCATCTAGTGGTAGTAAAGTATGAATTCAGATTAGAAAATGTGAGTTTGGGGGCCAGTGGCTGTTGTCTGAAGCTCACATAGCCAGGCAAGGAAGATTTGCTGCAGTTTCTTTAGAGCTAAAGAAAACTATAGGCACTCCCAGGAACCATGCACATTGTCCATGATTTTATTTTTACCTTCTAGCAAAGGAGGTTCCTCGTCAAATCCATCAGCACAACTAAGATGGGAGAGAGTGTTGGGATTGTACGTTGGCTGCAAAATCTGACCTGTGTAATTCTGACACGATGGAAGCATGTTTGATGGGGCAAAAGCACTGGCTGGAGGTTGCTCTCCTGTCTGGCTCCTAAGACAAGAAGCAAATCACAGGAAACCAGGTGACTGCAATGAGCAGCTTCATGACAGCTTAGAGCTGCTCACCATACACCACAGTTTAAATTTGAAGCTATCTTCAATCTGGGGAACCTGGGAACAGTATCCATTGTGTGTAGTGAGTACTGAGCTGCTGACCATGACTTTGCTTCCCTTCACTGAAACTCCCTTTGAAACCAGGCAGGGCTGCTTGCCGGCGGCTCACCCAGCCCAGACAATGGCACAGTGCAGGCCCCTAGACTGAGGAGAGGGGAAAGGGAATTTAGGAGCTGTGAGGACACCCACAAATTGAGGCACTCCTGACTTCCACTAAGTAGCCTGGTGACAATCCTCATATATGTCTATACAGCTAATGAAATAGCCATATATATATATATATATATATATATGTTCTGGAATCTGAGATTACAGAATTTCTAGCAATATGTGCCATAAAATCCACATTAATAACATGAAGCTCAGTCACCCCAATTAGGTAAACAACCTGTAACATCTGTACATGTAAAAGTAGCACAAAACCTAGCCTCCTACAGCAGTCCTGTCAAAATCTCCTTAAGGGCAAAACTCCCAGAACTTCTTCCCTCAGTTGCCCTCTTCTATGGGCAGAAGTCACCAACAGGTTTAAAAAATTTAGGAAAATAATGAAATAAGATTCCTTCTGTCTTTCTACTGCTATGGTTTGTATTTCTCCACTAAAACTTCCACTATACTGACTATGAAACCCTTTTAAGCATACTTACTTTCTGCTTCCACAGAGGTTTTTGTTAGACACATAACTGTTCTCACCTTCTTCCTGGTCATCTATGGTATAATTGGACTGGTAAAAGTCGATCTGAAACTGCTCAAAATTTGACATTCTGGTTGGAAAAAATATTGTATATATCAATAAAATAGGGTTTGCAACAAGCCAATACTTATGTTTTAACAAAAGAAATTAGTCTTCTCTTACTCCTAATTATTATATATTAATTTACAAGTGGTATACAAGACTTTCTCTATTGTTACTGTTGCCAAAAAAAAAAGTAACTTTGAAAGAATATATATATCAAGTAAACTATTGCTTTAAACAGTCCATTTTCCTATGTAAAAAAATGTGGCCACCTCTGAATTCTTAGAAATTGGTATTTTTTTAAAGTATTTTGCATTTTGAAAACAAATATTAATTTCAGCAATTTATGTTTTACAATATTATATGTAACTATCATAAAACAATAGAAAAATACAAATATATCCACAGAATTCAAGGTTTCTGTTTAAAGACATTGCAGTTAGCATATTAAGGGTAGCAGAGAAGCATTCTCACTGATTAGCTACATGCCTTTGAAAAGGACAGCACACTGAATACTAAAGAAAAAGTAAATAGATAGTAAACAGTAAAGAATAATAAAGAAAATATGTTGCAGCATGTGTTTTATTCCTGCTGACCCATAGTTCAACTCTGTAACTATAGACTGATCAGACTAAGAAAGGAACAACTGTTTTTATAACTGTTTGAATTTTGCCCACACTGGGCCCATTTCACATATCCTGTGTGTAGGCAGGACTAGTCAGAATCATACATAAGCAATATAAGAAATGAAGCACATTGGTTCTGTGACGCATTATGTACCTTTTGGAATTGTAGAGTGTTTCAGATTGCAAAGATATTTTATTAACTCTTAGATTAAATCTACATGCTTCTTATGTTATTAGCATGGCTGAGTATAAATCCAGAAAACAGCTTCAAAATTGGCAGGTCTACCTTTTGCGCTTTGAGCAATGTCCCTGCTCATTGCCAGGAGTTGGGCTAGCCCAAACTATTCTATGATTCTATGAGTAAGAGTACCCACAAGGACTGACCCTGTTTCACTTCAGTATTGCTTTTATGCTGAGCCACAACTGGAAAAGACATTACACCTGTTCAGAGCAGTGCATAGGTTCAAGGATTTCCCAGTCCACTGATGTGGTGAGGCTGGGGAGTGCTCTGGGGATTGCCTGGTCAAACCCTCTGCCAGGGCAGGATCACTGACAACAGATTGCTCTGGGCCTTGTCCCACCAGGTTTTGAAGAGTCTGGCTTTGTCACTGTTACTCCCTCCCATCAGGAGGTTATATTCATTGATTGATGAGATCCCCCTGAGCTCTCTTCTCCCAGTTAACATTCTTAAGTGATTTAGGGAATGCTCTAACCAGGACTTGCCTGTAACTGCATAGGTACATGCATGTGTTCCACCTCTTGGATGGCATTTATGTAGTTAAACTCCTGACTAATAACCATAATCTTATCCAATTCACTCAGATTTTCATGTAAGATATCAAACTCTCCTAACATTCCCCATTTTTTTTCACTTTAGCCCTCTTTTCCAACTTTCCAAATGCTATTGGCAAAATCTGCTTTTCACCTCACAGTTACTCTCACTGTTATCTCTATATTTATCAAGCACATGCTTCTTATAGGAAAGATCTTTGCAAATCTCTTTTTAAGTTATAAAGATTAGTATTTCATCAGGAACCTTGAAATGCCGGAAATTAAATTTTCTAATTATTTTTCCCATCATCAGACTTATCTATGGGGACTTAATTCCTGCATTTACCTAGAGTATTCAAAGAAGATATTCTGATGTTATTTTCTCAACAGCTGGCCAATCATGCAGTATTTCCAAATTTAGAAGAGGAATAATTTTTACATTGTAAATATCAATTAATAGAAATTAATTATACTAAGCTATTTACTGTAGTTTTATTTGGATTTGCACACCAGTTACACATTGGTTCAGTAAAGACTTTACATGGAAAATCTTTTAAAATTCTTTAATTGGCACCTCTGCCCCAACAGTTCAAATCCAGAAAGTCTTTAATGTTCTTTGCTGTAACTGTAAGGAACAAAATAATTACTTAACCAGATATGTTACAAAATGTATAATGGAGTTCAGAAGAGATAAATTTATTTTCCAGAAGAATTTGGAGTTAAGGTTACTTACTTTTTAAGATATTTGATGAAAACTCCAGTCTGTTGAATTTACATGTTGGAGAACACCTAAAATATCCTCTTACTTCAGCAGGGATGATCTTGGTGCTATTTATAAGGTTCTAAATTTGATCTTTGAACAGATGCATATGAAAGAAAAAAACCCCACAACCTGTCAGTATCATGGCCAGCATTTGACAAGTGCTAACAATAAGCAGAAAAGGATAGGAATCTTCAATGCAAGCAGAACAAAATGAAAAAATTTTGGTTCATATATATATTTCAACTCAGTAATCTAGACTGTAGTTTAGAGTTTCCTTCTTAGGTAGGTATTTATGAAGATCTTGGTGGACCCTCATAAGCTGAGCTGTTAGATATTGAAAAGTTTTAACAACATGTAGTAATAATTGTTTAAATTAGTAGGGTAAATTCATTTACTTGGGTACATTTCTATCAGATGCTCCCACACCGTGCGCCACAGGGTACATGCAGCGTTAGGGCCATTTGCTGGGACTGCAAAGAGAGCTTTTGATCGATCACACACCTCCTGGAGAAAACATGATGCTCCCTTGGACTGCAGCACCTGAAGGAGGGAGACTGAACGCACCTTAGGGCTAGTCAATCTGGTGGTCCAAGGCCAGGGACCCATTCTCTAGGCACATCCTCCTGCACCTTTGCTTCTCCAGAAGCTCTTGTCCATTTGCAAAGCAGTCTTCTGCAGTGCAGCACATACCATGACAGTACCAGGGCAAGTCTTCTAAAAGACAGGGAACCCTGCTTTGATTTTTGAGGGCCTTTATTGAATGTGTAGGCATCAGATTAACAGGTTGGTTTTTTTTCTTGCAATGCTCAGCATGGTATCTCTTTCATTACCTGACCTGTTATGAATAAAACATTAGGAACCTCTATTGTATAGTCCTGTTTGCTGGAAAACTTGCAGCACAGTATGAATTTTGAAACAGCATTTAAACTTCAAAGGCAGCATTTCTTTAATATCAGATACTTAACCAGTTCTAACAGGTACTGCCTTTTTCACTTCTTTATTGGAGAACTTCCAATTGGGCTGGTTAATCTAAGGAATGGGATATTAAATGGCATGTATTATCAGGTCATTAATCTATGCCTCAGATGCATATTAGATTCTGTGAGGTTGAAGACCGAAATTCAGAAATTTCACTTGGAGAAACATTTAATTAGAGCTGCTCAAATAAATATTTTTAAATTCTGCATCTAAAAGTTTTTGAAGAACTGGTCAAAAACTTTCAACATTGTTGAGATGCAAAACAACAGGAAAGTCAGAGTAGACCAAAACTAAGTAAATATGCTATTTTGTAAAAGGCTAAATGAGATGCCCTGAGTAATTATTGGCTGCCACCATGCAATTAATCTTAGCAAATTATGGGCTCAAATAATAAATAACAGAATCAATGAATCCAATCAACATAGGCTTTTGGAAACTAGCTCATTTCAAACTAATTTATTTTCTAACAAGGTTTGTAGTTGGGAAAGGTAACTACTGATCTACTGATGACCTATATTTGTACAAGGCATTTTACTTGATTTTGCTTCAATAAATATACAACCATCACTGCTTAATGGGGCAACCATTATACTGATTAAATAAGTGCTATCAGATGTATCTCAAATGTAATTGTAAATTAGGGGAAGATTTCTAATGGTGCCTTACAGGACAGAAGCTTTACAAACCTCATCTAGCAGACCTTTTGAAGAAAAATCTACCAACCAAAGCCAGTCACAGGGTGGTTTGACCAGAATCTGTTAGGACAAAACAGAAAATAACAAAAAGATCCTTGAAGCTATTAGTCAAAGGTAAAATAAAACTCGAGCAGAAAAGCTCAAAAATTCTTGCAGTGACAGCAGTGGCTGACCCGAAGAGCAGTTTCCCAAAAGTGCTAGCAGGTTTCCTGTAATAAGACATCTAATAATCAGATCATGTATTATATTTTAGTTTAGGTAGGGAATTTATTCAATAATGCTCCATGATCTTTGTTTATCCAGGACTCCAGACTCGATAGCTGTATTGGGTCTGGTTGAGATGGAGTTCATTTTCCTCATAGCAGCCCTTCTTGTGCTATGCTTTGTATTGGTAGCTAGAAAGGTGTTGATTAAACACCGGGGCCTTGGCTCCTGCTGAGCAGTCCTTGCTCAGCATCAAGGCTGTATCTCCAACATTCCCATCACCAGTAGGCTACGGGTGGGAAAGGTATTGGGAAGGAATGTCACCAGGAAAGCTGACCCAAACTGAGCAAAGGGATATTCCATAATATATGGTGTCTGCTCAGCTAAAAGAAAAGGGGGTATGGAGCATAATTTTCACCATTTTTGACAAAATGGGGTAATAATGAAAATATTTTTAAAAATTCTGGTACACCTTTTTAAAAATGTTAGCACAAAATTAAATAAGACAGAAAAGGCTAATAGAATTCTGGCTGTAGAATCATCTATGTAACACTATATTTATTACTCAAACTGATGAGTATGGCAGGTCCATTATAATAATTAGTCAATTATTCTATAGTTCTTTCAAATGTAAAAATTAATCACATTATGGATTACTTCAGTAAGCCTTAAGCTTAATTACTTACATTTACAGTCCTCATTAGTAATTTTAGAAGTCACACATTATTAAAATATGTTACTAAAGAAGAGAGAAAAAATTATTTGCAAAGAAATATACCATTTTCCACTTCTACAAAATATTTTTTTATGAAATTAATTATTTAAACTATATAAAATGTCTACTAAATGAATTTTATGTGTGCAGGCCTCAGACACATCTACTGTAACACTAATTCTTTCCTTTTGGGTATCTCAAGCATGGGGCCCACATCTGTAGGCCAGGACTACTGGGGTCTGGTGGAGCTGCTCTGATAAAGAAAGAGAAGAGTGGCTTTGCTGGGAGGCTTGCCAGACTTGTCAAGGATGCTTTAAACTAGATGTGTTGGGGGAGGGGAGCATCATTCCATCCCAACACACCCAGTCAGTTGCCAGCACCAATAATAAATACTCTGAGCAATGTAGTGATATTCTAGGTGCTCCAGCCAATGAGCCGGCTTCATTTGGAGCTCGGATCAGATGCCTCTATACAAATGCCCGTAGCATGGGGAATAAACAAGAGGAATTAGAGATGTGGGCACATCTACGGGGCTACGATATAATAGGCATCACAGAAATATCGTGGGATGGCTCCTTTGACTGGAGTGTCGGAATGGAAGGTTACAGGCTTTTTAGAAAAGACAGGCCCGGTAGGAGGGGAGGGGGAGTTGCTGTTTATGTTAGGGATAGGCTGGAGATTATGGAACTCTGTCTGGGGACAGATGATCAGTTAACAGAAAGTTTGTGGATCAGGGTTAAGGGGAAATCGCTGACGGGACACATTAATGTGGGGATATGTTACAGACCGCCTGATCAAGAGGAACCTGTGGATGAAGAACTCTACAGACAAATAGGAAAAGCTTCACACTCACAGGCACTTGTTCTCATGGAGGACTTCGACCACCCTGACATCTGTTGGGGTGACAGTATGGCCTGGCACAAGCAATCCAGGAGGTTTCTCGATTGTGTGGAAGACAACTTCCTTCTGCAAGCAATAGAGTAACCGATGAGGATAGGTGCCCTGCTTGACCTCATGCTCACCAGCAGGGAAGGGCTCGTTGGAAATGTGACTCTCCAGGGAAGTCTTGGATGCAGTGATCACGAGATGGTCGAATTTGAGGTCCTCAAGACAGTGAGAAGAGCGTGCAGTAAGCTCACTGCCCTGGACTTCAATAGAGCAGACTTTGGACTCTTCAGGAACCTGCTTAGCAAGGTTCCATGGGATTTAGCCCTAGAGGGCAAGGGGGCCTCAAGACTCTTGGTTAATATTCAAGGATCACATGCTATAAGCTCAGGAGTGTTGCATCCCAACTAGAAGGAAGTGCAGCAGGAGGGCCAGGAGACCTCCTTGGATGGATAAGGAGCTGCTGAGGAAAATTCACAGGAAAAAAGAGGCTTATGAAAGGTGGAAGCAAGGGCAGGCTGCCTGGGATGAATACAGGCATGGGATGAATACAGACAACATGTCCAGGAAGTTAGGGACCAAGTTAGGAAAGCTAAGGCCCAATTGGAGCTAAACTTGGCTAGGGATGTGAAAGATAATAGGAAGGGATTCTATAGGTATGTAGCGGCTAAAAAACAGATTAAGGACAATATAGGCCCCCTCCAGAAGCTTTCAGGAGAACTGGCTACACAGGACTTGGAGAAGGCTGAGGTTCTGAATGGCTTCTTTGCCTCGGTCTTCATTGGCAAAGGCTCTGACCGCACCACCCAAGTCTTGGGAGGCGGACGCAGGGACTGTGAAAACTTAGACCTTGGGCCGACTGTAGGAGAGGATCTGGTTCGAGATCATCTTAAGAACCTGAATGTACACAAGTCCATGGGACCTGATGAAATCCATCCACGGGTCCTGAAGGAGCTGGCGAATGAAGTTGCAAGGCCACTGGCCATCATATTTGAAAAATCATGGCAGACAGGTGAAGTTCCTGATGACTGGAAAAAGGGAAATATAACCCCCATTTTCAAGAAGGGGAAAATGGATGACCCAGGGAATTACAGACCAGTCAGTCTCACCTCTGTGCCTGGCAAAATCTTGGAGCAGATTCTCCTGGAAGGCATGCTAAGGCACATGAAAAAGAGAAAGGTGCTTGGTGACAGCCAGCATGGCTTCAGTAAGGGGAAATCCTGCCTGACCAATTTGGTGGCCTTCTATGATAGAGCTACGGAAATGATGGACAGGGGTGGAGCAGTTGATGTCATCTACCTGCACTTGTGCAAAGCATTCAAGACTGTCCCACATGACATCCTTGTCTCTAAATTGGAGTGTCATCAATTTGATAGGTGGACCACTCGGTGGATAAAGAACTGGCTGGATGGTCGCACTCAAAGAGTTGTGGTCAACAGTTCAATGTCCAGCTGGAGACCAGTAACGAGTGGTGTCCCTCAGGGATCAGTGTTGGGACCAGTCTTGTTCAACATCTTTGTCGCTGACATGGACAGTGGAATTGAGTGTGCCCTCAGCAAGTTTGCCAATGACACCAAGCTGTGTGGTTCTGTTGATACGCTAGAGGGAAGGAATGCCATTCAGAGGGACCTCGATACGCTTGTGAGGTGGGCTGATGCCAACCTCATGAAGTTTAACCATGACAAGTGCAAGGTCCTACACCTAGGTCAGAGCAATCCCAGGCACAGCTACAGGTTGGGCAAAAAGGAAATTCAGTGCAGCCTTGCGGAGAAGGACTTGGGAGTGTTATTCAATGAGAAAATGAACATGAGCCAGCTTCAGTGTGTGCTTACAGCCCAGAAAGCCAACCATATTCTGGGCTGCATCAAAAGAAGTGTGACCAACAGGTCGAAGGAGATGATCCTGCCCCTCTACTCTGCTCTCGTGAGACCTCACTTGGAGTATTGTGTGCAGTTCTGGTGTCCTCAACATAGAAAGGACATGGAACTGTTAGAACAAGTCCAGAGGAGGGCCACGAGGATGATCAGGGGACTGGAGCACCTCCCATATGAAGACAGGCTGAGAAAGTTGGGGCTGTTCAGCCTGCAGAAGAGAAGGCTGCGTGGAGACCTCATCGCAGCCTTCTAGTATCTGAAGGGGGCCTACAGGGATGCTGGTGAGGGACTATTCGTTAGGGACTGTAGTGATAGGACAAGGGGTAATGGGTTGAAACTTAAACAGGGGAAGTTTAGATTAGATATAAGGAAGAAATTCTTTACTGTGAAGGTGGTGATGTGCTGGAATGGGCTGCCCAGGGTGGTAGTGAATGCTCCATCCCTGGCAGTGTTCAAGGCCAGGTTGGATGAAGCCTTGGGTGATATGGTTTAGTGTGAGGTGTTCCTGCCCATGGCAGGGGGGTTGGAACTAGATGATCTTGAGGTCCTTTCCAACCCTAACTATTCCATGATTCTATGATTCTATAACAGGTCTTCAGAGGGTGGGTTAAAGGTGAAAAAAAAAAAAAAGTGAAATCCAAAACTATCGATGTTTTCCTTTTTTATGCTGAACAAGTTTGTTAGACTTGAATATTAGTGGTTTAAAAACTTGAGTGACATGAACTGGTGGGTAGGGATAAACTCTTGACTCTTTGTTCTGAAAGAAGACCAAACACCAGTGTAAGTATTTGGTTCAAAACAAAGAAACAAACATTCATAGGTGACAGACCTTTAGAACTCCTCATCAAATGAAGTTATGCATGCTGAATTTTTACATGGATCTGAAAGAAATCTATGAAAGATAGATCTATCAAGACTTACTAAATGCATAGGAACAGCATGCAGTTCAAGAAATCCATAAACTAGAATTAGCAGAAAATCAGGAAAATGTTTGGAGGAAGCATTAATTTTCTTCCCCATGCAGTCAATCACTGTCATTGCTGAAGAGACTTTGTGTCTTGACTTATATATGACCATTCATATTCTTTATGTTTGTGAAGGAGGAAAGCACCCAAAGGAATACAGATTCAAAAATAAGGGCAAAACCACACTGCATAAGATCATAACATCCTTAATTCTATGTAGGATGGATTTATTGACTTCCAACAGTTACCAAAACTCCAGGTATGTATGGCTTTAATTGCACATCTGCTTCCACACAGCTTTTTACTTCTGATTGGAGTCCTTGTTCTCCTGTCACTGTTCTGAGTTAGCCACCTTTCAGCTTCTGACTCATAATACGTATCTTCCCCATTCAGCTTTTTCTAGAGACACTGGTTTTGTAGGGCTTTTGCTCAATAGACTGTGAAGTGTTTTATGCAGGAAGTAGGTATCATTGCTGTTACACAATTGAAAAGGGAGTTTAAGAAATCTAATTAAACTCATTAAGCCAGAATACAGCTGGGAATGAAATTTTAAACTTCTGAGACCTAGGATGGAATTTTTTCTACTATAGTATTGTAATGTTGGTTCTGTGGAACCTTATATTAGACTATCAACAAGACTTAAAATAAACTGTAATATTATTTAAACAAACACAATGAAGACATTCAGCATGAGAAGTGTGTTGCATGTGTACTTTTCACAGGACTTTTAGCAGAATAACAAAACTGCAACACTGCATCCTGTGTAATCACAACTACTCTTCCTAAACTGGACTGTGAACAGGAGAGGTGGAAACATTTGAGCAACAAAGTTTCTTCTGTGTGGAGGGCACAAAGTTCCTAAGGACAAACTGTAATTAGTCTTTTAGACTAAGCACACTCAGGCTCTTCCAGCTGCGAAGGTTTCAAAGGAGCAGCTACAGCATTTTGTGTCGATAATCTATGGATCACAACTTTTCTAGAGGGAATGTTAGCTCCAGAAGGTGAATTTCACTTTTTGGAAAAATACATAGATTAATTTGGTATCCTTAAAAGGATTCTCGGGCAAAATTTCACCTTCCTTTCTGTACCCAGAGTAATTATGTACAGAGGAGTATTGCTGGGCTGGTAGCTAGGTAAAGAGCTGGAAAAGGTGTTGGTGATTTGTAAAACATGCAATAGATCTCTGGATATATATATACTGCTTTGCTCTTATTATTTTAAATACATAAGTGTTGCATATGACGGAATACTAAACTAAGAGAAAGGCATACAGTAAAAGCTTTTGTTGATTGCTGCAATTTTGCTTCCACAAGAGGCAAGGAAAGGGGAGAAGAAATACATTGAAATCTTTTAAATAAACCTAAATCACCAGAGAAGGCCTTTACTAATAATTAATCTGGGTCTCCTAATGAGTTTCTATTCAGCTGAGTATATCCTGACCTTGCCAAAAGTCAGACAGATGTCCCACAGATCCTGCAAGTTACTAATAGGAAGAAAGGGGATAGCAGCACAGGGTCTGTTCCCTCGAGCAGCAAAATCTGCTGTTGCAGATGAGCCCTTCCTGGGCCCAGCCCAATTTGAATAGAAAAAAAGATATATGAAACACATTTCTATACAAAAAAAAAAAATCTACACAGTGACATTATGCTGGATGCCAAATGGTGTGATACGGATCTGTGAATTCAGGATTCATCCCAGTTGAGGTCATTCAGGGTGCAGGCTTGTCATGACACAGAGTGTACACTCATGCATAATCCAAGCAAAGGATTACTACCACGGCCCATGCTGTAATTAGAGACCTTACATAAATACCTTGTTGCTTATATATTTGTAAAATCTGAAGTATTTGAGTTTAGACTCTCCATGCTTTTTATTTTCATGGTGAAAACTGAGTGAAAAAAAATACTTGCCATTTTCGAAGGATCATTTTAAAAATTACGGTTTATGAAGGAAAAAGTGTTTGATCAAGTATAAAAATGAATGAGCAGTATTATTTCAAATCACATCTGTAAACAGAATCTCACTCTCAATGCTTTCAAACTTCTCAGACTTCACAGTTAATATTTCCTTAGCCTATGTTTTATGTGTTTTTACTCTATATCACAGGAGCCATTATCAGAGATGGATACAGAAACAAGATAAAATTTATCAGCTAAAAGCCAAATGCAGAAGTTCAACAAAGACCCAGGGTAATCTTTTCCTATCAACACTGAGAAGATCCACAGCAGAAAAAAACAAACAAACAAACAAACAAAAAAATCAATACTACAACCATAGGTGTATAAGTATCAGAGCCAACATTTTAATGGGTGAACTGCTTTTGGAAGTGCTTATTAAAATCATCACTGTCTACTACTAATGTTGTTTTAGCATTAAGTTAAATAAGGAGGAAAAAAGCCCTAAACCTGTTTCACTAGGATAACTATGAAAAGAAAAAATGTGAAAGCTTTTTTGCAAAGTTCACTACAGTGCTTGCTGTATGTCAGTTTACTCCTTTAAAAACTCCTTTCTGAAAGATGAAAATGAAAAGCCTGTCATGAATTGTACTGTTACACAGCTCTTACTTATTGCTACAGATTGAAGTACCCAGAAATATATAATGTAATTTTCAGAAACGCTCATTTATCTTGCTGGACAAGTCATACAACATAGATATTTCTAGCTACTGGGAAAGTGATATACACAAAAAAATTAAGCACAATGGTACGAAAGGCATGTATTCTTCTGTTGTCATTGAAAATAAAAAGCAGGGATACAACTGTCATTCAAAAGATACCATGTTTTAAAAATCAAATCTTCAAAGCTGTCCTTTTGAAATACCTTCAATACTTGTGTCCAGTATGAACAATCCTTTCTCTTCTGCTCAGAAACATTTTCTTTATTTGCAGCTTTTTTTAGGCAGTAACTATCAAAAAGATTTTAATTGTCCCTTCACCACAGTTGGATGGACCTAGCTTTATAACACAGACAATTAATGAGAGAGAAAAGCAATTAAAATTGGGATTAATGACCTTGGCCTGATGTATGTCTGGAGAGAACTGAATAGAATTAGTAAGGAATGTGGATTGTGCTCTTCCAGATATGGTTCATATGCCCTGAAGAATACTGCTTTCATCCTCAGAACTGACTGTCAATATATTGGGACCTCATGTTTAAACAATAAAGTGCTAAATTGCCTTTTATGTTTCTGGAAAGTAAGACCTTAAGAAGAGATGGTGAGCCAATGGCACTAAAGATGATATAATGCACAGCAAGAAAAATGATGAAAAGGGTGGAGGCAGAGATTCTTCACTCTGGAGGGAAGGCAAAGGGGAGCATGATTGAGGGCAAGGGGAATGCACTGGAGGCCTTGGCCAAAAATTCATGCTCCCAGTAAACAGCACCTCCTGCTGCTGCTGCTGAAGGAAACATACTGGTCTGGGCAAACCATTAATCTCACCCAGTGAGGTGTTTCTTATGTTCTTAGTGCTTTCAGCTACTGTTGTAAACCATCCTTAGTATACATTTGATCAACAGAAAGATAAAGGTGAGTTAGCCTTATCAAGTTATGCAAAGTTTTGTTCTATTAAATGTATGTGGAAATTAAAGTGAGGCCAGTTTTTGTGGATAATGAAATTAGTCATATTAAGTATATCCTCTTTGATTTTCTCTAATTTAAGAAAGCATTGCATTCCCACAAATATTTGTGGTTAATGCAACTGTGACTCCAACTGGTTTTATAACTACCAAATACAAAGGAAGAGTTAACCTCAGGTAGCAGTTGAGCAGCAGAATGGAATAGATCCAACCACAGAAGATGAAAGACCTTAGGGTGCGGAGAAATGGGGATGTGACAATATGCCACAGCATGCCACACTTCATGTGGCACACAGAGATTTTGTTCCTACAGCACACAGTCAAGGAATCCTGAAATGGGGACAGACAGCAGACATGTGTCTTGGAAGTAAGCCTAATGAACCAGCAGCTGCAGCAGACAGTAAATGACTCACTTACAGTGACACCAAAGGAAATACCTATTTCTCTGGTGAACTTAATAACACCAAATTTGCTCAGACTTCAAATGCAAATTGGGCCAAAAGGTCAATGCCTTAGAGAAACTGAAAAGATACCAAACACTCAAAAGGCTGAAGTAGCTCAGAAATTGCTTCTTGAATGTGGAGATGGATAAGGAGCACACTTTGGTTTTAAGGGTTCTATGCTATTCAAAATGTCTATAATTAGTAGGTACTCACTCTCACATACTGCTAGTAGCTGAAAGATATTGCTGCTTCAGGGACTTATCCACTCTTTGCCTGACTAATATTTTAAAATAAATTTATTTATTTCTTTCACCTTGACATACATGCAGAATTGTTTTATTTGTTTAGTTGGTTTAATAAGTTTTTCTCTCTTTTTTTGCTGCTTTCTATTAATCATCAAATCACTTCTTTTCCAGGCAGCTATTGTAATTGTATAGATACAAAAGAACATACAAAGAAGTCAATTTTGAAAGTCTTGAAAGTCAGCTCATGCTGACTTATGTTGGTTGAATGCCCTATGAAAAAGCAGAATCAAAGCCACTGATTTGGAAGAAAGTCAGGTCAAATTGTAAGTAGTCTAAAAAAGCCATATACAGTCTGTAAACAAGAAGATGAGAACTACAGGTACTTGGTAAGAGTTGTTCAGCAGAGTTAAAGATTATTAAGTAATGATTCTTTGATGTTTTCAGGAATCAAATCCATTTCCTCAGACAAAAAACTTCCAAAGATATTGATCCATTAAATGATCCACTTATCAGATTTAAAATAACATTTATTATACAGAACAGTTAATTTCCATCAAAATCCAATCCAGCAATATTTATATATGTATGTCACACAATAATGAGGGTTGAATTCTTTACATTCTAATAACAATACCAGAAAATATTGCAGAATTAAATTTTAAAATAGTTGTATCCAGAAAATTTGCATACAAAACTTTTAAAAGTGCTGCCTGACAAGCTCTGTGCACCATTAACATGGCTTTTCAGCAACTCTGCGGGTTCCAGAACAGTGATAGAGAGCAAACATGTTACAACTTTTAAAGAGAGCAATTACAGACCTGTCAGCTGGATGTCAATCATATGCAAAATAGTGGAATGGATGCTAGAGGACTATAATTAAGAATTAAAGGAGGAGAACATCATTAATGCCAATCAACCTGGATTTGTGAAAAATATATCCCATCAAAGTAATTTGATTTCTTTGTTAAAATAAAGTTACAAGACAGGTTGACAGAGGTGATGGTTAACACTTTCAATATAAAACATGTAGATTTCTATACAGTATGTGAGTTTGATAACATGCAATATTTGACTATGAAATTGCAACAAAACAACATTTACATTGCACATCAAATGGATTTGTATACTTGTTAGGTCTCAAATGTACGGTAAGAGGAAATGCACATCATCAGATATTTCTCTTTCTAGTA
This sequence comes from Melopsittacus undulatus, assembly GCF_012275295.1. Lineage (NCBI taxonomy): Eukaryota > Metazoa > Chordata > Aves > Psittaciformes > Psittaculidae > Melopsittacus > Melopsittacus undulatus. Next base: position 26,088,515 of record NC_047533.1, read on the forward strand.
GAAGTCTAGCAGAGTTTTTCCTTGCTTGTATGTATTTTAACAATTCTGTTTAACAGTGGGTAAATAAATAAATTCTAACAGTGTTAAAAATAACACAGAGATTAAAAATTATTTAGATAATGAGAAGGATAATTTACTGATGCAAAGCAATCTGAATTGTATTGTAATGTGGGTATAATCAAATTTAGTATTTATGATCTGGCCAAAGGTAGGTACCCCACCTAGGAACAAAGAAAGCAGTGTCTGCTTAAATGGTGGCAACATCAGCTTCAGAAACTTTGTAGTAAAACAATTACCCTTCAAAGCATAAATAGGTCAATAATGAGAAAAGGAAGGCTATGCTACTAGCCTTTCCTCATTAAAAAGTCATTAGTACAGAAAAATGCAAATATGATAGGCAAATTGATTGCCTGGGAAAAAAAGCAAAAAAAAAAAAAAAAAAGAAAAAGAAAAGAAATGTAATTCCTTCAATCAAAACCTCAGGGAACCTAGCCTGGCTTACAAAGAAAAGCTTAACCGAGGCCTACTGATCAGGTAAGAACTTATACAGGAGAGAAACTTTCATTAATGCCTTTTCAGTCCTGGCAACAGGCAGCAGATAATAGAATAATTCAGAATAGAAATAAATCCACCTTTTTAAGGATTTAAAACTAGGCAGCTGTTAGAGTGACTGTCCCATGTGGCAAAAGATTCTGCATCACTGACAGCCTTCTAAATCAAGACTCTCTGCTTCTCATTAATAATGATATTCTAGTGCAAAGAAGAATGAAATCCAGAAAGTCTTAGAAACTTTATTATGTATAGGTGAAACATAAAGTACATCCTCCTTTTTCTTTTTTTGCCTTTTTATCCAGATGCATCTGACACCTTTTCAGTATTTTGAAATGTCTAGATGGAATGTTAGTGCAAATGACTTTCTTAAATGCATGTTATATCTATTCAGCATGTTATAATACATTGTTTACAAAGTATCCTCTAAAATTTAGAACATTTGTGTAAAACTAACTGGGTAATACATGGGTGAAAATACACTCCAAAATGCAACATTGGTAGAAACAAAATATTTCATTAGAAATAAAACTCCTCTAATCAGTAATTTTTATTGTTCAAGCATTTTTCTCAATATGCAGTTTGTTAAGATGATGGAACCTATTAAACACGTTTGAGCTATTTTGTAAACACCAATCAAGCTAATAGGAATCCATCTCATATTGATTAAGCCTTCTCACGAAAATCTCAAGATAGGAAATTTTCCACTAGACTGGTAAACTCATGGAAAGCTGCTAATCACAGTCTATATTCCAAGAACTTGGAAGGGGAAGAAATATTCTTGATTACTCCTCATGAAAATACATTGGAATTATGAACTTAGTGAAGTAAACAGAGTTCTAAAATATTGTCGCTCTACTAAGTAGAACATAGAAGGTGAGTGCCTTAAATGACAAAGATTTCCAATATAAAGAAAAATAGCAACTATCTCTTATGTATTTTATTATATACTCTTTTTCCTCTGTAGGTCTAGAAGCATGTAATTTGACATCACAATAAAAATGGAAACATTTTTGTTTTTTCTTTTTATTAGACACACTATAATAATCTCAGACTATATTCTTTCACAGACTGAATCAATACTTTTTCACTTGGTTGTTGCTGTGGCTTTTGAAGAAAGTAAAGATGCTGATGACCTTTTCTGCTTTATTTTTCAGGCAAGAAATACATGTGTCTTCTAATTTTGTCAGCTTGGCTACAATACAAATTTTTGGTTATCATCATCACAAAGTGCAAAGAATAAAAGCATAAACTGCATTTTCAAGCATGTCTGGAGAAGAACTTGACATACCAAGGAAATGTGAGCAGTCAATGTGAGAAATGTGAGAAATTCACTGCCAGCCTGAAGAGGCAAAATATGAACTCCAATCACTGCTATCCCTTTACTATCATAGAATCAAGTAGGTGGGAAAAGACCTTAAGATCATCAAGTCCCACTATTACCCCATGACTGCCAAGACCACCACTAAACCATATCACTGAGGGCCTAATCTACATGATTTTTGAACACTTCCAAGAACAGTGGAAAATAAGAAAGGAAGGAAAGAAGGAAGCAAGGAAAAAGATTTACTAGTTTTTGTCCTCCCAAAAGATAACCTGAGGAAAATTGCATGACTCATAATTGGTTAACAAACAGGCAGAGCAGGTAAGTTAATTCAGATGCTCAGGCACCTCACTCTGCCACATAGACATGTATTTAGAAGATGAGTGTTAGTGACCTCTTTTATAACATATTTAGTTTAGGAGTTTCAAGGCTGAAATTCACTGGCCTTGGTTTTGTTTGCTTGTTTGCCTAGTATCTTTATTCCAGAGTAAATTTTGTCCCTGTAATTCAGTACATTCAATGTAAAGCCTGTGAATTTCGCTTAGGAGAATACCTTATACAGAAAGGCAAAATTCCTGCTTATCTTCATAATAAATACCTTTATAAAATTATCTTTAGAGAATGTATTCTCCTTTCACTTCTGCTGGCAGCAGCACTTCCCAGTGACAGGAAAAGCTTTTGTCACAGCTATTCCATTTGCACAGTAACTACTGGTGAAGAATAGAAATCTATGATTTCGTTTACACAGCTTCTGTTACAGAAACAAATTAAATAAGGAAATGTTCCCTCCCCTTCCCCCCTCACCCCACCATTTTTTTTTTTTCCCAGCACCACATGGAATCTTGTTCTGGTTTTATTTCTATAATCTCACAGTGCTAGCAAAAATTGCTTCCAAATGAGGTGCATTGCTGATTGAAGAGCAAGCAATACACTCTCTGTTGTGCTTTGCTTCACTGATTACCAACCTGCTTGGCCTTGTGCTTGCATGGGTATATATTACACTAAGAAATCTTAGTTGCACTTTAGCAACTTAAATTTTGCCATGGGGGAAATGCTTCTATACCATATATATTATTCAGTGCATTATGGTAAGCTATTCCATTCTGTGTGACTGTCACACAGTTACATAGTTAAGAAGTTGTGCAGATGACTGAGATAACTGATTGTGCAAATGCTTACTTTTGCAATTTTGTCAGTTTATGGGAAAACATACAGGTACTGTTAAAACTCAGGCTATGACACCGTGTCAGTCAGGGAAAATACTTGCTTGTGTTGAACACAACTTCCAGGAAATAATATATAACACTGGTTGATTTGCAGAATCAACCGATCAACAGAATTTAATTAATTCTTCAGCTGAAATAATTACTAATAGGATGTTCAATGCTGCATTCATAACTAGCCATAAATATTTGGGAATCAGACAAGAAATTCATTCTTTTGTTTTCATGTTTTCAGTCATGAATCTGTAAATATTTGATTTTACCATTTTATGTGGTTGGCTTTAATGCTACTCAATATAGCTAATGATAGGTACATTCAGTTTATCCTCATTATAACTAATGGCTTTAGAAGTACAGGAAATGTTAACTGCATACATACATCCATCACATTTTGACATGTAAATGAATCACTTGAAAATTCATGTTTATGCTACTGATTTGCTGTCCCATAGATACTTTTACATTCTGTTGATCCGGACATCTTTCCTTAATTGTTCTGTGTGTTCTATTGCATATGGAGCTTAAAGCACAGTGATCAAAAATATTAATATTTGCTTCATATATTTATCCAAGGTGAAAAGTGAAGTTAAAGACAGATGGCTTTGTCTTTTTTACTGTACTCTATCCTGATGGACCACCAGTCTGAATTTACTGCTTATGTATTGTGTTCACATGACTAGAAGTCATAATTGAAGCACAGTTCCATTCCTGCTTTTCTTCATGCCAGAATTCTAAACTATGTGGACCTGCCAATAGCTTGACATTAAGGACTGCTGTTTCCCTGCATGGACCAGCACTCACTCCATAGGTGTTCACTCCATGCCAACAGGACAAGAACGAATTCCAGCATGAAGACACAGCAGACAGGTTCATTCAGTAACCTCCTTGAATGCTGGCTGTATTCAGCTAGCTTGGTGTGCAGGCAGTGCAAATGCAAGTCTGGGTTCTTTAAGGAACAGATATGGAGGGCAAGCGCAACCTTCGGTCAACCTTTATTTGGTTTGTAGTAACTTGCTTTCGTAGCTATTTTTGTGATTATGCCCTTCTGCGCATGTCGTGACACAATGCGTTATAGTGCACACGCGCTTTAGCTCCCTCTGCAGTTGTTTTCTGGAACTGCTCACAGGTGCTCGCTATAGGCACCGCTCGGTGGCGGTGACACCTGCGGATGCTCCGTACAGCCTGTCACTTCAACCCCTGCTAACGCACCGCCTTCCCACCTCTGTCACGGACACCCTGCGGACACCCACCCCCGGCGCTGGAATGGCGCGGGGCTACGGCCACTTCCGCAAGCCGGGAGAGCACTTCCGGTGCGCGGGGCGATGCGTTCAGTGGCGCGGCTGCTCGAGTCCGCGTCGGGCAGTGGGGTCGTGCCTGTTCCCGCGCCGGGGGAGTGAGGAGGGGCGGGCGCGATGCGAACTAGGGCTGCCCAGCGCCCCCCCGCGCTGTAAGCGGGTCAGCCCAGCCCCGAGCGCCATGGCCCTCGCCGGCAGGACGGCCATGTGGTGGGCCCGTCTGCGGAGCCCCTGCCCGTGTGCAGCCCCTCTCTGCCTGCCGCCCTGGCTGCCCGCGGGGCCGGCGGCGTGCGAACGGCTGTACAGCTCTCCCGGCAAGGTGAGTCCACAGGGCTGTGGGGGGACGTCCCGCCAGCCCGAACTTGACTGCGGCGAGTTCCCTAAGGCGGGCGGCGGGCCCTCGTGTAGGAGGGACCTGTCCAGGCAGGTGGTGTCGCCCTGGAGATAAGGGCGTTTGCGGGCCTGTGGCCGTAGCAAGACTTGCTGCTCCAAGCCGAGGCACCCTGCAAAGGACACGGCAGATAATGCTGTTTAGTGCCGTGTATTGATGCTAGCAGATAACTCCGGGCTTGTTTTCTCCTGCTCTTCTCCCGGGGCTACATGCATAGCCTGTGTAAGAGATGAGCTCTGTGTGTCTGAAATCAGAGTTTTTAGGTGAAGTGTAACTGATTGCTTTGGGGGTTCTCCTGGTACCTGAAGCTGAAAGCTTTGAAAAGCAAAAAAAGCTATTTTTCTTCAAAGTGTGATATTGCTTGGAATGAGCAGATGTAACAAAAAGGAAAGTTTTTCAGCGTTGTATCTTTCTGTGTGTGAACCAAGGAAGTCAGGCTGGTTTTCTGCATTTTGTTTTTTAATTTAGCCAAGATAAGTGTTACCTGTAGTTTCCTTTTCCACGAAGTCTGCTTGCTTCTTATGATATGGTCACTGATACCTGATCTGCTAGGTAATGTAACTGTATTCTTATCATCCTTGTAAAGAATGATGTCTGTAATGGTTCTTTGAATCCAGTTTTCTTAATTGTTAAGTTTTAACAGTTTCAGAAACTTGAAACTGCTGTAAATTTTCCAGTACATTTCACAACACTTGCTGTTTCACAGCATACTTGCTGATTATTCAGAGCAACAAATTATATATGTATGTATGAGTAAAGTGAAATCCTAGTATTTTAGACACTGATGATGATTTACGTTTTTGTATCTCTATTCAGTCTATTTTCTCTTAGGGAGAAAAGAGTTAATTCTTTTCTAAAGGCCACATCATATTGTACGTAGAGACTGTAACTATGGTTTATGAAAATAAATTTCTGTTTTTCAGGAAAAATTAGATATGTCAACATATCCTGTTGAAAACATTAGAAACTTCAGTATTATAGCTCACGTAGATCATGGTAAAAGTACACTAGCAGACAGACTGTTGGAAATTACAGGTAAGTGTTCTCACTCATGCTACCTTTTCTTGACATGTAAGATGATGGGCAAGTTTCTGTAGCTTTAATTATTACTAAAATTTCTAATATCTCTGTTCTTCTAGTGCCAGGTAACTAGTACTTTTGGGCTGTCAGTCGTGTAGTGCTACAGATGGGAATATGAAGGAAGTGTGTAATTCACTCAGGGAAGTATGTACTTTAAAAAGAGACTGAAAAGGAGTGTACTTTCATGTTTAAGATGCTATTCCTATTACTCCTGCCCAGTGTTCCATTAGACCAGTACATGGCAAGTTTATGATATTTACTACCAGTGTTTGGAGTGGAAGGAGGGAGCCTGTCACATCCAGGTACTCTGGATAGAGTAGTTTTCAAGTGTTGTTGAAACAGGAAATTCAGCTGCTTGTACTTAGGTGAAAGTAATCGTATGTCCTCTTGTGAATGAACTCTAAACAGCTGCCTCTCGTGGTGGTGCTCATTGGTGTACTAAGGCTGATACTTTGAAGATGCAGCATTGTAAGCTTTAGAAATGTACACCCCTGCGTTGGTTTAGTGAGTAGAATAACTGTCAGTAAGTGTAAATTCCATGAATTCTTAGCAGCCATATATATACTTGTGTTTTCCTTCACTCTAAGTGTTAGCGAAGATGTGTTACGTTCATCTCCAGAGGTATTTATTTTGTTCTCACTGGAGTGCTTCTTGGACTTCAGTGTTTTTATTTCTCTGTTGTTGAGGATAAGGAAAACTATCCCTTTAAAACTGAAAGTGAGAAACAGAAGTGCTAAGGGATCTTCATAACTGTGAGTGATTCTGAAACTAGGCTTTCCTTGGAAGAGAGAAAGAGAGGTTGCCATTGAGGGTTCTCTAAGGTAAGCTGTAAAGCAATTGCTGTATCTCCAAAGAGGAGATTAATTTTGGAGAGTCTCACTTTTTCTCATTTAAGGGGTGAACAAACCAAAACAAGGCAGAGAAGCTTTTGATAAAAGTTACTATTTATGGTTACCTCCTATGTGTCACTAGGGGCAGTTTTACGTGATGCCTGTGATAGAATGGAGTTTCGAATTCAGTCGAGCTCTCTCATAATGCTCTTACACTTGGCAGTGGTTAGAACTGTGGGCCATGCAGCTGCTCTCCAATGGTAGGAAGTGAAATTGCTCTAAACATCAAAATTATTTAGCACCAGATGGAATTTCTCTTACTTCTTAATCTCTGATGTTTTATATCCTGCTTATTAAGGAAAGTATTTTATATAAAATCATAGAATAGTTAGGGTTGGAAAGGACCTTAAGATCATCTAGTTCCGACCCCCCTGCCATGGGCAGGGACACCTCACAGTAAACCTAAGGCTTCATCCAACCTGGCCTTGAACACTGCCAGGGACAGAGTATTCACAACCTCCCTGGGCAACCCATTCCAGTGCCTCACCACCTTCACAGTAAAGATTTCTTCCTTATATCCAGTCTAAACCTCTGCTGTTTAAGTTTCAACCCGTTACCCCTTGTCCTATCGCTACAGTCCCTAATGAGTAGTCCCTCCCCAGCATCCCTGTAGGCCCCCTTCAGATACTGGAAGGCTGCTATGAGGTCTCCACGCAGCCTTCTCCAGGCTGAACAGCCCCAACTTTCTCAGCCTGTCTTCATATGGGAGGTGCTCCAATCCTCTGATCACCCTCGTGGCCCTCCTCTGGATTTGTTCTAACAGTTCCATGTCCTTTTTATGTTGAGGACACCAGAACTGCACACAATAATCCAAGTGAGGTCTCACGAGAGCAGAGTAGAGGGGCAGGATCACCTCCTTCGACCTGCTGATCATGCTGCTTTTGATGCAGCCCAGAATATGGTTGGCTTTCTGGGCTGCGAGCACACACTGCTGGCTCATGTGCATTTTCTCATTGGCCGGTACTCCAAAGTCCTTCTCCACAGGGCTGCTCTGAATCTCTTCTCTAATATATGACTTTATATGTAAAAAAAATCATAAATGTTAAAGAGTTGAGGCATAATTTTATTTTTAAATAAAAATCTTAAGTTTAGCCTAATCAGATGGACAAGCTTCTTCTGCAGCTGCAAGTCCCATGTTCTTCTGGTTAATAACACTTTCGAGAATTACTTATTTTGAGAGCTTATCTACTAAATGAGGCAAGAAAACTGTTGTGGTCGTGTTGTTTTTTTTAATTTTAGGAACAATTTCTAAGACTGCCCGTAATAAGCAAGTGCTTGATAAACTGCAAGTTGAACGTGAAAGAGGAATTACAGTTAAAGCACAATCTGCATCTCTCTTTTACAGTCATGAAGGAGTAAACTACCTCTTAAATCTTATTGACACACCAGTAAGTTAAGTATAAACAATGTTTAAGTCGCACAAAACTAAATGTCTATTTAGTAGGAGTTTTGTGGCTTCTTGTGTTTATTCAGTTTCTTTTTTTTTTATAAGACCTGTGAACATATATACAAATGAAAATATCATAATATAGAAATCTTTGCAAAAGACTCTAGAAATACTTGAAATTGTAAGCATTTTTTTTTCTTCACAGGGCCATGTAGATTTCAGCTATGAAGTGTCACGATCACTGTCTGCTTGCCAAGGTGTTGTACTTGTAGTGGATGCAAATGAGGTAGAGTTCTTAATTTTTGTTTTCTACTTAGAATTTAAGTAATTTCTTTAAGTAAGCTATAGAGAAAGTTTGTCTCCACAGAAGTATTTTGTGGCAGGAAAAGTGTTAAGAGTTTTAAAAATCTAGAGACTAATACTTGTGTGTTTATAGACACAGCAGTAAAAGCAGAGGATTAGTGAAGAATCAGATCCTACTTTTTTACAGAATATGAAATTTGCAAATGGCAGTCTGGAGATAACAATGTTATTACTAAAATGCTATTTTAATAACATGTTATCATTTATTAAAGATAACATCCCTTTGTCTTAGTCCATTTGTGAATAGTTGTGAACAAAGAATCTGCTATTTGAGGTACCTGTTATAATCTTGGCTATTCAGAAATAAATAACATACACAAAATATATACTTGGTGCATAATGTATGCATAATAATGTGATATCTATAAATAATTCCATGTAAGTGGTCACACATATAGCATTATTAGTTTGTCTACTTATATTCAGATTATGTGAAATGGTAATTAGGAATGTTGTTTTCTTTCTCAGCACTGTGTATTATCAATAACCTTGACTTTATTTTCCATCCCCCAAATGGGTAGAAGTAATCTTAAATTGTATAGTATCCCTAAAGAAAAAACCAAACCGTACTACCAAAACTCAGGAAGATTCCATTTTAAACTTTTATAATGTTTATTTTCTAGGGTATTCAGGCTCAGACAGTGGCAAACTTCTACCTTGCTTTTGAAGCACAGCTTGCAATAATTCCTGTCATAAATAAGGTAATAAATGTTTTAGAGTTTCATATTAAATAGTTGGATTGTTTAAATGTGTAGAATATTGAAATGTATCTTCAAATAGAACTGCATAATGAAAAACAACCAGAGTGTAGTAAGAAATTTGTGTATTTACTTTCTTTAATATTTTATAGTAATTGCTGTGAACTAAAGGTTCCTTGACTTGTATATTTGAAATTTACAGTGCTGGATAATATGGAAGATAATGTTGTTTGTTTTTCAGATTGACTTGAAGCATGCAGACCCTGAAAGAGTTGAAAAACAAATTGAGAAGGTGTTTGATATCCCTACAGATGAATGTGTGAGGGTAAGATCTCTTAAAGTTTTAGAACATGGTGTTACATTTTACAACATTGTACAATTATATCTACTTGGTAGCTAATGAAGGACATGTAGGAAAGACATGTAGGAAATCAACAGGGTGCCATCTCTCTGCCTGTTTTTGACATACGTGAATTTCTTTAAAGTTTGTGTCTTGGAAGAGTGGAGAACATACATCTCTGTTAAAAAAAATAGTGTGTCTTGATGAATTACATCAGATAGATTTTACATTATTTCTCATTGTGGCCCATAAATTATTTTAATTTGTACCATGGTAATTGCTATGCAGGAGAGAAAATATTTGTTCCAGAATAATTTATAATCAAAGAAACCTTTCAGAGTACTAGCATTCTATAGTGTGCTTCAGAGTGTTTTTATGGATAGAAGTATTATCTGTGGCCACTAAAACTAAGTAAACATAATGCTAATAGATACTGAATAAGTGTAAGATGCTTCTTATAAAATCGTTGTTGGACTTGTTTTAGATTTCTGCCAAACAAGGAACAAATGTTGAAAAAGTTCTTCAGAAGATCATTGAGAAGATTCCACCGTAAGTCTTGATTTAATTATGAAGCCTTCTGAGGTTAATTAGGAAACCATGAGTTGCATTTATACAGCATTGGCAGTAGTTCTGCTCTTAATATTGATCTGATTTAAAGTCAGTATTTTAAGAGATGTGGGAGAAATCTAATGTTGGTTTTTGACAAACCTGATTGCCTTCTATGACAAAGTAACCTGCTCACTTGATGTAGGACCAAAAGGAATGTTGTCTGCCTAGGTTTCTCCAAGGCTCTTCATAGGGTTTACACACATTCTCCTAGAGAAAATGATACATTATGGTCTAGACAAGTGGTCTGTGCAGCAGGTGGGGAACTGGCTGACTGGTTGCACCCAGAGGGTGGTGTCAAACAGCTCCTTTTCAAATTGGCAACCTGCCCCTAATGAGGACTACCAGGGATTGATATTGGGCCACAATGCTTTTTAGTATCTTCATAAATTATTAGGAAGATGTGATCAAGTGTACTCTGACCAAGTTTGCTGATGATAATAAACTGAGTGGGGGAGTGGACACTTTGGAAGGGAGAGCCACCCTCCAGGAAGATGTGGATAATGAGAACCTCATGAAGCTCAACAAGGACAATTCTAAGGTCTTGCACCTGATAAAACATAATCCAGGAGTGCAGCACAGGCATACAGTGCAGTACAAGTTACTCCCAGGGAGTTTCCAATTGGACACAAGGAAGATTTTTCACAGTGAGAACAGTCAGCCAGTGGAATAATCATAGAATCATAGAATAGTTAGGGTTGGAAAGGACCTTAAGATCATCTAGTTCCAACCCCCCTGCCATGGGCAGGGACACCTCACACTAAACCATGTCACTCAAGGCTTTGTCCAACCTGGCCCTGAACCCTGTGAGGGATGGAGCATTCACAGCTTCCCTGGGCACCCCGTTCCAGTGTCTCAGCACCCTAACAGGAAAGAACTTCCTTATATCCAATCTAAACTTCCCCTGTTTAAGTTCTAACCCGTTACCCCTTGTCCTGTCACTACAGTCCCTAATAAAGAGTCCATCCCCAGCATCCCTATAGGCACCCTTGGATTCCCCAGCACTGGACACTTCTAAGATTCAGCTGGACAGGGGGCTGGGCCATCTTGTCTAGGCTGCGTTTTCCCAGAAAGATTGGACCAGATGATCCTTGAGGACCTTTCCAACCTGGTATTCTATGATTCTGTGAAGGGTTTTTTTGGGTGGGAGTGCTTGTTCATTCAGTATTTTAAAAACGCAATATGTAATATATGGGTTTATATTTTTTTCTTTTGTGACAGACCCCAGTGTAATACTGCTGATCCTTTGAAAGCCTTAGTATTTGACTCTACTTTTGACCACTACCGAGGTGTCATAGCTAACATTGCACTCTTTGGTGGGGAGATTCAGAAAGGGCATAAAATTGTGTCTGCACACACAAAGAAGAGATATGAAGTTAATGAAGTTGGAATTCTGACTCCGAATGAACAGCCGACACTTAAGCTGTAAGTAAAAATATTTTAGCATGGAACAAATCATAAATTGGTCTAAGATATAAAATTCTGAATTTCTGGTTAATTTTTTTTTTGCTTTGAGTGGCTGGGATTTTAGTTCTTTGGTGGTGGGTTTTGGTATTTTTTGTTGGTTTTTTTTTATGATTACTTGTAATTTAATGCATTCTGAGGCAGAAATTTTGGGGACTGTAGGGGGAAGAAGCCATTCTGTCATCTATCGTACATGGAACATGTGGGCAGGTAGGGTTTTTTAAGACTTTGCATCTGATACTCTTATTCAGCTGTCCAATTTATTTCTAGGAACTACCTTGTTTGAGAGTGGAAGGGAATGGGGCTCCATCTTAGTTATTGCTACAGCATATTTTGAGGGTAAAAAACATAAAATCCATGAATACAACAGCTTCCAGAAACTGGCTTCTCATGGCAGCAGTGGGAATTAAAACAGGTATTTAGAATTAGTGGAGAAGTTTTATGTGTTTGCATCCAAGTATGTGTTAGTTACTTTCTTGGGAGATTCTCAGTGAACCTATGTTACTGGGTCTGGTGGATTGAACCCAGCCAGCAACTAAGCTCGCAGCCAGCAACTAAGCTCCTAGCCAGCCATTTGCTTACTCCCTCAACCCAAGTGGGATGGGGAAGAGAGTTGAAGAAGTAGCAAAAGTGAGGAGAAACTCATGGGTTGAGATAAAGACAGTTTAATAAGTGAATGAAAAAGAAAAAAAGAAGATAAAAACAAGTGATGCAAAAGCAGTCAGTAACTTACCACCTCCCACAAGCAGGCTGATGCCCTCCTATTATGCAAGTAATGGCTACCTTGGAAAAACTACACTGATGTTACATGGCCTGGAATATCTCTTTGGTCAGTTTGAGTCTGTTGTCCTGGCTGTGTCACATCCCAGTCTCTTGCCCACCCCTACCCTATTTGCTGTGAGGGGTGGAGTGAGAAACAGAGAACACCTTCATGCTGTGCAAACAGCACTCAGCAATGGGGAAAACATTGGTATAGTATCAACACCATTTTAGTCACAAATCGAAAACACAGCGTTGTACAGCGCTGCTTTGAAGTTAACTCCATCCTATCAAAACCCAGTATTCTCTGTTTTTTATCTACCATGGATTCCTCTCCTAATAGCATTATGTGCTGATGGAAGGCATTTGTGTATTGTTTCTCCCTCTTAGTATACGAAACTTGCTGTAGTGGCACCAGAGAACTGTTCTGGCTTCTCTGTCTTAGATCCGTGAGAAGCTCCTTCTAGCTCCAGCTTTTAAACTGGGAGTAACACAGAATTAAAAATCTAGAGGTACAGATGTGCTGTTTAACTGAAACAGAAATAGAGTTACTTGAGAAAGTTCACAGCTCAGAGGAGAAATAGCTTAAGTCTCACTTCTGGACTGTGTATGGGCTTTTATGGGGGTTATTTATTAAAATTTCTAGCTGGGCTAAGTCAAGTAGGAAAAATAGTGGAAATACTAATAATGCCAAGAACCATGTCCATATAACACCAATTTTATTTAGATATGCTGGACAGGTGGGCTATGTGATTGCTGGAATGAAAGAAGTAACAGAAGCCCAAGTAGGAGACACGCTATTTTTGTATAAACAACCAGTGGAGCCTTTGCCTGGCTTTAAGTCAGCGAAACCAATGGTTTTTGCAGGTAAGAAGTAAACTGATATGAAGTGGAATTACTTTTTTCCAGTAACAAAAGAGAGCCATTAGAACTTTTAAAAGAATATATATGAATATTTAGAGCTGTGAGGAACAAAATTTTAGCTGAGAAGTTAAACAGAAATTTAGCTAAAGTTAAGCTACAGAGGCATGTCATAGCTTTGTGTAATTTTCCCTCTGATTTAACAGTATCAATAATAGTTGTAGACTGGGCTTATATGAATACAAGTCTAACATATATTTTTAGTAGTGATTATTGCTTTTAACGGCAGTAAACTCTTGATAAGCTGGAAAAAAATGTTGCTACAAAAAAAAAACAATAGTACATTTTTGGGAATTCTTCATCTTGATAATCAGCTTTCCATAATAACTGAGATTTTAGTCCTTGAAAACTTAGCAACTATTTCATTTTTGTTAAACATGATAAACTGCCAAAGCTAATACTGAGAATGATTCTGTAAAATATTTGACTTTTTAAGCTTTAATAGTTCTGAAGAAATGTTGCCGCCAGTTTCAGTAACCACTACAAATGCTATGGAGGATGGCTTTAGAAAGTAACTAATTCTATAAAATACTTTCTGGACTGGTGAAGGAAGATGCAAAACTCACTTGAACTGTCTCATGGAGATTAGGTCACCTGTCAGTGAATGTAGAAAGGGGTAATCCTGTAAATAATATTTTGGTTTACATGTGTGTTGCTGCTTGGTGTAGAGTAATCTACACTTTCTGAACACATGGTGATGTGAAAAGTGATACAGTAGAACCTATTCCAGGCAGTAACTGCACAAACAGCTGGCTTAATTAATGTTAATTTAAAAAAAAAACAAACCCACCATTTGCAACTTTGAAATGGCACTTTTTTTTGTTTACTCTTACCTTTGAAGGAACATCAGTGTGCTTATTGAGTTATACTTAAATTGTATGTTTACACTGCATCCCTGCAAAACAATGTTATACTCGGTTGTGCATTTTACGCAACTGTGAAGGATTAGATGAATACACTGTCCGTACCATTATGGTTTGAATGTTAATTGTGAGGTAATCTAAAACTTCATGGCATTTTTAGCTAATTAAAAAAACCCTTATGTTGTTTTTCACATTTAATAACAGTTGGAACAGAAAGTGAGCTATTTCTGATTTTATTACTGTGTTCACTGTAAGATGCATATTTGAAAGGTAAGTACACACAAAAATGAAGCTGTCACATCACTTCTACCTGATATGTTTTGACAGGAATGTATCCTGTAGATCAAACAGAATATAATAATCTCAAAAGTGCTTTGGAAAAGCTGACATTGAATGACTCCAGTGTAACTATTCATCGTGACAGTAGCCTTGCCTTAGGAGCTGGATGGAGGTTAGGCTTTTATACTACTTTCATGCTTGGAACTGTTCTTAAATTGAGAATGGAAGTTTAAATCAACTGAAGATAGAACTAAAATGAATTAAAGAATAGGACCTTTAATTCAAATTCATTATGGTAAATATCAAAAACATTTTATTTTCTTGCATTATTTGTGCAGAGTGTGAAATTTGTTGTGTTTGATAGTTTTTGTTTTCCAAGACTCAGTTGAATGGTAGGATCATTTGGAAGTTGGTTGCTGTGCCTGATACTGCCAGGCTAGCAATGTAAACAAGCCGGAGGTTAAAAAATCCCCGCAGACAAAACAAACCACTGTAACATTCCAGAGGATATACAAATACTTTTACCAACAGGATATTTTTTTCCAGGCTGGGTTTCCTTGGTCTTTTACATATGGAAGTCTTTAATCAGCGTTTGGAGCAAGAGTATAACATGTCTGTTATTTTGACTGCACCTACGGTTCCATATAAAGCTATTCTCTCCTCAGCAAAGTTGATAAAGGTATGCTAAATTTATTATCGCTTTGTGTAAAGAGCAGCTTAAAAGCCTCCTGTAATAAACATTTACACCTTTTTTTTCCCCGAAATATAGGCTAGTACTTTCTTTTATGGTAAACATTAGAAACACCAGTATTTAACTTAAAAGGGACTTTTTTTTAAATGGAAATGGATATTTGATTTTTTTTGTTTTTTAAGAATTTAACTTTCCTTCCTCATTCCACTTCAAGCATTCTCTTTTTATGTCTTACATCTGCCCTTGAAAATGAGAATATAGGACACATTTCTTGCTGTGTTTTTTAAGTGCATATTTACTGGGCTGAGTTTAAAGCAGGTGAAATAATCTTTAAGGTTTCACCCATCAGAAAACAGTGTTTTTAGGAACAGCTTATAATGCTACTGTAGGCTGGCAGGGGCTGGTGAAAACAAGTCAGTCTCCGATTACAGTGAACAGGTATCTGCATACTTCACTGAACTGGGTACAAATAAAATCACTGTGTTTTGAGTTTGAGACAAAGATAAGGGCTTATGAGCACCAGCTGACACAGGAGGCTGCAAATAGGACTGGTCATTATCTAACACGTACTTTTAAACACTAAATAAAATCTGTAAATTAGTAACAGGTCATATGTGAAAGGTTGCTATACTTGGAAGTTGTAATGTATAGACCCTTTTTCTCAGGTTATTTTGGTTTCTTGTTTAGGCAGTGTAGAAGCTATGAATGAAGCAGCTGGCAGCTTTGGTGCATAAATGATTCTGGATTGCTGATGTGGGATTATTTTCAGATGGTATTGGAAGTAGGTGCTTGTCTGTGGAAGCAGTATAATCACTTGCTTTGGTGGGGAAATTGTATGTACACAGTAAGAAACATGACCTTCCTTTTATTCTTACTTTGGAAGGATAACTCCTGCCCATATCAGGATGATGAACTGGAAAGGTCATGAAAGCACTCACACAGGAATAAAAAACTTAATTTGTAAGTGTACTTAAGCCTGTAAGGGAGCCTGAACCCAAAGTTCTATCTGGAGAAGAATATTCCCTTCACCAAACTCCAGAATACTTAGAGCAGGTCTTTTGTTGAACCTGTGCTTTACACCTTAGAGAACGAGGATGGAGTAAGAAGGAAGATCCTTCCTTTACAGGCAAGAGAAAGATAGTCAGAAAGGTTTTTTTGTTGTTTTTTTTTTTTTTCATTTCTATGGATAATGCTAGGTTGTAGTCCCAGTGCTAAGCACTTCTATTTAAAATTCATTGAATAAAATGCCTAAAACCCCCCACCATTTCCCAAATGAAAAGTAATTTCTATAATCTTCCTGTATATTATTTAATGATATGTTGATCAAGGACTTCTATATGTGGTGTAGAAATACCTTCTAAAATTGTGCTTGGTATAAGTTTAGGTTACATAATGCACAGGTGTTCCAAACCAGTGAAACATTTTTTTAGCATTTTTTCCTGTTTGTCTCCTTTGCTATTGCGTTAACTTATTTGTAAAATCACAGTATGTTTGTTTGTTTCCAGGAGCATGGTAAAGCAGAGATTACTATTATCAACCCTGCTCAGTTTCCTGATAAAATTTCAGTATCAGAATATTTGGAGCCAACTGTTCTTGGTACCATTGTAACACCTCAGGAATATATTGGGAAAATAATTGTTTTGTGTCAGGTTGGTATATAGTTTTAGTATTGTCATTTGCATTTTATGTTCTTTGTGTCATACTTAAAGTGAAGACACTAGATGCTGGATAATAATACAGTAATTACTAAATGCTTTTGAAAGATCTATTAAAAAGAATTCCTGGCAGGAAAGATGAGCCTGCAAGTCCTATCATGTAATACTCCAGTGTGTGTGAAATCTAATTTCAATGTGGACAAATGATTATATATTTAAAAGGCAGCAGTGAACAGAAGCTGTTAATATTTTCAGAAATTCAGCTTTTGGAGAGGATAGACTTGTGTCATATGTCCAGTTAAGCTACAACCACTTAATTTATTATAGTGCTGCAATTTGTTGTAGGACTTTAGCAAACTACCATTAAGAAAGTTACTTTCGGGCTTGAAGTACTGGAGTTCTCTTGTGTAACTGAATAGTTGTTTATTTTAATTTGCTTTGTATTTGTGCAAATTTTGGTCAAGGGGAACTGAAATGATAATTTTATTTGTCTAGGATCGTAGGGCAGTCCAGAAGGATATCTTGTACATTGATGAACACAGGGTTATGCTAAAATACCTCTTTCCATTGAATGAAATTGTGTTGGATTTTTATGATGCTCTTAAGTCTCTGTCTTCTGGTTATGCAAGGTAACTACCTCCCTCTGTTCCCCCCTCTTCTTCACCCCGTACCCTGGATCCTGAGGGAGGGAATGAGAAAAGATTTGAGAAGAATACATGGAAAGGCACAAGTGAAGAATATTGTGGTGCTGCACACCTAGTCTAGCTTCACCCTTAATGGATTAGATTCACTCTGAAAATGGATGGAAGTAAGTCTGAGAAACATTGAAAGTGCATCACTACCCAATAATAATTTTCTTTAGTGATGCATGTATTTTTCAAACATGCCCTCTAGAGCAGCACTCACTCGTCTACATGATCTGAATGGTTCTTACTTGTCTTGAAGTGACAATGAGCATTTTCTATCGAAGGAATCACTGAAACTGTACTTCTGATTGTATTTATTGTCTCTTGGAAAAGAATACTGATTCTTTAAAGCCAGTAAAACCAAGCCACATACTATATTTAAAACAACACTTTACTTACATGCTTTTATTACGGGAATAAAGTAAATCATCTGTATTTTGAGACAGAATTTTCAGTGGTGGGTGGATTCTGGGAATTCGAAGGCTAGAACAATGCTCAGCTGTTTGTGAAGGGCCTTAATGTTGCATGGCATTATGCCTCCATGGCTTTATGTCACAGAAGCTCTTACAAACGTGTGTAGAGATGTGGTTAGTAAGATAAATTTTGACAGGAACTGGTATACCTAATTACATGATTAATTTTATAAGAATAAAACTGTATTTTATTGAGTCTGAATTTAGTTTGTGTAAAAATGAAAGGGAAGATGTGTTTTGCTCAAGTTTAGATATCTGTTTGCAGTAGAAGCATAAGCAAAAGTGGAGAGTCAAGGACAGGTAGAAGAAATGGGGGAATGAAGATCTTGAATTTTCTCTCAGGATCCAGCTGTCCAACCAAGTGAAAACCAGCCTGTTTATCAGGAAGCTATCTCTTGGGTAGAATTATGCTGTGTTTCCTTTGATTTGGGTGTGATAGTGTTGCATTGTGTTACTTCTTGATTTTTATTTCCTAATTGACTCCCTAATTTTGTTACTGTATTTAATGCTTTCAATAATCATACCTCTGTTATATTTACACAACTATGGTTTATTAAACCTGTTAAGATAGAAGTACTTTCAAATACAGAGGATTTTCTTTTTCCCCTCTGTTATGGTATTTCAGATCTGACCAAATTAGTGGTACTGGCATTCTCCACATTTATACTTCCATACAAGATGCAGATATATAAGATACACATCTCCTATATTTTAAGAATTTTTGCAAACTGATACACAGACAGCAAGGCCCATACCTGCCAAAGGACAAATATGGTTTGGAAACGAAGAAGAAACCTTAGTTGTCAGAGAGAATGATAATTGGGGTCATATAAATAGTCTCTGAAATGAGAGGATGAAAACAATCCAGGGTGTTATGTTTGATTTCTCTGACATGAAGGCTATTTACTGTTCAAAAGCTGTGTTGAAGTTTCCAGCTGATAGAAAATAAGTATTTGAATATACTCTTTAAGTAACTGCATTAAGCATGTGGAATTTTAAATTCATTTACCTTGCTCAGTAGGCTGGAAGAGTGGATGATGTCTTCTGTTGCATTGGAGATGAGATCTATCTGCAGTAAATTTCTAGTCAAGTCTTGCATAAAGGAGATATATATTAAGGGACTATAAAAACGGTTCTTCTATTTTATAAAAAAGTTCAAGTGTTTTATTAAGTCATGTGTCTTTAACTTAAAATTCATGGAAAAAAGAGTGCAGAATATAACTTCTACAAAATCTTCGCTAAGTTTTAAACTGTTTTCATTTAGTTTTGATTATGAAGATGCGGGATACCAGGCAGCAGACCTCATCAAAATGGATATTCTTCTAAATGGAAATCCAGTTGAAGAACTGGCAACTATCACACACAGGTAGGTTTACTGGATTCTCTATTCCAAATAAATAAAGACTTCCAATTAATATACAGTATTTTCATTGCATGTTAATAGGACTCAATGATCTTCAGGGTATTTTCCAAACTAAATGATTCTAAATGACTGACTTACAAATGTATTACTAGTAGATGACAGATACAAATAAAAACAAGAGGCTTTTGCCACATTGCCACTTTTGGAAATTATCTGAAAAAGAGGGGCATTTTGTAATAGAAAAATAGAATCACAGAATCATAGAATAGTTAGGGTTGGAAAGGACCTTAGGATTATGTAGTTCCAACCCCCCTGCCATAGGCAGGGACACCTCACACTAAACCATGTCACCCAAGGCTTTGTCCAACCTGGCCTTGAACACCGCCAGGGACAGAGCATTCACAACTTCCTTGGGCAGTCGATTCCAGTGCCTCACCAGTCTCACAGTAAAGAACTTCTTCCTTATATCCGATCTAAACTTCCCCTTGTTTGAACCCATTACCCCTTGTCCTATCACTACAGTCCGTAATGAATAGTCCCTCACCAGCATCCCTGTAGCCCCTTCAGATACTGGAAGGCTGCTATGAGATCTCCACACAGCCTTCTCCAGGCTGAACAGCCCCAACTTTCTCAGCCTGTTTTCATATGGGAGGTGCTCCAGTCCCCTGATCATCCTCGTGGCCCTCCTCTGTACTTGTTCCAACAGTTCCATGTCCTTCTTATGTTGAGGACACCAGAACTGCACACAATACTCCAAGTGAGGTCTCACAAGAGCACAGTAGAGGGGCAGGATCACCTCCTTTGACCTGCTGGTCATGCTCCTTTTGATGCAGCCCAGATGCAATAAGAGAATACATACCATAATTAAAAAAAAAAATCTACCTCCCTTTGTCAATTTGAGCACTAAATACAATATTTTTGTGGTAATGCAGGTGTTAATGGTTTGTGTAATTTAGGTGTAATCAGGGTGTTTATTGTAAATATTTTAAAGAAGAACTTCTATTAATCCAGTCCTGTCACCTGTTTGTATGAAGCAGATGATACATGGTGACCAGTTATTAGATGTAAAATTATGATCTGATCAGCTTTATCTTTTGTGTTATAAAGAGGAAAACCTCTACTCAAATCCTTTTATCAGTTTGGTCTGTGGGTGTATTTTGAGGGTTGTATGGCTTTCTGAAAATACCGGTAACTTTCTTTTTCAGTGATAAGGCATATGCTACTGGTAAGCTCTTGTGTGAACGTTTAAAAGATGCTATACCTAGACAGTTGTTTGAAATAGCCATTCAGGCTGCTATTGGCAAGAGAATCATTGCAAGAGAAACGTAAGTGAAGCCCATCTGTTTCCCTCCTTCCTCCCCTTTTTTATCTTAAGATAATCTAAAATTTGGACTTTTAAGTTTCTCACCTAAATAGTTTTGTATATTACAGTATTTTACTGTAAACTGTTTTTCTTGTATATGCTGCTGGGACCTATTGGGGGCAGGGGAAAGAAAGGCAGTTGAGCTGTGACTATACCTAAGGGCTTTGTATGAATTTAATTGGGGAAAAAAAGTATTTTAAATTGCCTGTGGTCTGCATTGCAGTTAGTGCATTGAGTACAACTGGCACCACCCACGTGTCCACTTCCTCTTTGGCAGTGGAAAAAGTTTCTTTCTACTGAAAAAAAAAAAGAAGCCCAGCTAGTTTTGGAATAGGTTCATCCCTGGGAGAGTCAGCAGAAAAAAATAACTGAACTGCTCTGTTCCAAAGGAAGTGTGTTGCAAGTTGAACATAATGTCACATTTTTGCTGTTGCTGTTTAAACAGGATTTAAATTGTGGCAGAGACCCAAGCCGGGGTGCTCTAAGAATTTGTGTGTATGTATCTCTAAATACATAACACTTACTGTGAATCATAGCAGAAATCCTGGATGAAAAGACAAGACTGTAACTTTTATGTACATATGACACACCCTAAGGAATATTTCTAGAATTGAAAAATCTGGTCAGTCTTCTGCTTAGAACCTCATCTTCTGTACACAAAATATCGTAATTCCAGTGCATCTTACAAAACTTGCAGAAAAGCAACACTTAGAATTTTGATGACTCAGTGTTTAGCTCCACATACAGATGTGCTAATGTGTTAATGTATTTATGTTAACAGGCTGAAAGCTTACAGAAAAAATGTTGTGGCAAAATGTGTAAGTATTTTTTCCTTTTTTTGTTTATGTTGCTGATGTTTATAAGCCTAAGAGTCCTGCTAATGTGATAGGCCTTTCTTCTAGAATCCCACCAAAGACACATTCTGCTTGTGCTCTTAAGTGTCAGCAGGGTATTAAGGGATATAAAAGTAATGGCTTTTTCAAAATTACACACTTAGAATGAACTCAAGTCGTGTGTGTTCACTCCTGTCTCCTCACCATTTCCTAAAAGTTGTAGATACACATGTGTAGACACACATTTACTGTAACTTCACTTATTTCCTATGTTGTTTTTCTGCAGGTGATTTAAGAAATCATACACATACTTCTTTAGAGACTGGATTGTGATTAGACTTTTACTTGGCTTTCCAGTAGTGTATTGTGAGAAGGTCTTAAATATTGCAATAGCTGACTGTCAACAAGACTTGAAAAAGCTGTAGTAAAACTGTGATGCTTCTTACTTGCCCACCTTGTGTTTAGCTCTCTAACACGTTTGAAAAAAATAGTGTCCCTTTCTCACAGCTCCTACAGAATTCTTCTGATAGGCACGTACATGGGATGGTGTTTGTTCAATGCTGAATTAATTTCAGTTACCTAGCACCTAAGCACCGAGGGCTAGTAAGATGCCCCAGTGTATCTGAGCTGGCAAGCTGCTGCTCTTTGGAGGGAATTTGGATATCCTAGAGGTTTTGTCTAATGTCAGACAGGGCTATGTGAAAGCACATACTTAGGTAACCGAATTCAACCCTCACCTGTCCAAATGAATATGCTTACTTGCTCATTTTTCTTTTTAAGTAGTGGCCTGTCGGAACTACTTGGAGTATAAAATAACCTTTTGTCATAATATAACTAGATTTTCTGGCCATCTTTAAGTCCTAAAGTAGACTGTAGTTGAATTCTATTTAATCTCACTACAATATTTTTCCTTTTCATAGTATGGTGGAGACATTACAAGAAGAATGAAGCTTTTAAAGAGGCAGGCAGAAGGGAAGAAGCTGATGAGAAAAATTGGCAATGTGGAAGTACCAAGAGATGCCTTTATACGTGTTTTAAAGAGAGAACCTGACAAGTAGACATCAGTGACATGCAGCTAATTCTTCTCTCAACATTTTGTAGACAGTAGTGTAATGAGCTAATGTATCACTCTGAGGGAACATATTTGACTTTAAATGGTGTAAATTAAGTATATAGGGGAACATAAATTGAAAGGACTTTATACTTAAAATGTACAGGTATTTGTAGATTATTATGAAATTAAAGTTATTTAATTTGGCTTGACTGAATCATACTTTCCATTGTATTGTTTTCATACTTTTAACATGCAATTTTAAAATAATTGTTTTATTTTTGCATTGCAAGTCTGAGAGAACAGGAACAATGTGGCAAAAAGTTTATAAAAATAACTGAAGGGTACGTATACACAAACACTGCTGCTTTTTTGTTATTATCAAAAAAAAGTCTGAACTGTTGCCACAAAAATACCAAGCTACTTCCTATTTTACTTTCTGAAGTTGCTATTGTCAGGAAATCATGATGATAATGGGAAATAACATCAGGAAAAATTAATGACAACTCTTTTTAATGTACCACACTATTTATTTTAAACTTGTTCAAGTGTGTCAGTGTACCAGTAATACAGCTTTGCTGCACTAGGCTCTGAAGTAATGTCAAGTTTTAATATATTAAAGCACAAGACATGTAACTGCTCCACCAGTACGATCAATCACGAGGAAAGGCTGTTCTTAAATTTAGACTTGTAACTACAGTTTGATATTAATCATAACCTAGTTCTTTTATTTCAGCCAGAATACACGGATCAATTGTGAAAAACTGTGGAGGGATGGAATTAGAATAGGACAATTCAGAAGTTTCCTTTCAACATATCTTACTCCCGAGTCTGCAGAAAGAGGAGGAAAGGAATCCTAATAATGTAGTGGTTTGTTGTTTGCCTGGTGTGTTGAAGTGGTGATTTTTCTTTTTTATTTGAAGCTGTTTCAGCTGTACTAAAACAATAATCTAAAATCCAAAGATCTGGATGTGAACAAGGTATACTGATCTCTAACAAAGGTATATAAGCTACTGCTGCTACTAGTGATCCTGAAGAAAGATGGTTATGTGAATAAAGGCTAACATTATTATTCCTCCCCCAAAAAACGGTAGCAGGAATGCTAGCTTAAAAAAGATGAAGATACAGTAATATGCAGTAAAAGAGGAACTAAAAGCAGTATTATTCCCCCCTCTTTCTCTTTAAATAGACCTAAAAGAGAGAAACTACTGACTTTGGCCTGAGGAATAAGGCAGAACTAAAGGTAAACTAGAGAGTATCCAAATAGTAAATCTTTCATAAAGTCACTGAGTATGACACATCAGATATGTTACCTAATTAAATGAAAGTGACATGCATGGATAAAGCTGCCATGAGAATGGAAGAACTCAGCCTTTCAGCCTTATTCTAGGCATCGGAAGCAAAAAAGAATAAAATTTATAGTCTGGTTTTGAGAGGATTTGTACATGATGTCAGGTTTGAGAGCAAGGACTTAAATGAACTGGTAATTTAGCTTTTGACAAAAAATAATGTTATTCTATTTAGTCATGTGGAGCAGATGTGACAGGCTGTTGCAACTTACTTATTTGCCCAAGATCCAGTAACTTAAGACTTACTTACAAACTTATATGCTTTTGCATTTTTTAATGATGGTTTTTAATTTAATTTTTTTTAACCCATTAAACATGGGTTTTAATGATGGGTTGCAGGGTAACAGGTAAAACTTAATGTAACTTACAGGACTGACTTATTTTTAGTAGCTGACAAATTTGGAAGGTACTGTCACTGAAGAATTGGTATTCCATAAGAAAGTAACTGGAAGTATCTTAAGGTCTAAAATGATAAAACCAGGGTAGTAGCATAAAAAAAACCCCAAATACAAACAAACAACAAAAAAACCCACAGAAAAACCCCCAACAAAACCCACAAACACTGAAGCAGTGAGTTTACAGAGCCTATAACAGAACTCTGTTTAACAACAGAAACTGGAGAAATGAAGACTATTCATGGAAAGAGGCAGAAACAGCCTTAATTCCATTCAGGTGAGTACAGGTACTACCGTACCAGTATTTAAATGGGCCTGTGCTTCACAGAAGTTACAGTAGTTACAAAAGGAAAAGAGATGCCCATTCAGTGGTCTTGTACATCTTGAGAGAGCACAAAAGACAAGTTGGAACAGTTGCCTAGGACAGCAGATGTCTGAAAGGTGCTTTGGAATAAAAAACAAAAACAAGGAGTTGCAAGGAAGAAAGACTTTTACAAGCAGAGGGATATAAAAGCTATAGACTTACACTCATGTTTAACCCTAAGTTATATTGTTTCAACAGCATTCCCAATTTTGGCACAAGGGGGATCATATCACTAAGACAAAAACATACCTGAATTTCTTTAATAGCAACCTAACTCAAGGTTATTTTTAGTCTCACTTCTTGTAACACAAATGTTAATTACATAAAGTCTTAACTGTGAACACTAAGAATGACAAACCTAACAATGCATTTTGTGGGTTACATGCCACATCTAACAGCATTCTCCTGAAACACGGTCTAGTCAGTTACTCCTACCCCACAATGTTATGGTGTCAAGAATGCAAGTGCGAAAGTTGAGTCTTAAACCTGAAAGCCTGTTTTAAATCTGTGCTTGTTCAATCTACTGTTAAGAACTGAAACACTAGGCCTGGCTTCCTACACTGGACTCTTTCATCCTTTGTAATTTTACAGAATCATGGAACAGTCCAGGCTTGAAGGGACTTTAAAAAGACTCTTCATAGGAAAGGTGAGTCTGGATGGGATTCTCTAGCACATCTTGAAAACCCTCCAGCACTCTGCCACATCCATGAGGATGTAATCTGGGTTGTAAAAGGCCATCCAGGTGAAAAGTTAAACTGTTGAAGTGATGCTTTGTTTCACCTTTTCCCAGTAAGTACTTTACACAAGAGCCTGCTTCCTCTATTCCCCTCTAAAAAGCCTTAATAAACTCCTCCTTAAGGTAGAAAGCACCACAAAATTCCTAACCTCTCCACAAAACCCTGATGTATTTATTCATGTCTGAATTTATATTCAAAACAAAACTATTTTGAAATTAAAGATTTATATTTAAGTTTTACTTATATTCAAAGTCGGAAATAACATTCCTTGTAACAGCTTAATGTTTATAATGATACAATGAGAGGTAACTATTCCAAAGTGATTAACAGTTAACTTCAAATGATCAGGTATTGAACTTGCAGACATGATATTCCTGTAAACTGACCTCTTTTCAGGCATTTAATAGTAACATCAATAGTACAATTAAACAGGTACCTCCAGAAAGAAACATTTCTTCATGTATAAAGCTCAATTACCAAAAATATAAAAACGCTAAAGTAATTTGAAATACATGAAAGGAAAAAGTGCTATGGCAGAAGTTTAATATTTTTATCTGTGGAATAAGTTATAATTTTCAAGAATTTAGTGCAGTTTTAGGCACTGTTTTTGTATTTTTATTTGCCTGAATTGTAGAACAGGACTTGAGATGCCCAAAAACTGTTAGGTACTTAAGGCAACCAAGTGCAAAAGCTCAGTGTACATTAGCTATATGTAAACAGAACATTTCATAGTAGAAATTGTACAACTATTACAAGTCCATAAAGGCCAAAAACATTCTGCCTAGAGACACAAATGAAAAATGTAGTTACATTAATCAAGCAAAAAACTACAGATGCGTGGAAACAAAATACCATCTTCTCTAACACAAGGCAGATGCATTACATTGCTGTGCTAGAATAAGTACTCTGCTTTTCTCCCCCTACATAACATGCAGTCTTCCCACAGGTTTGTTCTTTTCCATTTAGTTATGTACCAGTCAACAACAGAGCTCCAAATGTTAAAGAAAAATGCACAACACAGCAAACAGATGGAATGTAAATGTACAGATATTGGACCTTTTAAAAAATACAGTACCTAGGATTCCCCATTTTAAACAGTTTTCAGCATATTGCATAGCAGTGAACTCATCTGCTACCTAAAACTGCTGCTGTTGACCCACATGGAGTTCCTCTTCAATTCTTCTTTCAGTTTTCTTTCATACTGTACAGTGGGTCCACAAGCTTATTGTGCACATGCATTAAACCTTGAGGGGAAAGCAACAATGCCAGCTTTACATTAGTTATACTTTTTCAACATATCCTTTTATCCACATTTTTATTTGGAGTCTGCTTTGAAGTACACATTTTAAATACTTCACTGAAGAGAACAATGGCTAAAGTAGTTGAACAGTTAAATACAGTATATATATATTTTCCTGTATCACTTGAATACTGATGAAAACTTCAGTATAAAGTGAGCAGGTATGAAAGAATTCTCTGAGAAAAGACTTGTCAAAAAGTAGATCTGGAACACTTCCAAATAAATACATGAGATCCACCCATCCTTCTTTTGTTTTAAAGATTGCATAACAGCAACATAAGCTTCCCTCAATTTGGTATAAAATTCAAATGCACATATACTGACACTTTTACAGCTTGAATTGCAGTGTTCTAGCATCGCACTATTACACCACTACTGTCTTTGTAATTAGCAGTTTACTTATGGTCCTTGACAAGCAAAAACAAACTGAAAGTATCCAGACTAATGCAGATTCAGAACATCAGTTTAACTGCTTTCTATTCTAGCTGGGTTTGATCATATACAAGTCATCCATAGCTGTGATTAGAGGAGGTGTTTTGTTTTCTTTCCCTTCTACTCAGGTAACTTGCTTTTTGAAAATGATGACAAGAAGGGCAATAAAAAAAGTGCTTTTTTGCTTTCTTACAATTTAGTAAAAAAGTCACCTACATCTAGGCATGTCTGACATTGGGTCTCTGGTATGTTTGTAACCTCATTTCACCCAAACGACTAGTAACAGTAACAGATTCACAATCTGCAAAGTGAAAGTCCATTTTAGCACCAAACTAAAGATTAACTTGTAAAGTTACAAATGGAAGTAATATGCAACATTAAAAGAGAAATTTTCTTGAAATCTATAAAAGTCTGACAGTAGTGCACATTTTAGTGATTATGGCGATGAGTATTCAAATACCTTTTGCTACATAATGCATCTGGTAGCAAAGCTAGCGTCACCAATGTTTAAAATTTGAGTAATTATACAATCTGAGGCCATTATAGTATGTGACCACAGCAAAAGGCATTTTATACAGCATCTATTTCTAATCAGTGCATGATTACTTCATATAAAATGCAGATGTTCCTCATTCCTTACCCACTTTCTGACACATTCAGCCATACTACACAGCCACCCATAACTGACTCAAGAACCTAGCTCATGTTGTCTCTGGAGGTAATGACTTAGCTTCAGATATTTGTGCAAAACCCCTCAAACCTCAGAAAGCAACACACAAAAAGTTTCTTAGATTTCATGAAAGATAACTACTGGGTTGATGTACATGGAAAGATCAAGTCTAATATTTTAAGTGAGTTTAACAGTGAGTGAGAAAATATTAAGTAGACATTCAATACAAAAGCCATTTGTACTGAAAGAGGAATAGCTGCACACACTATTCAAGCTACAGCCACATTTTGAGCTTGAAAGCATCTTAATCACTACCAGTGTTTTTCCTCTTCTAAAAAAGGGAAAGGAGATAATTACGCACTTCCTACATGCATGAAAAATGCTTACAAAGTATTGCCTCTGCCATATTTAATGGATATTTAAATCCTGCTAATGAAATTGCTTCAGGAAAAAGTTAGAAACAAAAGTTTTTTTAAAGGTATGCACCCTGTCCTTACTTGATAGATGCCAAAAGAACTATTTCAAAATCTCACTGTATACTCAAGTATGCTTTGAATAAACAGATTTCTGCATAGTTTTAAGATGAGCATGCACAAGTATAGACAATCCATACTTGTGGATACGGACTGACTTTTCTGTAGACTAATTAGTAAATTCAAGATTCATTTTCTGCTTCATTCTGTAAGGAAGTTATCTTTCCCTTTTCCCATAAGAACATTTAAGTACACTTGATAATTTTAGCCTCTAGGAGGGTTTTCAGAAAGTTAGAAAAAAGTGTAGGAAAGTAAGAGTTATTCTCATTACCAGCCAGTGTGGTACTTAATTATCAAAAAAAAAAAAAATTGAAGTTTCATACAGTACCTTAAGATTTTTTTAAATGGTGAAAAAAAACATGGTAAATAGCTACCACAATGAGCAGTATTAAGAACTAAGAAGTCTAACCTGAAGATCAAGATTCAAAAAGTTCTGAATTCGACTCACACTGATTTGTCCTCCATCTTAAAAGGGAGGAATCTCA
Source organism: Melopsittacus undulatus (assembly GCF_012275295.1). Classification (NCBI taxonomy): domain Eukaryota; kingdom Metazoa; phylum Chordata; class Aves; order Psittaciformes; family Psittaculidae; genus Melopsittacus; species Melopsittacus undulatus. Next base: position 26,117,327 of record NC_047533.1, read on the forward strand.
CTGATTTGAGGGCAGGTAAATTTAAGCAAGTTTAAAGAATCTTTTTAAGAATTCTATTGCTCTGTATTACAGGGTAATTTATTTTAGAGTGTGACACAGCACACATTCATACATTGTAGCCCTTGATGTTTTTAAAGCAGTGTTCAGTGTCATTCATACCTATTAATTCTACATTAGGTTTATATCTTTCTCAAGCAAAGCTTCTGTTTATATGAAATACAGGATGGTGTTTAAAAATTATCCAAGCAGTTAAAGAAAACTACAAATACTACCTAGCAGTGTGATACAGGTAGAGACCAATGCACCCCCAAGTACACAGCAGAGAACAGCATACTGAAAGAATCAAAAATTCACAAGCTGGCCACAGTGATATGAGGATAAAAGCCACAGTAATGACTGAATTGCAATCTACTACATATATGGGCACTGGTGAAGTAATGCTCTAAAATGTAACCTCCTAAGTTACAATCTTGATCTCAGATGCCTCAGCTACTGTAGATATTCATGCCAGTGAAAAAGATAACAGATTTACTCAATTGCATTTACTGTGCTAATATAGCTAGGAGAAAACTACTTTTCAGTTTCTACAATGAATGTAATTCAGATCCAGGAAGTCTCAGTGACTACCAAAAATCTCTATTTAGTTTAAGTCTGCCTTAATATGCTTACTGCCAATATGAAAAGCACAGCACAAAGGTGCAATATACTCAGAGTGAGCAGGGACTGTTATGCTAACTGCACTGTATGAAAAGCGTCCTCAGGTGGCTTCAAAGCTGGTATCAACACATTTCAAGTTTACTAGACAGCACATTACAGCACATAGCAAAAGCAGCATGAAAACAGATCAGGATTAGTACGTGTATCAAGTTTTCTTTGAGTGAAACTTTCCAGTATAATTAAGACAACTATTCTGGAACACGAGACTGCTGCTGATGTACAAACTGTTAGAGATGACTAAGCTATCATTGCAAACAAGAGGCAAAGGAAATGTTTTTGAAGTAGATTTGTCAGGAATGTAAGGAACATAAGTTCTGCCTCCTAGCACTTCACCATTCACAAGAAATAAGATAACAGTTAGCATTTTTAATATATAACATTAGACATTAGCTACTGTAAAGTGTTGGAAAGCTTACACTTAAAGCAATATAAGTTTTTCTGAAAGATATGTGTAACTTCCAATTTAGTGCTCACCTTTAAAATACTTTACAGTTTTAACTCTTAGTTCTAAAGTAGCATCTTCGTCACATACGAAGATAGTACGAGGGTGTTGCTGGAAAGCAGAAACCGTCCACATATGATTGACTCCTTCTTCAATTGCTTTGTACAAAGCAAATGCCTTATGTGCACCTGTTATAAGAATCATCACCTGCAAAACAAAGGTCTCTTTACTTTCAATCCCAGTATCAATACCAATTAGTCTTTAAAACAGACACATGCAACTAGAACTAAATAAGCTCTTACTTCTCTAGCATCCATCACTGTACCCACACCAACTGTTAGCGCCATAGTTGGTACTTTAGATAAGTCTCCATCAAAGTATTTAGCATTTGCCAAAATGGTGTCCATTGCTAAAGTCTTTAATCTTGTTCTTGAAGACAAACTTGATCCGGGTTCATTGAATGCAATGTGGCCATCTGGACCAATGCCTTTTCAAAGTTAAAAAAAGTAAATCATTCCAGACCTGTGAGTCAACAAATATCCTCAAACATTGTAAATGATTAAAAAAGTTTTAGGACTGTATCTTTCCTTTTGGCTCCCCATTTTTTACAAAAAAGAAAACAAAAAACATTCAAAACTTATTTGCAATTCAATTATTAGAAACTTGGACACCAACCATTCTGTTATGGAATTCATACTGGTTCTTTGTTAATCACAGAACTTTCTTACATCACAACTGAAAAAACTGGGTTTAGCTAAATCATGAAAATAGCTATTAAAGAGTCGGTATATTCATTTGAAATCTAGCTACAGAGCATTTCCTCATACCTCCAACAAACAGATCAATCCCCCCTGCTTCTTCAATTTTCTTTTCAAATGCATCACATTCCGCCTGTAAGTCTGGAGCATTCCCATCAAGGATATGAGCGTTATTTGGATCTATGTCAATATGTTTAAAGAAGTTATTCCACATGTAGGAATGATAGCTCTCTGGATGGTTTCTGGGAAGCCCTGAAATCATTTAGTGTTAAATTAGTGTATTACAAGATTTAACCAAACAACCTTAATTCTAGTTTATGTGTAACCAATGTCAGGTATACAAGTCAAACCTAAGCAAGTCAGATGAAACAGTATTTGAAATTGTATTGAGAAAAAAAAGAATTCCTGTAGGCATGCACAGGGCAATTGACTTACATTCCATTCTCATACATCTTATCAAAAAGAATGTAGTTTTCAAAAGAAATACAGCCACAACATTACATGACGACTTACTTTCTACAGAAGTATTGTGAAGCAATGATTTTAGTCTAGGACCTACTTGTTTGCTATTTGCTTTTAGTGGATAAAGGAATAGAGAAAAATGTTAAACATCACCCCACAAACAGAAGTCTAACATAGGAGCGCAAACATACTAGACTGACCTTGTGCTTTGACAAAGTATTTAACAGTTTTAATAATGGAAGAAAGTTACCAGTATTGTGTGTTTTGAAATAATTAGCACATCTTACCTACATATTCATCCATGTTGAAAGTCTTTACATATTTGAAAGACAGATCTCCTTTCTTGTGATATTCTATGAGCTTTTTGTAGCATCCCAGAGGAGTACTCCCTGTTAAATAAAACATATTTATTGTTCTATGTATCCACACAACATTTTGAGTGTATTTAAATCTCTTTATAGTTAAATTTTGCTACAAGGCTTTTCAACATTATAATAAGTCTGTTATTTCTCATTTAATATTTCTTAGTTTCTCAAACTTCAACTTGTTACACAAATTTGTATTTACAAAGAAGTACGCTGGAGTATGACCAAAAACATACTTGTGGGCGTTTTTTTAATTCTACATCTGTTAGCAATGATACAACCATCGTTCTAGGTTTAATAATTTACATAAGCTTTGAATAAAACTTGCCTGTTGGTAGACCAAGTGTGAAATATCTTCCTTGACTTGGCTTGAACTGGATAATACGATTACAGATGTATTTTGCTGCCCATTCACTAGCCTGATCATAATCTTCAAGAATTACTAGCCTCATTATGGCACTGAGGAACTCGTATGATAAAATAAATGTTAACCTGAAGAAAATATCAAAGTTTTAAAAATAAGCACCATATGAATAGTTGTAAAACTTAGATTACAGAAGAGATACAAAAGAACCTTTTACACTGATGATTTAAAATGCTAAATAAAGGATCTTTTTCTTGCATAAGCACTCTTGCAGTCCTAGATCAAGCTGGACTTTGAACAGTCACAAGAAAAGTTACAGAATCCAAGTGACAGATTATAATCGAAATATTTATTAAAATTCACAGACCATTTTAAACTAACTTATAGGAAAAGGCTAAACCAAAATGAGAACAAGCAATTTTAAACATAAATTTTCAACTGGCTGTTGCTGTTAAGAGAGGATGAACTCTGCTTGAAATAAAAGCAAATAAGTAAACATTGAAATTAATTCCTGTTACTTATGACCGGCTGAATGCCTAAACCTTCAAAAACAAGTCCCAGAATAACCACATGCTTCTATATTGAAAACTCGTAATTTGAAGACAACAATAAAAACTCCTTTCATTCCCATTAATGCTCTGTAACAATGCTCCAGTAAGCTTAATCTGCAAAACCAAAAAGCATTAAAGCAATAGAGATATTTGAAATGTTTAAAATTCACAAGAAAAAATATTTAAGAGATCATTAAAGTCACATTTTTCCTTTTCAATATAACTTTAAACAGAAGTCAGTCACTCTTGATAGGCTCTGATTTTGAGTACAGCCATATAATTGCCAAGATAAATATCTAGAAAACAAGCTTGACTATTAAAAGTACACAAGCATCTCTTGCATTTAAGTGAAACTCGTTTTTCCAAGAGTTTCTGCTAAGCAGAGTCAGGTAATTGTCAGAAAGACTAAGACTCTCTGGCCAACTTACAATGTATTTACACTTCCCCAGTGTGAGCATGCATACTTGGTATTAGTCAGGAACCAGCATAGCTGTCAGAAGCATAAAGCCAACTAAATGCCAAATCAGCACTAGTACATGCCAGTCTCAGCTGACTCCAAATGAAGTTTTAAAAGCAGCATGAATTAAAGTGCAGTAGAGGTTAACAGGGTCACATCTGTTTGTTCCCCCCAAAGAAGGAAGGAAGTGAACACCACCCTGCACTGACGATGCTGCTTCCTCTCCCTGGACAGGAGAGCAATGACAACTCTCCTTTGCAGAGGAAAAAGTCCAACTCACCTTTGCAGAGGAAATGCTATTCCACAGACACTGAAAAAGTTAACACATTTCCTTGAGTAGGGCAGAAAAACGTAAGAGATAACGCGGCTTTAGGGCTGCCCAAACTTTAACAATTTTATCCTTAGAACACGGTGATGCTCTAGCAGTACCACGACAACAGCGGGTTTTCAGCTGAAAGCACTTGCCCAAAAGGATACTGAGTGGCTGAGGAAGAGACTTACTGCCGGACCCCCATCTCCTCCCTCTCAGACACGCAGTCTCCCCCCCACTCACTCCGCCCGGGGCCTGCGGCCGCTGCTGCACCCGCACAGCGAGCAGTAGTGCCCAGCCTCACCCCGCCGAGGAGCACGACCCTGCCCGGCGCCGCTCACCTCCAGGCAGGCAGAGGTAACAGCGGAGCGGCACAGAGCTGCACTGGGAAGAAGAACCGAGACCACTACACACCCGTCAGCACCAGAACCTACAGCTCCCTCCGCAACCCGGAAGCACCTGGCCGGGACAGGAAATAGTCTCGGAGGGGCGGGGCCGCGCGGCGCTTAAAGGCGGGGTGCCCGTGCCCTTAGGGCGGTTCCTGGGGTTTTTGTGTCAGTCTTGGTAGTGGCGGTAGGGTGTGAGTGATGGAGGTGTCTCCCGTCAGACGGAGCATAGGAAGGTGCTGATGGCTTCGGCTGGGTAGAGATTGCTCTGAAAATGTTAACCAGGTTAAGCTCAAGTAAGGCCTCTGTGAGGCCTTTCCCTAGGCACCTGCTTAGGGGTAGCAGGTGCCACAGCAGGGTCTTAATGAGAAAATTCACCCTTTAAATTAAGTGTTTGCTTAAAGCGAATAAAAGAGTGTTCATAATTATTGTAATAACAAAAGGTAAAACATCAATCTTCCAATTTTTAAAAAACCCAAACCAAGCACTTGATTTTAAAAGCAGTCAAGTAGTTTTATAGATGTAGCTAAGCTAGAATCTAAACAACCATGGTGTGAGAGATCTTGTAAAAGGTTAATAATTTTAAAAGGTGCAAACTCAGGACTGAGTAGGGAAACTGGTAGGGATAAAACATAACAGAGCAAGCAGCATGACTTCTGAGTTACCTGTACATGCACATACTGTGGGGTTTACTGTGGCTTTACCATATTAAAAGACCAGGATAAATCTGTTTACTGGCAGGGGCATAACTAGCTGAGGAAAAGCTTCATAACTGAAGGCTAAAGGGAGGGGGAGTAATAAATAATAAAAGGGGGAGTGAGTGGTATTTAAAAAAAAAGTTATCTGTAAACGTAACACATATTTCTGCTAACCTGACTAGAACTGTTGCAAGGTAGTTTAGAAAGATTGAGTAATGCTTTGCCAAGGGCATGAAAGGTGTATTTGGAAATTCTGAGAAGATATATATCTTACTGGAGCCCCAGGGGTTTAGCATGCAACCAGTAAAAATAACCATTGCCTCAAAATCTGCCCTTTATTTGAATTTGACTTAGCAGTTTGATTAGCTCATGTCTGTTCTTCTGATAAAGACTTTGTATCACAAATTTTAGCAGGTCCTAAAGAACACTGTTTTTTCTTGCACAATTCTTGAGTCATGCTCTGAACCTCTGCTGCTCTTTTTGTTTCAGAGTATGCTAGCAGTGGAGGTTGTGATTTTCAGATCCTATGTAACAATCTAAGTTCTGTCTCTAGATTTCTATTTTGATTTTTTTCTTACCTACATATGTACCATGTGTAACACTTCACTGGTAAACTACTTCTGCATATAGCAAACTAGTTAACGCAGTTCTTTGGTATTACATGCACCTAGGTACCTATAGGCCTGAAATCACACTCCAGGGATTGTAGGGGTGTGATAACAACCTCTTCCCCTGATAATCCCTATTCTCTGAAATACAAGATCAAGGTAAGAGATAACTGAATTATTTTATCATTATCAGGTATCCTTGTATGCTTTTCTCTTTGTCCTCCTAAATTTGTGTGTTGCTTTCTTTGTATCCTTAGTGTTGCCAGCTTTTATGCAGCAGTGCTTTACTGATCAATGGGCTGTTCTACTTCCCTAAAATCTTCACTAACCGACCCTGTTGTCAATATGTCAGCTGTTTCGGAGGATGTTTATTCTAGTTGTCGTGGTTTAAAACCAAACTGCTCAGCTCGTTACTCACTCCCCCCCCTTGCTCCCCCAACTCATGGAGAGTTAGGAAGGAGAATCCAAAGAATGTAGCCCCCACAGATTGAGATAAGCACAGTTTAATAGCTAAGGCATAACACAAATCACTACTGCTACTACTACTACAAACAATAATGATAAAGCCAATAACAAGTGAAGAGAATACAACACCTCACCAGCCACTGACCTATAACTCACTCCACCCTGCCCGACCGAGCACTGACCGATACCTCCTCCATCCCCCCAGAGCTCCAGCCCTTCCGGGTCTTTCCCGGTTATATCCTGGGTATGACATGCTATGGTATGGAATACCTCTTTGACTAGCCTGGGTCAGGTGTGCCGTCTCCTTCCTCCCGGCCTCCCCTCCTCCCTGACAGAGCATGAGCTCAGAAAAGGCCTTGGACAAAACCAAACATTTGAGCAGTAACTCAAAACTTGCTTGCTATCAGCAAACGTTCCCAGCCCGAAAGTCAAAACACAGCACTGCACCAGCTACCAAGAAGGAGAAAAATGACTGCTACTGCTCAAACCAGGACATTAGTGTACGCTTTCTATCTGCTACATTGAAAAGATGAGTGTGGAGAGCATGTTCCTGCGTGGATGGAAGAGAAGAAGAACAGCTGTTTGTGTTGACCCCTTTTCCCTTGGCAGAACAGCCAAGGACTGTTCAACTCTCAGGCTTCCCATCTTGGATCCCTTTCCTAGCTCTACCCTGTAGGTATGAACCTACCATATATTCATTATCCTACCATCATCTTTTGGCTTTGTTCAGCACTCTGCACATGCAGTTGTTAGAGTGAACTGAGGTCTTTCACGCAAGTTCTGTTGGTTTCTAATACTTGAAAAATCACTTTGTTCATCACTAATGAAAAACTTAAAATTCAGGTCATTGTCTCTCCCATGTTGCATTTTCTCCAGGAGCTCAGAGAATACGTGATGTACTGTTCTGTACTCAGTGGAACTTCTTAAACATTTTCCTGCTGCCTCTAAATTCTGAATAACATTCTGTCTGTTGCCTTTTAGCAAACTTGGCAGCATTATCAGCTGCTTCTGTTAGACAATCAGACAAATTTTCTGTCTTTTGTAGGCATATTCAGTTCTGCCTCTCCTTGTTAGTATGCTAATGCCTAGACTATGATTTCTCCCAGGTCATTCTTCAGATTTTCCTTTCCAATTAGTAACAGATGCAAAATGCTCTATAGGCACTGAATGTTTCCGCTAGCAGTTAGGCAAAGTCTTAATTCTTTATTAAGTTCCATTGAGTAGCATGACTGGAGATTTTAAGAAACCTCACATAGTATTTAAAATCCTAGCATCTTTCTGTTGTTTCTGGAAACTGTCTGTCTGCTGTATTTTTTTCTTAATGGCCCTTTTTGTGATGAATTAATATACTCTAGTCGTGGTGGTCTGATTTTCATATATCTGCTATGATCAGGTGGCTTTTGTGCTGCTTTGTGTAAACCTGTGTTTAAGTGACTAGAAATTTAAACTGGATGTACTTCAATAGTAGTCAAACTGCATCATGTTTTACCTAAGGAGGGCTACTTGAGCTTTGGCTGAATCCAGTCTTTTAACAAGGTATCTATCCTTTCCTCCTTTTTAGTTTGAAGAATAGAAGGATCCTGCCCTGAGTTGGGACCTATGAAAGAAAATTACTCAAATGGACATGGGCATGCAGGAAAGCCTCTGAGAATAAGCCAGAAAGGTTGCAATTAAGATATTTGAAAAGGTATTAAATATAGAGGTTGAGAAACAAGTAATTGATGAAAAGACTTTAAAAAAAAAAGACTACCTCTTACACCTTGTGAATCTAATTCTTGTATTGTAGCTGAGATAATTTTCCTCATAGCAGCCCCTCTGGTGTGTTGTGAAACAGCTGTTCCTAAAGGTAGAAATAAAGGGTACCAAGCACAGGCTTCTTTGCAGGCTTAAGACAAAAGTTGTGCCCCTACTTGAAGCCCTGTGTGATGAAGAAATGCCTTTTTTTTTTAATGTACAGGGAATCTCTGTTTGTCCCAGTGCTTCATGGAAGTTTTATCACTGAAGAAGAATGACGGTTTTTGAGGTCTTTTTGCACAGCGTGCTTCCATAGTTCTTAAGGAGCAAAGGTGAGTGACAAGGGATTTGCATGTGGGTATCTGCTCAGCATGCCAACTCTGGTCTGCCCAGTTAGGCAGCCTAATTGAAATGTGGGTGGCCTGATTCACAGCATCTGCAGGACTAGCATGATCTGCTGAGTGATGGGAGGAATAAAACACCTATCCTGAGTGGTGAATTCTAGCTAATCCTAAGCATCTCCTTCAGGAAAATGTTAATAGCCTGAATATGGAGGTTTATACAGAATGAATATGGAATGAATATATGAATAAGGAGTCAGATGAGTTGCAGCCCAATGGCAGTGTTTCAAAATTTAGTTAGCAGTGGTCATTTTGGATTCTGACATGGATAGACATTCAATTTTAAGTGCACACATGTTGGGAAAATCAATATTCTGATTATCTTTCCTCAGGAAGTCACAGTGCAGGCACACTGTGTTTGTAGTCCAGTGTCACAATAGACTGTCAGGCAAACAGGCATTTCTCTTCCTCCTCTCCCATCATGTTTTCAGATGCTAGGGCGGCCATGGTGAAGTGCAGAGGAACATGAGGGAGTGACCTGGATGAAGATTACTGCAGCCAGAATGGCATATTGCCATGTGCTGCACAAAGCCAGTGAGAAAGCAGTAGAGGTTGTAGGTGTTTTTGTAGAGATATTAATGAGATTTGGCACAAAAATGTGCAGGAGATTTTTAATACTCCATCCCATTCCAGCTATGCTTTTGGGAAATAGGGTCCTTGTTTTTGCAGCCAACAGACTTTTTACTAGGCTATTCACAGGCCATCCTGTGAAATCAGCTTGGTTTCTAGGGCATGTTTCTAGGTATGTGTAGTGAGTGTTGAGAAAATCCGAGTCCCTGATGCTCAAGAAAATGTTCTCCTTTGACAGTGTTTCTTCAAAACTAAACCACGATTTAAAACTTCATGCTAGGCTTGCAAAGGTGATGGGAGATGTGAAATATGAGCTCACTCCTCTAATCGAGATAACAGGGTTTTGTTGAGGGACAAAGTCAATAAAGCAAAAGTAACTATGCTGGGCACGTGACCGTAGCCAGAGGCACACTGATTAGCATTTGTTACAGGTTTATATACTTTCACTATTGCATTAGCCATGTACATACTCAGAATAAAGGGTAGGTGTCAGGATGATGGAGCTAGGTTTTTTTCAGTGATATCCAGTGATAGGACGAGGGGCAATGGGTGTAAACTGGAGCATAGGAGGTTCCACGTTAACATCAGGAAGAACTTCTTTACTGTAAGAGTGACAGAGCACTGGAACAGGTTGCCCAGTGGGGTTGTGGAGTCTCCTACGTTGGAGATATTTAAGGCCCGCCTGGACAATTCCTGTGTGATGTACTCTAGGTTACCCTGCTCTTGCAGGGGGGTTGGACTAGATGATCTTTTGAGGTCACTTCCAACCCTTGGGATTCTGTGATTCTGTGAATTCCTGCATATAGAGGGGGAATATTGTAACTAGCTCCAGGAACTTACTATCATAAGTCTCCTCCTCTTGGCGTCTGGTGGTTTTGGGCAGGGGTCTTGAGGATGAAGTAAGCAGTCTTCCTCCTGAGGGCAGAGGTCTTCAAGATGAAGTAAGCAGTCTTCCTCATGGTGTACTTTTCACCTTTGGCACAGTTGGATGCCCTAGTAATCACAAAACCAGCTGAAACCAACCATATCTGTAATTTTTTGATGGCTGGCAAAGATTTAGAGCAGTGTGACCTTCGTACAAAATTTATTGCAAGCAAAGCAGGACTGGCAGACAAGTAGTATCCAAAGCTAGCAGATGTTTGGGAGGCACTGTCTCTAGACTAACTGATAAGTAGAAGGATGGTGTGAAGTAATTCACTCATGTTTAGTGGGACCACTAAATTCTGTTATCTTACAACATAACAGAAAGCAGACTTACAACGCAAACATTGCTCTTTATCTTCAACCTACGTTAAGCTAAAAGTACTTTAACCCTATGTTTTCCAGGCACTAGCTTTCCTCATATACCCCTCCTCCCCCTTTTCTTTTACCTCTACAAATTCTTTTGCGATGTGACTCTATTTTGCTCAAGAGTTCTGGCCATTTTAAACTTGTTGTCTAATCTTGTGTCTTTAGCAAGCTTTGCGAACCTGTACAGTTGTATCCACATAGCAACACCTATGATTTGCGAAAGCCAGTACATTTATGTGTTTAGCACAATTCCCCCCGTTTTTCTTAATCTATTTAGCTTGAGCCATAATTTCCATTTCTGGCTTTTCTCATTCATTCATTTTTTTCGAAGATTAATTTTGCTTCCTCAAACAGATCATCACAAGTCCGAATTTTTAACGTTCTAATTTTTGATTCTGTTCCCTCAGGAGTAATTATTTCAAACCATAATTTCTCTATACTCCTATGGACCATTCTACTCATCAGGGGAACAACACAAGGTACAAGTAAAACAATTATTAACAAAACAAAACCCGGCAGGATTCCTCTTAACCCCACGGAGTTCCACCAGTTATCATTCCACCATTTTTCCATATCCAAGTTAAACCCTTTCCAGGTTTGAACGGGAACATGTGTGACTTTTCCTTTGTCATCCATCTGTAAACAACAGTTGGATAGATTGAATTTACCATGCACACCCACTTCCTGGGCTAAAAGGTAATCTAGGGCAAAGCAATTTTGATATATCGCTATACAAATTTTGCTATTCTGTTTGGCTAATATGGTTAATGCATTACCAGTTTTGTTAGCCACAATTTCTAGGACTACTTGCAACCTAATTATGGGATTTAACATATATATAGGAGTCCGGTATCACCAGGATCCATCCTCAGCCCAGGAGCTGGGATCATAGTATGCAGTAATTTGCTTCGGGGGCCAGGAGATAGCCAGAAAAATTGTTCTCAGTGATTTTTATTGGTACTTGTAAGGAAAATAATGTTGCATCCCATTTAATAGTTGCTCTTTTTTGTTATGAAATCAATTTATCCAGTTTTAGGAAATCATGGAAAGACCAGAGTCACAAAACAGTTTCAAGAAACGTAGTTTGGACTTCCTATCTCTGTGTTGACTAAACCTTTTAAATATCAGCCTTGGAGTTTTGTTGTTTTTTTGTTTCTTTGGGTGTATTTCTTTAAAATGTCATTCTTTTGTATGTGAAATGAGCTGCCCTGTTCGGCGACAAGACCGCAGCTGCCGGTTGCCGGCAGGTGGCAGCAGGGGGCCGTCAACTGGCAGCGGAGCGGAGCGGAGCGGAGGGGGCCGGGCCGGGCAGAGCTGAGCGAAGGTGGGAGGAGTGCGCTGGACCGGATGGGTTTGTGTGTTAATCTCTTTTGATTGTTGCCTTTCCTTACGGGGTGTTTTTGCTTCTGCTGTGGTTTTCTGGTAGTTTTAGCTTCTGAATTCAGCGTTACAGATCATTAGTTCGTTAAATAGTGTTAAATACCTCGTGTTCTTTATAGTTTTACTTCCTGTCTTTGCTTCAACAGAAACAGTAATCAACTTTATACTCCTTTAAAAAATAAAATTCATATTTGAAAGAAAAAAGACTCAAATAGATTCTAGTAAAATGAAATTAATATATTTTCCAGGTAATTTCCTTCAATATATAGAAGCTTCCTTTTGGAAACTGATAGCATCCTTGCCATGTCAGCTGTTCAGTCAGACTAGTCTGAGGCATGGCTGGAGCAGATCAGAAATGTATATGCACCTAGCTTGCAGAATGTGCAGCAGACTCCTGATAGATGTTTATGTGGATTGAGTATCTATTGGGCTTTCTGAATCCACACTTAGCTACAACAACTCAGTGTCAAGTCCAGTTTTGAAAGTGGTTATCCTGCAGTGCAGCTGCTGAAGCTTGGATCCTACCTAGGGCATTGATTCCTGAAAGAAGAGATAATGGTTCTTGCCTGACCTGGGGATGTTGCAAACAAACTGCGAAAACAGGGAAGGCTTAAATAAATTTTTCTCCCAGGAGAGTTTTTTTTTTAATCTCTACAAAACAGAAGTGGCTGCCTGTCCCCAGAGGGTAGGCTGTTCTCTGCTGACTGTACTGTCTGTAATTGTGCATGTACCTGCTTTCTGCAGTTCCTGAGACAAAGCAGTGATCTCCAGGTGACCCGTGATTACAAATCCTTTTTCTCTCTTAATGCATATCTGGCTTTCCCCCCCTGTGATTTTTGCGTTTATATGAGGACCCAGGGATCTCCTATTGGAATGCAGGCGTGTGGCTAGGATGTTTCCCACCCATCCTGGGACCAGTGAAAACTCCCCTCAGACGGTGACACTGGAAAGTACTGATTGTTCTTACTAGCTTGTTAGTATAAGCTTGAACCTTGAATGATATAAATTCTTACAAAATTAGATGTTCCCTTTAGAAATTTATTTATATGTACTAAAGCTACCTTATTCTGTCTGTTTTGAGTGATCTTGTGATGAAACACAGGATGAGAGAGGACATTTGGACATGAGAAAGTCTCCAAAAAGTATCTTTTATTGTACAAAACAGAAATAGTACATTATTTTATTTGATTTATCTGCCTTCTATTGCTGCCTCTCAAGCTATGGGGGTGGTGATCAGTAGGCAAAGAGGTTGAAAGACCCGAGGCCAGAATTGTCCCCGGCTCTGTAACACTGCATCTTTATTTATTTCTTTAACAAACTCCTTATAGAGCCTGGTGTTCCAAATACATATTCTTTTCTGAAAATATAAAAATATGTAGAATGCAACCCACTTACTTCAAAACTGATAAAATCTATTCATGTTCTACAGGTGAGGTAATACTGGAACAAAAGACAGACTATGAAAAAATTTGCATGTCTTAATTCACCTCAAGGTTACTGCATTTTGGGAAGGGAAATAAATTTGTGTTTGACATTACCTTTGGCTTTAAATATTGATTTTAACAGGCACTAAAGGACGCTTGAGACTGCACCAGGATCTGGCTTGAGCAGGTGAAAAGGATCCACCTTCTGGGAGCACTGGGAGGCAAATTACGTAGTCACAATGTAGGAAAAGCAGGAAAGCATGGGGAAATGCTCAGAATGGCTGCTCTTTGCTGAGTTGTTGACACCTGGAGTTGTACCTGCAGCCAGTTCAACAAGAAGAGCAGCCTCTTCTCCCTCTGGGCATGGATGTACAGGTGGCATGGGCATGGCCAAACAACTCACCTGAGCATGGAGTGATGGTGTGCTACTGGTCTTTGATTAAGGGTTTGCACACAAGACTTTATATGAGTGTGCCTCTCTGTGAACAGTGTTCCATCCTTAAAGATCACACTCATTCTTTTTTCACCTTCTTATAGTTTTCCTCTGCTGAGACTTTACCATGCTTGAGGTCCTTCTCTGGCAGGAAGGATTGTGCCTCTTCTAGTTTTGCTTTGAATTGTGTAGACAGCTCCTGCAGAGGGTTTTCAGTGAGTAGTATGTGTAGTTCCGTATAAAACTAGTCCCAGGCGTCTGGAGCACTGCAACACTGCTTGTTGGCACAGGTTATTTTCATTCCATTAGGCAATGTTTATGACAGCAGCCCATTACAATCAACTTGTATGTTATCAGTGGTATGAATGTTTTGCTTATTAGTGGAAAACTCCTGTTTCTTGCTGAACTCCTTTCGGAAGTTTCAGGTTGGCTGCTGCCTGTGTTTAGTGGGGCAACAACTAGTATGTGGGCAGCTGTTTTCTTCACTCCCCCTGGTTAGATAGGGCAGGAAACAGGCTGCATATAACCTCTGGGAGCTTTCTCTGAGGGGCAAAGGGTACTTTGAGAAGGTACAGGACATATTCTGGGAGTTGGTATGGCCTTCCAGGTTTGTAAAGTGTTTGAAAATTTGTAGATTCGTGGCCTGTATGGTGCTGCATACAAAGCTATGGTAAAACTGCTGCGTTGATCCTGTTTTCACCTAGGGCTTTTACCTTGGAAGGAGAGGAGACTGTGCTTGTGTCGGTAAGATTGTGAATAGAAAATAAGATGGGGCAGGGGCAAGCCAGTTCTTAACATGAGGTAGACTTGCCTCTGCTGATAATTTGGATTAGCATATTCAGGATTTTCAAAATGTTTTCCTCTTTTCACTTACACAGAAACAGAGATGTGAATTAAAAAGGGTGCGCATTTGTGAGTGACAACAGCACAAAACTTGCAGAAACATTTCTTGCCACTTGCTTTAATATTCAATAGATTTAAAAAAAATGTGCCAGTGTGATTAATCTCTAAATTTTATTAGTCTTATTCCTAGAATAACTGTTCTTCTCTAATAGAAATGAGCCTGTGTTTCTAATCTTTTGTTGACACATCTCCACCTCTCTGATTTTCATACCTCTGGTAAGGTTATAAAACCTTACTAGGAAATAAAAAGCATTTTATTACTGCAATATGGATGTGTTTCCATGAGGCAAATGAAAGTAGGGGGTGCTCTGAATGTGAATGATGGTTGCAAATAGTGATTTTTAGCTGTGGGTCTGATTTGTGGCCAGAGCTGTTGGAACTTACACATGGCATGTTGGGCTGCTTGCACTCTGAAATTCAGTCTCATGCTTGTGTTGTTACAACTGACATCTGTTTTGTTAACCTGCAGCCAATGTTCCCCATGAGTTTCTGTAATTGCTGTTGGCAACTGACACAGCCAGAATATGTCTAGGAGTAGATGCTCCTGCTGATTTCAATTTAGACAAGGCATGAATCCACAAACAAGAAGCCACAAATGACTGGAAGGAGTCATCTCTTAACTGATTCACAGATGAATGATAAGAGTGTACTGAGAACAAATCACATGGATATTTTTTTTTTTTTTGCATACAGGTGACCATTTGTTTAATGAAGACCTTGTTCGTTCTGGGAATATGTCAAATGCTTTGCCTAAGAGTAAGGGACTGTTGCTTCCATACATTCAGCTGCTTCCAATTCAAAAACAAATGGCACCCACAACTGTAAATTCTTTTTCCTGTCATAAAACCTTCTGCTGTGCTAGATGGGCCTTTGGTTTGGTGCAGTACAGCTGTTCTTTTATTCTTATAAAAAAGAAATTAAAATTTGCAGGCCTGCAAACATCTACAGATAGGGAGTGTTCCTGACACAGCAGAAGCCAGCTGTTGGTCAGTGCTGTGGAAAAACAGTGTAAGCTGGAAATACAAACAAAAGGTAGAGAGACCCTAAGAGAAAAGTGAAGATGAGCATGTGGGGGAGAACCACTAGAGAGAGGAGGTGATAAGGAGAAGAATGGTCCTACTGCCTAAAAAACTCATCATGTATGTGTTGAGTGTCAGCTCTGTGCACAGTAGTCCAAAAAGAAGTTGGTGTCAGTGTTGAAGTTACATGGTGGCCTTTTCCAAGTTTTCAGTCATGCACATGCATTTAATTTGCAAAGCCTTTTACCTGTATATGTTTCATTGTTCTTATATTACTCTAACTAGTTAACTTCCCCAAGAGGGTTTGCTTGACCTTCTCTTCTTCCAGTTCACTCTTCTTAATCCTCATCAAAGCACAAATGTAGTGGTTTCCTTTTTTTCATCAGTCTTTGGTTCAAGTGCCTCCTAGCTCCACTTCTTCCCAGATTCAGTGGACAGCAGGTCTGCATGACCATGTTGGTTTGTGCAACAGTGGATCCATACAGCAAGCTGTGTATGGTCCTCACTTCGATGAGGGGTAATGGACTGGGCAAGTGGCCCTCCAAATCTGGTAATACTAGAGTTCCAGCTGCTGACACACTGGTATGCATTTAGTCCCTGAAGTTCTGAAAGACATGGCACTTGCTTGAAGTGTACATCCTTACTGCATTCCTCCCAAGTTAGGAGACCCAGACTTTTGGCATGGAAATTCCTCTGATGACTCTCCAGTGCAGAGCATCACAAGGAAATGTTATGCTGTGCTATTGAAATCTGAAATTTTAGTTTGGGCAGTAATTGTGAAGTAAAATTCTTGATCCAGAGAAAGACTTGTCAAATCTTTGTAATTCACATTTCCTAGCCTACATTTTGAATCTATGCATGGTCATATGGAAAAAAACAGAAAAACTGAGAAATTGGAGAAATTGCTGAGATTTGCTTGCTTTTATTTTTTTTTGTCCTTTGGGCCTAATTATTGTAATCTGGGAAAAATCTACATTTTAATTTATAGTAAATAATTTATAAAAATAGCTTGTGTGTCTCGTTTTTCTGACTTCCTAATTCTGGCAGTTGGTGACCTGAAAGATGTTCCATGAAAAGCCATTTTGTCTCCTGTGGCTTCTTACAAAGGTCAGCTGCTGTTCCCTGGCAGTTGCATAGGAAGAATTTTTTGACAGTTTCTCCCCAAAATCTGTAATTTTCCTTCTCTTCCACTTATGTCCTTTCCCTCTTGCTTTCTGTCTAGCTCTTCAGCTAGTAAGGTGCTGTATCGTGCAATATATATAATACCAAAGATGTTTTATTAACTATCTGAGGGTGCATGGTGGATGTTTGTTACAACTGAGACACTTCCATCATAGATTTATGGGTTTGAAGGCTTCAGGGAGCACATGGCTTTGCATACATGAGGAAAACATTCTTTGGCATCAGATGTGCAATGTACTACACTGTCGAGAACTAGGATTAAAGGGTTTGCCCTGCCATCTGCCAGGCTGTCATTTCCAATAAATGCTGTGTCACAGAGATGTTGTTATGACACAGACATTGGCTAAAAGTGGAATGCACACATCATCCTACGAGGATATTTCTAAAGTAAAGCCAAAAAAGTTTACAACAAAAAGTTAAAAACCCCATCAACCATGTGATTAAAAAAAAAAATCCAGTGTGGGGATGTTTGTTTTGTTGTTTTGTGGTTGTTTTTTTGTTTGTTTATGTTTTGTGTTTTTATTGTTGTTGTTGGTTTGTTTGGGTTTTTTTGTGTGTGTTTTTTTTTTGTTTTGTTTGGTTTGGATTTTTTCTTTTCACAGTTCTGGGAGAGAAAAATGGCCAGAACCTGAGAACATCTTTGGAAGCCACATACTGGACGATGAGGAACTAAAATTCTTTTCTTGACCCAGTTTCATACCATACACATGATACGTGACAGTCATTGCAGACTATCAGAGTATTGATGCAAGCTTGACCTTTTGTCTGTGTTTACACGTATTCCTGTCTGTGAAGGCCACAGTCCAGTGAGAACGGTCACATAATTGCCTGCCACTGTTCATGCTGTGTTGCAGGGAAGAGGACAAAAGCATTCCAGATACTTTGTTGTTGGAGGGTCATTTCTTACAGGAGCTTATTCAGACTCCTTGAAGTTACAGGCAGGTTTCTGTCGATGTTATTTTTAGCCATGTGTTGGAAATGCAGCAGAAATTCCAAGATAAGCTCTTGAATTGATAAAGTCAGTTTTATTGCCATGGAAAATGGCAAAATTGCTGCAAAGGAAATTGCAGAGGCTTCTGTGGGCAGTTCTTCTCAAACTGGTAAGTGGTCTGTACAATGCAGATCATTTTTTTCACTAAGATTTGACCTTCTGTGCCTAAATTCCTTAGTAAGACATGGTCTGGGTGATCTGTCTAGTAATATCTGATGCTCCTGTCTACATCTGGGTAAAATTATAGCACCCTTATAACAGATACTCACTTTGTGGTGAGTCTCAAAAGTGTTGAGTTGGGCTTTTTCTGTATGTGTTAGTAGTGCAAATACAGTAGTCTATCAGCAATGCAAGGTGCACAGATAGATGTGCTGCCAACAGACTTAGTAGATTTGGTTCAGAATGCTGACGTTCTGGCTTGCAAGCAACTCCAGCCAGAAAAGGAATACCAAGACATTACAAAGCTGTGCTCTGCAGTTTTGAGAACTGAACAAGAATGGCAGAGATTTTCTGGGTTGTTGTTGTCAACCTAGGGATCTGTGTTCTAAACCACTTCTTCTGCCTACAGTTTTTTATATGAAGTTTTTGTGCAAATTGAATGTATAAAAACTATGTATCTCTCTTTAGGAGTGCATTTTTAGCCCACTGTTTGCTTCTGCCCGTGTTGGCTTACATAACTCACAGTAGGATAAGGATCCCCTCACAGACAATAGCAACCCAACCATAAAATCAAGGTCTTTTGATCATGTTTCAAGGAAACAATTTTTTTTCTTCTTTTGCCATTGTATTGTGCTGTCCTTTCTCTTCTGGTGTCATTGAAGCTATGCAGTCATAAGTACACTTGCATAATATATGAAATGAACCACTCATATAGTCATCAATAAAATGGCTAATTTTTTTTTTTTTTTTTTTTTTTTTTTGCCATTCTGCTGCTTTCTCTGTCATTTACCTCATGTTCCATGCCAGGAACAAATTTCGATCACTTTCGGCTAAATGAGATGTTCTGAAAAATGTGGTGGCTGGTCTTCATGCCAAAAAAATGCAGTGGACTCTGTAGTACACTGCAGGTACTGCAGGTGAGCAACAAAAAGAAAAGTACTTGCTGGGTACCTCCAGGTATAAAACATGGATCAAGGTTTCCCACATACATAATTTGGATCAGGAAGAAAGGTTTCAGTGTGTGTTATTTTATTATAGAATACAGATTAAATAATTCAAGATGTTTAGTTTTAATTCCAGGATATGATCCAGGGCATGGATAGGTCATGTGGAATCATAAAGTCATTACAATATATTGTACTGAGAAGGACCTTAGGGACCATTTAGTCAATTACTCAGCTCCAGTTGTAGCCATATCTTTCCAAACTGTTTCTTGCCTAGCATATTTTTTAAAACCTTCTCTGGTGGTTATTTCATAGTCTCCTCCAGTGCTAAATTATCCTTGCTATTGTTAATGTCTGTTCTGATGTCCAACCTAAATTTCCACTTTGTGTAATTTGATGCAATTATGTTTACTCCTTACACAAAGGTTGTGACATCAAGAATTCCTTTGTCATTGCAAAACCCTTTCTTCTCTTTGAAGCCTCTGTGATGTTTCCTCTTAGTTCTCCCATCCCTTGACAAAACAGCCTGCAGTCTTTCAGCCATTATAAGATTCTTTTTCTTCTTGCTTCTGTGTAAGAGAAGAAAACCATCTTGCTTTTCCCATTTCTCTGGCTAGCTGCATGTTGAGAATATTTAAGCATGTTTTACTTTTTCTGTTCAATAACCATTTGGTATAATTTTCTGAGTGGGCCCAAGAAACTGTCTAACAAAGACAGGATAGAGGCAGAAACTGCTCCAAAATCATAGAAAAAGAAAGTAGAACATATAAGTTTTGAGTGTAGGTTTTAGTTAAATACCTAAAAAGGAGTTGTGTGTGAAGTGAAAAGAAGTGCATGGGATATCTCAGAGGGAGGTAACTTCTGCCTTAGCACTAAAATTGTTCTCTCTCCCAGCGCTCTCTCATCTTTTGTCGGTTTTTGTTTTATTTTTAGAACTATTCTGGTTCTTGCTACATTTCTGCAAGAGAATTATGGTTAAGGTTGCAGCCACAAAAAGGTACTTGCAAATCTGTCATAAAGAATAAGAGAAAAATACTGTGCCTAACATTGTGATGAAAAACCACAATATTTTTTCTTTCTCTCAAACTGTTGAAGAATTAATAAAGATATATCAGAAAGGCAACACAGGCAGAGCAGGAGGGAAGCAGGGTGTCACTTCCTGATGCAGGGTTTTTCACAAGTGCCAAATAGATAGCACAGTTGTTTTTCTAACCTTTGTAGCTATAAGAATCAGTGCAAGTGTCTTTAAGTTTGATCCTTCAAAGCATTTCAGTTTCCCCAGTTTGGTGAAAGCATAGAATAGAGGGAAATTATTCAGGATAGCCACAAAGTAATGGGTGATGCTCAGGTAAGATGAAATCACTCATCTGCACCTTCAGAAAGGGAGCCAAACCCATTTCCAGGCCTTTCCACTTCATCAGCAGTGAAGATGGAGGTGATAATGATTGAGTACTGAAAAGATGCAAAGAATGTTTTATTCCTACAAGGATATATGAAAGAGTACTTTTTCATGAACTGTACTGCTCTGAAGGTAGCTGAGCTTTCTGATTTAAGCTTTTGCTATTTAGTTATTTGCTAACAGAAACTGTGTCAAAATGAGTTTGAGATTTATTTAGAAATAAGAAAATTATATTACAGAATAAGTAACTAGATAACATTAAAGCCTAATTCTGTGATCTGAATTAGCAACCAGAAATCTTTATTTGGGCACTATTTTTAATTATATTTCTACCAGGCAAAAAACAGTGCCCTGAAAGAAAGAAACAAAAAAAATAAATCCAAAATTCTTGAGGTTTCAGGGGAAGATTCAGCACTGGTTGCACTGATGTGTTGAACAGAGATTTCATCAGGAATGGCTTTAGGGCTGATCTGCCACTCTGTGGTAGTGATTCAGTGACAGCCTGGTTCTGGCTGGAGGAAATAAAATGTGAGTGCACCACTGCTATGCAAAGCATACACCAGATGACTCCTGGTGTCAACAAAGTTGCGTGTGGGAAGAGTACCACTGCATGATATATCACTAATGCAGATACCAAGGTAATCTAGGGTAAGCTAGTATAGCTGAGGGACTTGACCTACCTTGAGTCCTGCTACGTGAATATTTCTGGTGCCTAGGGCTTTAGTAATTTACTCTTATCAGCATTTTAAATGCTAATTTCTGTTTTTGAAAGCTTAAATAAGAACCAAATAATGACGGTGTATGCCAGCAGCTTTACTCTTAGTCTCTAATGAAGTGCAATTGTGACTTTACAATAGTAACTGAGACCACTGCACTAAATCAACTTCTAGTTCAGTACGCATCTATGCTACCATTATGCTAATGAAGTTCCTGGAATGTTGCAAGAATGAAAAATAGATTATAAAGCACTACATGTACCAAAGTATTCATTATTTAGAAACATGCAGGATGAAGATATCCCGTTAGGGAGAGTGCAAAACTGAAGAATGAAATAATCCACAATGTGGAAGGTGATCTCAAAAAAGGCATGGAAGAGAACAAAGAAACAAATGAGGCTAAAGGTGTAGGAAACAGCTTTGAAAGTCTGGCCACACTGCAGCACTTACATGCCAGCAGCATTTTAGAAGGATTAAAAGGGTAGCAAGATCTCTGAAAATTTCAGAGAAAGAGAAGGAAGCAATGAAATCAGGAGCTAGATATATGGGGTTTTTTTTCGTTTTTTTTGTTTTTTTTTTTTTCTTATGGGGACTGCATGCTGCTAAGAAAATGCTGTATAGTTGCTTTTATGCCTTCCCATCCTGTTCCTCAGCTATGCTTAATGCTAAATTATACTTCCGTTAACACTCAGAAGCACCGTACACACTCACACCCTTCTCCCCACAGTCATTCAATTTAAATCTTGACTCCAGGCCTTAATAACTGACTTCTAGAGAAGAGATACTGTAGATCCCATTGCATATTACCTAGTTTGAGGCTTCAGTACAAAATTATTTGTACAATTACTGGGATTCTCCTCTGTAGACTTCATGGACTTTCTGGCGCTTGTATGAAGTCTATTTCTAAGCCTGCGTATTTCTAATGCTTCATCCCATTCTGATGAAGAGTACTGCATACAGATATTTTGCATTATGAAAGACCTTTTGAGAGCAGCTTGCTGTGTAATTAAGTCTTTTAGGGTTAATACTGTGTGAAACTCATGCTGTTACTATACAAGTTGCATGGCTCAGCACCACACTCAGGACTTGGCCTTCTGAGCTGTTTTAGTAGCCTAAAAGGTTCTCGGCTCACCTGGAAATAGTAATGTCAGGGATGGGGATGGCTGGGAACTGTTAATCATGTGTTAGACACAATGTTCATGTGCTGTGGGTGAAAGAGAGAATTGTGATATATATGGTTGGAAAGAATCTACACTGCTAACTGCAGGTGCAAACAGGATAGAAGTAAGGCAAGGGGCTGAGTGTTTAAGCCAGCTCTAGTTGGCTGCATTAAGCCAACACATCCTTGTCACTTGAGATGTGCAGAGGGGCAATTCTGCACCAGTATATGTTGCTAACGTTGACCTTTAGCAGGAAATAAATGCATTTTGGTGGTTTTGATAGGATTGTTCACGTTAATCCCATGGTATACAAGCACAATAGAAAGAAGATATTCACAGACCTGTGGAAAAAAGCCATCATTATGATACATGAAATATGTGTTTAAATCTCAAAATAGTAAGTATTCAGATTGCTTTTTTTTTTTTTTCATTTCGTGCAGCTCTCAGCCACAACAGTATACCAAATTATCTTTCTCTGTAGAGGTGGGTAATATTACAGTTAAAAAGTAATGATTTCTTTAGTAATATATCTTTCTCGCTTGCTTCACCTAATGCCGTCTGTAAGCTGTGCTACTAGCTCCCCTTAGAGATCCTATTTGCAAGCCCAACTGCTTTTTTAAATGTAATTTATAGGGATCAGTGAGTGACTGACACACATCTAAAGAGACATAGTAAAAACCTATGAATATAAATTACAGTTTTATCTATGATTTTTGGCTGAGGCACAGTTTCTTTCTATATTACACAAGCATGAAAGAAGCTCTAGATCCATGTTATAACTCTTCTGGTGACCAACCTAGTTTAAGAAATTCCAAATGCTTTTCCATCGTCACTTCTGAGATGTTATCAGTCCCCTCATTTGGGCTGATTCAATAGCTTGGGTGTACCCATATTGCTAAATGATAAATTTAAAAAGATAAGAACCAGAACTCCTTATTCCTGCCTTTCCCAACCTGTTTTATTTGGTTCTTTTTTGCAGATTTCATTAACAGTACTGCCAGAGAATCACTCACATAAAAAATGCTAAATCTGTGACTTTGGTCAGGAATGAGTGATGTGGATTAAAGATCTTACTCTGGGTCTACTGCTGAGGAAATAGGATATGGATCTTGAGTTTTGGTGTGGAAATTGTCATTAGAGGCAAGACCTTAGACATATGTTTGTTAGGTCTCTACTTCAGAAAACAGTTCTGATATGTTGCAGAGGTGGGTCTTACATCAGTCAGAGAGCAGACTTTCAATACTTGAAAATAGATAATCTCAAGAGGGTCAGTGGAAATATAACTTCTTGTCAAGGAAAGGCAGGTTGATCACACCACACATGAAGTCTTTTAGAAGGGAGAGGAGTACCAATTTTTGTGCAGGCAATGGGAGATCTTTTTCAGGAATAGCATCAGTTGTGATTTAGCTAAACTTAATAGGTAGATACCATTACAGTAAAATGACAATGTAATTGCACTGTGGTTTTAACTTCTTAATTATGTTAAGTATTGATATAAATCAGGCCCAGAGAGAAATGGTTGGTACAGAGAGCTCCTGCCCCTTTCCCTATTATCTCTGGATCTAAGAATGGTACCTTTTCTTATCAGCACTTTTGTGCTAATCCAGCTGTAGAAATAGCAGAATATCCTCTTCCTAAAGGAATTTGACATCCAGCAAATTCACCTTGGATCCTCACACTGTTAAAAGCCTTGAACTGGCTTTGGTCCTCCACACTTTGAAGACAGAAAGGAATTTCATCTCATTGCTTGTTTACTTGCTGTTCCCACAT
This sequence comes from Melopsittacus undulatus, assembly GCF_012275295.1. NCBI lineage: Eukaryota > Metazoa > Chordata > Aves > Psittaciformes > Psittaculidae > Melopsittacus > Melopsittacus undulatus. The sequence continues at coordinate 26,141,385 of NC_047533.1, forward strand.
CTCTGCTCTATGTTGGCTGACTTAATTACATCTCCCTCTTCCTAAGCTTATTCAGGAGATCTACAATCACCATCCCCACTTCCCAGTATTTTATTTCCTGTTGGTATACCTGGAAGCCACACTAATGGAATAAGTTCTGTAAAGTGGTATACATCGGGGTCCTTTTATCTACTACACTTCCCTCTCTTGTTATTGTAAACTGGCTCCAGTGAGGTGTCAGCAATCCGTATGCCAGTTCTCTCTGAAAACAAGGTCCAAAGACTATATCACAGTATCACCTGGGCACCAGGAGTGGGACAGAGGTATAGATACGGATTTTTTATAGTCCCTCCTGCAAGCCATCTCTCGCCCAAGGCAGAATGGTTTTCGCATGGTGAAAAGATAGGTTCTGCTTTTGTCCTGGTGCATTTGGAAGACTTAAAAGCAGCTATATGCCTATTGCTAGTGCAAACCTGCTGACCTATGTACTGTTTAACATTGGATCTAGGTCTCTGTTCCCATGCATGTCTTCATGCAGTGAAATTTGCCTCACAGAACAAACTGTAAGAAAGAAGTATCCTTTCCTGAAGAAAGAAGGTGTCTTCCCTAAGAAAACAAACACACACACACACACACACAATACAGTCTTTGCTTGTTGAGCCTCCTATTTCCCATGGGAACTCCAGCATGCTGTCCTACTTTGCTTAGTCGAGTGGTCCAGTTTCCCTCTCGGCTCTTCCCAAATGACAAGTTACTCATTCTTGCTTCTCCCACTGCTCCTATGAGCAGGGCACACAAGTCCTTGCAATAGTAATTTTATGAAGTAATTTTGAATTTTCAGTTTCTCACACTTTGTGGGGAGGCATTAGAAGAGAACCACAGATTTGGAAGAAAATCATAGATACTGTAAGATTTTTCAGGGTATAATGACTTTATAAAATAAAGTAGCAAAACAATTAAATTAAATTAAATTAAATTAAGCACTTCTAATTAGGAATTGTTCAAGGGGGAAGGTGTGCCATGGTTCAATACATGCGTAAAGAAAAATCTCTGCCTTAAGAAAGAACACCAAAATTGTTATTGCCTGGTAATTTACGCAATAACACAACTTTATTTTATAAACTGAAAACTGCAAAAGCATTTTTGTACCCAGAAGAGATTTTTTTTTTTTTAAATAAGTTCCAGATTTCTATCAAGTTAAATGATCTGCAGGAACTGGCTAATCCTAAATTTGCTAGGCCTCTTTGTTTTAGGCCTAAAACTGCATTGGGCTGTGGCTGTCCTGAGTAGCCAAGCCACTAAACCCTGCTGAAGCTCTCATGGGATTCACACACAGAGTTATGTGGTATGAATACCCACTAGCCTCTTGTGCAGGGATTATGGTCAGAATATGACTAATAAAACTGGTGCATATTGCTTTAGTTTTAACAACGGCTAGAGAGCCAATGGTTATAGAGATGGCATTATATCTGCCTGCTGTAGTACACTCTCCAGTACTCCCACTTATTTTTTAAATGGAAAACCTTAATTTACTGCCTCTGCAATAAATAGGGCCCAAATCATATTCCCAAGGTTACTTCTCAGGGCTTCCCTCTGTGGCTATGATTGCTTAATACATTCAGTATAAATGGAAAGTTAATATCTCCCATATACTGCTTAAGTGAAATCCTGAAAATGTTATTGTCCCATACTAGTATTTTGACAGTCACACCTGTATGGCCCTGGTTTCCCTGTCACAAGTGTTATGTGACACCTGAGGCTTTTCTTATTCACACTATGGAAGGTTGTTTCTTTTTCTTAGTTTTCTAGACTTCTAGAAATAGTGATGCAGCTCAAGAATTACCTTAGTAGGTGAAGTGAGAGGGGGACATTTCTTCCCACACAAGCTTTAAATTCTTCACATAATTGTCTTCTGGTAGCATCAGTATTTAAACAATGTGAGGTATGATAAAAAAAAACAACAAAAAAACAAAAAAAAACTATGGTAATTTTAAATGTTCTGTTAGAAAATAGAAAGCTGCTGACTCCTGGTCAATGCACAGCAGAAACATGTGTAGTTTCTGTATCAGCTGAAACAGGAGATTCCAATTTCTGCTGTATTCGTTGTAGGCTTGAGTCTTGTAACAACACTCTGATGTCCATTAAAAGCAGACACCTCCAAGACAGAGCCAGACACTTGTATCTGAACTCCAGCTGACATAATGTGATAGTTCACATCCTTCTAGTTCTTTGCAGTTCAAGACTGAAAAAATGCAATGTGCGAGTACAGAGGGAGAGTGCAATGTCTTGTTTATTCAGCAAGGTAATAATTAGTATTGAGAAATTATCAACCTAAACTTTCAAGGCCTGACAATGTATGTATTGATAAAATTAGGAACAAAGAGTTTTAGGATATGTATATATGTATGTATATATATATGTGTGTGCAAAACAATTATTTTACCACCTTTATATTTTAATACAATTATTGATACTGTAGATTGTTTTAATCTTGCTTTTGTCCCTTTTTTAAGTTAGAAGATATATATATTTTAAAACTAAGCAGGCATATTGTTAAGGAGGATCTGGACCTACCACAAATTGTCAGGAAAACAGATGGGATCACTTACAAAAAATCATGCCAAATCTATGGAGGCAGAAGCATTTAACAAGCCATAAAATGAGGGTTAACACCTTGATAAACAAGCATGAACAGGCATTTTTGAGAACTTGGAGCTGGTTTGAACACTGGGAATGCTACCTGTGCCATTGATTCAAGAAAGCTGTAGGAGGGAGCAGGAGGCTGCTGTCCTGCCCTGTTTCATTTTCAAAATCCCTGGGAGTTGAGCATTGCTTTATACTGTTGATTTTGCGCGTGAGCTAATGCTCTTTAAGATTTGTTTTAGAGTGTAATTGACTAGCAATCTGTAGGCATATCTTTAGTGTCCCTAATGGTACTGGGTAGTCCTGGCTGTCTGGTAACTGCTGTTTCTGATGACTTGCATAGGCTTTCTCTAGCCTTGGAAAGCACGTGAGTGCTGGGCTTATTATTGATCACAACAAAGAAATACTTTAGCAAATGGATATTCTTTAATGACATTTCATTTTTAATGCAAAGCTGGTTTTATTTTTACTTTTGTTTTGTTTTTAAGTTCATACAAGATCTACACCCCTGCACACCTCAGTTGTATATGAACAATCCAGCATATCAGTTGTTTAGTGGCGAAGTTTAGACTTCTGTCTATAAGAAGGTAGTATGTCTTTCATCAGTCTTTCAATGTCAATATTTTTATTGTAATTCAAAGTCCAGCAATGTGTGCTTTTAATTTAGCTGATAAATCTGCTACAGCCTGTGAAACAAGAAATGACTAGGCCCATTAGAGGCTTTGAAAAATGGTTTAATTTGGGGCCCATTAGATTTCAACACTACCATTTCACTTACTGGATTTTCAAATTAACAGGTTTGATTTATTGAGCCAGAACTATCAAATATAGTTTTTTTTGGTGATGGCCTAAATAAAAGATGTGGTGTGGCATGGCATGATTCACCTAGTAATGGCGCAGCCAAGTAAAGCTGATGCTGTATTTTAGGTGGTGCTTGGAACAGATGCACATGGTACCTGTTTCTGACTGTTGGCTAGACAAAAGGAGACAGTAGTTGGGTGGCAGCACTTAGAAATTGTTTGACAGATAATGGATTATAAGAACTTCGTCTCTGTAGAGCAAGAGGGCTTGGAGGTTATACCTGCTATCAAATTACTGCAGGCTTTAAAAAAGCTTGCTACAGCAAATCATTTAACCTTTCTGCACAGCTAAAAAGGATGAGTGAAGGAATAAAAGGAGATTTTATTTGCACTAAACCTGATTTTATGAAGATGTATTCAGATTGCAAAATACTCAAGATCTCTGTAAAGGACAAACCATTGCAAAAGATCTCACCCTTTTCCTGTGTTTGGAACCATTACATTTTAAATGAGGTAGGCTCTACTGTTCTTTCCTAAATCACAGATGACAATAATGGACCGCTTGGTGCCCAGTGTTCTTTCCTGTACTCCATTTGGGTACGCAAATTGAGATTTGCTTGGATTACCTTGTTAATTTTATTCAAAATCAAACAAATAAACTGCTGCAAAGCTCACATTTTGACATGAATAATTACATGGTTTGGGTTAAACAAAAAGTTGCTGTTCTCTGTGACCTTTCTCTGGAATTGTAAATGGGCAGTTTGCCCAAGACCAGTAGTGTTAGAAGACCCACACAGCAATTACCATTAAGTATCATGCAGATATACTAGTATTTGTCTGTCTTTATTTCCGCTGTCGCTGTGCTTGGGTGTGATCCTGGCAGTCCTGGGCCTCTTACCTAGCCTACCAATGTAGGAGAACCAACAATCTGGGAAAAGGGGGCAATAAGCAGGGTGTAATGCTGTAAGACAAACTGTAGCCCCTGCTGGGACTCCAGCACCAGCACCTTTGAGGTGAAGTGGTAACATTGCCTTTCCCAGTCTTGTTAGGATATTTTATACACTGAAAGACCAACAGAAAAAGGCTGCTTTTATGGTGCATAAATATATTATTTTTAACTAATATTGCAGTTAAGCTTGTGAGTCTGAATGACTTGGCCTTGCCGGATGGCTGCTGGAGAACTGGAAACATGTCAACTCAGGGTCATCCTAACCAGCTTTTACTGCACATGGTTATGCCCTTAATTGTTCTGTCAAGGGCAGCACATTCACAAGTCTTTCTCAGCCACATCCAACAGGCAAAACTGCTATGACCTCTCCCAAAGTATGTGTCTGAATGGAGACAATGTGAATAATGTAGCTCTGCCCTTGAAAGGACAGGGTGCAGTCTGCTCTTAGATTGTTTGAATGTACAGAACCTGTCTACTGACTAGCTGGGACCAGCTTTCTGTATCATAATTGCCTTCTTGCGAACAGTTTAAAAAACCCCCTGGAACAACTGCACTTTATGATGGCACTGCTAACGCGGGTCTACAGAAAAGGTTAGAATAAAAATATGCAGTCCCTACTTAACCAGCTCTGAGGGTACAACAGAAATCTGTAGGTAGAGGCATAATTTGGATTATGAAAGAGAGAGGTCAGTATCTGGAAGACAGAACAGCCTTGTTTGTTGAAGAATTTATAATGTACCTCAACTGCTTGAAAACTTTTCTGCAGCCAAGGACAGCTCACAATGCTGACACATCTCTTTTAGGACTGAGGAATTAACTGCACTGTAATACTTGTTCTCAGAGATGAAGAATGTTCTGAAGGGCCAGATAGACACTTGGCAAAAATGTGGGTTTTCCTGGAAAGGAATGTCAGCTTCAGTCTGAAGAGCACCCTTGGTGTTAGTGTTGCCAATGATAACCAAAAGAAACAAAAATTCTGAAATGGCTGATCTGAAAATGCTGGTGCTTCCGAGAAGATGAGCTAGACAGACATTCTGATTCTCACTGTATGGCAAGAGATTGCAGCATATGGAAATGCATCATCAGAGAAGTTCAAATGCCAACCGGCTTCTTTCTTCCTTCAGAAGCCATCAGTTCCAAATATTTAACAGAATGTTTCAGGAAACTGTGAAGAGTAAAACAACTTGGTTGCAACCCCTCTTTGAGCTCTGACATGTGATCAGTCTGATTACAATGAGGAATGAGGAAAAAAAGAGATTTATGCCATTTCCACATAACTTGGATGATGTATGTAGCTCATTGCTAGACTGATCAGTGCCTTTTAAAATACAGGCTCTACATTATCTTCTCTCCATAAGCCCACAGACAGCCATCTATCACGGAGCCTGATGTCAGAAAATTCAGGAAAGGTGTTGTAATCACCATCTTCCAAATGTAGGTGCAGTTTTAAATTATATAGTACAGCTTTGAGGGTAGCATTACTGAAGAACTGGGCAAAAGATCTTGCTCTGTCTGATTCTGCAGTTTGCTGTGAATATGGAAACTGATGCAGTGCCAATAAAGAGGTCAAATACATCTTTGCAAGCTTGCCTTAATATTGTTTTCAATACTATGCTTTTCACTGCACTATTAAAATCCCCCAAGGAGAAATGTTACAGGATTTTGTTCCTGTGACTTCTTAAGGCTGCAGAAGGAGGATGTGACTAAAGTCAAATGCTTCTAAGAGAAAAAATAATCACATTATCTGATGTTTTTAATGTTGTGGTATTAAAAACCCCTTTGCAGTCCTTGTAGTGGCACTTCTGTTCTGCTCTCCTCAGTGCAGAATTACTCAAGCACTCCTCATGCACCTAGTAGATGTTATAATTAATGCAGCTGAGCAGAAATCCCTTCTCAGCCTCAATGGTCACTGTGCAGCTAAGGAAGCTGAAAGAGAAAATCTAATTGTAAAGGAAAAGTGATGTTTCTGGTGTTTTTGTTTTTCTTTCATATTTTACCCTAACTTTTTGTAAAGGGCATGTCTCTTGGATGCTTCTACTGCACCTGTGTATAAGATGAAAGTCACATTTCATATGAAAACCATTGTGGCATCTTGTTTACCTGCATACAGAAACTGGAGGGCTCAGATCAGACTATGCTGTCTACATTTATTCTGTAGAGAGGTCTTGGTAGCTATAACAGCTCTCTGATATCCTCTCTTAAAGCATGCCATCTCTCTACCAGTAACTGGAAGAAGACTTTAGATGCAGATATTAGCAGACAGATCTATCTATAAGAGACTACTGTATGCTTTAAGACAAATCACCTGGAGAAGGTGGAGTCAAGCAGGGAGAAAAGGTAACTCAAAAAGGCTCTGTAATCCTTGTGTAGCCATTAGAAATCTTTGTACTTGTGTAACTTTTCTTGAGCCAAAACTGGCTGAAGACATCCCAGATGTACACGTGATGCACACCTGATGCTGAAATCACAGTCAGTGTGCCTTCTCCACCACCACAGGTGTGCCTGCACACACTAAATAGAGCCTTTGTTCTCCTTTTGGGACTGAGGAACCACCCCTACTGGGACCCAGGCAGTGGCAGCTCTCAGCAGAGTTGGGGAGCTAAGCAATGATCATTATCACCTGGTACTGCTGCTGCAGCATAAAAGCCCCGGTGGGTTATAGTATTCAGTACAGTGGCAGCCTGTTTCTGTCTTTACTGTATGGTAAACTCCTGTTTCAGCTCTGGAGTGAAGGATGAATGATGGGGAAAGGGAGACGAAGCAGATGGGAAGGATGGTCTTGCTGATCTATTGGCCGAGGCAACTGCCCAGTTCCTGGAAGTGAGTCCTGCTTGTTTTTTGAAGGCAGCCTGTTCTTACGTGAGTTCACAGCCAGCAGAAGACATTATCAACATTCCTCTGAAGAAATGACTTTTCAATGAGGTGGCAACCATATTTGAATGAGGAGTACCTGGATTATTTTCTCCAAACTATAATGCTGTATAATCAGAGAGAGAGAAAAAATAAATAACAAGGCAGGTGTTGAGGTCAAATACATTATATTCAGTTGGTGGCTGTTTCAAAAATAGGGTGTTCTTAAGTTGCTCTTATACTAAACTTGGAAATCTTAGCAAAAGTTGGGAAATAATTAGAATTTCAAGCAGAAAAAAACATTCCGTATGCTACAGACAATTTAATTAAAGCCATGTGAGAGTGAAATTCATACAATAGTTAGGGTTGGAAAGGACCTTAAAATCACCTGGTTACAACCCCCTTGCCGTGGGCAGGGACACCTCACACTAAACCATATCACCCAAGGCTCCGTCCAACCTGGCCTTGAACACTGCCAAGGATGGAGCATTCACAACTTCTTTGGGCAGCTTGTGCCAGTGTCTCACCACCCTCACAGTAAAGAACTTCTTCCTTATATCTAACCTGAACTTCCCCTGTTTAAGTTTAAACCCATTCTGCCTTGTCCTATCGCTACAGTCCCTGATGAAAAGCCTCTCTCTGGCATCCTTTATACCCCTTCAGGTACTGGAAGGCTCCTGTAAGGTCTCCACACAGGTTCTCTTCTCCAGGCTGAGCAGCCCAAACTTTCTCAGCCTGTTGCAGAGCAGCCCAGAACTTTTGTAGAAAAGGAACATAAATGAGATTAACTAGCATGATGTCCACTCACATCTTAAAAACCTTCAGTGATGGAGACTCCACCAGGTCTCTGGGGAGGTTGTTCTGGTGAATAATTGTTTTTAGTGTAAAATATTCCTTTATTATATCAAGATGAATACAAAGGTTTATGGTAGATGTATGAACAGTAATAAGGAAGGTTATATATAGCCGTCCTGTGTAGTAGCAGAATATGTTCCGTATTCTTGAGTTTGGGGTCTGGGTTAATTAACTTTGAGGCTACCAAGATCTTCGTAATGACACAGCATAGTTGGACCACTTCTACCTCAGAAACCATTTGTGTAGTTGAAATGGCTTCTTTCTCTGCATATGAACTCCTCCACACTGGTAATCTGCTGGTGTATTATCAAATTGCCAATCTTTCTTAGGTCTTTATGAAATATATTACAGTTCTCTGCTGGCTGGCTTTTATCATCTCTCTGCTTGGTCCCTCTTCCCAAGATGTGAACAAAAAAAGCCATTCAGACATTCAGGTTTATGAGGTACAATCTGCTCTTAGCAGGCCCATGCTGTTGCTGTTTGTTTAGTAGTTGTCTGCCTTGTGCTTCTAGATTAATTCTCTTATTGTTTGTTTGTTGTTTGTTTGTTTGTTTTTGCCAGTACTGATGTCAAACTAAGTGATAATGGTCTAGACTTTACCCATCTTTATTACACAGTAATACTAAATTTGCACTCTCAGCTGTTTCTAATTAATTTTAAATAAGTATGTGCTAATTGTATGTTTGTTTCTTCTACCTGGCAGTTCTAAAAAAGCTAGCAGAGGTGTGGCCTTGCTGCCTTGAGCTTTGTGAGAAATCACTGCATGAGCTTGGGTAGAGGAAAGTCATACAGGCCTGAGGGTTAAACATTGCTTCCTGGGGTTTGCTTACTTCTCAGCAGACAACGGCTGACATCCTTGGATGCAGTCCTCAGTCCGTTTATTTTACAAGCATAGACATAACTTTTCTCACCTCACACCATAATGGCTACATCCAAACTGAAATCTTGATGCTGGCAAGAAGCCTAAGTCCTTTGCTCTTGCTGATGTGGTCCTGCATACCCCATGCTCTTGAAATGCTGCATGTTTTTTATATTTAATTTTTCTTAAAATTGAATCTCCCAAATAGGATAATTACCTGTATGTTACTTATATGAGTTACATTGTGCAACCCAGAAGGTACCTAGGGCCTTAGGCTAGATTTTTTTATTGTATGCTTCAAATTGCAGTTAAACTGCTGGAAGTCAGTAACTTGTATTTTTAATGGCAAAAATGTGGAAGAAACTAGCAAACGCCTTATAGTAAGCAAATTCACTCCCAAATGGCAAAATGATGGAAGGAAATTCCATCTGAAAGTGCAATCTCTTATATTTGCTTTTATATATTAGCAATTTTCTGGAAATGTATCCTCAAACACGTCAAACTCAACATAAGATAAAATCATGGTAATCATCAGTGACAAGTAAAGCAGATAATTTGTCTTGAAATTTTTAAACTCCTCATCTGACTTGTTAAAAAAAAAAAGAAATCCTCAGAAACTGCTTAGCATCTGTATTTCCCTCCTTAATAATTAGTACGTTGAACCAATATTTTGCTTCACAGTGGTGATTGTCTTTTATCTGAGAATAGAGCTGTCAGATTAAACATCCTCTTATTTCCAAGATGACAGCATTTTCCTTCCTTCTGACTGCCACCATGAAAAAAATAAGTCTTTTCTTTTGCTTCACCTTAATTTTATATTTATAGTTTCATCACCTTCCTCCACCTACAATTTGCTTTCTCATTAATCTTCTGCATTTATGCCTCAGCATTATTCCCCTTCTGTGTCACAATGCTCCTTCATTCCATTTACTTTTTACCAAAATATAGCAATGTCTCACCATAGAAAACTGTTATGCTGAAGAGCTTGTGCTGCTTTGTGATAACTCAGATGAATATGTGAAAGAATTAACAGTTGTATCCAATTCAGAGTACTCTTTATCTGTCTTCTGGCACAATTAAACTGTCTCAGATAAAGATATTGCCCATAGATTAGAATTAGGGCTGTTTTGTAAGTGTCCATTGAATTTAATCTTTTGATACCTGGAGAAAATTGTTCTATCAGTTGCATTTCCCTTTATAGAGCATTCATATACTTGTGAAATAAGTGTATTAACTCACAGATGTGGCTGGTGGTGACAGCAAGAACCAGATGTACTTGATTTCAGTCTTTATCACCTCTGGAATAAATGCATACATATGTACAGACCTTTTTACCCAGGCAACAGATAAGCCACAGTGAACTTCAGTGGTATCAGATCTATGTCTTCACAGATGTATAGTGAACCAGCTATCTTTGAAATAAGCAGTTATTAGATGAGGATATTTTGTTTGGAATGCATGTCTTCTAAACACATTAGGCAATATGGAGAGCAAAAGAAACAGGAATCAGCCACAGTGAACTGGAATTCTGCATTATCTTATTATAGCTTTAAATTTTAAATACCTTGGGTGATTGTCCTTTCACAATATATAATGGGATATCTGAAGGACTGTTATGAAGACCATCTGTACAGCATAACTAGCAATTTTTGATATCTATTCAAAAGGCCGCACTCAAGAAGATGTCAGCTACAAAATGTGTCCCCTGTTCCTCTCACAATCATACACCTGGTTTTATCTATTGCTTATAATGTTCCAGGCCTTGAAATTGAGGCTAAGGCAGTCAGCTAGACATTATAAAATCATTGCTATATGCACTGCATTTCAACTCTACGACATCAAAATTACAATTTTTATGTTGGCTGTTGTCCAAGCTTTTCCAATATGCCTTCCATTTCCTTTGCCACCTACCAGTTAGAGAGGCCGTCTGTCTTCTCAGTGGAAGTGAAAGAGCTGGTATATGGAAAACACCAGCTCCTTTTAAAGTAACTTCCCCCACTGTTTTGTATTCATGTAATTTTATAGTGATCAGACTCTGTTTCTTGTTGCTTTTCCTTAGTAGAGGCAAGTTTTCTTAGCTATTGATAGTCTTGTTGTAAAGTAAATGTTGTTTGGGGTTTTTCCTTCGAGTGCAGCTCTCTGAGCAGACATCAACTGGAACAATCTGGTGTTCTTACATGAAGATTTTCCCTTCTGATTTGAAAGTGACATATGTGTAGGATGAAAATCATATATTTCTTCAAGAGGATGTGCTATTTTTTGCTGTTTGAGATCTGTACATTCTGTTCATGTTACATAAAGGATGAATGTAGAAGGCCTTTCTTTTTTTCCTTGTTTGAAGTTCTTGGAGAAAGTCTGCACTATTCGCTCTGATATTACACAAAGAAATTATGTCCCAGAAATGTATTAAAAAGTAACATGGAACAGGTTCTGTTGTGCAAGAGAAATAATAGATATATCCCAGCTGGGTTCTTGGACTCTCAATTTTCATTTACTTTCATCTGTTCGATTATTTGTGGTTCTGCATGGTAGCTGATATAGTACATCAGGGAAATTACAGCTGATTTCTAAAACCTATTTCAAGGAAAGCATTGAATGAAACTAAAGACTCGGCACAGAAATGACAGAAAGAGATAGCTTTCCTGCTTCCTCATCTTTAAGGGCTGTACTGCAAATCACTGTAAATGTTTCTTTCTTTAATTACTGAAATTGTTAGGGATACTGCTTAAATAATGTTACTGAAAGACTGGAGTTTAAGAAAGAATTTTTCTCAAGCCTTTGATATAACCAACAAAACCATAAAAATTCCCAAAATTATGAAGAAATAAACACCTTTTAAGGCTCTTGTTTCATATCTTGTGCCCAAAAGTATAATTTACTTTTATATAGATGTTGACAGTAATTTCATAAAAAGGCATATTTTAAAGGTTTAGCTAATCTATATGGAGATGTGTGGTGCTAATCTCTATGCCATCTGTACTGTGAGTAATTAAAGGAAATCCATCTAAAAAATGCATTCGGATTCAGTGACTGACTTTTGAAGTGTAAGTTAACCACTCCCTTAGGTTTTATATTTTTTTGAAGACAAGAATAAGTGCTTCATTTCTAGTAAAACAAATGACACTGTTTAAAGAGCTGAAAAGTGCAGATTATCAGGCTATAAGATCATCCTTTCAAGTTTTTCCTACATTTCAGGCTTTCCCCAGTATAGTAAACCAAGGACTGTGAATAAGGTTTCTCCAGTAAAAGTTCATCAGTTTCAAAATTGCAATTATACAGAATTTTTACTGTTATGATTCATAATAGGAGTAGGTGTTGATGTAGTATCCCAAATGGCATTTGGCCTGTTACAGAATACGGAGAACAGATTAATAGTTAACCCCTAACTTAATCCGAGAAAAAAATTGTAATACTACTACCCTTGCATAGAGAGATTTTACCTCTGATTTCCAGCTCAGGTTGGTATTCATTCATTGGGGAAAAAACCCATATGCACCATTGTATGAAATTAATGAAAGTGGTGGCCAGTTTTTCAATCTGTTCTTATGTATTGCAACTTAATGCATACCATTAGATTGTTTTTCCTTTTGAGTAAGAAAATTTGGATTAGTTTCTAAAATGCTGATTTTTTAGCAGCTGACACCCATGTAGAAAACATAAGCTTATGTATTTACAGTTGTACAAGAAAAGACTGCTTAGTTCAGAGTGACCAAATAGATTAAATATTTCCACCTCCACACACCCCTTCCTTTCTTTTTTTTTAAAAATCACAAAACAGCAGAATTATATCCTTTAAGAAGAATGGGATTTTTTTTTTAACTGACATAAATTGTTCCTTTTTTTTTCCCCACAGAAATATTATACAAAACCGATCTTCAAGAATAAAAGGAAGAGTTTGAGAATAGGCATTTCTATATGTCTAGATATTCTGGTGCAAACTGTAGAAAACATGGATAAGTTCATAAATGTCATTGACATTTTCTCACCAAGGGTATTTAAAAGGAAACTATACTTTGAAGTAAACACATGTTTTTGCAGAATGGTCTTGGTCAGAAATTTATCTTTTCTTTGAGGAAGTAATTCCATCCTAGAGCTCTTCTTGGTTAAGGAAGAAATAGAAGAAGAAAGAAAGTATTCTGTTGGTCAGGTGGCAGAGTTTCCTGCTGATACTATGAAGATATAAATCACCGGTCGCAGACTGATGCCCTACATTCTCTGGCAGTACATATGACAGCTCTTTTAAGATTCCAGCTCATTAACCAGTCCAAAGCATCACCTGGCTGCTTTGCTCCAGGCCTTCTTCTCTGGTGGATGGTAACAATTGCTAGAGTAATAACACTGAGAGCTGAAGCAAAATGTTTACTTCAGTCAAGTATGAAAATGATTATTGCTTTGAAATGAGCTATTGCTATTGGTTTATAGGCAAAACTAGTTCAAATTACAGAGAAATGGATAGACAATGGGCTTACAGCATATCTGCTCTACACCCCTTTAAGTACCGCTTAAAAATTTGTGATGATACCTCTAAATGCAAGGCTTCTGAAGGTCTGTAAATGACACTGGATCTATTTATGCCTGTTTAAACCAGCTGTTGATCTATTGTAGGTGCCTTCTATGCAGCACATAACCGGAATTTGTCAAGCTGAATAGGGTTTTTGGAATACAGAAAAAGCTTTGACAGTATGCGTATGACTGGAGAACCCTAAATGCTGTAGGAATGAACTTTTGCATGTCTAAATAACCCAGGAACTGATTAACAAGGCACTAGGAGGTGCTGTTTTAGTCCTGCCATAGAAGTCAGAGAGACAGAAGCAGTATCTGATTCAGCCATCCAGTTTTAATCTGAGGCAAACCCAGTCATTTCATAGTGGACTAAATACGCTAGTAAGCAAAGGTTTACACTAATAAGTAAAGGTTTAGCTACGTACACAGCAATCATTACTTATCATTACTTATTCCAGATTATTATTGCTTATTACTTTATTTAATCATTACTTATTCCAGAGGTAATGAGCCACACATTTGCTTCTGTTTCTCTCCTCTGACTCCACAGCTACAACCATAGCTGAAGTCCTTGAAATTTCCTGTGGCTAAGAAATTTTACTCTAGCCAGGATCAAATTATGTTATACTAAAAATATAGCAAATACAAAAAAAAAAAAGATTTTTTTTAGGTTAATTTTTAGAAGATTCTGTTAAGACATGTGCAGTTATATCCTGAATCTCTATGAGACATGTATCTTAATGCAAATGATAGAAACTGAGGATAGAAAGTATGTTTTTGCAGTCAGCATTTAGATTCTCTTCAGGAGCTCAAATGACATTTTTGGTTATTTTTTTAATCACTCTTATGTCTAATGGGTGAAGCGAACTAAGTAAAATTGCTTTCCATGGAGAGCTACAGGGCCTTCCTCAAACCTGAGGGAACAGCAGGCTGCAGTGCTGCTTCTCAACACCATCTGTTATTTGGGCTTGAAATGATTTATGGGGATTGAAGTGTTCACATTTTCCTGTTGACAGTTCAACTTCAGCAGTATGTTCTCAGGCAACAATGAAAGTCTAAGCAAAGTCTAAGTACTACCACTAAAGTTTACTCTTCTGAAAAAGTTATGCCACTGAGTATAGAAGCCTATATCAACAAAATGTTATTCAGCTCAGTATATAAATAAATTGAAAAGAAGTGTCTGCTTCTCCTTGCATCCATATCCGCAGTCACTTTGGATAGATGTTCAAAGTGTTCACTTAGTGTTTTAAAAAAAACTGTGAAAACTTAAATCAACATTTGTGGGAATAGGGTCAAGCCAACACTGAGTACTTGTTAATATCTCTGCTCCCTCTCATTCTTCATGAGATTCTTTTTTAGTGAAAAAAAAAAGACTGCCAAACATCAGCCCAATTTATGGTGCTGGTCTCTCCCGTGTTATTGAAACCTGGGTTTTATCCTGTTTGAAGGTGCTTTTGCATTCAGAACAGCTACTATCTATAGTTGGCTGTTATTTTCTTAGGTCAGGTTTGAAGTATGCAATTTCATTTTCATGTACTCTGTGCTACCGGGGCCTAGGCAGGTCTTTCCTGAGATATAGGTAGTAATAGGACTCCGTGGGAAAGAGTCATTTAGGTGCTATGTTCTGAAGCTGCCTGTCCTGAATCTCTGCCTCTCAGGGAAGAAACACTAAGTAATTTGCAGCTGGCCAGAGGGTAGCAATTCCATTTTGCATATACTCCTGAAGTATCAAAATTTGCACTTTTTTGGTGACAGAATAAAAGGCTCAACATGCCTGCCCTTTGGAAAAAGAACTGGAGCTTCTTGTGTCCTGAGCCTCAAATCAACTTCCACGAGTATTTGTTCCACCTCCAGCTTGGTGACCAAGGCATGAAACATGTGCCTTTGACTCCTTGCTTTATTGTATTCAAACCAGTTTCAAATCTCCATTCTCTCTGACTGAGGCAGTGCACAAATCTGAGCATGAGCTTTCTACACTGCCAGAAGATTCCCAGTCACTTGGCAAAAGCATTCAGAAGTTAGTTTTCCAGTGAACACAGAGTTTTTTTAAGATTTCTGGTGAAACCTCTATATCTGCTTGAAATGAAAATGGGTGCGGGTCCAGCTTGATTACAAAGCACATTAATAAACACTTGGTGTTGTACTGACTCACAGCAAATCTTACTCTAATTACTAAAAAGTATCCTTAAGAGAGTAGGAATAAAGGCCATAAGAAAGAAGAAAGGCCATAAGAAAAAATGGTGGTTTGTTGTCCCATAGAAGCTGGAGAAGACAGTCTCTCATAACACTGGAAAGACAATAGGCTGCATTTGTCTTTCAGGTACCTCCGTGATCCAAGAGGATACAGCTAACTGTATGGTGAAAGCATGTTGCAGTCCTTAGGAAAAAGTAGATTGTTATCCCACCATATCAATTTTTACATCTAAACTTGCCAAGATCTATTAAGATCTTATTTATCTAGGAAATCCAAAACATGATATGTGTACACTTGTCTCCTAATTCAGTCACTTTCATGAAAGAACTACATTCTGCTTAACACTTTTTTAGTATCCCAGAGTTTTGTTGTCTTTCCTATTGACTTGAGGTGGATCAATGCCAGCCTCACCTGCCGCCTTTGTAAAAATTTAAATTGAGCTTTAGTTCCTCACCTCTGTCACCCACTGTTCATTGTTTTTCCATCTTTCTCCATATCTGAATCTTTAGCATTGTGTTTTTCCTTCTTGCATGTCTTTTGCCTTCCTTTTAAACAAGAAATTCTGAACACCCCCAACCCTCCAAAAAAAAAAAAAAGAAAACCAACCAAGAAGAAACAAAAAACTGTGAGAAAATTGAACAAAGTAAATAATATGCAATTTATCAAAATATATTCTATTATTATATAATCTAAATGCAATCAAAATAGCTACCTAAATCATGTAGCAATTTATGAGAGTAACAAAATTGTTCACTGGAAACTGTTTAATATCACCCTTCAATATTTAAAGTATGTCCACTTCTATATGACATCAAGTTTAAAACCCTTTTCTGTGGGGCAAGAACTCAGTGCACAAAAAGACTGTAGAATCAAATCCCTGGTAAACACAATTGCAAGATGCTTAGAAGATATAAATTACATTTGTAAGTATAGCTAATGTGCAAGGAGTAGTAATCTGCTGGGATAAATTGATAGGATTTTTTTTGACGGTATTAATAGAAATATATCCTTCAATGAAAATCACAGGTTCAAATCTTGCTTCTCTCCAGCAGTGGAGATTATTTAATGCATGTTCTTATTTTACTTCACTATGAATTTCGTACCAACAAAAGATGTTTTTTGGTCATGCTAGGTCTCTTTTCTTACATTTAAAATCCAGTATGTTTATTCAGAGCGTACAGTCTGAGGAGAGCACATCTCCTTATAATAGCTGTGGCAATACAGTGGCAGATGATGTTCATATTTTGAAAACATCAAATGTAACAGCTTGGTTTGACTTAATCATCTGTCCTTTTTTGTTTCATTTCACATCAGGTTGTAATTGCACATTGAAAAAAAATCTAAAAATCCAATCTAATGTCCCAGTAGACCCCAAATACTGAAGAAATACAGAACGTAAGATTTGATAAGCACAAAAAAGTGTGAATTATATGCAACATCATTTTTGTTGTTCAATGGTTGTACCATTGTCTATATTTCAAGCTCACCAGGATCTGGCTTAGTAGCTTAAAAGCAGAGCAGCAAGATGACTTTTCTCCCTGTCATGGTTTAAACCAAATCCTCACGGTACTCTCACTCACTCCCCCCCTTGCTCCCCCACCTCCCGGAGAGTTAGGAAGGAGAATCCAAAGGATGTAGCCCCCACGGCTTGAGATAAGAACTATTTAATTGCTAAAGCACAACAGAAATCACTACTGCCATTACTACTACAAATAATAATGATAAAGCCAATAACAAGCGAAAAGAATACAACACCCCACCAGCCACCGACCCATAACTCACTCCACCCTGCCTGGCCGAGCACCGCGTGCTCCCTCCTCCATTTTCCTCCAGAGCTCCACCCCTCCAGCTCTCTCTCTCCCAGTTGCATCCTGGGCATCACGTGCTATGGTATGGAATACCTCATTGGCTAGCCTGGGTCAGGTGTCCTGTCTCTCCTTCCTTCCGGCCTCCCCTCCTCCACCTGGCTAGAGCACGTGCTCAGAAAAGGCCTTGAACAAAAACACCCTCAAAACATGCTCGCTATCAAGCAACTGTTCCCAGCCCAGAAGTCAAAACACAGAACTGCACCAGCTACAAGAAGGAGAAAAAATGACTGCTACTGCTCAGCCCATGACATTCCCTTCTTTTTTCTCCCTCCAAGTGCTTATAAAAAAATTCTTTCATTACCTTCTACAGATCCTTTCTGGATGATTATTTTAATTGTATTTTTTTTTTCTGTGGAAAATTATGGTAAAACTTGTGTGAAATGGGATGAAAAAAATAGGAAGATATGAAACACATTTCTCAGTTAAGTAAGCACTGAAATATAATTTGTAACATCTTCAAATGCCTGATACCAACCTTATGCACTCTAACAATGCAGAAGGAAACCTGTATAAATAACTATGTGACATACAGTAAAGTTTCAAAAATAAGAAAAAATTTAATTTGTAGTCTTTTGGTCTAATTCTGATTTCGAGCTGAATTTAACATGGTTCAGCTACTTAAATTTCTCAGCACAATTCAGTTCCACATTCAGGAAATACTAGTACCTGCTCTTCACAGTGTTGCAGTCTAATTGCAATAGAAGTCACATAGTAACTTTTGTACTCAGAACACCTGCTATCTTAAGAGCACACTCCTTTGAGACACTTTTACACTAAGCTTTCCTACATTTTCTACAGACTGATCAATAAAGCCATGGCTCCTTCAAGAGCAGTAACATTTCCTGAGATAAAAGTGAAAAATGCACAGGCTGCCCTTTGTAAAAATGATATGGCAGATTTCACCTAAAACAACTTGATCTGGGTGTGGAACTCAGGTGTACATCTTGCACAAAGAAAAAATAAATTTTCTGCAGATTTTGTTAGGTAGTGTTGGACAAAGCTAGGACTCCCAGTCTTAAGACTAATGAATCCTAGATTTATTGCCTTTCTTTTAAGAGTTCTTACGTCCAAAATTGTCCCAGATTCAGCAAGGTATTTACACCCCTAAGTCCTGCCTAGTTTTGCACCATGGACAGAGAAGGCAATGACTAATGATGAATATTTTAATGGTTTCTTCCAATTTTTTTTCATTCTCTCAGTGATAATAAGATTAACTTTGTATAGGAGATCCACCAAGGCATCTGTCTCACTATTTTTTCCATTTCACTGGATTCAGCTGACTGCCTCTGACTCAGGAAATAATTTTTCAAGGGAAGAATTTAATCTTTTAGCACCATTAAGATTTTTGGCTGAACAAGATGCCAGTGACCCCTTTCAGAAATACAGGAAGTGTTGAACTGTAGAAAAATGTTAGAAGAGAGACTTCCTAGAATTAAATAATAGCACAGGCCCAGTCAAAGGGTGAAAGAATT
This sequence comes from Melopsittacus undulatus, assembly GCF_012275295.1. Lineage (NCBI taxonomy): Eukaryota > Metazoa > Chordata > Aves > Psittaciformes > Psittaculidae > Melopsittacus > Melopsittacus undulatus. The sequence goes on from NC_047533.1 coordinate 26,160,357, forward strand.
GGGATTCCATACCTGATGTAGGAAGAAATCAGAACTTAGAGATAGAGGCAATGGGACTTACGCTTTCTCCCCAGAGGATATGGCTGGAACATCAGTTCCTGAATGTGACCTGCCAGAATAGGAACAAGATCTGTGCTGAATTGCCAAAGGCATGCCAACACTTCTCTGACGACTGCTGAGCAGGCAGCAGCCCTTTTACCTGGCCTGTGTCTCAGGCTTCATATATGCTAGTGTTGTTATGCAATCCTGGTTTTTAAAAGCAAAAATGAAAACATTAATTCATTCACTTTTAAAAATGACAACAAAATGCAGAGCAATGCTGCTTCTCTTTTTTTGGGTGAAAAAAAAAAACCCAACAACAAAACCAAACCCCCTCCAAAAACACAAAACCCTTATACAAACCAAATGTTTAATATGTTTGCTAGCATACTCAATACACAAGGGTAAAATGCAGTCAGCAACATGATAAGAGAGTAGAACTGATTTTGCATCTTACCCTTTGTGTCTGTGCAGTCAAATAGACTGCAGTACATACAAAGCTGCTCGGTTAAGTCTGAAAACTGAAGCATGAATTGAAATTAGATAACAAAGAATGTGCATATAGAGTTACATTTATATTCTTGAAAATAAGGTGTGGGAACTGGAGAATTCATTTCTTGGGTGGCTTGATATTTGTTCTTTCTATTAAGTAATCCTAATGATTCTCTTGGTTTGTTTGGACTTTAATTTTGCCATTAATAAATGTTTAGGCATGGTGCAACATATAATCTTACCAATCCTTTCAGATGTTTTGTGCATCTGGAAAATATTTTGGTTTGTCCTGGGACTCTACCCTGTGAAAGAGGATCCATGATTGAACTCTACAGTTGCTTATCACAGAATCACAGAATCCCAAGGGTTGGAAGGGTCCTCAAAAGATCATCTAGTCCAACCCCCCTGCAAGAGCAGGGTAACCTAGAGTACATCACACAGGAACTTGTCCAGGCGGGCCTTGAATATCTCCAATGTAGGAGACTTCACAACCCCCCTGGGCAACCTGTTCCAGTGCTCTGTCATGTTACTATGCTAATCAAAGAGAAGTATTCACATGATAGAAATCCATAAGTCATCATTCTGTACTTACAGACTTGTCATTTAGAAAATGATCACTGCAGATTAATGTGAATCTGCACAGCAAGGCAGGGCTCAGGTGTCTTCTAGCTCTTTGTTTACCTGCTCAGCAGGCTTCCATGCTGACTGCCGTAATCCCCACTCTTCCAGCAATGACTCATGTCAGCTACTCACTGGATTATTTTCTCAGCCTTTCCAGTGCATGGCACTTGTTTGCTGAACGTTGATTTTGGAAAGCTTAATGCATTTCCATAATTTGTATATGTTTTTCATACAGTCTATTACATGTGGTTTTCCTTAGAAGATAAAGACTGTGCTTTGAACTTGTCAGGCTGTTGCCTACAGAAGACATACCCAGAGATGTGTTCCACAGGATGTGTGTCTGTGTAGACCTCATACATGCTTTCTAAGGCAAAAGGATAAGGCAGCCTGAGAAGAACTTAGAAGCTGAATTATGAGGAATTCCTCAAAGTATTATTTGTTAGATACTGTCATGAAATGATGAGCTGTGTTTTGGATTCCTGTGTCGTCCCCCCCCGCGCCCCCCCCCCCCCCCTTTTTTTTTCCCTTTCTTTTGCTTGAAGTTTTCAGTTGGGTTTTTTTGTGTGTGTGTGAGGAAATACTGAAATTGGGTAACAAAATATGCCATCAAGATTGGTTGTAAATGTCTCTGTTAGAATAACACTATAATTATATTAATAACGCCACTAGTATTATTAAACAAATCACTAATATTAAATAATATTCATATGAAAAGATAATATGATATTAATAACAGTACTACCACTATTATTGATCATTAATAGTTTTATTAGTATTATTAATAATTGGTACTAATACTATTATTATTTTCCAATACTGGAAAAATACTCCATATCTTATTCTTTCCAGATATTTCTGTAGTTTTTAATCCTTTTCCAGTTATATTTTTGTATGGTAAAGGGTCCCAGTTGCTAATCTTGTACATTTAAGTGTTTGCCTTAGCAAAGTGATATTGGCTATGATGGATGTGAAAAAGTAATGCTGTTTTAATTAACAGAAGAAAATATAAGCATGTGTAGTCACTGTCCTCTGTTAGGAGAAAAACACAGTCTGAAGTGATACAGCACATTTCTGAGGCACTGAACAAAGTCAGTAACTTCGTTAAGGTAGTAAAAATCAGTATTTCTTCGTCTCCCTTGGTTTCCCCCTCTCCTCAAAGCTCTGTAAGGCAGAACTGCTTGCCTGGAGTTGTAACAGAGATAAAGAGTAGCACTGAGATTAGAAATCTGGAGTTCCAGTTCCTAGAATACATTTATTTGTTTTCTTAATATATTATGGAGATCTATTTTATCCTGTCCGCAAGACCTGAGGGTCTGAGGAATCAGTAAATTCAGAGAAAAGGTGTGAGAGTAGAGCTTCAAAGTGGTGTGAATTATGCTGCATCTGTTACTGAAAATCAAATGGAATGTACTGCAAGGGAAAATTCAGAGGCTTTCTGTCTGCTGTGTCAGAGTAACTGCATTTGGAACTTTAAAAATTGAAACAATAAAAGTTTGTGTTTTAGTATTGTTCCTTCTAGGGTTGTGCCTTTTCTAAATGTGATGTGATTTTGGAGTTTTGTTTAGAAGCACTTTATTCTGCCCTATTTATTCTTCCTCTAGCATGGCTAACCTATGTTGAACTGTTAAATTAAGAATGTTTTCCTTGTTATAGAATGACACTTGGAAGTCTAAGAATACATTTTATAATATTTTTACTGGAATAAATAAAACAGAATAATGAGAGCCAAAAATACTTAAAATTGGCCACTATTTCTAAAGATACTGAATAACAGTAACTTTGCATTATCATGATTAATTTATATAATGACAGAAATACTGTTAGAATATTACTGCATCAACTCCACTAATCTCATAGTTTCAGTATTGCTTTGAGAACCATTCATCACATACTTGGAATTGGGAATCTTAGGTATTCAGTATTTATTTGTTTGCAGTCCTATCATGGTGGTTAAGTGAATCTTGCTTCTTACTCATTTAGAAGTCTAGCTGCTGTCATAAAGTGTTGCTATTAATTTTTTATTTCACATGACCAAATGAATTTTGCCCCCCAATTATAATTAATGTTATTCTTATAGGAAATAACTTATGGCTTTAGAAAAATGCATTTCTAGAGCTTTTCATGCACCTTTCATAATGTGATGTTTCTAGTAATTTACATATTAAAATCATGATTTATAAAGTAAATATATGCTATTCTTATCTGCAGGGAGAACATGGTATAATTCATTTTAATTTTTTTCTTGTTTTGTTTTCTTTGACAACTTAAGCCTTGATTACTCAGTATAAATTCTAATTATTAGTAGAAGATGACAGATTCAGGATGGAGAAAAGAAGGAAGAGGACAAAAGCAAAAAGACTATTCCCAGGATAAAGAAGCCATCAAAATGCTAATAAGCATCATTAATACCCTATTCCAAAAGTGTATTATTTTATTATTTTTCCTTTGTTTAGGTTTATTTATAAACACACACATCTGAAGCAATGGTTCCATCTGCATAGACTAGAGAGCTCTGTGTCCAAAATACACAGTGCTTCAGAACCTACAGAGAATAAAAAGCCCTGCTTATTTAGACAGCCTTCAGAAAAAACACTGGACTGAAAAATGACAGAAGTCTCCAGAAATATAAAGTTTAGGTGGTAAGCCTTTGTACAGAATTTATTCTGAATGAACTAGACAGGAGAGGACTGAATTCTGTAGCTGATCTCAGTCTGGTAGATATGCCAGTGAAGGTTAAATAATAAACTAATATCAGCCCTTATGAGATCTCAGAAGAAAAGAATACCATCTGATTTGCCTGATTATTTGATAGACAGGTTGTGTCATATTTTGGCAGAAGAAAGTGGAATCCGTGCAAGTTCTTGATGTGTCATCAGAGCACTTCTTAAAAATTGCAAGGGAAACGGGAAAAAAGAAGAGACAGGGCAGAACCTGGTTTGGAGGGGGAAAAAAACCCCAACACCAAAAATCAACAAAACAATCCAAAACCAAATAAAGAGAAAAATTAGGACAGGGTAACTCTCAAATGAATACATGAACAAGTTGAAAGAGCACTTCTACCTCTTGCCTGAGGAAATTTCCTTTAACTTTGGTTGCAGAGTGAAAAAGGAGCAAGATATTCTCACTGTTTGTCACAGTGGCAAGATCAGTGTGACAATAGCAGATCCAACAACCTGAGTCTTATTTGTTGATTATGCAAGCAAAGAAGTAATGTACTTACCAGTATGTATGCCACTTAAGAAGACTTTGTGTCTCCTTGGAAAGGGACAGGCATCTCGCTGAAGTGAACCAAACATGCACTAGATGTGATGTACCCCAAAGAATAATAAACACAAGGAGATGTATGGATAAAATAAAACCAGTCTCCTTATAAACCATCCTGCCTTGTGCTTGAAAGAGTAAAACTGATGGGGAAGGATGAGAGATTTCATTTTCTAAAGCAGCTGTTTGGAAGTGCTTGAAGAAGCTGATGATAATTGAGAAGCATAAAATACAAAAAAGCAAAGCAAAAATTACCAGCAGAATTTTAACTTTATGAAAATAGTGAGGCCTGTGGACAATAAGAAACATTTTCTGCAATAAAATAATATTTCCCTCCATCTTTTTAGCAGTCATAAAATTGACTAAAATAAGTTTATAAGGGCATAATTCCTTTAAAAGAAGGTAAAAGAAAGCTACCAACCATCATAATGAATGCTTCCAAAAATGCATTTCCTCTCAGATTAAGCTTTGCATATGTCTTTTAAAGAAACTCTTTCTTTTTATTTCCTGTAGAATTTATGGGTAAGTCTGCAGAGTAATTGCTAGTACTTATTGATATGAAACATTACTTAAAAATAAAATAACTCCCTAGTTTTTAATGATTTTTAATATTCAACATAAAATCATTTTTCATATAATCTGACGCATAAACAATTTATCACCACTTCCTTTTTTTAACTCTTGGTCTTCTTTTCATATTTATGCTGTGTTGTTCTGTGCTGAAGACAAGGATTCTTAAGTCAGAACCTGCTTCTGTATTGATGTGGCTACCAAGCAGCTTAGTTCTTAACACTTTCCTCATATTTCTGTCTATTCCTTTAATACAGTAACTGGATCCGATTAAGTCTAGGCATGTGTAAATACATTTCTTCTAAATGCTTTTATAGTAATCAGGTATTTAATTTCACAGACACCAAAGCAAATATATGTGATCTTCATGCCTGGTTCATTATGGGTCAACAACATTACAGTAGTCAATGGAAACTACATGAAAATCCCAGGGGATGTGATGGGAGGAACTGTAGACTCTGGTTACAAAAAAAATTACAGGATTCTAGTTACCTTCCTATTGAATTCAGAAAAAGGGAGAAATTTCTTTGATGCCTGCAAGTTTCACATCCACCTGTTAAACTGGGAATAAATTTTAAATAGAAATTTGTGATCTTTTCCAAATTGTGGTATTCTTTAGAAAACCACACCCTCTGCATTGTGTAGCTGTGGTAAATAAATTGGGTTTTGAGTTTCTCTGCCTCCTTATACAAGATTTCAAATAAAGGCAACTCAGGAATTTTCATATTTTCTCTAGAGTAATAAAATTATTTTGTCTTTTTCTGCATAACAAGAGAGTGGTCACAAGCTCAAGAACTGATTTTTTTTTACTCTGGTGTATTTGCAAGTCCCTTGCATCATTAGCAGTAATGAAGTAATGGCTTTTTCAGCTGGATGACAATTCCTACATTGGAAAACTAGTTGTCATATGGCTTTCTTGATTGAAATCCAGTTTATGATTTGTTATTTTTGCTTCAAGTGATTCCTTTATTTTGTTTGAGATTATATTGCATGACAACTTTATCTCTTGCTGATCAGTTTTCTCAGTAACTTAGATATTACTCCATTATCTCATTTTCCAATATCTTTATTTTTCTGAAATGCCTTTTGGTTCTGTGAATTGGTTTGTAATTGTGGCCTATCGCTATTTTGGTTAGGGTTCAACTTCAAGGTAGGTTTGGACATTGTTACTGTCTCTTTAACTGTAATAAAGATGTTGCAATGTCTGGTAATAACTTTTTATGGTACTAGTGTGTTTTTTACTTCTTGAAAATAATCTAGCTTTTGCTTTATTCTGTTACCTGGTTATTTCACTTACCTTCAGGAGATCCTGTGGCTGGTACAAGCTTGCCACCTATAATCCAGTTAACTTGATTTACTCTCCTGTGCTCTTTTAACAGGAGCTTCAACTTTGGAGTTAGCCATGTGTTTCCTCTTACTGTTGTCTTTTACTGCAGGATTTTTTTCTGCCAGATATGTGTATCTATTTAGCTATATATTTTGCTATTTATGTTCCCTTAACATGAACCATTGCTGTTGCTTTTTGATGACTGCATGTCATTTCATACTGAGCAAGACATTGAAGAAGAAGGGCTTTGACAACATGGGTTTTGTTTCGGTTTTCTATGCATCTCTTTCTTTTTACTTTCAAAATATCAGCCAGTGACATTTTATATTTGTTCATTTAAAGGATGGGTTGTCAGAGTAAGAACAAAGTAATAGCATTCATTTAAAGACTTGGACTAGAATAAAACACCACCAGCCTGCAACAAATAAAATTGCTCTACTGGAAAGCAAAATACACAGACAGTTAGCATTTAGTTGAAGTAGTTGTTCTGCAGAAGACAGCCTTACCTGGGTGGGAATACCTTATTTCTCTCTGGCTTGGCATAAAGGAAGAAATATTTTAGATTCTGTTGAATAGTGAAACAAGGGGAATTCTAGCTTCCCACTTATGAAACTTTTTTATCATACTTTTTTCCCCCCATTTTGTCTCATATAGTGTAGTTGATAATTTCCTCGTTAAAAAAAAATAAAATTGATCTATTTATATTATAATGAGACACCCAATAGATCAAGGAGGAACTCTTAATTTACAACCTGTTACAGGCTTCATCAAAATCATGCCACACTTTAATTACAGACTCTGTCTTTGTGGGGTTTTGTTTGTTTGTTTTTTCGTTTGTTCATTTTTCTTTCTGTGAAATAGCACTAATATTTGTCAGGATGATGTGTGGTACACCTAATATAAGGTACTTTCTTGAGCAAAATTTTACATGCAATTTCACCTTCTGTGGCTTCTTATCTTACTACCCCTACAATTTTGGTAACTTTTCAGGCAGGGATCATGAGATAAAACTGAGGAGTCTGGGTTGTTTCCCATTGATTTCTATACCCAGATTTTGGTGCCTTCCAATCAGAGGCATATCAAATCTTTTGACCTTAAAGCATTTGTATACATTGTTGACCAGCATCAATTGTTCATTTGTGTTTGGATCTAGTGCTTTATTTAGAGCCCAGTTTTTAGTGAGTGACATTTCTGTCCGGAGTCTTATATTACTTCAGGCATTTTTATGTGGATGTGTTCTGCTGGTTGTCTAAAGCTTTGTTGTGTCAACATAATAAAGTAGATGTAAGTAACAATTAATTGCCTTATGAGTGGATGTGAATGGATACTAACATTCACTCAATTTGAAGAGGTTGGAATGCTATTTTACTTTCAAAGATTATTTAATTGTTTCAAATAAGTTGTGTACAATATTGAATAAAATAAAGATATATAGTCTTACAGTCTCAGACAGCAGATAAATAATAAAATTCAGTAGAATTGTGACATCCTGACATATCACAGCTGAATGTGTGGTAAAGCACGCCACCAGAATAATGCTGGTTCAGTGTAAATGGACTTGGCCTAATGTGGGTTAATATGCCACCTATCTCCACAAGATTTTTCATTCAAGGAATTAAGAGGTAGGTCAAGGTATAAATATATATAAATATGCTATTGCAAACATCCATGGAATGTGGAAATTTAAAATACTAAGGTAAGATCATTGCTCATGTCAAGTACTTTCTATGAGATCTGGGGAATTTGTCTGTGTGAATGTGTTTATTATTCAGTAGTGTAAGTACTGTGGCAATGGCCAATGAACTAGATCTATAAAAACCTATGAGCAAGCCATCAACTTGTCTTTGACCATAACTTGGTGCATAGGATCATGGGATAATTCAGTTTGGAAAGGACCACAGGAGTTTCCCAGGCCAGTGTCTTGTTTAGCTATTGAAGTATGGAAATCTAGAGGAAGAACAAATCCTTGCTTTTAAATGAAGATAACACTTAGATGTGGGAACATTTAGCCACATTGACAGAAAAGAGACAAAGATACACAAGAGCACTCAGGACTATGATGAAACTACATGCAACATCTGTTTGTGTGGCTTTTCAATTACTTCTGTTTCTGCAAGTGAAGACTCAACATCTTGTGCACCTATAACTTCAAAATGTTCTACACAGATCCTGCTTGTTTTAACTGCCATGTAGTTCTCAAGCTATTCAAATAAATACGAAGTGCTCAGAAAGGCAGACTCAGAACAGCTTGGATTCACCACTACCAGCTGAACCACAGGACTGTGCTGTCAAAAGAGGCTGTGTATGTTGCATGGGGGGATATGCTAATAGGGTAAAACCAGACAGTGTTTACATGGTCCCAGAGGCATTTGGTTTGGAAGCACATAAAATCTATAATTTGTGTTTAACATAGCTAATGATGACTGTCCTTGCATAGGACCTCTGCAAAAATTTAACAACATCCTTTAAATAATACTGAAGGTAACATGAAAATATATGTTATCTAGTCAAAATAAAAAAAGGGGGAGGGGAATGATACCTCTCTACAGATGTTAAGCTCTCAGGAGACTTGTCAACATTTCTTTTGAAGGAATTGCTTAACACTTGAATGAATTCTTTTCAGATGAAAACACCTGTGTTCTCTGTTCGCTTTAGAAACTCCCAAGGCAAAGTATGCTCCAGCCAGTTCATCCACAGGAACACAGCATTATGAAAAGACTGCATCACTGTCATATCACATTCTGATAAAGTGTATATCCTTTGAAATGAAATAGTTATTTTTGGCTCTGTTTTACTCAGCCCTATTTAACCAAGCATTACTGGAAGAGCTAATAAACAAATGAAGACATGTTAAAACCCTCTTTTAAGGTCAAAACTTGTACACAGCCTACTTAGATTTTACATGGGGATTTTGGATGCAGATGAATTGGAATTTTGAAAAAAAGTACTGCAGGAAGAAGTTTATACCCTATTTGGGCTACAGAGCTATAGTAGAGCCATCATCATGGGTCCTACACCATGCTTTGAGAGTTCATTGCCTCTCAAGGAATTTTTTCAGTACGTCTATATTTTCACCCTATGTCTATATATTCAAATCGTATCTATCCCATTCTGATCCTATCTGGGGGGGTGAAATGTCCTTTGTATCATCCCTTCTGTTCTATAACTGAATTTAATGCAGTTATAGCAACATGATCTTCAGATACCTCATTTCCAATCACTACACACATCTTACAAAGGAGACTGTAGGGCTCTTCCAGTTGGCTGTCTTTCATCTGAATGCACCATGAGTATGCTTATGAGAATGAGTATGTTTAAATAGTGGTTTTACTGCAATAGCCCCAAAGCACAAGGAATAAAATAAAGCACTGTGAGGCTTTTAGCTGGATACTCAGGCAATGTAGATCAATATGAGACTGTGGCCTGCTTCAGTCATTCCAGTTGAGCAAACCCTTCTTCCTGAGAGGCTCCAGAACAGTTGCAGACTGCTCAGCAACTGATGTTGCTGTAGAAGTGAATTATTTACTAGTGAATATACGAAACTGATATTTTTAGTCTCTTCCCATTAATTATGGAGAGAAGGGGAGTGCTTTTCCTTTCTTCGAAAAGGACTTCTCTGCAGCAGCACTTCACTACAACATAGATTGTATTGTGTGCCCCATAGGACACTATAGGAGCAGACACACTTGGCAGATCTATTCCTTCCTTCCCAGTAAAGATTCTAATGAGATACTTTTTTGCAAGCACTCCTACAGCCCTTGTAAACTATGGACCAGAGAAACATTTGCAAGGTTTAGCTTGCTTGGAGGTGCTTTACAGTGCCTGTATTAAGAGTAGCTTCAAATCATTTGATGCAGCTGATTTGTGATCTAGTCTTCAGATACCCCAGCAGGGTTGAGCAATATTGTGGACAGTTGTCCCTTGAAGTAGAATCTCAAATTACCACATGACTGTTCTAGAAGCCACCTACCCGTGGCTGTTCCCAGGCAGTGGAGAGAACTTTCTCTGGTGTCACTGATACTCAAAGGACTGATATGTGGTTAAAAAAGAACATGAAAAGAGGTGCCAGCCCTCCTGGCTGCTGTCCCTTATGAAGACATCTGTAGTGTAAGGTTATGCTGAGATTGCCAGCCACATGAAGTGCCTCTGCTGATAACAAGGAGAGGGAATATCTTGTTTTGGTGTAGGCATGAAGGAATTATGAAACGGCTCAGCAATATGAAGACTGGAATACAACTGGAAATATTCTGAATAACTGGAAGATAAATGGACCAAAGTGCTTGCAGAAGAAAAAGACCCTTAGAGCCAGATAGCAGCTGATCATGGAAGGTTGCAAAATCCATGCAAGCCTAATTTTAAATGCTCAGTTGCAGGTCCATTTTGGGTCAGGCCCTTGGAGTCTGATTTTTACTTGCTTTTTAAAGGACACAGAACAAGCTAAAGCTGATTCGTAATGTATGCTGTTATCTATTATGTTTTTTCAGAATTATTTGGGATTTTTAACAATATTTTTATAAAGTGCTGGTGTCAGTGACTTCTGTACTGAGATAGGTTCCTGTGCTTTTATTATTCTAGACTTACAGTAAAACTTTTTAGCTCAAAAACATTTGCAAATTCTTATTTGGTTTAGTCTCTTTTTAGCAACTGTACAGTGCCCCGCAGCTTTAATAGCATACTTTCACCTAAACTGAATACATATGATCAAAATATTATATTAGCATATTGAGCCACCAGTAATTTGAAACTGAAGTCAATTTCACAGTCTCTCTTCACTAAGGGGAATGACTTTTAGTGTATCTTTATTTGAAGGACTTCCTTGATATTTAAGACAGATTTTTCCTTCAAAGCAGTTTTATGCTTACTATTCTCATATGGTGGAATGTACTGTTAGCAGAAAAATCACCGCATTCAACAGGGTGGATAGTGACAGAAAAAAGAAAGACTGATAATATTAGGTCACTACTCTTTGCTTTCCTTACTTTGCAGGTGTGCCTCCAAACAATTTAATAATTAGGAGGCACTCAGACCTTATGGTGGCTATCAATAAAGCAAGCTGTACAAACGAGTTATGTGGCATCAGAAAACCAGGGATCTTAATGCAGAAAACAGTTGCAAAAACCCATTGCACGTTAAACAATGCATTTTTAAAGCACACACTTTTTTAAGGCAATAACAAAAATAGATGATGGAAATCAAATAAGGGAGGATGTTAAACCAAGATTTACAGGCAGTGTTTTTCTTTGATGATATTTTTTTTATTCTATTGATTGCTTTTGAAATTTATATATATACACACAAATATACATCTGTCTATATATGTGTGTATATATGTACATATACATACATATATATATATTGCTGAAGAAACTCAGAGGGGGAAAAAAGAAGCTTATAAAAGGTGAAAGCAAGGGCAGGCTACCTGGGAAGAATACAGGAATGTTGTTTGGGAAGCTAGGGACCAGGTTAGGAAAGCTAAGGCCCAGTTAGAGTTGAACTTGGCTACAGATGTGAAAGGTAACAGGAAGGGGTTCTATAGATATATTGTGAAAAAAGACAGACTAAGGACAATGTGGGCCCTCTACTTAAGCTATTAGGAGAATTTGCTACCCTGGATTTAGAGAAAGCTGAGGTTCTGAATGACTTCTTTGCCTCAGTCTTCATTGACAAAGGCTCTGACCACACCACCCAAGTCTTGGAAGACAGACCCAAGGACTGTGAGAATGAAGACCTTGGGCCCACTATACAAGAGGATCTGGTTTGAGACCATCTTGAGAACCTGAACATGCACAAGTCCATGGGACCTGATGAAATCCATCCGCGGGTCCTGAAGGAGCTGGCGAATGAAGTTGCAAAGCCACTGGCCATCATATTTGAAAAATCATGGCAGTCAGGTGAAGTTCCTGATGACTGGAAAAAGGGAAATATAACCCCCATTTTCAAGAAGGGGAAAATGGATGACCCAGGGAATTACAGACCAGTCAATCTCACCTCCGTGCCTGGCAAAGTCTTGGAGCAGATTCTCCTGGAAGGCATGCTAGGGCACATGAAAAACAACAAGGTGCTTGGTGACAGCCAGCATGGCTTCACTAGGGGGAAATCCTGCCTGACCAATTTGGTGGCCTTCTATGATGGGGCTACAGAACTGATGGACAGAGATAGAGCAGTTGATGTCATCTACTTGGACTTGTGCAAAGTGTTTGACACTGTTCCACATGACATCCTTGTCTCTAAATTGGAGAGACATCAATTTGATAGGTGGACCACTCTGTGGATAAAGAACTGGCTGGATGGCTGCACGCAAAGAGTTGTGGTCAATGGTTCAATGTCCAGCTGGAGACCAGTAATGAGTGGTGTCCCTCAGGGATCGGTGTTGGCACCGGTCTTGTTCAACATCTTTGTTGCTGACATGGACAGTGGGATTGAGTGTGCCCTCAGCAAGTTTGCCGATGACACCAAGCTGTGTGGTTCTGTTGATACGCTAGAGGGAAGGAATGCCATCCAGAGGGACCTTGACACGCTTGTGAGGTGGGCTGATGCCAACCTCATGAAGTTTAACCATGACAAGTGCAAGGTCCTGCACCTGGGTCAGAGCAATCCCAGGTACAGCTACAGGCTGGGCAGAGAAGAGATTCAGAGCAGCCCTGAGGAGAAGGACTTGGGGTGTTGGTTGACGAGAAACATGAGCTGGCAGTGTGTGCTCACAGCCCAGAAAGCCAACCATATCCTGGGCTGCATCAAATGAGCGTGACCAGCAGGTCAAAGGAGGTGATCCTGCCCCTCTACTCTGCTCTCGCAAAACCTCATTTGGATTATTGTGTGCAGTTCTGGTGTCCTCAACATAAAAAGGACATGGAACTGTTGGAACAAGTCCAGAGGAGGGGCACGAGGATGATCAGGGGACTGGAGCACCTCCTCTATGAGGACAGGCTGAGAAAGTTGGGGCTGATCAGCCTGAAGAGAAGGCTGCGTGGAGACCTCATAGCAGCCTTCCAGTATCTGAAGGGGGCTTGTAAGGTCCTTTCCAACACTAACTATTCTAGATTCTATACACATCTTTTAATGAAGATGTACAATGCTCAAAAAATCCTTCACAAGCTCATTTTGTGTCTGCACAGTCCTTGCTTTGTATAAAAGTGACAAGCTCTTAGGAAGAAATAATCTGTGGCAGTGTTACATAAATTCATCTAATCTGCTGAGACATTTTATTCTCAGAAGATGTCAGAAGACTGCACTTCTGCTAATACCTTTGATGGCGATTTCTTGGGACACCTAAATCACAAATTTGCAACAAACTGATGTAGCGAATGGGATCATCCTGAATCAGGATTCACAACATGGCATGATGAATGATGTAAAAGAGCATAGAAAATATAATCAAGTTGTAATGTCTAAATTAATTTAATGAATAAATATCTTGCAAAGAAGAAAACCTTTCTATTTTAGGTTTAACACTTGAGTGTCTCTTCTAACAAGATTATTAAAGTATCCTTTATTGATTGTGATCCTTGAGAACTGTCATAGTTTTACATTCTGCAGAGATTAACCTTAGCTAGTGGTGTGCAGAGAAGTTTTCTTACCTCTTTGTTACTAAATGTTTTTGATTTTCTCCACATCAGCCTTCGCAATTGCTCCAAGTACATCAGTTTTTCAAGCTGTGTCTGACAATGGCAGTTCAGTCTAATCCAAATTGGTATCAGTCATGTGGGCAGATTGTTCTTTACTAGGATTCACTCTAAAGAATTGCAGCTAGGAATAATGTAATTGACAGAAGGTCATTAAGATTGTGAATGCTTTTTACCAGAACATAACTGCAAAAATATTTTACCATTCTGGAGGAACTCAAGGTTAAATCTTTGCTGCTCTAAATGGTAATTATTAGAATAGTTGCTCCTACACAGCATGAGAGAGGAAGAGAAGTTCCTTGATACTCGATAACTGGATGGTGACATCACAGATTGAATGTGAAAAATAACCTGCAAGGAAAGAATAGGCAGAAGTAGATTAGCACTGAGCACAAGGGAGAAATAAAAGGAGGACCCATACTCACCTAGCAGCAAAATTAAATAGTAAAGGAAACAAAGCAAATTTCTACCCATGACTGTGTAGAAGACATTTCCTATTTCTACCAGAGCAAGATTGTTGTGCATCCATCTGTTAGTATTCCAGTAAATCAGTTTTTCTGTTATGTTGTGTTATTAATCTAAATCCAGCTTAATCATACTTGACTAGGAGAATCTCTCCTATCAACTTTAGCATTTTATCTGAGCTTGTAATGTTTTGTGATTTTTCTTGTCAATGCTCTAGTCCAGTTTTGTTTTCTATCACTTGCTGTGTGTCTTCTCATTAGTGAATCCCAATGAAACTAACTCTGATGGTTTTGAGGCATCACTAAGTTTGTGAACAGTGTAGAACACTCATAACGGTGTGTTCGATGAGGTTCTGGTTGTGTTTTTCATCCTCTGCTGCCACTGCTCTGAATGGCTGATACTGGTGTGTTGTCTAAGCTAATCAAGCTTCGGCTCACTTTCCTGGGTCACAGATATCATTGCTTCTATTTATTACTTTATATGAATCATCCAGGTTTTTCCTTCAGTTATATTCATAGAATGCCAGTCTTTTTCTCTAGCATTTGCTCACCTTTTCCCTTTCTTTGGTGAATTAGTTTTCTTGCCACATCTGTGGTGAAAGAAGCTGCCTGTGAAGGAACCTTCAACTCATTATTTACTGGAGCACCAGCTTTTCTCTATCAAAATTATTTTGTCCAAACTAAGATTCCATGTGTAGAAATCTTTTCTGTCTCTCAGGAAGAATACTTGTAGCTGTTCTTCCACTGACCATTTTCTTGTTTGAAACACCTCTTTATAGACATATGTAAATAAAGAAAAATATCCTTTATTGAGGAAAAATATTGACAACCAAAAATATATAGATATGAATGACCACTATGAATTTAAGTGGTCAGCATGTACATTTGGCAAAGAGAAAACAGTCATTCTTGAGAAATCATTTTTGGTGGTCTTAAATGTCAAAGCAGTAAAACAATGAGACTGAATCAAAAATGTGGGGAACTGTAGCTGCTGGCTATGCTTCTTTCTCTTGCATCAGTGATAATAAATATAAACATGGCAGAATCCCTTTCTACAGATGCAGGCTGAAGAAAAGCAGCCTTTGTTGTCTTCTGGTATCAGTCTTGAGCTCTAGTGTTTTATGGTGATATTCCTCCTAATACCTTGTTTTAACTGGGCTCATTGTTTTAACTGAGCACTGCCCCTCCTTTGAAAATGAGATAGAAGCTTTTCTTATGTGAAATTGGGCAGCTGCTAAAAGATGTCATGCTTTTATCAGCTCAAATATGTTACCAATTTTGCATTAAGTCTCCCCTTCCCTAATGTTTGTGTACTACTAAATGAGTGCCAGGCATGTGCCATAAAGGCCTGCTGTTTTGGCCTGTCACTCAGGGTGTGATTGAGCTCTGTAAGTGACATTTGTTAAATGTCAGGTCCCAGAGAATTGCTTTGTAGGCAATGGAGATAGTGAGGCAGAGCCAAATGCTGACTAATTCCACTTACTTTAGACATCCTATTTAAAGATAGAAGAATTTGCCTCCTCAGAAATGCCACAGCTGTTTTAACCTGAATGCCTAACTTTCACATGGAAGGAATGACTCTTTCCCTTATTAGTCTGTCATCCTCCAGCCATCTGTGGTTTGAGAAAAGATTTGTACTTAAAAAAATTGAGTGTTAATTTACTGTCAGAAACTCTTGTCTGAAAACATGCTGTTTCACACTAAGATGGACTTTTTTGTCTATCTTTTGCAGAAGGTCCTATCAGCTTCAGTTTCTTCAGCTCATGCGTCTAAATATGTTTGATAACAATCTCTTGAATTAAATGGCCACCGGAGGGCGGCAGAGGATAAGGATAAAGAACAGGAACGGTCCAGTACATTCTGAAGTGATGGTCTTGGAGAGCTATTTTGGTATTAGAGTGTTAACTCTGGATTTTCTTTTTATAGTGGTCTTACATTCTTGACTTATGCTTACAAATTATTTTTAATTTATGCTATCAAATTGATTTCCAATGTGGGCAATATGTTCAACAATGTGCCAATAGTTCTGTCTTGAAACCTTGATGCTGATTTATGTCCCTACTTTAAATCACTTAATGTGCTTTTTTTTATTTTATTCTCTACTGCATTTGCTACTAACAGTGAGAGACACAAGACACAGTCCTAGAGATGTTCAAATGGACACTAGAAATGGAACAAGAATATCATGATTGCACAGAAGTCTTTTAAACTTCTAATTCTTAAATTATTGCAGGCCATGTTTATCTTATCATGTCTTTTCTACAGGGACCAAAGCTTCACCTTTTTCTGCTTCAAACCCACTTTGTGTGAAGCAGATTCCGCAGGAAGCAGCAGGGGTAGGAGTTATCCAGTCTGGGGACAGTTTCTGAGCATGGAGCCCTCTCCTGTGTGCTGCACTCTGCACACTGTTAGAAAGCAGCACTCCCTGGTCACTGCAAAAACCCTGTGTGAATACTGACACCAAGCCTATAATTATCCTCAAGTCCTTTCTAGGAGCCATCCCATAGTGGTATTTTGCATAGATTTGCAGCACAGAGTACTAGGAAAACCTGCTAGTGACTTTGGAGACTGAGCAGCTGAAGGGTGCTTCCAGCTTCTCCTTCCATGCAGATTCTGGTATGTTCTGTGACTCCTCACTGCAAACTACGGCTTCTTTGTCTACATTTTGCCCCCAAAAGGGATAATGTGCTCACTGATAAGTTGAAATGCATTAAATATGCCACTAGTATTTTTCCATGTTGGCAGTTACAGTAGTTGCCATGGGAATGTCACATCATGTAAATGGTTGAAGAGGCAGCTCACAAAACAGCATGGATTAGAGACGTGGCCCACAGTATTAAAAACATGTACAAACTGTCTTCTAAACATAACCACATCAACTTCTGTCACTAAGAGGCTTCAGGAAAATAAATTGATACTTCTCTAGGCCTGTTTTATAAATAAGCATCTTAAATAAATAAAGCATACAACTGTGATCAGTAATCCCAGTTCTTTAATAAAGGATGGAGTTATGCTGATTGAACGGCAGAGTTGTTTGTCAGGGCTGCTAGGTGTCTGCATGCTTCCTTTATTCCATTAATTTGTGTTCTGCAGCATATTATTATGATCCCTTGCACAAGTGACAGAAGCACAGGTAGAATTTCAGTGCAAGGCTATATATCTGTTTTGCTGTGATCAGTGGAGTATAGCAGTTATATCATTTTTATCAGGAGCACGCTGAGAACAAACAAAGGAGACTTCTAATGATGATGGACTTGTAAATCTTGCATTTATTCATAAAGCAGCTCATGGACAGACATGAATTTACTTTAAATGAATGTGGTTTGCTTTTTTTTTTTTGGTTTTCAGGAATTAAAAGTTAGAAAGAGACTGGCACTAGAAACTGTTTAATGCCTTAAACTGTGAGTAATCATTAAGTAGTAAGAGAGAAAGAAAAACCATAATTTTAAAGACTATAATTGTGGATAAGGAAATAACTGACATTTAAGCTTATACTGTAGCAAAAAATCAATTAAATTCCATCCATGCTGACTAGGCTTTTTAGTTTTTTGTTTTGTTTTTCTCTCTAAGAAGTTGTTAATTTCTTACTGAAATGGTTACCTTATATATGAATCTAAATTAGAGCAGCTGTGTACCTGTCCCACCTCTCTAGTGAAATGCCCTAACGGTTCTGTGAAATGCCTGAACTGTACCAATAGTTCTCTTACTCTTATTCTGTAAATAAGTTTGGTCTTTCAGTATTTTTCAAAATTTAGTGTAAAATGGGATTTCTCTAGTTTTGGGTTTCTTTGTCTAATAAATCTAGTAAATCAGAGTGTCAGTCTGAAAGAGGAAGGAATTGTACAATGAGCTTTTCTTTTTCTATCCATTAACTGATTGATAAAAGGAAGGTTCAATCTCCTTTACCTATGCACTTTGTTTCCAGTTAAAACATTCTGTGAGTTTAGGCTGAATTTGCGTGTGGTGTTGGTATGGTCAGAACCATATAGGTATATTAAATGTAAAATTCGTCAGCCTCGGGGCTAAGCCTTTGTAATAATTAGAAGCAGCTACTGTATCCTGGTAGACATAAAAGTCTAATTTTTCCAGATAAATATTTTTCTAGAATCAGAGAACAGAACAGCTCAGTTCAGTCCAAAAATTCCATTGAGTTCTGAATGTAATCATAATTGGCACCAATTTTTATTAAATATCTAAAAATATGCAGTCAAATTGAAGCAATACCTCCAGGTTAAACTATATTTCAAAATAAGCAGATATATTTTTTTATGATACAAATCACATGCTGTGTTGCAACTACTCAATCATTTGCTGGATATGAACCACTTATAAATGTCAGAGAAAAATATGTACCATGTTTTTTATATGATAATAAGTGACTTCATCGGTGTATTTGAACAAGAATGCTGTGACTAGTACAGCCAGGTGAGCATCTTTAGGGTGCATAGAAAATATCCTCTGTGTGAAGACTTAAATTAATTAATTTTATTTTAGTGTAGGATTTTCCAATACCGGGCTACAAAAGTGACTTATATTTTTTATGATCTCTCACAAAGAATATCAAACTGCTTCTGAACTCACATACGGTATGAGCTGGCCTTTCCTGTGTTGGATTATGAGACAGGAAAGATGGTCCTTGATGATGGTTCTCCTCTGAGTATCACATCAGTAAAGTAACTTAGAGATTCTGCATGTGGAGGTCAAAGGCTGAATTGTGGATTTTTATTTTTTTTTTTAATACAAGCCATCCAATGCATTGCATTGCTGAAAAAATTGTTTCCTGTCATGATTTTTACCATGTACACCAGGTATTTTTTACCAAAATTTAATTTATGAGCAACTTTTAAATTGTGAGTAGATTCTTAAGTGCTGGCAGCACTTCTATCTTATGCATGACAATCTTTAAGGTAAAAGGTTAAAAATTCTAGCCAAATGAACAAACATGCTTCAACAATCCCCAAAAATGTTAAGGGAATGAGCTAACAGAATTTGAAGGTTTCATTTCTGAGTCACGGCTTAAAAATTCCATATCAAATACAGATATCCTGATTGTCTCTTATAACAAGAAAAATGCCCCATCCCTGGCAGTGCTCAAGGCCAGGTTGGATGGGGCTTTTGAGCAACCTGGTCTAGTAGAAGGCGTCCCTGCCTGTGGCAGGGGATTGGAACTGGATGATCTTTAATGTCCTTTCCACCCCAAACCATTCTGTGAAAACCAGAGCTGTGTACTAAATTCATCATCATCTGCTTAATGAAATGTGCATCAGTCCCGTCCTTAGATTACTTTTGAATATATGAAGACTCCTATGCTGAAGCATGAACTAAAGAACAGTTAATTGGAGGTTATGACCACTGACTCTGTTATTTGACCATGAGTAAATCAGTTTCTTTGTGGTTTAGTTTATTACAATAAAATGAATACTTATCAGTGAGCTGTAGCTTATTATGAAGATTATCTAGTATAGTATGGAGTGTTATGATTTACAATGATTTCAGAACTTTTTCAGCACTTAATGAACTTTGGAAAATGCCTTTGAAATGGGGCAGGTCTTTTCCCATTTTGTAATGAAATAAATAAGGAAACACCAATATTTATCATGAAACATGTAACTATTAATCATTAGGAAATAATGAATTGTGTAATGTTGCAAGTTGTGCCATCAGCCTCCTACAAGGTCATTTTACTCTTTTAATCTGAGTAATTTACAGGAGGCTGTTGTGGTTGCTTTACAGCTAAAAACAGTCTAATGCTTTGCTGCCCTACATGGTACACAGGTGTGACATAAATTCTCAGCCATATCTTTCTGGGTTGTGCCTTAATGTGGGAAACAATACCTTCTGAAGAAACCTTCACGTAATTCAATAGAACCTTCTACTTTCATTGAAACAATGTAATTACAATTATTAAATCCTCCTTGATAAATTATAAAAAAAAAAACAAAAAAAACCAAAAAACCCCAAAAAACAACCTAAAGATTGCTCTCTCAGACTTAATTTTGTGTACTTTTTGTGTAGCATTGATTGGACATTGCAATGAAATATCTTGAGTTTACACTATTTCAAGTGCTTTAAATAGCTTGTGGAAAACCTTGACAAGTGCATTTTATCTAGTTATGTATGTACTACATTATGTACAGACTAAAAATGCAATAAATGCCATCAGTAAACATTTTGCAGTATGCACAGATGTTCTTGTCATTGTAAAAGTTGTGTTACTAATTACATTTACACTTGGATACCAATTCAGAGAGCTCTTTTAGAATAAGAGTTCTCAATTATACAGGCAAAATAACATTCATGCTTCAGTGCAACTGAAAGGCTGGGGAGAAATGTAAAATATACATAGGATCAACAGCAAAAATTATTTTACATAATTAAATTGATCATACTGCGATATATTAGACCATTTTCTGATGGCTAATATCAAAGGCAACAGATAACCACAATGCTAAGCAATGGGACCTTAGTTACTGCTTATTTTTTGTCCTACCAACACATAGTACAGATGCCTTGAGGAGCACCAGTTGTTCATAAACACTGATTTTTAAATTATTTTTTATTTTAATTACTAAAAAAATAGGAAGCTTCTGAAAGTTTCAGATAATGAGCAAACTACATTCCTTTTAGTGACCCTCTCTGGATACATTTTGGGTGAGACTGAAAAGCAAAGTGCTTTTGAAATTTTATGTGTGCAGCTTCCTCTGCTGTGCTATGACAATTCATAAAATTAGGCATGTGCTTACATTCTCTAGTGACTTGGGCCTGCATGTTGTGATCTTCTCTGGTGAACAGCTTAAGGCTACAGAAAATCATCAAAGAAATTACAAAATGAGCAGAATTTCTATTACTTTGATCATGGAATAATAGGAGAAACCAGAAAGAGCTGTAGCATTTATTTGAAGTAGTGGGAAGACAACCACAGATAATGAGTGTTACATATTTATCACTAATGTTTATCTCAGCTATATCTATTTACATCTTAATTTTACAGCAAGTTTTGTTATTCACAGAAACTGTAGGGGAGATTTTTGTAACACAATATCTCCTCAGATGTAAATGCCATGTATTCTTTAAAAAACTGCGCTTCTTACGTAGGCCTTTGTATGTAACTCCATGTCATAGAAAACATTTGCTATGTATTTGATGCTTTAAAAAGCAGAGAAATTTGTTGCTTATATTTATAATTTTTTGTGAATTATTAGTTTTAAATATTGATTAAATATTGATTAAATAGTTAAAAGGAAAATTTAAATATTGATTAGAAAAAACAAGACCAGATAGCCAAGAGGGAAGGGGAGTGGATGGGAACCTTCAACAGCACCCTCCACTCAACATAAACTGATTAAACTGGTTCCGTCACACAGGCACAGCTGACTAATCTGACAGAAGGCTTACCAGATCTTCTGTAGGGCTAATGCTAGATGGACCCAGTGACACCTTTCTATCCCCAGTGACACCTAGACCCAGCCCAAGGAAAGGGGCAGAAATACACAGTGAGGCAGTGAATCTGATGGCAACTTGCCCTTAGATCAGCTAATGCTGTTTTAGAAGCAGAAGCTCCAGTTATTACAATAGGTACTGGGGTGGCCCCAATTCCCACCCAGCCACTCATTCACTCCTCCCCCCTAGGGGAATGGCACAGGAAGGGGAGAACATAGGAAGATCAGGAGCAAAAAAACTCATGTGAAACTCCACTTCTTCCCTCTGCAATCCTGTTTTTGTCCCTTGCTACAGTTGCTACAGTTCACGCTCAGTCCTTTCAGTGAGGCAATTGTGGGATGAGTGGCAGAGTGGAATGGTAGTGTTGGGGTTGCCAAGAGGACACATATGTTTATTTTTGCCATTCCTTCCTCTTGCTTTCCATGTGCTCCAAGTGTGCTGTTCACAGGCTACAGAGAATACCTACTCCATGATGGAACACCTCCTTCTCCTCTCAGAGGTGCCACCAGCTTGGCTGAGGGGCTCATCTGTGCTCTGTAATGAGTCTCTTGGAGCCAGCTTGAATGGTCTGGAACTGGCTATGTCTGGCATGGGGCAGCCGTGGCCTCTCCTCACAGATGTAAATATTCTGCTGCTCAGATTATAAACCTCAATCATAGGTGCAAACAAAGAGTCAGTATTTCAGTATTTTTAATCTATGAAAAAGGCTAAAATGCTTCACAAAGGTAAATTCTTGATTCATTTGCTGACTCAAAGTGTGTGGGATTAATCATAATATATACTTTCCAAAACAGATTTAATGTTTGGTGTGATGTAGATTATACATTTCATGTGAATAAGGTTTTCATGGTTTCTTAACAATGACTCACAGCAGGAGGCTTTTTTCACTTTCAGGTAGTTTTGTCACACAGTGTGTCTGACTTGTAAGGCTTCTCTGCCCGTGCTCCTTGTCTTCTGTTGGACTTCAGCTGTCACGGAGCAGTGATAAATTGAAGACATAGCTGTGGGAGGTGTTTGAAAGACTGATTTACAGCCACCAATGTTACAGTCCTATTAGGGAGTCCAAATTGCATAAATGTGTATTTTTGACATTATGAGCATCAATAACTACTGAAGGATTTAAATGTGTTAATAATTGGTGTGCTACCAGCTCTACCATTGCTTATTAATCTGGTAAATAATTGTTCCATGTGGCTTGGGAATGTAATCCCAGAAAAATGTAATCCCAGAAAATAGTGAATAGAGACCTGGGAGAGGTGGTGCCGGCTTGCAGATGCATTTGATGACAATGAGTACTGAGTAATCATTGTCTCTTATGAAAGTGAATCCTGTAAATGTAAATATATACTCATGCAAAAAATAACACTGAAAAATTGAAGTTCATTTGAGTTTCTCAGTGCAAGTTGTTAATGAGTTGCTCACTAGGTCTTAACACCCAGTTACTTAATTCATACAATACCTATCTTGTGACATTGACCCTGTAAACACCTTGCCTGGGCTGGGGAATCTGCTGACCCCCCTGGAGTTGTGAAAGGCACCAAAGTCTCCTTTCATAAAGAAGGTTGGAGGATTTGATTTTGGGAATTAAGGAACAACTTTTTGGTACAACTATAGGGAAAAACTGACTTGCCTTCATAAACATTAGAATGTGAGTAATAAATCAGCATATATATTAATATATGTCACAGGCATGAGATGAGCAGCTAATTTCGTGCCCTGTGTATTAGCATAATTAGGCATGATTTATTACATGAGTCAAGCCCTTAACTCCTTCACTGTGCAGTAAAATAGCATTCGCTGTCTGAAAGAAAGTGCCTAAGGTGTCAATGTTAAATACCCACTGTAGCAGAGGTGTTTTCTTCATTGGCTGTGTAGTGTGGACTGGTTTGTAACTTTAGGCTTTGGCTTCAGTTTTAAGATAATGTAAAACTAAGTAGAAAGAGCTGAAAGTGATACAAGAATATAAGAAAACCATAACTGCCTGGGTATTATCTTGAAATCGTTTAGGCTAAGGAAATAGGAAGAAATTACTAGTAAACAGAAAAACAAGAAGACACAAAAGTGGGAAACACCAAAGAAGAAAGATGAACAAGGACATCAAAAGGGGCACAGCTGGGAAAGTAAGTTTGACTGCAGGTAACACAATAAGCCTTTTTCCCTTATTTCTATTTTCCCTTTCAGAATTACAGGTTTATATTAACCAGTAGGGTACTAAATGAGTAGTTCTGCTCTGAAGTGAGATCCTTTTCATTTTCTGAACTTATGTGTATTTGGAAGTTCCTATTTGCAGATGCTCTGAAATCTTGACTATTTGGTTCTACAAAAGGTAACTAAGGTTAGATTTTTTTTCTCTAGTGTGCTGTCCTCTGTAAATAATTTCTTAGGTAGAATTATCTTGTGATTACTTATCTTCAGGTACAATTCTTTAGATCTTATTTTTAACACATATTATTAGTTGTTACTTCATTGTGTCATGAATTAAAAATTTTACATAAGGTACATTTAGAACGTTTTCTCTGTGGCTCTCCATGAAGTCTCTTGGTTCTGAGCTCATGTCTGGGTATCAACAATGAACAGTCAGGTTTTGGTAGATCTAGATGACGCCTTGTCTGAGCTACTCAACCACCACCTACATACATGACCTAGTAGTCATGCTGACTAAATACAGCATCAGTCTGTGGGTGTTGTCAACATGGCTCAGAATCACTGTTGATATCTGGTTATAGATCAGGAAGCATATTGTGTTTTAATCTTAAATTATTCATATAATTGATGTGTAGCAAGACTCATAAATATCTGCAGCTCACAAAGCAGAAACAAGTCTCAAATTCTCCAACACAAAGACTTTTTTGTTTGTTTGTTTTATTGGCTTTTTTAATTTCTATTTTTTGATGTCTGTTTGTATTGAATCAGATATTTTTTTTACTTTAGGGAACTGCATGTCATGTTTTGTAAATTTCTAAAGACAAAAATGCCAAGAAATGTACTCAAAACCTTGTCACAAACTAAATGGCATTTTCAGAAATAACTGTTGCTGAGAATTCAGGATGTAAAAATAAGATGGTAAATCTGTTGTCAGCTGTTTACTATTGAGAAATTTATACAAAAGGATATCTTGCCTGATGAAACAAAGCAGCAAGGCTAAGAATGAAGGAAAAGCACAGAATATATATGTGTAGTAGCATTTTTTAAGTAGAAAGGATTTATCTGCTTTGTTGTTCAAAAAGTCATTGGGTTTATGTTAGGAAGATTGTTTCCTGCTGAAGGGAAATACAATCTTCACATCACAACCTCTTGGATTACCTGTAATCCACATGCTGGCATTTTTCAGGTTTTTGACCAAATCCTCAGACATGCACACTGCATGTGGGATAGTCATTGCTCTGAAAATCATAAAGCACTACCTAATAAATCTGCTGCAGACAACACAGACGTAGCCATTACCTACCTTCTTGAACTCATGGAATATTGCCAGTCTTTACATATGCAGTTTAACCACTGCCATGTGCTGAGCATAGATACTGCAACTATTTCTTTCCAAAGATTGTATAAGAAGCCAAAATCTGACAGACTGGATAGCATCTGGTTCAAATCATGCAAGCTGCCTTCATCTTCATTGCTGTAATGGTTGTAATGCCTAACTTACCTATAATAGACCACCCATTCAAAGAGTGTTGTCTGCTTCTGTAAGCAGTGAGAATGTTTTAGTCAAAATACAGCTCAGTATAAAAGCATTAATTCCTTCAATAGCAGCTTGCATTACAAACTTGTTGAATGTATATAAATCCTGGTAGCTGTTTCACAGCCACCATACAGCGTTTGTGGTTAGCTCTTGATTTAGTTCTGAGCCATTCTATGAGCACTGCTCTACTTGCACCAGTCACTGAAATAACTGGGAGAGTAATTCATTGTGTCATTGTGTCATGCATTCAGCAAGGGCTCTTTTTTTCTGTTTTCCTGTTTGTCAGTTCTCCTAAGCTAGCAATTTTTCTAAGCTTTGTGAATTATTTGCCCATAACTCCCACAAATGATGCAAGTTATTTGTGTATTTTTTGTGTTCCAAATTCATACTGGTTTACTTGGTGGTATGTTGTATGCTAAATCAGATGAGCATAACTAGTAAAACAAAGTTTTGCATACAAATATGCTTCTGTTCAATTGAACTGGAATTGTTCCTGCCAAAAGCTAGTTTCTCAGAACAAGCATAGAGATCAAACACAAAGAGAAAAAGTACTTAAAATAGTATTTTCCTGTGTTAAGTATTAGTAGAAAATGTTTTTTCAGAAGATCACTTCCAGCCCACCCTCCACCACTTCATTTTTTCTGGTTTTCCTTTTCTTTCTCTTAAACCCTAACCCTGAAGCTAACCATAAGTACGAAGTCAGCATTATCTGTGGCTGACCAACAAGGATGAAATGCTTCTCAGGGGATAAATCCTTTTTCAGAAAACCCTTCCTTTTGCCAGTTCCTTTCAAACTCTGCTGAAGTTTAAACTCCAGGCTTTACTTTTCTCAGCCCTAACTCTCACCCAAATCCTGAGCCTTCAGCTAGATTTTAAGCTGAGATATTGTGCCACTCATTCACACGAAAAAGTTCTCAAGGCAAAAAACATTTTGCAGCTCACTCCTTGCTTTGGCAGCTCTTCTCCAACCACCCCTCCCACTACAGCTGTAGGCTTTGGATCCCTCCTAACTTTGTACTTAATCCTCACCCTAGGCCCTCAGCTAAGCCTTAGCCAAGAGCCCCAGCCTTGGTCCAGGTGACACAGCAAATACATGCAACTTTTAATTAATCTGATGGTAACTGATAAATGGGGAAGGATGAGAAAGTATAAAAGGTATATGAAGGATGTCTCTTACTAACAGAGCACTCCTTCGTTAGACAACTCTCCTTTTTACTTTTTTTAGCCCAGAAACAGGCTGTGAAAAATTACTTTGGAAATTAGCAACTTATGTTAATATTTAAAGATAAGATGAATTTCCTTTTGCTGGTGCCATCTACTAGTTTACTAAGGTATCTTATACAAATACGGAGTCTTGTAGTGACTGTCAAAAGCTTTTAGATATACCTACTCAAGGCAAGACCAATAAAGTCTATCCAATTTCCTAAGAATGGTTCTCACATATATTAATCGCTGTACTGCTGGGATCTGTAATATGTGGGAAGTATTCTCACATCCATTGCAGAGTATTATCTCGCTACCTGTGTCTTTTCATGCTGTCATGGGTTCAGCAGTAGCAGTAATTTTTCTCCTTCTTGTAGCTGGTGCAGTGCTTTGTTTTGACTTCTGGGCTGGGAACAGTTGCTTGGTAGCGAGCATGTTTTGAGGGTGTTTTTGTTCAAGGCCTTTTCTGAGCACATGCTCCAGCCAGGTGGAGGAGGGGAGGCTGGGAGGAAGGAGAGACAGGACACCTGACCCAGGCTAGCCAATGAGGTATTCCATACCATAGCACGTGATGCCCAGGATGCAACTGGGAGAGAGAGAGCTGGAAGGGTGGAGATCTGGAGGGAAATGGAGGAGGGAGCACGTGGTGCTCAGCTGGGCAGGGTGGAGTGAGTTATGGATCGGTGGCTGGTGGGGTGTTGTATTCTTTTCGCTTGTTATTGGCTTTATCACTATTATTTGTAATAGTAATGGCAGTAGTGATTTGGGTTGTGCCTTAGCAATTAAACCATTCTTATCTCAAGCTGTGGGGGCTACATTCTTTGGATTCTCCTTCCTAACTCTCCAGGAGTTGGGGAAACAAAGGGGGAACTATGAGGATTTAGTTTAAACCACGACACATGCTGAAAGTTGAAAGCCTGCATGGAAGATTTTGTTCCTTCTTTATGAAATGTATCAGCTGGCATTTGGTAATGACATATATTTTTAATGACCAGGCCTGTTACTCAGATTTCAATATCTCCTTTTGTTGCCAGGGTAGCAATGGATCTGTGCATAGAATCATAGAATAGTTAGGGTTGGAAAGGACCTTAAGATCATCTAGTTCCAAACCCCCTGCCATGGGCAGGGACACCTCACACTAAACCATATCACCCAAGGCTTCATCCAGCCTGGTCTTGAACACTGCCAGGGATGGAGCATTCACAATTCCCTGGGCAACCCATTCCAGTGCCTCACTACCCTCACAGTAAAGAATTTCTTCCTTATATCAAGTCTAAACCTCTGCTGTTTAAGTTTCAACCCATTACCCCTTGTCCTGTCACTACAGTCCCTAATGAATAGTCCCTCCCCAGCATCCCTATAGTCCCCCTTCCAATACTAGAAGGCCGCTATGAGGTCTCCACGCAGCCTTCTCTTCTCCAGGCTGAACAGCCCCAACTTTCTCAGCCTGTCTTCATATGGGAGGTGCTCCAGTCCCCTGATCATCCTCATAGCCCTCCTCTGTACTTGTTCCAACAGTTCCATGTCCTTTTTCTGTTGAGGACACCAGAACTGCACACAGTACTCCAAGTGGGGTCTCATGAGAGCAGAGTAGAGGGGCAGGATCACCTCCTTCGACCTGCTGGTCACTCTCCTTTTGATGCAGCCCAAGATACTGCTGGCTCATCTTCAATTTCTCAACCAACACCTCAGCTTCTTTTTCTTCTGTATTACAAACTTTCACTGAATCTCTATCTTCTTTTTTTTTTAAGATTTTGACAGTAACCTCAAATATCAACATGAATGACTAATGTCAGGTGATTAGTTAGGTGATCATATTTCAGGTTTGTGGTTTTACAGCTGAGAAGATCCTGCCTCCAATCCTGTGATGCTCCATGTAAGGCATCTAAGTGCCTCAATTAGTCTCTACAGTAGCAGAACTGCCAAACACATGATTTAGAGCTTCAAAATTTTTCTTGAAATATTCCGAAGCCTGTAAGGAAACCAGCATTACTGGTGGGTCTTATATTGCCCATGTACTAGTAACTGACAGTATTATATTATTACTGCAAACTAGTGCCACTCAGTCTTGCTAACTTTGCAGTTCCTTGCATGAACTGTAAGTATGAAATCTTCAGTTTATAGCCTGAATGTCTCCCAGTAGCTTGCAGCTGCAGAAAACATTTGTTGGTATCTGTCTAAAGCCGGTGCTGTTCATGTCCTATTTACTATTGTTCTGAGCATGATTCCATATATTCTGCATTCTAATTTTCACTGCCTCAACCTATTTTTTCATAGGGAACTGGATTATATGTTTAAGAGACGAGTTATGTGAACAGCAAATAAGCATATGCTTTTGGCAGACATAATATGGATGAATATACTGTAATATTAACATTCTGGGCAAACTTTGTTAGAGTAGACCAACTATGGCAGAATAATGATTTCTCTACTAAATTCCATAAAAGAAAAAAAAGCAATGGGGGAAAAAATCCCCAAGACCCCAAGTAAGCTGACTTTTAGCATACACAGAAGTTATGCACCATAGTTGGAATCTTAGCATAGTTCGTTCAGTAGCTCATTCTTTAATGAAAAGGATAAATCGCTTATTTTTAGTTAAGAACAGAAGTAGGTATTAGGATGTGCTGGTTACCACCTAGGAAGCCATTATATTCTGCTTTAAAATGCCCAAAGGACCCCAGCATTTCTAAAAGTAGTTACAAGTGAAGCGGTCCTCTTGGACAATGGTTACCAAGCAATACCCTGCTAACAGATCAGATTATGACCTATGAAAATTCCCAAGGAAAAGGCTGACACTGAACAGAATAGTGAGGAGAGTTTGGGAATGTAGAGAGGCCTATATACTCAAATCACCGTCATTTTTGGTGTGATAATGTGCCAAGGATTAAAGTTTTGCCTAAAAATTGATTGGCAGTTTCTGGGTGGTTTGTGTGTTCCAGTGTCTTTGGACTGCTGGAAACACAAACAAAATCACATCGAATATATAGATCTGAAGGAGGGGTGTATGTGTGTGTAATTCATATTTTATTTTCAAACAGCTTCCTATAAACCTAGAAGTGTTACCTGTAATTGGTATTTAATTTAATTTACATTTACCTTAACAGCAGTTTAGTGTTAAGGATGATGCAGAGTATCTAGCAAAACAAATCCATTCCTGTTGGCATGACAATCCTTAAAAGAGAGTAAATGGGTCATTCTTGAAATGCCTCAAACCTCAGAGTTTCAAAGATGCCAAGATACAGATGTATCATTCACTTGCAATTGGTAGGAGAAGGGATGGTCGCATAGGATGCCAGTTGGGAAAGCACATTTTCCACTACCTTCTGTTCGACAGAAATACTTATTCTGGCTAACTTGAATATATCTGGGAGCATACCTAAATCACAATGATTTTTAATGTGGTTTGAGTAGGAGATATTGCTGTTAATATGATTTTTCCTGATTTTCTTCAATTTAATCAGTTAACTGAAAAAACAATTAGAGTGTTAGAGTGAGAATAGACAGTTTGAATTAAGTGCAAAGAAAAGTCTCATTTCACCTTTAGAAATTCTTCTTTGCTTGGTACCCAATCTCTTAGATGTATTTGGAATTGGATAAAAGTCATCTTCATTGTCAGTGAAAATAATATCTGTCCTTGAATTATAATTTCTTTTAATTCAGTTTATAAATTCTAAAAAAACACCTGCTTAAAAACTGCTGTTGCTCCCTTCTGGGGATTCACAGCTATTAATTTTTTTTCTTTCAAGCTTTCCACTAATATGCTAATAGTAAATCTGAACCATCTGCCATGTAAACAGAGAAGTGGGTAATATGAAAAACCTTGACAGCATAGTCTCTCATTTAGCCAATTTACATAAGTTACTATTCATATAACTAAAAGTGTCCTTGAGTTAGTTACAAATTTTGGGTGGTTAAATTTTTTTTTTCCCTAATCATCTTCTGATTGCAAAAAAAAGAGACAAAACTGCAGTAGACCAGAGTATGTTTGCTAGGAATAGTAGAATGATATTTACAATTTTGGTAAAATGAGTAAAGAGGTTAATTGCATGAATTCTGGATTTATGAATTTCTTAGAATACAAATTGTACATGTGTCTAGCCCATCAGTTCTACTCATCTGCACTACTAGTGTATCTTCTGCATGAATCACTGCCCAGTTGATGGGCATCTATCAGGCAATAAGCCTTCTGGGTCCATACCAGATATTTAAAAGAACAAGCTCACTGTTACCATTAGAACAGCAAACAAAATATTTGTAAAATGCAGCAAGACAAAATTAATGGCAAGCAAAATTTATTTTCAGCTTTGAAATGAATGACAATAAAAATAAAAATGTAGTTTCTGTATAGATACACTACATGCTTATTATTCTTGGCTAATATTAAGCTTGTTCTGTTTCAGATTTTCTCTATAGGTATGGTTATAAGAACAAGCATTTGCACCATAATTGCTGATGATCTGTAATAGTGGCATTAAGATCGGTTAAAATCTCCCTAAAATGAAGGAAAAATAATGAAGATTGATTTTAAAATGAAATAGTGTAAATATATGTGCAAATATAAAAGAAGCAATACAGTGTAACTGATTATTTTGAGCTAACGAATAGTGTCTGGCTGTCTACAGAGACCACTTGTCAGTTTTTATACTGACAGCTAAAATCACATTACATTCTTAAAATATTGGCTATATATTATGTGTCGTTAGTCTGTTTTCAGTCACAAGAGTGAAAAGGAGTGGGGTAGAATGTTTTGAATGGAAGTAAGAATTAGAAAAAAAGGCTAAACCATAATATTTTCCACTAATACTGGAAACAAGGAAAAGAAAAATTACTGTTTTGCATGAGATTAGTAGCTTTGTAACATATACTCTATTTAAAGCATGGATTTATCTGATGCCATTTCTTAAAAGTAAAAAGAAGATATATACTGGCGAGTCCAGAGAATAGCTTTTCCAGTCACAGATTAGTGTTCCTATTCATTTCACATTTTACTGACACCCTACCATCATCTTCAGTTTATACACACATATAGACACATATATATATGTGTGTGTGTCTCATAGTCTTTTCTTCTTGTACAGCAGCTCTGTAGTGGGATTGTAATTATATTTCTAGCCTTCTTTTGCCATTCAGTCTCAAAAATCCTTTACAAGATCTGGTAACGTGAGGCAAGTGCTGCAAATCTAAGGTCTCCAATTTTAATGTAATTGATTTTTAATTACACTTAACTGAAAAAAGTATCTTGGTTATATTACCTTGCAAAAGAAGTGAGACTTCTATTCCATGTGTGCTAGATACTGCTGTGGGTATGTTTTTTGAAGGCTGCAGACAGAGGACGCTTAATGAGGATGTTGAGCTGTGTAGAGGTGATCCACCACAGTCCTGTGATCACAGGGTGTGACATGGAGCAGCTTCAGGCTCAGCTACTACCAGCACAAAAGGATAGATAAAATGCAATCTTTTCACTATTCTTTTAATCTAAATATAATCTTAATATCTTAAGTTTATCTCTTAATATAAATATCTTATTTCTTATTAATATCTTAATATAAATAAATCTTTTAATCTAAAATACAATCTTTTCAGCTAAGGGTTTACTTATTCACCCAAATAACTGCAATGAATATCCTGAATATTTTTAATTTTCAAGTTCAGAAATGTCCACTTTTATGAAGCATTTGTTTTGAATTTTACTATGATGAAGGAATGTGATTTATAATCAGTCTTACAGAGGTTAGAACAGAATGCTATGGAATAGCTTGATTTCTTCAAGTTCAGAAAGTATACTGAATAGATCTTCACCTTGTTTCATTCTGACAAACACACAGTGATCAGAATTTGAGATTTCAAATGTCCTTAGAAATGGATGAAGATGTTTCAAGATTGATTCCCCTTTTGTGCTGATTCTCTATTAGTCACTTCTTTCTGTTTGCAGTGTGCCAAGTAAAGATTTCTTCACCATGTTTTGCAACCTTTAGAACAATGTTTGAGACCTTCTACTATAGTAATTTTGAATGTTATATAGCTTTGTTAAACAATAGATCCTAATTGTTGACAATCATAGACGAAAGGATGTGGAATCTCTGTGAAAAAACTTAGTGAAAATGTTAAGCAACTGCCAGGAGCATGGTTATGTTGCAATTACCTCCCAACTTCCTCTTTTAATTTTCTGTTCCTAATTGTTTATAAATTGTCCATTAAATTGGCCAAATAAGTTACAATATGTGTCTTCTTACTGGTGAGCACAGAAACAATTCACTGTTCTACAGTTAATCACATTTACTTGCACATAAATCTATTTAATCAGTCCATTAAAAATCACACAGGCTTTTTGGTCCTCCTCTGCCAGATGTACATACTTACATCTCATACAGGGCTGGGATCCAGAAACATGTTTCTCAGCTCAAAATGCAAAGTGCTAACCTCAGTGTTGGAGCTGAAACTAACAGATGCATTCATTAGTCTGCTGAAGTACATTGCTATGTGTGCTTTATTTTTTCTCTGTGCAGTACAAGAACGAAAAATTCCCCTGGGTCTGTATATGAGATTTAAACAAGACTCCCACACAGTCAGAATGCCTTCCCTAACAATGAATATTTCTAGCTGAAATCACTAGCTATATAATTGGCTAGCACCCATTAGTCTTCCTGACAAAGGCAGAGAGAGTCAGCACCTTGTCTCAACCTTGCTGTGTATACTTCTACTATTCCATTCATAAAATGTCCAAAGGACAAAAGACTTCATTGGAAAAAAACCAAGGGAAATATGCACAACATGGGGGGTGGGGGGGGCGGTTGGTGGAGGGGGTGAGGAGAGCGGGGGTGCAGAGAGCTGACTTTGTAATTCTCTGAATCAAAAGCTCAAAGAACATAAGTCTAAAAAAATATGAATAGCACTAAGCATTTCTATTATTTCTTAGCAGTCATGGAGCAGCTGCTAGAGGTTACTCTGAGATTGTTGTCACTGAAATTATTACCAGAACATATAATTTTTTTCTCTGTAACTCCATAAACTCATGTACTCTGAAAATTAATGATTTCCATTTATTTAATTCATATTCCCCACTCCCCTCCACCCCCCCTTTTTTTTTTTTTTTGGTGGGTTTGTGAAGGCCAAGATATAGAAGTAGTTAGTTTGCTGGTTTTCTTTTGCCAGTGCCATAATGCAGCTGGTGTCTAGAAATCCATCTTTAAGAACAGTGTCTTTTCATCCAGCATTCTTTTCTTATCTGTATGTCTGCACATTCATATCAACCATCCAGTAACTGCAAACATTTGTAACAATCTTATTATGCTTTTAGAAGAATTTTGTCAACAGCACTTTCCACCCTGTTCTGTCATCAAATCAGTTATTAAAGACCATTCAGGAGAAGTTAGTTCAATTCTGTGCTGATAAGATTCAATTTCACTGAGTGAGCAGCAGCATCACAACCAGTCTGGGCAATGGGACAAGGACAAGGTGTGAGCTCCTCCCCACTTAATCAGAAGGATCCTCAAAGGCAGGGCAATCTTAAGAAGAAAGAAAATGTCATCATCATCACACTCACTTGTGAATCAATAAAATGATACCCTGGGACCTTTAGAAGAGATGGTAATTGATTGAACACATAATAAAATATGTAAGTGTGCTTTTCATTTGATGTATCATTAAATTAGGAGAAAGAGGTCAAGGCAAACACAAAGAAGTTGCTTTTGATATAGCATATAAATATATTTTGGAGCTTCTTGCTGCAGGATGTATAAATTAAAAGTGACTCTTGAAGTTCATAAGAACATATACACTTACACAATCTGGAGAAGTCCCTGAATCGCTTACTGGTGGTGGAAATGAGAATAGTGCTTGTCCTGCACTTGTACTATTCCTTAAGGAAGTGCTACTTGACATATTTTGGAGGCATGTATTGGGTAACAGACCTTTAGTCTGACCTAATACAGCTGGGATTTTGGTATTAAAATCTTAGAAGATGTGAATGAATAGTTGATTAAATTAAGATAATACATTAGTTCATTAACATAACTAAATAACTCTCAGTACAATTTTACTTTTATAGACTTTCTAAGAATAGAAATAAAAGGTATAAAAAATTTTGGAACAAAATTCTTATTCAAGAATTTTAAATTTAATTGAAGTATGTGCACTAGAATTATTATCTCTGAGTCAAACCATGTTGTCCCTAACTTGCAAATATGTTTTGTGGAGTGGTTTGCATGTAATTCAGGTACTAAATAAAAATCAAGTTATTTGCTATTTCAGGGGTATATATCTGTGAGAAGTCTTTTTTTTTTTGTATGTTCAATCTCTTGAGAAACAGTTACTGCTCAGTAAGATTTAAGAGATACACATGAAAGAAAAATCACAGTTGAATTATTCAGTAAAACAAAGAGAACAAGGTTTGTGTGACTTGTTGGGTGGGTTTTTTGTGAATGTAGTAGGGGTGGGTTTTTATTTTTTCCTTTTTTTTTTTTTCTCCCTAGGAATGATCCTGATTTGTTCAGATGTTGATTAAAAAATTTGAATGCAGAATATCAGATATATCATCATCAACTAAGAAGAGGAAATCTGACCTTGGAAGCTGCCAAGTGTAGTAAGCCAAGAGCACTATGCTTTTCCTATAGACTAAAAGTATCTCCATACAGCTGTTTCAAGACATATCTCATGTTATCTCATAGAGAACTTTATGTTCCTGTTCCTCTGGACCTTAAGAACAGAATGTGGTTTTCCCTATTGGCATGTTATAGTGTCTCAATTGGGGTGAAAAGATCACTTTTGGGGGCTCTAA
The DNA here is from genome assembly GCF_012275295.1 of Melopsittacus undulatus. NCBI lineage: Eukaryota > Metazoa > Chordata > Aves > Psittaciformes > Psittaculidae > Melopsittacus > Melopsittacus undulatus. The sequence continues at coordinate 26,195,854 of NC_047533.1, forward strand.
ACCAAGGAGACAGCTTGGACTGTAGTTTGGAGTATGATGATATATGTTATGTGGAGGTGGAGAAAAGGAGCTTGTGAAACCCTATTTTCTTGGTAAATTTGTTAGCCTGAGGTTGTGTAAAGAACTTGTCTTCCTTGCTCTTGGGCTTCGAATGCACCATGGCTGCTCAAAACTGGAGTGGGACACTGGCATTTAGACAGATACTCTCACCAGGACACAAATTTTTAATTGTAAATAACAACTCTGCATTTAGCTATAGTCTAGAATATTTTCTGTCTTTATTCACATCAGTCATAACTCTCTTTTTTAGAGGAAACTTGTTTCAGTTTTGCATCAGAAATGGCATAAATCTAGAGGGAGGCTGTTTTCAGTCAGTTGGATTGAACAGCCGTATCATTTTAAAACAAGGTGGTGTTTGGAAGCCAAAACCCAATGCAAACTGCTTAACAGTCTATTAATTTTTTATGTTACACAGGTACAGTCATAACCTAGGGTGAGTGTGAGTTTTAGTAACACAGGTATGTTACTTAATCCCTTCGTTATTATAGAATTGCATATTATTACCTGTGCTTCTTATAGGCAAACTGAAATGAATGTGCTGAAACTGTTCCATCACACATCTGGATGTTCAGCACAGGGTTACTTAGAGATAGTTCATTCTGCATAGGGGTGAGTAAAGCTTCTCTCCCTAACTGAAAGGAAGCCTCAGTTTACTTTTGCATTGTGGTCCTTTAAGTGTCTTTCAGTAGCATAATCAAGGCTACTTTTGAAGTGTTGTCAGATACAATAATTAAAACTGTTCTTTTAAACTGGCTGAGCTAAGGTTTAGCTTTAATATGAGTATAGACCAAGGTTCACCTCATCTGTCTTTGTAAAGTATATGACACCTGAAAAAGAAGCTAATTGTAATCTTCCTGCCCATTCATTCAAAACAGTTTCTGGCTCGCTAAATTCTTTAGGGGTTATTTTGACAGTAGGATGCATGAACCTTATGCTGTCATTTCTTTTGTGTTGTGTTGCTTCCCCACTGATCTAAACACTTACATCATGTCTCCCTGCCACTGCCATCAAATGCCTGTTGCAAATGAAACAATTGCCCAGGAGTCAGTGAATTTTCCCACCTGTGAAGGAACAGTAGGTCCTTGATATGTCATCCAATGGGAATGCAATAGAAAAGGAAAATTACTCTTTCAGACAGTTCAGCAGTTCCCAGAATAGAACAAAAGCACTGTTAGCTGCTACCCAGTCAGATACCACAGCTTTGCAGAGAGAAGACTCTCTAGAATAGTTTTTCTCTAGGCTCAGCACGCAACCCCTAAATCAAGCAAAAACTTTGTGGAGATGTAAAGATGTACATATGTATGCCCAAAATTGGTCCATTCCTTCTTTTCTACTTGGTAAATTTTAAGGACTGCATCTGCAACTGTGAAATAGTTTCCCTAATGTTTCTGAAATAACTGCAATTTGACACACCACAAAATGTAAAAATTGGAAACAGTAACTATCTCCAAACACTATAACAAATATAGATGTATTACATATTAGCATTTTTTTCTGGAGGCAAACCAAAGTCCTGAAACATTTGTTTTTTTTTCTATCTTTTCTCAAGCACGAGTCACCGTAATTTGATCTTGCTTGGGGCACTGACATAAATGTGCCCTTCTCCACATGCTAGCTATCAATAAAAATAGCTATTATCCAGAGCTACTATGCTATCTTTCAGCCATGGCAATGTATATACTATGTCTTATGCTGTGCTGATTTCTAGTGATGTCTTTCTTTGGCAGTTTTACAGCAGGATCATGAAGAATGGGCCTGAGGTTTTTGACAGATCTGAGTGTCATACCTTAGTTGCCAAGAGTTTGCATTGAGGGCATCAAGGCTGCACACAAATGGGTCAGGAAGGTAGCTTCTGCCCTCATACCTTGGAAAAGAAGCTGACACAACAACAAAACCTGCTAATAACAAAACTACAGAAAAGCAGACAACTGGGCTGAGAAATCCATTTGCTTCACATCTCATGCTCACTGTTGATCATGGGTTAGGGAGAAGAACAGAACTGTGAAAAAAGGCTCTAGATTGTATCCCAGCTATCTAATTCTGTTTCTGTATGCCACAAGTTGTTAAATTTATTTCTTTAGATAACACTAGTTAAAGGCATAGTAATAAGTGTACTTACCTTTACAGATATCTGCACGTACAACAAAACTGCATTTAGCAATTAGATGGAAACCCTGCAGTGGAGAAATATTCTTCTCTTGAACTTAGGTTAGGGGAAGTAAGACCGTATTATTAAAGTAATTTCATACCCATTATTCTCAGAACAAAGCATAAATAATACAGATAACAGGAGCTAATGCATCTGGAGAGGAGGCTGGAAACCACAGATTCAGGATAGGTACACATACAGCCATCACTCTGTAGTGTGTGCTTGTTTTGTCATGTTAGGAGGTTACTAAAGAGGCTATTGCAGTCCTTTTCCAACACAGCCCCCATCACAGAGGTCTGTCAGTGGTTTTGAAGAGAAGACAAACACTTCTCACTGCCTTTTTCTGTCAACAGGACCTGAGGATTCAATTCCCTGAGAGTCATATCAGCTATGTCCTTCTTCCCTTCATTAATACTGACAAATATTACAGGTTGCTGTGGCCCAAGAGATTATTGATTCTGCCAGATGAGTAAATACAGGACTTGTTATGCTGACCTAAAGCAACATATTATTAGCTTGTAGCTGAAAAAAAAAACTGAACAGTTCAGTCTGAAGCAAGCTCTAAACTTGCCCTGCTTCTCCTGTTGCCAGAGTGGCAGCTCATGATTTTCTGTATCACACCTGTAGCCATATATCAACTTGGGCATGGAGTTTCATATGTTCAAAACACTAGTAAAATGCTTCAAATTAAATAGCTACTATATAGGAAGTGGCTGCGTAAACATTGGAGTATAAATATTGGAGTATAATTACTATAAATATAAAAACTGAATAAAAAAGATTTAGCTGCAGTCCAATTATTTTATCCAGGTATAAACAAAAAGTCATAAATTTCAAATATATGGTCTATATTTACAGAAAAAAAAAAAAGCCTGAAGAAAAAAAGGTGGGTTTTTTGTTTGTGGTTTTTTTTTTTTTTTTTCACTTTGATGCTACTGAATGTAAATGCGTCTTCAAACACCAGTTCTGCAGTCCTTGCTAAAATTCAACAAATCTGGAGTTTGGACCAAGTCATGCATTGTGGTGTAAGAATGCACAAAGAATCAGTCAAAACAGCAATATGTAATGGACAAGTGAAATGATAAGCCAAAAGAGACTTAGGATCAACCTAATTAAAAAGATAATGTAGGACACTATAGGACTAGTGTAGTAATGTGTCTTTATTTTGCTGTCCGTGAGACATCCATCTGGCAGAACACAGCTAAAATATTCCTCAAAGTATCAAAACAATATACAGTCAAAAGGACATTAGGAAAGGTGAGGGCAGAACAGAGTAATTTTCATTGACAAAACTGCTCTCTATTGGGTAGTAATTTTTTGTGGATGGCTCACAAACTCCCCTTTCCTGAAGGATAATGAATCTATCACAGCATGTGAAACTTGTAGTAGGAACAAAACAGATTCTCTCTTCATACCGAAAACCTTGTCTTAGAGTGAGATAAAAACAAATGTTCTGCTAGGAGTAGTTTTCTCAAAACAATTTTGTCCTAATTCTGAACATCAACAATGTTTCCTGGTTGTTTCTTCTAATTTAATGTATGATATATTTCCAAAGAAGATTAATTTTTGTCTTGTACATCGTAGGTTTAAATGATGTGCAACTCTTAGCATACTTTACTCAGAGTATATTTCAGATTTTCAAATGGAAACCTGGATAGATCAAAGCACCACATATCTGGAGGGCAGCTCACAAGTGCCATATGTAAAAGCATTGCTCATATTATTATTATTGCAGATACAGGTCATGTTTGCAGCTAGCAAATTGTTTATGTTTCCATTGTATCTGGCTATTTTGTGAAAGAAACCTATCCTTTCCTGATGGTCTTGCAATAGATGTCAAATAAGCTTAAAAAAGTACATTAACTTGAAAAAAAAGTGTAAGCTAAGCACAGAAGTGTACACTAATAATTGCTTATGGATGTTGCCACATATAAGCAACAATACATTGCTGTGTGACAAAAATGTATGTTGAGGGGGACACACTAAAAATATTTGACCATTCAATGTTCTAGCTTATTTTCCTAATATCTTATTTTTCCACCTGAGTGTGGACTATTTCTTCCCTGTATGTATGTATCTGTGTATGTGTAGTTTACGTGTCTATACTTTTCTATTAAATAAGATTTTGGTTTTCAGGCATTTAGATTTAATTACATATGTAATCATTCACAACTCAGCAGGGATCTGACACTGAAGTCAAGGAGATATTGAACACTTTCAAGTATCATGAAGCTCAGTCAAGTAGAAACTCCAGATGACTATGCATCAGGTCATCTCTGTGACCATAATGAAATGTTACTGATAAAGACGCGCCAGATTATTTTTGTAGCTTTGTTTTTGATGGCTTTTAAAAGCACTCTTTTGAGATTTGGTTAGCTTGAAATGTATAATTAGCATAGAAAAAGGTTTACATTGGGTTGAAAATTTGGATTAGATCTGAAAGATAGTCAACAGTGATTTGATTATTCAATAATTCTCTCAAATAAATAATAGCAATAGAAACAATAATTTGAATATGTTAATTTACTTGAATAACTCTGGTGCTGTTTTCAACTCACTTTTCTTCAGAGTTGTGATTTATAATGTCCACATTTAAATTTACTTTTCCCAAGCAATTCCTTGTGCTTAGTGTGTTGGCAAGATACCATGATTGTGACCAGTTTGGCTGCACATTGTAAGCTCAGACCAGATGGTGAGACTCCGCTGCTGTGTGAAACAGGTAAAAGAAAAAAAAACCCAAATCTATGAACAGTTAAAATATTGTTGGCAGTTTTAACAAAGATACTTTACAGGTTTTCATTTCTTTAAAAAAAAATAAAATCTGTGAAACTGCATATCATTAAAGCTAGAGGAATTTGACTGCTGAATGATCAGTGTTGTTATCCATTCAGTTTTCTATGGATTTTTTTTCTTGTTTCTGGTATAGTCACTGCAGTGTTAGTCCAACAAGTGTATTGTGCCATACATACCTTTGCATACCTGGAGGATTACAAGAGAGGTTGCTGGGAGGACTGGGTTTTGATTTTATAAATAAATTAACAGATTACATTTACATGTCCTATTGAGCTTTGTTACTATCTGGTGAAGTAAGGATAAGAGTTACCTAGAACACCAGGATAAGTTTAAGAAGTTTCTAGGTGGAGCAGAGGGCTGAGTGAGTGACATTTTTACCCCTGCTGCAATAAAAGTTCTTTGCTGTGTTGTTTGAAGGAAGGCAAATTTGTATTTTCCAGTCAGCATTAATGAGATTAAGTTGATGTAATTTTTCTACCTCGGTGATGTAGAAAAGGAATTCAAACCTTAATTGCTCTGATACTAGTTGGATAGCTGAAGGAGGTACAACTAAAGATAAAGATACATGCAGTGGGTGCACAGAGAGTTGCGGCTGGACATTTTCACTCCTCCTAGGTATTAAAGTATGGAGACGGCCTCTGGACCTTCTGTTTTGTTCCTTTTTCTTCATGTTCTTCTTTTTTGCTCTTGATGCCCTTCCTTTTGCTCCTTTCACAAAGCTTCAGAACCTAGAAGGCAACTAAAAACTCCCCAAATGAACTTACACAGATAACTTTGGATATATTTTTTAAGGTAGTTTAGGGCTTTGAACCCTGTTACTTCTGAAAGTACAGAGCTAGAAAAGCTTGACTGTAAGCAGTTAATTAGGTTATATTTCATCTGTCTTTTTTGTCTTTATGCCAGAAAGGGATGGTACCGCTAAGCACACTTCATGTATGAAAACTTTAAGCTGGTTCAGTATATGGAGGCCCATCATGAAATTTTGAATCATGTTTGGGAGCACAGAATGAGAAAAGTGTGAGTATATGTTAACAACGCCAAAGCAGAAGCTTCATCCAGAAGCTGGAGACAAATGAAGCAGAAAGGTCAGGGTTAACCCTGAGGTTAACAGGATGATGGAAACTGTGACAGCTCCCCTGTATAGTTTCCCTCTTTAAAAGAGCAAATGAAATCTCCTCAGCAAAACTGTGCTACAAAATAAATCACTGAAGTTTAAAAAAATCATAATTGTGGTTTCCTGTCCAAACTCTCTGAAAGGTCCTTTGTTGACAGTCTTCAAAGGTAACAGAAGGGCTAAGAATTCTTTAATGAAAACAGATTTTCACTAACTTTGTGCTTGCAATAAAGCAACTGCACCTGCTTGTTGGGACTGAAGTGAAACTATGTGGTCTGAAAGCAAATAGTGTTAAGTTAGTTTAAAAAAAAGGAACAACAAAAAGGCTCTTGGTCCTGTTTCATGAAAAGGCTGCTGAATTGTAACAGCTGGTCATTCCATTGTGGGTAAGGATAAGTGAGTGGATGGTGTTATATTTTCTGCTGACTGAATAATACTATATTGCTTAAAAACATATCAAAACCTTCTCATTAAAAACCAGGGATGCTAAATAGTAGATATTTGCATAGGTCCTTCATGATCTTCCTAGTGGTTTTCATTTCAACAACTGTAATCGTAATTTAGTAAAATGGTACTTAAACTAACCTGAAAAGTAAAGCAACATGCCAAATAAAATCACCATTCTACAATTGGTGTGTGTGACTTGGAAGACAGTGTTAAAGCTCATAACGCCAGTTCTGCTTTGGCCAGCATATGCATCCACAAGCCAGGGGCATATCCATCTGGCTAGGCATCTCTGTCACAAGAACCAGCAGCCTTTTGCAATGAAGTCACACACAGAAGTACCCCCTGTTTGCATGGCAATACTTATTCAGCATCTCCTGCATAATATAGCATAACATGCTGCATTAAAAAGAGCATTTAAGGGAGGTGATTCTCTTCCTATAGTCCATTCCCTTGAGACACTACCTGCATTCAGCTCTGGGGCCCCCAAGATAAGAGGGGTGCAGATCTGTTGGAGCAAGTCTAGAGGAAAGCCACAAAGATTATCGGAGGGCTGGAGCACCTCTTTTATGAAGACAGACTGAAAGAGTTGGGGTTATTCAGCCTGGAGAAGAGAAGGCTCTGTGGAGACCTTAGAGTGGCTTCTAGTACCTAAAAGAGGGCCTAAGAGAAAGCCAGAGAGGGACTTTTTGGAAGAGCATGTAGTAACAACACAAGGAGGAATGGCTTTAAACTGAAAGAGGATAGATTTACACTAAATTTCAGGAAAACATTCTTTACTTTGAGAATGGTGAGGCACTGGCACAGATTGCCCAAAGAAATTGTGTCTGCCCCATCCCTGGAAGTGTTCAAGGCCAGGTTGGATGGGGCTTTGAGCAGCCTGGTTGAGTGGAAGGTGTCTGTTGGCAGGGGGGCTGGAACTAGATGATCTTTAAGATCCCTTCTAACCCACACCATTCTATGATTCTATGATATCATAACATAACCATAACATAGCCATGAACTTACACACCGGTTGTTGAAACTGTTCTCTGCTATTATTTGTAAGTGAGGCAACGTCATCTTGCTCTTCTATAATCACTACTGCAGTCATTGTGTAGGGTTTTTTGTAATGGCACTATGGAAAAAGATCAGCTACTGCCATTTTATGTGAATATAATGAAACAGAGTGAACAGACAAAATCTAGAATGAACTAACATGCAGTGAATCTACTTCTCATGCAGAAGGATCTGAAAGTGAATATAGCCTTTAGGAAGTACATAAAATATTTATAGTATCTTGTTCTTTATTTATCCATGCCAGTAGCAGCAAAACACTGCTTCAGTTTTACAGAAGCTCCATTTATACAGCATTGCATAAGAGAAGCAAACAAAAGTAAATGGACAGAGAAGTAACCCTGCCTTTTAAAATGGAATTTAAATTAAAAATCAGACAAATACAAACCTGAAAAAGATCCTAGTCTTTGAGCTCTAATTATATTTACATTACATCTGTGTAAGTATGCATATGCCACATATGTCATGCTTTCAGCTCTTAGACTCAAATCTGTGTATGGAACTTCATTTGATCACTTATTACTTGTGTCAAATGGGTGGCTTCTGTTTGAATAAATTATCTTTGTATATATGCTTTATATATAAAAAAATGCTTAGCATTTCTATCAGATCATATTGGCCATCTGCAATTGCATGTATCTGAACCCTATGGATGGCAATAGTTAACCCTTTCAAATGCATGAGGAGAAGGAAAAATGCTCATTACCATTTTTTTTTCCTTTGGTAACAAACTCAGGAAATGGGCAGTGTTCAGAAGTTAGTGAATGTGAATAATTTTACACTTAACATTTGTATTTCAGTTTATGCATGTAACTGAACAACACACAACATTAAGAAAAACAAGACTATTTTTCATGCACCACTTATGTCTTTGTCATTTTGCCCTACCAAAATCTTTATCCAACAGAGTTGTCACAGCGCTTTGCTCTTTCTCAATAATAATTTACTTCTGATGATCTTCCCTTCTGTTCATTTGTCTGCAGGTATGTGCTGGTTGATTTTAAACCACATTATGATTCACAATCACTTGAAAAAGTGAAGTTCCTGTAAGCAGTCTGTTCATCTTTATTACTTTAGTGCTTGTTTTAACTATTCAAAAAGCAAAATAAAACTGCAAGTAAAATGAAGTTCAACCACTGAGTAACTATTGTGGATGGCCTTTCATGTTCTCACTCAGCGGAGAAGGAATTCACTTTCAATTTCTTTGTACCTTTGCAATACTGACCACATCAGTCACAGGCAGGCAGAGAGCCTTTTACCATCTGTCATGCATCTTCACTGTGCATCATTCATAAGATGGAGCATCAACAAGAAGAAAATGTTCTGAATGTGAGATCATAAAGCTGACATGTGGGTTTGACATGAGCCTCCTGCATCAGTGCTGTGTTTTGCAAGCTGGCCGGTCAAGCCAGGGTTTGTGGAGGGTATTTGCATCTCACATTTTCCCAAAATGGGGCGAGTGTGGTGTTTGAAGGTTATGAGGAGCATACTGACATGAAGAGGCTTTCTGCTTCACTAGAAGGCACATTAGATAAGCCATCAAACAATAACCCTAAATGAAGTGGTCTTATAAGTATACTCCATAGGTGAACACTATAGCACCACTGAAGTCAAGGACAGGAATGGTTGTGGTCTCACAGAATGTGAACATATACTTTTCCATCTGGATGTTATTTTTTCTGAGGTGGACGTGAACTAACATTTCATATCAAAGTGGACTCTTAGATCATACAGAACTGCAACATTTTTTTAGCTGTTTGTTTTACTTCAAAAGGACTGGTATAACAAGGGGAAAAGAAAGCAAAATCCCTTTATATTGCCATTTTTGAATGTTTCAAAATGCCTAATGCTATTTTAAATCTTTGTTTATATTTGTTTTGTCTGGCTAAACAGCATTCATTTTCTGGTTTTGTGGAAATGTAGTGATCAGTTGAAGATAAAAATACATTAATAAAAAACTTTCTGGAGACTTTTTATGATGAAGAACTGAAGTATTATGCTGCTGACTAGTCTTTTGTAGAATGGTTTCTTTAAAATAGAGCAAAAATCCTGACATAGCTGAAACTTTACTCAGTTCCCTGAGCTGCCTTTTTGCAGTCAGTGTCTTTTAAATACTGTTATATAAGTCAGGTCTCATCCTATTTTACTAGTTAAAGCTTTTGAAACAAGCTCTTCTGACAGTACAAGAAACATTATAAAAAATATTAGGTCTTAGAAGGGAGTTTCTAATAGGAGGATATGTGTGTTCAGTGGTGCTTTTTTTCTTTATGACCCACTATCTTTCACCACTGTTAATAGTCCCAGAGAGGAAGCCTAAGTCGCTCATATTATGAAGTTAATAGCAATGATTTTATTATTTTGAGATTATATGTTCTTCTGCCTCTTCTAAGGTAGGAAAAAAGTTGCAAGAGAGAAATGAAAGGGAATTTTGCTCGAGCTGTGGAGAAGAAAAAAAAGTCTCAAGAGAAAATGTAAAGGTGGCAAAGGCTTACATTATCCTGTTTTTTTATGTCTGGAAATAGCTTGTGTTCTTTCCCTCCTAGCATCATAAGGGGAGATGAGAGGAAGAGGTCCCTCATCTCTTTTGAGAACAATTCCTCTTTTTGAGAACAAACTTAGCAGCTCTCTAGATAACACTGTCAATTCTGCTTTAACAATTAGTGATGAAGGAAAGTGTCCTGAAGCAAGCAATGTTAATATTTTAGTAAGTGGCATCCTCTCTGCTAAGTCAGTATTGCTACAGGGCATTTTGATGACGGTGTTTCAAAATGTAAAGCTGACATCCTGGTCCCTTGTAGCTGTTGAGATACAGCCCAGTGATATTTTTACAAAGACATATAGTAATAGGGAAAACTTCTGATTTTCTTAATTTTTACTTAATGTACAATGAGCTGAGCACATACTCCTAAAAACCTTAACTCTTTCAAATACATTTGAGTGTGACAGTGCATAACCACTTAATTAACATTAATATTGAATTAATATCCTTAGGCTAATGTTGAAGAATTCATAAGAATCAGGAATTTTATTGCAATATAAGTAAAGAAAGGGTCTATACTACAAAGAAAATGCTTTAGGAAGAAAAACAGTCTCCTGAAGTGTACATTAATTAGCTCTTACAAGGCTTCCTCTCAAAGCAGATCTCTACTTCTGTAATTCCTGCACTCTGAATTTTTTTATCTGATGAGCAGTTCTGCTCCTGAGCATTTTGTCAGTCTGGGTTGGGATAATGGGCACTACCTTTACATTTACTCTCTCTTGCAAAAATCGATCTATGTGTTCTCTGGGTTTTGGGGAGGATAAGTCACAACTCAGATTGTCATTCTGAAATGCAGACTGAGTTTCTGAAAATCCCTTCTACTCCTGTGCACAAAGCACAGTACTGACGGTACTGTAACCATGGAGACCTGCAGCAGATTCAGGAGTTGATTTTAACTCTCATGCTTCAGACTAGAAAATGTTAGATACTCAGCGTCATGGAGGTAACAGAGTCAGCCTCAGGGGATGACCAATGGAGATGTAGCACACAGGAGACCCTCCAGAGTTACTGGAGGTAATCTCAGAGTAGATTCCACTGGGCCAAACTTGCTGCATTTCAGACAAAGCCTGGGAACACCCACAGAGTTTGAAGAGTGAAAAATCTCTTTTGCTGTTATTTGATTTTCAAAAGTACCTAGTCATGACTGTGATCTGGAAATCCGTGATATTTTAGCTTCCCTTACAGGAAACCTACCCCCTCCCAGCCTTTCTAGTGCATAGAAAGCTTGTAGTAAGACTATAGAATTATATCTCAAAATTATGTTGCCATGAAAACTTTCTTCATTAATAGCATATATCACAACCATATATATCATGTGGTGCAAACTACTGATGTTGGTGTTGCATTATATGCACATTTGATCCTATGTAAATAGTTTTTCCACTCTGGCTCTATATCTTTTCCTTGTTCCTCCACAATATTCTCCTACCTTAGCAATTTTTGTTAGAGAAACTTTACTTAGATCAGGTCATAAACAAATAGCATCTTTAATTAATAGCTCCATTAAGATCTCTAAGCTGTCACACATTGCAACGGAAATAGCTTCTGGATGTTCCTTGCTGGGTATGATCAGAGATAGAGATCAAACAGCTTTAAACATTGAAGCTATGCAAAATCAAGGGTATTTAAGCAGCAGGAAATCACAGAAGCAAGTCAGAGATTGAAAAAAGAATAATGACTAACTGGGAAGAATAAAATGAAATTATTTTGGTAAGGGAAATAGAGGAGATGGAACATTATAGGATCTTTTCTTTGCTAAAACTGACCCACAGAATATATCAGTCTTATTTTTCTATTCAGACAGCAGAGCTTTCAGCATTTGGCATGGCTTACGCAGTATCATCAGATCTGATATTCCAGTAAGTGGTATATGGCTGTGTGCCTCAGAATAAAGGAAATATATTGATACTTGTGACCAATATTTCTTCTGGATATAAAATAGCTGTATTATTGAACAGGGAAAACAATTCTTTAGAACATCATTACCTAATTGAGTACAGAACAACTGATGTCAAGGAAGAAAAGGTTAGAGTTTTAAGAGTTGGGTCTTTTCTATGTAGCCACATTTAAGGTTTCAGTCCCTGAACTCTAAGAAGAATATTGTGAATGGACAAAGGCATCTGCAGGGAGAATTCTACACCCACTTCCTGATTCTGCTCCTTGCAATACATTGTGTTTGGAAGGAAGGCAGTGATACTGCTCTTAGTTAAACAGTAGGGAGTGATGCTGAGCATTAAATGCTTTCTTTAGTAGTGGTCTGTAAGAATTTGTGACTACAATAAGCAGGAATCTGAACAGAGGTTGCTGTTGGTCTTCACTGAAATAACAGCTTCTCCCTGCTTACTGCCAGCACACCTCTTCAGATGCATGTCCAAAGTGTTGATGCAACAGTTGTCCTGAGGATGAGGCACTCTTGGGCATTGTCCCTGACTTGTGATGTATAAGATCTAGAGATTTTGTCTTGGCCATGGATCCTACATACATGGTAGATTTAGATTAGATATTAGGAAAAAATTCTTCACTACGAAGGTGGTGAGATGCCAGAACAGGTTGGCCTTAGAAGTTGTGGCTCCTTATCCCTGGAAGTTCAAGGCCAGGTTGGATGGGGCTTTGAGCAATCTAATCTAGTGAAAGGTGTTTCTTCCCATGTCAGATGGGTTGGAACTAGATGATCTTTAAGGTCCTTTCCAACCCCATCCATTCTGTGATGTTACGATTCTACTCATTTTCTGAAAAGCCACTTTCTTTTTAACAGTTCTCTGGTATGGACTGTTGCATGGGGTTCTTGCATCCCCTATGCAGAACTTTGTATTTTCCCTTGTTGAACTTCAGTAGAAGTGTCAAAGAAAGAGTGGAGATTCAGAGAAAGATGAGAAAAAAATATGCAAAAATCAGAGCTGGAGAAAGAAAACAAGGAAAAGATAAAAGAAAATATTTTGGAAGGCAAAAATAAAGATGATAAAAATATGGATGAAAAGGAAGTGAAAAAACAAGCATTCATTTCTGTGTCTGTTGTACTTTTATATTGCATTTGCATTCTCGTAACATATCATAGAATCATAGGTTCTATGTGACATCTAGGTAACAGCTTAAAAAACATTTTCCATGTTATATTTCAAATCCCGTATTTTTTCTTGCAATGGCTGGATAAAAAATAATGTTGATAGGTTTACACAATGCCATGGTAGTTTGAAGCTACTGTAAGGACTCTGAGGGAATCTGTCGGATGTAAAGGCATATTCATTAAGGTCATGCACTTTTTTGCTTCCAGCTTTGTGCAGCTGTGACATTTTTCCATCTGTATTTCTTGTTAAATATCTGAATGACTCATCCTTGAATTTGGCTTTGAAGTAGACAGTTTTCCTATGGCAATGAAGCACAGCTGGTACATGAAAAGTGTGTGTGTCACTGTCAAGGAGGGATTATTCTTAAAAGTTTTCAAGTCACTCTTAAATTTGGAATTTTATTGTTAATTTTTCAGTCAGATTTTTTTGTTTTGCAAGTTTGTTTTTATCTATAATAAGATTTTAAAGTAACAGACCATATTTTTTTAAAACCTATATTATTAGTCAAACTCTTCTTAGGAATTTTCAAATAAACATTGGAAAGAAGAATCTGAATCTTACTGAATCTCAGCTTTCCTCTTTGTAAAATATCAGTATTTTCTAATCATAACTAGTTCTACTCATAAATGCAAAATCTTTTCCTTTTACAAATCAAACAAAATTAAAAGTTTCAGAATACTTTTAACATTATTACTTAGTAATTTAAAGGGAAAATGAATTATGCACCAGTAGAATTGACTAATTACACTTCACAGACACATACATAGTCTTTTCTTTTAAGAGATGATTTTATTTTAGTTATGTTTTTTTGAAGTTTGGTGTTTTTTCAAGCCTTCCTAAATATCTGTGGGTTATTAAGCTCTTTTGTCTCAGTTTTCTTAGGCTCACCAATTAACTGATTTCTTTGCAAATGAAGACGACACATAGACTTGCAGCATTCAGCTGCTGCAAAAGAGAAAACTACAATACTGTTAAAATACAAATAGTACTCAAGAACAGTAAAACAGAAAAATGTTAACTATTGCAATTTCAGGATTACAACCTCAGAGCACTTGAAATGTGTTTATGAAGTAAAACTAACAAAATTATAACATACTAAAAAAATATATATCCAAGGATCTAAGGAAATGGATGGTTTTCTCTGATTTTGATTTATTTTAATTTTTTTTTTTTTTTTTTTTTTTTATTTAAAAGATAAACCAAGTCACTGCTGGGAGACATTTTTTTTGAATGAGTGAATATTTGTACAGTTGAATATTTGCACAGTTCCAGTGTTCTTGTACAGTTCTGGTGTCCTCAACATAAAAAAGATATGGAACTGTTGGAACAAGTCCAGAGGAGGGCCATGAGAATGATAAGGGGACTGCAGCACCTCCCGTATGAAGATAGGCTGAGAAAGTTGGGGCTGTTCAGTCTGGAGAAGAGAAGGCTGTGTGAAGACCTCATAGCAGCCTTCCAGTGTCTGAAGGGGGCCTACAGGGATGCTCGGAGAGACTATTCATTAGGGAGTGTACTGATAGGACAAGGGATAATGTGTTCAAACTTAAACAGGGGAAGTTTAAATTGGTTATAAGGAGGAAGTTCTTTACTGTAAGGGTGGTGAGGCACTGGAACAAGTTGCCCGGGGAAGCTGTGAATGCTCCATCCCTGGTGGTGTTCAAGGCCGGGTTTGAAAGAGCCTTGGTTCAGTGAGAGGTGTCCCTGCCCAAAGCAGGAGGTTGGAACTAGATGATCTTCAGGTTCTTTTCAACCCTAACTATTCTATGATTCTATGATTCTATTCTTTTCTATGCTGTGCAATAATTATTGGTCCTTAGGTGCCGTCCCAAGACTCCAAAGTGCTTTAGGAGAATCTTCAGCCTTTACTTAGCTACCTTGCCATAAATGCATAGGCAGAGTTACTCAAATGACAAAAGGGTTATCAGTCATTGAATGGGAACCTTACATTGATGATTCCCAAACTAGGGATTTTTGCTTGACATTTTGAAAAAAATAATAATTAAAAAAATTCTTAAGTGTCCAAGGACAGTGGTCCACAGATAGAAATAAGAATTTCTATTAGCTTGTGTTCTTGTGGAAAGGAACTTCCCATGCAATTAGTTGTTTAATTTATGTATGTGAAGGACAATAAAAAAGAAGGCTTCTCTTCTCCTGGAAATGCATTACCTTAGTAATTAAAGCATTGGCCTGAATTCAAATCCCATTCTGCTGAATTCAGTTCAGGAATTGCAGCCCACATCCTCCAGGAATTCCCATCATGAAACAATTGAGTGTTTTAGCTTGAGCACCTGTTTTCTTTCCTGTTGGAAGGATGGTGAGGCTTTGGAATGGATTGCTTGGGGAAGCTGTGAATGCTCCATCCCTGGTGGATGGCCAGGTTGGACATAGCCTTGGGCAACATGGTTTAGTGTGAGGTGTCCCTGACCATGGCAGGGGGGTTGGAACTTGATGATCTTAAGGTCTTTTCCAACCCTAACTATTCTGTGATTCTATGAATCAAGAATGACATTTAGGTACTGGAATCTCCTTTAACTGATTCTCATATATTAAAGGAATAGACTGTCTTAGGATTCCTGAAAATCTTTACTACAGAGTTCACATCTTGATCGCTAGTAAAGCCATTTTTTAAATATTCTCGCAAACTCTAACAGGACAGATGAGATTGCATGAAATCAGTCTCTTTGAATCCTTGGCTGAGGCATGCTAGGTGCATATTTGCAAAGCATAATGTAGGTTTCTGCTGAGAATCAGTCATGAAATGTCCAGAAAAACCCATAGAACATGAACATTATACACTGAATTGTCTGTCTGTTCAATTCCATGTCTAATCCATGGTACAATGTTTATCTATGGAAGCTGCTAGTGAACCAGGAGCCACATATCTGTCATCTGGTAACTTTACATCTTGCCAGGATATTTTAGTAGCTGTCTGTAATGAGTTTATTGACTTTTTCTTGTGAAAACTTTCAAGGTAAAACCATAATCACTGAGTCTGGTATTGTTAGTAATAGTCCAACAAAAAATTAGTACAATCATATTTAGGATGTGCCATTAACCTATTCAAACAGATCTTATTGCCTAGCAGGTAGTTGATAAATAAATATAATCATAGAATCACAGAATCAACTAGGTTGGAAAAGACCTTTAGGAAGATCATGTCCAACCATTACCCCAGGACTGCCAAGCCCACCATTAAAACATGTCACTAAAAGTTCATCTACATGATTTTTGAATACTTCCAGGGACAGTGATGCCACAGCTTCCCTGGGCAGCCTGTTCCAATGGCTGAGCACCCTCTCGGGGAAGAAAGTTTTCCTAATATCCAATCTAAACCTTTCCTAGTGCAGCTTGAGGCTGTTACCTCTTGTCCTACCACTTGTTACTTGGGAGAAGAGACCAACCCCACCTCACTACTACCTCCTGTCAGGTAGTTGTAGAGAGTGACAAGGTCCCCCCTGAGCTTTTTCTTTCTCCAGACTAAACACCCCCAGTTGCCTCAGCTGTTCCTCATCACACTTGTGCTCTAGAGCCTTCACCAGCTCATTGCCCTTCTCTGGACCAGCTCCAGCACCTCAATGTCTTTCTTGTAGAGAGGAGCCCAGAACTGGACACAGGATTCAAGGTGCAGCCTCACTGCACTGGGTACAGGTGGATGATCACTGCCCTGGTCCTGCAGGCTACGCTATTGCAGGCCAGGATGCCATTGACCTTCTTGGCTGCCTGGGCACAAACTGGCTCATGTTCAGCTCTGTCAATCAGCACCCCCAGGGCCTTTTCTGCTGAGCAGCTTTCCAGCCACTCTTCCTCAAGCCTGTGGCATTGAATGGGGTTGTTGTGGCGCAAATGCAGGCGCAGTCAATCCACAGGTTGATTAAAAAGTTTCATTTGACCACAAATGTTACGATGTTGTCATTAAGACGGGAAGGTTTGCCGCTAGCCATCAAACAATAGTTAGTGAAATGCCACAGACATTTCTGAATGTAATTGCAGAAGAATTCTGTGCTGCTCTGTATGGTTCTACTGAGTGATGTTTTTAACAGCAATATGACCCTATGTATAAATAGTCTGTATTCAGATAATAAAGATAAGATTTAAAAGTAGCAAATGAATATTGTAAGGGGACCTGACAAAATATGCAACATGGCACTGACTGTTATGTAGATTCTGGAAGACATAATCTCAATGGGGGTTATAGCATATATTACACTGCATTTAAATAGCTTGAGAAAACATTTCTATCAACAATAGGAAAATCAGGTGTCTATATTGGAATACCACAGAGCATATACTCAGTAGCATTGATTCTAAAACAGCAACACAGAAAGGGAGAAGCCTCAGTCTGGTCATTAAAGTTTCAGAAAGATAAAGCTAGCATAGAAAATATTTGCAGCAATCCTAACAAAGAACCACAAGACAGTGAGCACCACACTTTTGCACTCAGTATCATTATTTATCCAAGTATGTCATGGATGTGTTTAGACAAATGAAGGCAGAATCACTGCTGAGAAAAGGTTAGGGCAAAATGCATTTACTAAATATAGTACTACATTCATCACAAACACAGCATTTCTAAAGAAAGATTCCTTCTAGAAGCAACTACAATAGTCACAAATACCCAGTAGAAAAAACAACTGCAAGACTATCAAACTGAGCACATGGGAAAACATAATCAGCGTGAAATGTCCACAAAGCTTGCCATCAAACCCTATAGATGTATTTGAATATTGAAAGAAAAGTGTACAAATCAATATCTTTCATTTTAGCATAATAAAAAAATCAATATTTCGGGAAATAAACTCACTATCAACTTCATTTTCTAGGATATTTCTGCCAGTTAGTACAAAAGACATGTAAATTCACTTAAAGTAGGTTTAATAAAAAAACAAATTAGAAATGAATTTAATATTGGAATTAATACTTAAACACTTGGGACTAATGCTAATAATAAACCTAATAGAATTATCCAACTTTGCTGTCCTGGCACTTGAGTGAGTTTCTGTAATCTGTAACATGAATTTCTGCAGCTGCTGTCACCTAGTAGTCAGCCCCGATCCTTCTGAACTGTTTCTAAGGAAATGCTGAAGCTAATGCTACAGACTAATTACATAGGTGAGACTAAATCACCTCTTCAGTGATTTTATCCAGTGTGCTCAAATGGGGCCATAGTGGAATACACTGAATTACCATAATAACATAGGTAGCTTTAAATGCTGTTTCTACATAACAGAGAGATTTCTCTATGTTGCTAAGATTTATGAAGCAATTATCCCCAAAACCTTTTGTTGTGTCTTTCACACAGTGGAAAAGAGCCTAAATTAAGTAAAATATATCGCTTGCTGTGCTAGGTTGAAATGAAAATGGGGCTCAACTTAAGACATGAATATTTACAAAACGTATGTATGAGGGTAGGTGTATTTTAGAGCAATTTGTTAAAGTGTACACCTGCAGCAGATGGTATATGCTGTTGTTATTTCATTACAAGTGTGTTAAGTCCCAAATGTCTGACTACAAGCATTGACTGTGAATGTTAAAACACACATGTGCCATTGCAAGTAGCACAGACATGCTTCCCATGTTATAATTTTATGGCAAGAAGGATGACTGAGCTCAACCCTTTGCCCTTTTTCATTAAAAAATTTGTCCTTACTAGCCAGGAAACATTATATACTTTCCAGAACATCTGTTATAAACAGAGTCATTGGTGTGCCTAGAGTATTTCACAGATATGGCAGAATTTTGTACAAGCCACAGGTAGGAACAATACAAAACAACCTAATTTTCATTCAGACTTCTTTTTGCTTTTGTTTGCTTGTTTACCTTTAGGCTTGATTAAATAGTGTATCTTGGTGGCATGAACTACAACTTAAAATAACACTTTGCGCACTCAGTAAACTGTGAAGTTACATCTGTGCCCAAGCAAGGGACTTTGGGGGATTCTGTGTGGCAGGATACTTTATTTCTTGCCTTCCAGTAGCTTCCCCAAAAATTTGGAAAGAAGTGTGACAAATGAAGGTCTTCTGATGAACTGAGGCAAATTTCTACTGAATGCAGAGCTATCTGTCCAGAAGATACCACCTACTTTGTGTCAGTTTTCTCTTTAGCTTCTGATGTTGTGGCCACGTGTGATTTTCCTGATGAGACAAGGGCAAAAGAGTAACTCATCTTCCTCTCTTTGAATCTGTGGAATCTTCAGGAACACAGAAATGTAGTACCCCTAACCACCCCCCAGTTCCACTTGAATTGCATGAAAGGGATGGGTCAGCTAAAGAAGGTGGAATCAGGACTTGGTCCTGCAGGATGCAACACCGCAGCTGCAGCCCAGGGGTTGGTGCAGACAAAAAAGTTTTCTACCACTTTGAGGCACCTGAATCTGGTAGTAACAGGACAAAAGCAACTCAGGAAACTGGAGTACGGTTAGTTTATGATACGGTAATACAAGCATCATTCTCAGAGATTATTAAACCCAGCATATTTGTACTCATTCAAGATATTTACATAAACTTCTTTTTTGGCAAGTCACACTTGTTTGAAAACATTTTAATATAATGAGTCTGAAAATGTTAATCTTGGTATCACAGGAGTGAGTAATAGTAATAACAAAAATTAGTCAGGATTTTTTTGATAATGTTTTATTGCTGTTAAGTTGTAACTCACTTTTACTGTTTAGAGTAATGGCTGACCTTCATGTCGTTACAGAGTATGGGTTTGAAATGGTGACTTTGATTATCATTAAAAACCAAATGTGGTAAATCCTTTAAACTACCACATAGTTCCTCAGAGTTTTGCACATTTATGAAGAGGTGGGTGAAAGGAAATAGGAAAATATAAGTATATATGTTTGCTGAATTGTCCTAGAGCTGTAATAGTAACCTTAAAAGCCGTATATTTCATAACTGCACAAAATAATACATAAATGCAGAAATTATTTAGTTTAGCCTCTCAACAGTAATTCAAGAGAATATTATTATCCTCCTTACTGTAAACTACTGGCTTGATAAGGTAGTATAACATGTCTTGATATCTAAAACTTCCCTTTAACAGAAAAATATAATAAGACCTGATCTTTTCTCACATTTTACCAAGGTTTTGTCCCCTATACTTACTTTAAACTCATTAGAGAATATTTAGGGAACATAAGAATAAAAACAAGATTGAATTGCAAAGTTGTGATTCTAATTTTAATTTATGCGTAATTGAGGTTTAGTCTTATCCTAGCAAGCATTGGAGTTCTTAAGTGAAATGGGCTAGATTCATCAACCTTTTTAATCTAAAATATATTTTCTTTTTAAATGTGTTAAAACCTTAGAGATCTTTGTGTTCAGATTGATTTTTCATGGTGAGGAAATAAAATCTACATTTTTAAATGCTTTTATTAGAAGAGTCATGTCAAAACTTATAGGAAAATGTGTTTAACAGAACCTATGTTATTTGGATACATTAAAATCCCTGTTTCAATTTAATGATCAATTACCTTAATGCTTTTTTTTTTCATAAGCTTTGCATATTGTTTAAAAAAAAAAAAAAGAACTGGGAGAGAGATGATATTAATCTGCAGAAGAAACTGTGAGAAGAAACACTCTAGCCTGCTCAGGAAAATTTTATGTTGTTGAATTTTATCAGAAGTGAGCTTGATAGAGTTGATGTTTTTAACAGGCACAAAAGTATTCCACCCCAGGGGCTTTCCTTCCTTGTTTTCATGTTACAATACAGAGTATACCTATTTGTCAATGCACATAACTAACAATATAGAATCATAAAATGGTTAGGGTTGTAAAAGACCTTAAAACCATCTAGTTCCAACTCCCTGCCATGTACAGGGAGACATCACCCTAGACCATGTTGCCCAAGGCTCTGTCCAGCCTGGCCTTGAACATTGCCTGTTATGGAGCATTTACCACTTCTTTGGGCAACCTGTTCTAGCGCCTCACCACCCCCACAGTAAAGAACTTCTTTCTTATATCCAATCTGAACTTCCTCTATTTAAGTCTGAACCTGTTGTCCCTTGTCGTATTGCTACTGTCACTGATGAAGAGTCCCTGTCCAGCATCCTTGTGGGCCACCTTCAGATACTGGAAGGCTGCTATGAGGTCTCCACACAGTCCTCTCTTCTCCAGACTGAACAACTTTCTCAGCCTGTCTTCCTACAGGAGGTGCTTGAGCCCCCTTATCAAACTTGTGGCTCTCCTCTGGACTTGTTCCAACAGCTCCATGTCTTTGATGACCACCTTGATACAAGAGGCAATAAAAACCAACTCCATGGGGAATTGCTAGAATTATCATCTGCCTCTGCACAAAAAAAGAGTAATTGAATACTCTTTTCCATACCCCTCCTTAATTTCAGAGAAGGATGATGTCCAATTAAGGTTCTGAATCACCTCCAGCTTCATATATTGAGACAGTCTGAGACATCGAATGTGAAGCTTGAGAGAAGTAACAATCTCAGAAGTGTCATATAACTTAAAACTCCTGGTTTGGTGGGTGGCACATTCACAACTTCAGTTGTTCATAGCTAGTTTTTAGCCCATCATGGAGTCCTTTTCAACAGACAGCAATATTGTGATCTGAATGACATTAATTGTGTAACTAGTACCTGAGAAGTAGGCTCTCTCTTTTAAGAAACATGATAGTCCTGCAACCTTGTGGAATAGTATGAGACATATAAAGGTTTAAAAATCTGTCTTGAGGTCTTGGGAGCTGCAATCAGGTCAAGAAAAGACACAGTGTGCATTAGTGATGAAAATCCGTAGTTACAAATATGAATGAAGACAAATGAAAATGCATTATAGTCACAGCAGTTTGTCACACTGGGTGGGCATCCACTGAGAGAACAGGAAATCTTTTCTTCAATTTCCAGAGGGGATGGAAAATAAAAGATGTTAATATTTTCCCTGAGCTTTTTTTCAGTGAAGAACTGTAAAAATGTGATGGATTCTGAGATGCAACTGTGCTGGAATAAATGGTCATTTAGCCTAGCCCAGCCCATGGAGCACTGATATTTCATAGATCTGCAAGCCCAGCTGGAAGTGCCTCAGAGATGATGGAGAATAGTTGGTTACATCTTGGTTCTTGGTGTTTGTCTTTGTGAATATTACCAGTGTTTCCTGTGACAATGAAAGACACGGTAATGGGAAGTGTATTTTTTTGTGACTGAACTGACACAGAAAAAAACTAAGTTGCAGACACAGATTTTTGTACTTTTGTGCAGTTAGAACAGGCCACCAAATAGAATATCTCTTTCTAATATGTTGTCCCCAGAGTGTTTGCTGAATTTTACAGTGGCAGACAAAAGTGGCCTTCAGGGAGGAAAAGGAGCATCCTGAGATCATAGTAGAAATGGTGGACAGCAATTTCTCTGTAGCTTACTACTTGCTGCTGCCACCATATATAGTATTCATAAGGTAAGACCTGTTAAGCGACTGAGTGTGATGGTGCTTACCACTGCAGTGAGTCAGGTGTCTGCCTAAGGTAATCCTGAAGCTGCAGATGGCTCAGGAAAGCAGTAGAGCTCTTGCCAAAGAAGTCTTCCAAAACAGGAAGTTCATGAAGGTGAAAATGTATAAAGTCTGTATGTTGTCAGAATGCCAAACTGATTAGGAGCATTCAGTAACTCTCAGGCATAAGTACCTAAGTACCTAAGACCCGAATTTTCCATTGCTACTATTACAAAGCCATCAAATTTAACATTGCTTAAAACTAATTCTAAGGGTTTATATATTCCATTTTGTGATTTTGTGCCCCCCTTGTTTCATGTTTCATCTCTGTTCTCTGTCTACCTTTAAACTACTTTGCTGTTACATGTGACTTTTCAACCCAGGACTTTTACAAAGAAGGTTAGAAAGTAAATATTATTTTACTTATTTTTTATATGAGGAAACAGTACCATGAATTAGCAAAAAAAAATTTGGCACCCAACAGTACAGTGATCAAGTTTTAACGGTACCCTGGCTCTTCAGAATCTTATTCTAGGCCTTAGCCATCACAACATGCTGAATTTGAAAGCGTAGAAATACAGATACTTGTTATTATCCTGACACTCAACTAATATATGTAAGTATATAACTATAAATACCAAATTAGAAGGTGTACATATTCAAATTCCCTCAGGAGAGGCTATCATGAATGTATATCAGGCTTGCACCATCAATAGCAAGCTCTGTGGTAGACCTATCTGACATGCTTTTTCTAATCCATGCATAAACAGTAGTTTTGGCTACTGAATCTAGTGTATTTGTTTTAACTGGGGGGAGGGAATGTTTTAATTAATGGTTTTAAAGTAAATTTATATAATAGTAGACATTATTTTAAAAAATGCATAAAGCCAGAAATTGTAATTTCAACTTCTTGACTTTTTCCTGACATGATTGACATTTCATAGAATACCAGGTCAGAAAGGACCTCAAGGACCATCTGATCCAACCTTTCTAGGTGAAACATGACCTAGACTAGATGTCTCAGCACCCTGTTCAGCCAAATCTTAAAACTGTCCAATGCTGGGGAATTCACCACTTCCCTGGAGAGATTATTCCAGTGGCTGATTTAAATAATCATTGGACCCATTGAATCATGATTCCAGTAGTTATCACTGTGAACTATTTTCCTTTTGTGTCCAGTCAGAATCTCCCCAGGAGTAACTTGTGCCCATTACCCCTCATCTTTTCCATGAGAGAAGTCTCCATCTTCCTTGTAGCCACCCTTTAAATACAGGAACTTGGTGATGGAGTCTTCCCTGAGCCTTCTTTTCCCAAGGCTGAACAAATACTGTTCTCTCAGCCTTTCTTTATACAGATTCACAGTCCTTTGATGATCTTTGTGGTCCTTCTCTGTATCCTCCCCAGCCTGTCCACATCTTTTTTGAATAGTAGGGAGCAAAAATGAACACGGTATTTCAGGTGTCTCCTGACAAGAGCTGGCATTTCATCTGAGATGTTTAGTTGTCTAAATTCTTGCCAGAATAGACTGATGTTATTGATATTGTTTTACTATCCGCAAATTTATATCTAGGTATCTGTCCCCTTCCATGAAGGAATGAGTTATAGGTTGATGGTGGTATTGCAGCCATGACTTCAAGAGCAAATGCAACATTCCAAAAAGTTTTTTGACATTTCAAAATTAGATTCCACATCCACATTGCATAAACC
The DNA here is from genome assembly GCF_012275295.1 of Melopsittacus undulatus. Classification (NCBI taxonomy): domain Eukaryota; kingdom Metazoa; phylum Chordata; class Aves; order Psittaciformes; family Psittaculidae; genus Melopsittacus; species Melopsittacus undulatus. The sequence continues at coordinate 26,220,212 of NC_047533.1, forward strand.
CAGAAATCTGTAAGTAATGCTGCAGATTAAAATAATATTGGAGAAAGTTGGGGCTGCTCAGACTGGAGAAGAGAAGGCTGTGTGAGACCTCATAGCAGCCTTCCAGTATCTGAAGGTGGCCTACAGGGATGCTGGACTGGGACTCTTCATTAGGGACTGCAGTGATAGGACAAGAGGTAATGGGTTGAAACTTAAACAGCAGAGGTTTAGATTGGATATAAGGAAGAAATTCTTTACTGTGAGGGTGGTGAGGTGCGGGAATGGGTTGTCCAGGGAGGTAGTGAATGCTCCATCCCTGCCAGTGTTCAAGACCAGGTTGGATGAAGCCTTGGGTGTTACGGTTTAGTGTGAGGTGTCCCTACCCATGGCAGGGGGTTTGGAACTAGATGATCTTAAGGTCCTTTCCAACGCTAACTATTCTATGATTCTATGATTCATTTAGGGTATGACTATTAGGAGGTGATCGTCACATCAAAGAAATGGTATTTGCAAGCAGAGAAATCAAGGTACTCTGTGTTACTTTTATTCTTAGTTATGGAGTTAGTTGGGATATGAAATGTACTGCTATTAAGTAAACTGTGCTGTGTGCATTTTTCTGCTTCAGTATGTTTTTACACCCTTGAAAATAAATAGAAAAATCACATAAAGACACATGCCTCAACAATCTGCAAAAAAAGTAAAGCAAGGTCACCCCCACAGGATAGTGCAAATACCCCGACAGCATAAGGTGCAATAGTCTAATTCCTTTATCACACTCTTGAACCAAGAGACTGTAGGGGTTGCCTTGGTCTGAACATAATCACTGATCTCTTCTCCCTGGTATCCAGTGATAGAGTAAGTGGGAATAATTCAAAGCTGTGTCAGGGGAGGTTTAGACTTCGTAACAAGAAACGTTTCTTTATATGGAGGGTAGTCAAACACTGGAACAGGCGTTCTAGAGAGGTGGTCAATGTCCCAAGCCTGTTGAAGAAGCATTTGGACAGTGCCCTTCAAAACATGACTTAACTTTTGGTGAGCCCTGAAGCAGTAAGGCAGTTGGACTGTATGATCATTGTAGGTCCCTTCCAACTGAAATATTCTATGCTATGCTATGCTATGAAGGGATTCTATAGGTACATTGCAAATAAAAGACAGACTAAGGTCGACATGGGCTCTCTTTGGAAGCTATCGGGTGAAATGGCTACCCTGGATTTGGAGAAGGCTGAGGTTCTGAATGACTTCTTTGCCTCAGTCTGCACTAGCAAATGCTCCGACAGCACCACCCAGTTCTTGGAAGGCAGATGCAGGGACTGTGAGAATGAAGACCTTGGGACTACTGTAGTAGAGAATCTGGTTCGAGACCATCTTAAGAACCTGAACATGCACAAGTACATGGAATTTGATTAAATCCATCCATGGGTCCTGAAGGAGGTGGCAAATGAAGTTGCTAAGCCACTGGCCATCATATTTGAAAAATCACGGCATTCAGATGAAGTTCCCAACAACTGGAAAAAGGGAAATATAACCCTCATTTTCAAGAAGGGGAAAATGGATGACCCAGGGAACAACAGACCAGTCAGTCTCATCTCTGTGCCTGGCAAAATCTGGGAGCAGATTCTCCTGGAAGGCATGCTAAGGCACATGAAAAACAGCAAGGTGCTTGGTGATAGCCAGCATGGCTTCACTAGGGGGAAATTCTGACACAATTTGGTGGCCTTCTATGATGGAGCTATGGAAGTGAGGGACAGGGGTAGAGCAGTTGATGTCATGTCATGTCATGTACCTGAACTAGTGCAAAGCATTTGACACTGTCCCACATGACATCCTTGTCTCTAAATTGGAGATACATCAATCTGATAGATGGACCACTCGGTGGGTAAAGAACTGGCTGGATGGTTGCACTCAAAGAGTTGTGGTCAATGGTTCAATGTCCAGCTGGAGATCAGTAACAAGTGGTGTCCCTCAGGGACCGGTGTTGGAACCGGTCTTGTTCAACATCTTTGTCGGTGACATGGACAGTGGGATTGAGTGTGCCCTCAGCAAGTTTGCCGATGACACCAAGCTGTGTGGTTCTGTTGATATGCTGGAGGGAAGGAATGACATCGAGAGGGACCTTGACACGCTTGTGAGGTGGGCTGATGCCAACCTCATGAAGTTTAACCATGCCAAGTGCAAGGTCCTACACCTGGGTCAGAGCAATCCCAGGCACAGCTACAGGCTGGGCACAGAAGAAATTCAGAGTAGTCCTGTGGAGAAGGACTTGGGGGTGTTGGTCGATAAGAATATGAACATGAGGCAGCAGTGTGCACTCACAGCCCAGAAAGCCAAATGTACTCTGGGCTGCATCAAAAGGAGCGTGACCAGCAGGTCGAAGGAGATGATCCTGCCCGTCTATTCTGCTCTCGTGAGACCTCACTTGGAGTATTTCTATGCTATGCAATAATTATTGGTCCTTAGGTGCCGTCCCAAGACTCCAAAGTGCTTTAGGAGAATCTTCAGCCTTTACTTAGCTACCTTGCCATAAATGCATAGGCAGAGTTACTCAAATGACAAAAGGGTTATCAGTCATTGAATGGGAACCTTACATTGATGATTCCCAAACTAGGGATTTTTGCTTGACATTTTGAAAAAAATAATAATTAAAAAAATTCTTAAGTGTCCAAGGACAGTGGTCCACAGATAGAAATAAGAATTTCTATTAGCTTGTGTTCTTGTGGAAAGGAACTTCCCATACAATTAGTTGTTTAATTTATGTATGTGAAGGACAATAAAAAAGAAGGCTTCTCTTCTCCTGGAAATGCATTACCTTAGTAATTAAAGCATTGGCCTGAATTCAAATCCCATTCTGCTGAATTCAGTTCAGGAATTGCAGCCCATATCCTCCAGGAATTCCCATCATGAAACAATTGAGTGTTTTAGCTTGAGCACCTGTTTTCTTTCCTGTTGGAACTCTTCCACTTTACATAAATAATTAATCAAGCATTGAAAGAATGATGTGAACCTGCAGCTCTTACATCATGATTGAACCTCTAACCACTGGCCTGTCAACAGCAGAGAACTCATGCCTATCTGCATTTGGTGTTCTTTATGTGGACAAAAATGTTCTTATGAAACATTTTTTACCTGAATGAAACAAGGCAGGGGGGAAGACATCTATTTTAAGCATCCAGTCTCCCAGGGTATCTAGTGACTCATATAGTATCAAAACCCTTTTCAAGATATGTGACAGGCCAAGGCCTTCCCAGTCATTAAGTGGCTGAATGTAAGTTACTTAAGGAACTATAACACCAGCAGTATTGCATAACCGTAAAGCTTCATTGACTGAGGAATATAGTGCCCATCTCAATCTAAGGAAGAAAGCTTGTCTTCATTAGATAAACTGGGCTGTAAAGGTAATGTCAATTATCTAATTCAGATGATTTTTGAAATTATTAACTGCTTAATTAGTAGGCAGAGATTTTGGCCAGAAATCTGCTGAGTGAAAACCAATATTCCAAATTTAATTTATACAATTGATTGATAGAAAAGCAACCCCAGAAGTTAGAATATTGTTGAGAACTTTAAAGTCTTATATTGCTAACTAGAGTAATTTCAGCAGATAGATACATTTGACGTTCTAGAACTGACTCAAAAGACTAGTTCATATAAACTACACTGTAAATTCAAATTTGTAAGTTGTTTTGGGTTTTTGTTCTTTTTTCTGTTGTTTTTTTAAACATGCTGAGAAGCTTTTCTGCTACAAAGCTCTGCCTTTCCTCTTATGATGCATTATGTACTTTAAAGCACTGTCAGACATCAGTCTGAAAAACATTGAATAAATCAAAACAGAGATTTTAGTTGCTCATTTTAGCTGTCATTGGTTTGCTGGTACTGTCTTCAACATAAAGCATTTATAAATTTTTCTTTTTTTTACTTTTTTTGACACTTCCAAGTTGTCATGGTTTAAACTCTGTCAGCAAGTAAGCCATACAGTCCAGGCCTGCCTGCCCCAACCCCTCCAGGGGTGGGGAGGAGAATCAAAAGAATGTAACTCCCATTGGCTGAGATAAGAACAGTCCAGAAACTAAGGCATAACACAAACCAATACTGCTACCACCAATAATAATAATGATAAAGGAAATAACAAGGGAAGAGGATATGATACCATGTGCCGAGAACGAGCCTGACTGAGCAGGGAGAGTGCCCTTCCAGGTAACTCCCAGTTATATCCCGGGCATGACGTGCTGTGCTATGGAATACCTCTTTGGCTAGTTTGGGTCAGGTGTCCTGTTTCTGCTTCCTCCTGGCTTCACCTCCTCCTTGGCAGAGGATGAGACTCACAAAGTCCTTGGTCAGATTAAACATCAGTGTTATAAGCCCTGTTCCCAGGCCAAAAGTCAAAAACAGCGTTGCATCAGCTACCAAGAAGGAGAAAAAATGACTGCTACTGCTAAGCCCAGGACACAAGGTAATTTGGAACTCATGTTTGGCACATTTTTTGTAGTCAATGGATTCAAGTCACATTATTTTTAAGGACTGCATTTCAAAGAAATGCTAGTAAAGAAAGGAACCAATATAATTTTAAGATTCTCTTTTTGTCAGGCACCTTAGCTTTAAAAAAATGCTTTGGAGCACAAAAAAAATCGTTTTCTTGTTTGCAATATCTCAGAGGTTAAGCAGGTTTTTTCAGATTACTATCCTGGTTTCTTTCCTTTTATTTTCAATTTGGTCTATTGATCTCTTTTTCAAACAGAATTCTAAAGGTAATATTTGACTGAGGTAATCTCCAGAAAACTTCATGTTAGATTCTTAGTATTGTGTAGATATTTCCATCAAAGGACTCCATAGTAAAGTAGTAAATGCAGTTGAAATTTACATTTGCTGGTGATACGTTACAAGACCATTGCTCTCATTATGACTATACTGAGGGAGAGATGAAGCACTAGTGATTACAGAAGACCACTGGAAGAAGTCCTTTTTCATCTGTCTGGTTTAGGTTGTACCCATGTTGTTTTCTGTCTAGTTTAATCTACTTTGTGTATGTGATGGAAGTCTACCAAAAAAGAGGGATTTTAACAGTCAGGAATACCAAAATGCTTCCTTTTATACAGCTAAATATTTAAATGTCGTTCCAGCAATAGCCTAATGTCTTTAAAAAGTGAAAGCATGAGGAGGCTGGGGGGAAGATATCTTTAGTGGGAAGGAGTAGTTAAGGAATAAAGAGAAAATAAAAAGGCTACAAATTGTGAAGGAAAATTATTAAAATAACAGTAGAGAGCAGTTCTAAACAGAAATCAGAGAAACATCAACTTTACTACGTCAAGAAATATGTAGCATATAAAAACCTCTTCACTCTTTTTATGCTACCATTTTTAAAGGATGTCAGCTGAGAAAAACTGTCACAGAAGTTGAGATTCATCACAGAGTTTCATTTAGCTCCTAAGTGACTTCCTGAAGAGTTGCCTAGGAAGCAGTAAAATCCATATCATATTGTATTTCTATAACAAAGAAGACAACATTACCTCTTTCTACAAAGACCAGCAAGGACTGAAATTCTCATCTTGGACTAGTAGAAGTCAAAAGTTTCTTAGCTGGAATCTCTATGTTTGCATTGCTTCAACTAGAAATCAAGCCTCTTTACTTAGGGTATTAAAATGGTGTTTGGGTTTTGTTTGTTTGGAGGATTTTGTTTATTTATTTTCCTTTATCCCTAAATATGATTGTTTTTCTTAATTTGCATTAGCTATGGTGAAGAAGTGTATTCAAGTTGAAGTGTGCAGGCCTCTCATACAAGTCAGTATATATGCATTATTATGAGTATTTCACCAAGCACATAACCTTTGTTTGCTTAAAGTGCACAATGATTTTTCCACTGCTCTGTTTTATTGGAATATCATCAAATTGGTTTATTTTTTTTTAAGAATTCCTTTGCTTTATGTAAAGCTAATATTGAACCATTTTCTTCTTCAACAAGATTTAAAGCAAGAACAAATTTAAATACCTATATTTATAGAACTTAGAACTGTGAAGCAGGTAAAGTATATTTACTGTTGATACATATTTACTCTCTGTGGAGATACTGACTTTATCATTTAATGGTTTAGTCCTGTAGTTATTAAAACATTAAGTGTTTACCCAATAGCCATTATAACAACTGCTTTTGCATTTGAATGCTAAATAAATCTGATGTGGTTCAGCCTAAAATGACAGCTTTATCACAGAATCATAGAATCATAGAATAATTAGGGTTGGAAAGGACCTCAAGATCATCTAGTTCCAAACCCCCTGCCATGGGCAGGGACACCTCACACTAAACCATAACACCCAAGGCTTCATCCAACCTGGTCTTGAACACTGCCAGGGATGGAACATTCACTACCTCCATGGGCAAGCCATTCCAGTACCTCACCACCCTCACAGTAAAGAATTTCTTCCTTATATCCAGTCTAAACCTCTGCTGTTTAAGTTTCAACACATTACCCTTTTTCCTATCACTACAGTCCCTAATGAATAGTCCCTCCCCAGCATCCCTGTAGGCCCCCTTCAGATACTGGAAGGCTGCTATGAGGTCTCCATGCAGCCTTTTTTTCTCCAGGCTGAACAGCCCCAACTTTCTCAGCCTATCTTCATATGGGAGGTGCTCCAGTCCCCTGATCATCCTCGTGGCCTCCTCTGGACTTGTTCCAACAGTTCCATGTCCTTTTTATGTTGAGGACACCAGAACTACACACAATACTCCAAGTGAGATCTCACAAGAGCAGAGTAGAGGGGCAGGATCACCTCCTTTGACCTGCTGGTCATGCTCCTTTTGATGCTGCCCATGATATGGTTGGCTTTCTGGGCTGTGAGTGCACACTGAAGCTGGCTCATGTTCATTTTCTCATTGACTAACACCCTTAAGTCCTTCTCTGCAGGACTACCATGAATTTCCTTTCTGCCCAACCTGTAGCTGTGCCTGGGATTGCTCCGACCCAGGTGTAGGACCTTGCACTTGTCATGGTTAAATTTTATGAGGTTGGCATCAGCCCACCTCACAATCGTGTTGAGGTCCCTCTGGATGGCATTCCTTCCCTCTAGCATATCAATAGAACCACACAGCTTATCCTTAAACTCTGTTCTAGGTCACTCCTTTCCTGACTGCCCCTTCTTTTCTATTTCTGTTTAGACCCTTGTTAGCTGCCTCTGTTACTGCTTCTTAATCTTATTCTTCTTTCCTCTAATAATTCTCAGAAATGGAACACAGAAATCCTGGAAAATGAGAACTCAAAGAGACCTCAAGAAGCTACTTTACACATCTTCTTTTTCTCTTTTTTTTTTCTTCTTATCATGTGGATTCTACAGAAAGGACACGAGTATGAAGAACTTAAGTGCTTGGTTCACTTGGATATTCTGTGATGAAGAATGTTCTGCTTTCTTCCTTTTAGCTCTGTGAGTTTCACTATGAGTAAGTGCTCTAAGACAAAACTGTTTCTTCCAAGGAGAAAAACCACACAGACAAATAACGACAACTGCAGTGTTCATCCTGAGCCAGATAAAAAAAATCGTTAGGCTGAAATAATTTCTGATAACCAATTTAAACCTGTTGAGATGTAGTAGGTACTTTAAAGTTCATTTGCCAGAGTGGTTGTTGTTATTTGTCAATTAACTATAGGCATGAAAAGGCATAATTTCTCCTTTCTGGAATCTACAAGCTTCTGATTTTGAGCCCAGACAGATCTTCTCACCCTTTTCCAGCCATCTGGATTGCTCATCTCTCATTTTTTCTGTTGAGGTTTGTGCTATATTTTATATTTTGTATGCTATTATATAATGCAATACAGAATAGTTCCCTTAGAAACATCAAATAAGGTGTTTCAAATTCTTGGCAAACTGAAATTTTACTACCAAGAATTTAAATAATATTTATACATTCAGGGCAAAGGTTAGATGATGTGAGAAGGTGTGACAGGGTATAGGAATATTCGGGTCTCTCCTCCCTCCATCTTCTTATTCCCTCCACACTGATCTTGCATCTTCAAGGGCCAGGACTAAAGTAAGAGATAGGGCAAGAAAATGAATGAAACCCTTCCTTCCTTATCATATAGAGGACTAGGACTGGAAAGAGTTGTAAAAGACCAGTGAGGCACAAAACACCATGATGCAGTGGTACCATCAATACAGACAATTTTGGTAACAGCTGATATGCCATCTTTGAAAAGTGTGATGCTGTTGTGGTATGAATATATTGTCTTGTTACTTCAAATCAATATGTAGTGAGCAAATAAATTAGAAAATATTTTGAAACTCCCATCATGTCTTCTGGATTCTAAGATTATAATTCAGGTTTGACAGCAATACAATGGGTTTGAGGAAAGGAGACTGGTACTTCAGAGTCCTTCAGGCCTGCAATACATGGTAAAGCCAAAATACTATTCTATCAGCATGAATAGAGATAAGAGTTAGAATATAGGTTATTCTATAGTGCATTTTTGGTCAATATTTAATTTGCTAAAGTGCCTCATAGTGACCATAGTCCAAACAACAGTTTTTCCATGGAATGAGCACGGAAATCCTGTTTCCTATCAGGTAGTTATCCCCAATTTCACTGTGACTAGTCACCAAATTATGATGCATTTGAAGCAAATGTGACAGAACAGAGCTATATGAAATCCAAGAGAAAAAAAAAAGGCAACTAATTCTGCACAGTTAATGTGGAAAAGTGGAAAATTATATCAGACTTTTAATGAGCCTTGAGCTAGCCACAGTAATCAAATACTGGAGGTGATCATGACACCCATCAGTTATGGCCCTCTTTCTGTGAAGGAATACTTTCAAATCAGTCAAATATGATTATGTTTAATGAGTACATAAGTGCAGTAAACTGTCATAATTCAAAAGCAGTATCTTCGTTATAATACTGTTATTCCGACTAATACCAGATATGACTGCTGTGATTTGATGATTTCTGATCAATAATCTTAACTTTTCCAAAGATACATCTGAATATAACCACAGTACTTCCTCATAATTTATGCTACTGTTGTGGTTACTTTGCCAAAACTTTTCAAATATGAAGTAATCTTCATTTGCTAGAATAGACTCACATGTCTTAAAATTATTTGAATTTTTAAACATGTTAGTGTCTGTTTAAATAAAATATTGGAATGATAATTTATACTTAAAGAACCATGTGTTTGTGTTCATCTGACATGAATCACTAAGATAAACCTGAGAAATATTTCTTTTTTGGGATATTTTTCATAGGCTTTTTTATGTTATAGAACCACATATTATATTATGCATGTAATCACCTAAAAAATCCTACTAAAATCAGCTGAAAAGCTGTAAGAATAACACCTGTGTTATTTGTGATGAAATAAAAAACTCTGCAGTATGAATAACCCTGGGGAGGGTGTTTAACTTGGAACTGGCCACTGCTGGGCTGCAGATGAGCACGATATAATGTGTAAACTACAGAAAGAAAACCTGGTGGCCAATGGAGCACATGGAAGGAAGGCTGCAGCAAAACGACTTTAGGCCAGGAGGCATAGGATCAAGCAATACAGCAGGCTAAATGGTGGAAGTTGACCACTTGGGAGCAAAAGCTATCGGTTTGAGGAGAATTGTGGTTTCGGGTCCTGGTGAGCAAAGCTGGACTGTTCCTTGGAGGTACTGGCTTTTACAACACTTTGTGATACCTCCCTGTAGTACAAGCAAAATGTATTTGTACTCTCCTTCAGAGATCTGGAAGCTATGTGGACTTTTTGTAATCTTTTGCTGCCACAGTGACTTCCTATAGCTGCCTAACACCTCCCAGCCTGCAAAGATAGATATTACTGAATAATATTTATGCCTTATAATAAGATTTTAGCTTAGGGTAGCACACCACAACTCTTAATATTATTGCATACTGGTGATATATGACAAAATGAGGGAGATAACTGTTCTGCTCAGGTGTTGGAGGTGGTACAGTGATTCTTTCTGGATCTCTATGAGGAAAGCCAAGCAACAAATGACTTAATAAAATAGCTGTTTTAATAAAACTGAATAAAATGAGGAATTATGATAAAGAGAAAATCTCCTATTTCTTTAGATGCTAGGAAACTTTCTTTCATGCAGCATTAGACAGGTTCTGGATGGATTTTCCCACAGCACACTATGCAGGTGCCAGCCATGGAGGGGTTCCCCCCTCTCATGCTGTGATGCCTTTTATCTCCTTTAAAAATCAAATCCAAGTATCTTCTCCTGACAGACTTAATCTCATAACACCCACTAGCATGCGGCATGTGCTCTCAGGGGCACTCCAGTGGGTTCTTTATAGCAGCTCCTCCTGGTAATGTATGAGTTTCTTAAACCCTAAGTACAAGGCTCAATAGAACAGATGTGGCTTGCCCACAGTCACTAACTCCTCAAACACGATGTCTTCCACTAGGCTCCCAATAGAATAACCAATTGAACAAACCTACGCAACAAGAGCTCAATCCTTTGCAATGGATTTTTGTATGTGTTTAAGCCTTTTAATTATTTCTTGCAATGTCACTTTCTGTAACATACCAAACAAATTATTACAAAAAGTGCAAGTATAAAACATAAATATTGTATGGATTTGTTTGGATTGAAGTGACTTTATACCAAGTTAGTGTAAACCACTAAAGAGTAATCTGAATGTAATTCAAGCTGCTTCTCTAAAACTTGCTGTGAACCATTTAGTGCTTCTGTAATGATGGCACTGCATTTGGTAGGAAATGAAGTGTCACAGGAGTGTGAAGCTTTCTATCTTCAGCTGATGTTGCAACATAAAAGCAAAGTACTTGCTGCTCCATTTTAGACTTCAGTGAGGCCACGTCATGGTGTAGATGATATTTCAGTAATAGTTTGTTTCACGTATATACCTTGAATGTAACATGCTAAGAATATAAATACTAGACATATTTGAAATTAGCAAGACTCAGAACCTTATCCTCAGTGTATCAAAATGTAAAGCAAAACAAAACAAAACTAAATATTTTACTTCCAAATGAACATCCTGATTCCCAACTATTTGGTGACTTCATCCAGAAACTGAATAGCCTTCTCTCCTGTCAGTTTTTGATCTGTGAGTGTGTCCTTCCACTTTTAGGACCACATATATTTAAGAAGTAACTGTCTCTGCATCTCAAATATGTTCAGATTGGGGGTTGCTTGTAAATTCCAAATATTTCTACCAAGTAATTTTCCTGAAAACCAGGCTAAAGCATTTATTGCTTTCTTATCTACTGCCTTTATTATAACTGTGATTAATTCATTATGAGAAAGAAAATGACAGATTTTTAGCTGAAAATATAACATTTTGTTTTATTACTTTTTATTAAAAAGATAAAGTTGAATTCAACAGTAAATTGAATATAATTCTAAATGGAAAAATCAAGAAACTTAATTTTGAAAATATCAGAACATATTTGGCTTTTAGCCATATGATTTCTTATTGAAATGGCAGGGGGCTTGGAGCTAGATGAACTTTAAGGTCCCTTCCAACCCATTCTGAGATTCTATGATCTTCATTTTGCCTTTGCAGGAAGGCAGAGAAATTAAAGCACAGTTCTGTTCATAAAAAATGTTGGAATCCTGATGACAGCATAACCTCTGGAAGGATAAAGCATGATGTAAGTGTAATTTGACAGGATAAAAACATTCTTCATGGCTCCCACAAAATCTGATGATGAAATACAGAAATGTGCTGGCATCACTTGTATAGTAGTTTTTAGTTATATTCCACTGCTCTTTTTGCTCCTTTGTCTATGCTAGGAGATAAATTAACCTGTTTGAGATTTGATGTAACCAAGACTGTAGTAGCGTGTGATTTTCTTAAAGTCAGCCAGCCTGATGCCTTTCTGGTGGGCCTAGGGAGTTCTTAGATGGTGTTCTTGCTTACCTGACATGCAATTCATCATGCATGCCTTAGGGAACAGTGAGAAGCTGGAGTGATGAAATATCATGGGGTTTGTGAAAGTAAGCAGGTATTGATGCTTAAGAAGTTCCAAATATTGCAGGGGAAAAACAGGGTTGTAAGGATATACTTGGATCTTTCATCTCAGACAATAAAGGTAGGAATAGGGGAGAGAGAGTGAAATTATTCATTTAATGACAAAATTATGGTTTTCATAATTTGATTATTTGTTCATATAGCAGCCCGACCTTTGGTGATGCCTTTAATAAGATAAATAACAATCAAAATCACAGAAAAATATTTCAGGGGTACAGGATCTCAAAAGTCTTTGATCTCAGTTGTTTCTTATTCCCCTTGAAAACATCGGGGGAGACGTAGTAAGAGGAATAGCAACACATCATCTTTTACATCAGTTAGAGAATTATTTCAGAAGCATACCCAGTAATGGAGGTGGAGGGTGAGTAATCTAAAAGGAACTGATAAATCCTATAACTAGTTTTGGATATACTTGTTCCTTTCCTCTCCTAATCCCACTCTTCATCAATAAATTAATTTTTCATAGAATAACAAGGAAAGGAGGTATGGGAAGGAGAGAGTATATGAGTAAAAGTCTGTATTTTTCATTTTTAAATAAAAAATTTGACCATTTCAGCCGCCAGTATTTTTCATTGAGAAAATGGAAAGTTATCACTAAAGTTCAGCTGGGCTTTTTATCTGTTTGCTTTCAGATCTCTTTAGAAACATGTTTAGCATAGAGAGTATATAGTCTTTGATTACTTTTCTGGATACTGCCCAGTGAATGTACTTTTCAGCAGATTGTCTCTGACCACTGTTGCTTCCCAAAGTGCTCTGTTATTTCTATAGAAATTTTCCTTTTACCTCTCAGGATCTGAAGGAGACCTCATATATCCAGAAGACAGCAAAATAGATGGCATTTGACTGTATTGAAATGAGGGTATTTTTTTTCCTATGCACAGTTAAGGCCAGAAACCCCATTCTTTTGCTGGGTCACATTTTATTTAACTTTTCTTCAATTTTTATCTTTCTCCTATTGCTTTTTTTTCCCCCTTTCAAACATCCCTGAAGGACTGTGCTCTCTGTTAGCTCTAACATAATGTCACTGGCTAGGTTGAAAAGATTATTTCTTATATAACATGATATATTGTTGGCTTTCAAATATATTTCTCACCACTGCTTTTGAATGAACCCTCCATAAATCCAGTTGAGGGCAGGCAAGATCCATGTAGCTCTGGCAAAAAGGGTAAACCTAATTTACTAAAGATTCATGAGTTGTTTCCTCACACCCTGCCAGCTATTATACCAAATATAGTATATCTGATGGAATTACACTGAATGTGAAATAGTGTTTCTGCAGCAACTGAATTTGAGAAAGATCACCACTAGTCTCAAAGAAATAGAAACTCATTCTCTCCTTCTCTTAATTTATCATAAAATATAAATACATTTTAGTATGAGTTTAAAATTAACTATGACAGTTTAATTTCTTCAAAGACAACATCGTACTCCTGCCTTGCATTATCTGTATGAGATGACCTGCAGCAAAACGCATTACCTGTATGCTCAAAATGTGGAGTGCATGCAAAGCAGCTAAGATTCAAATAAAATTGGTACAACTGATATTGTTCCATTGATTTTAGGCATTTATATTTGCAAGTGTTTGCATCTGTGTATTAAAGGATTGCTTGTTTGTTTGGTTGGTTTTTTGCCATGAAATGCCTTGTCTTTTAGGCCCCAGCAGCGCAGCTGCACAAGGAGCAGCAGCAGCCATATTCACATGCATTAGGCATCCAATGCTTGTTGCTTTCTTCATCCCTGCAGGGCAAAGAATGTCCATGTCCATACAATTGTCAGTGGTAACCAGGTACATAAAAAGGAGGTCTGTGCCCTCTCTTCCTTGCTCAGACCTAGCCTGCCTGACTGTCACTGCATTAAGAACCACATATAACAGATCAGCCAGACAGGAAAAGATGCAGCACCCCTGGCAGTCAGGCAGGCAGGCAGGGGTAACTTCCCATACGTACAAGCATGGCAGAGTAATCCTCACTCCAGGTGCTGTTTTCATACCCTTCAGACTGCAGATGTCATGGGTAGGTTCTAATTGAGTGCAACCTTGATTGTTTCACCTCATTATTTACATTTTGGGATTTCCTTCTCTTTCTGTATTACATAGAACATTGATAGAGGCAGGAGATACTTTGCCGAAGTGTGATCCTCCCATGTTCTGCCGTTCAGCCTGCTGCATTGCTCCAGAACAGAGGAACAAATTTTCCACATTTAGCAATTTGAAAATTGATGGTAAACTGTATTTAAAACTGAGAAGCTAAAAATTTTGCATTGTAGCATGTTTATTAGCTATACTGGTGAGGTACTGGAATGGGCTGCCCAGGGAGGTTGTGAATGCTCCATCCCTGGCAGTGTTCAAGGCCAGGTTGGATGAAGCCTTGGGTGATATGGTTTAGTGTGAGGTGTCCCTGCCCATGGCAGGGGGTTTGGAACTAGATAACCTTGAGGTCCTGTCCAACCCTAACTATTCTATGATTCTATGATTCTAAATATAAAAACTTTTTCATATGCAATTCATATGCTGCCTCATGTATAATCTTAAAATGTATGTTCTGAAAATCAAGTATGTAAATGCAGTTTATGCCTAAGGCAACTCTTCCTTGGCTACCCCCTGCTTCCCCAGAAAAGCTCAAACATACATGTTTTCTAAAGTTGAGAAGGGATTTAGCTGTCAGAAGCCTATTTTTCCATACTTATTTTGGTTAGCTGGGCTGTTCAGAGAAAAAGCAGATATATATCTTCATATCTCCTCACTGTGCCATGAATACATCAAAGCAAGGGGATACCCCACTCCTAGCTGATTTTAATGGTAGAAATACCTTGCGGTTAGTAAATACATTGAACATTCTATTAGAAAGTTCATCTCAAAACTATTTATAAGGTAAAACTGAATAATTCATCCTCTTCTTACTTCTGAGTTTAGCACACCAAATATGTGGGTTTTTTTCACAGTTTCTTACCATTACATGTCACTTAGAATGTGCATTTCAAGAGATAAGATGTTGAAGAATTATTTTAAAACAAATCAATCTGGTAGAAAAGTGGAGAAGCTTTGATGAAAACATAATTGCGGTTTATTTATGTGAGAGTTTGGGCCAGGAACAATGTTCTGTGAAACTGTGATCTTAGCACAACATAAAGCAAACAAAGCTTTTCAAGTGGATTAAAGTACTCAAGTGGTCTGAGCAGAGAGCTATAACAAATATTGACTACCAAACTGAAGAGAGGGATGTAGAGAGCTACACCACAGGGGTTCATCCCTTTCTATATTTATTTTATGTATCCTTGGCAATTGAAAATAATGAAAGAAATGTGGCTTTATAAATAGGCCTCTTTGGGAAACAAGAATATTAGCTTTGCTAAGTGGCTGCCTAATAGCTCCATATCACTTTACATTCTAGAATGGGAAAAGATTTCTTTGCTTCTCTTCTGTCCCCCGAGGAACCCTCTGCCCTGTTTTCTTATTCCAGTGTACAGCCCTGTGACTCAGGCTGTGCTGCAAGATATCTCCTTGACCCCACAAGGCTGGATAATATTCCTTATATGTGCTGCACAGTTTCAGTCTTCCTAACGTGGAATGATAGCTCCTAAGGGGATAAAGTGTGTTGTTATCAAGTTTAGTTTCTTTAACAAGCCAATGGTCCGATCCAATATAAAAATCAAATTTTCAGACCTTCACAATGAAGAAGCATTATGTATCTTTATTGGATCTAGCCCTGAGCTATCATGTCAAAAGTTAGCAAAATATTGTTCAAACCCTCTTATTGAATCAGAGGCTTCTGAGCTTTGCATGATTTCCCAAGCACAGAGGAACCTGAAACATCATAAATCTGCGAAAGAATGAAAAAAGTGGGTTGTGCTAGGTGACAGAAATTGGTTATGCATTATCTAAGTTGGCAGCTTTCTGGAAGAAATAACTTAATAAAGTTTGCTTTGGTTAGATTTTTTTTTTCTAATCTTCATTAAAAATCCAGGTTTACTGACAGAGATGAATTCAAATGAAACTAAAACCTAATAATATCAAGTAAATGCCCTTATGCTTTCCACAACTCAGGACAGTTTTCCCAGTCAGCAGAGTTTTAGGTCGCTAATTATTATAGAGCAGCACCATTTACTTTTTCTCTTCAGCAAACTACACAATAGAAACTTCTGAATTTTAATCAAGATTTATGCTGGAGGGAAGGAGGGAAAGAGTTTTGAATGTTTTAGCTTGGAGATAGTTTAATTATAATTATTTTATATTCATCACATGTTGTATAATTTTAGCATCATCCTAATCAGGAGGAAGAAAAAGGCTAAAGTCACAATACCAAACCTTCTTCTCTCATTATTATTATTTTGTAGATTATTAAAGTGATCATGATCTATGTTTTAGATACTCACTATTTTATTATTTAAATAAAGATCAAATAACAAAGTTAATTGCTATCCAAAGCACAGGGCTTTTTTTTCAGTGTATTCTCTCAATTATGCTTACACTGGTCCTTTTGCAAGAATATGCATTAAATGAGCATCACTGAAATGCAGATGAAGACCAGTGCTGGAGCCCTAAGACTCATAAATCTCTTGAATTGCCTGTGTTTGTCTTTCTATAACAGTGCAGTCTTATTTGTAGTTTGAAATTTCTTTTTTAACCAGTCAATTGGTCATTGAAATGATTACATAATTTTAAAGTGCAGAGTTTAATGGAACAATATGAGGTGATTTTCTTCCAAGAGGACAGAGATATTCCGGACCGGATTACATATACACAAAGACATTCAGTCAGAAAACTGGCCAAAACCCAAGTGGAAATAAAACATTTTTTTTTTCTGAAGTCAGAGAGGAGCTTAAATGTTTACTCTGATCTGTTGAACTCAAAGAGCCAAAATTACTTAAGTAAATCTGAACAACTAGTGGAACAAAAAAATTGCTGATTTGAATTCTACAGATAACCAGAAAGGACCCTAAGGGAAAGTCACACAGAGATCTTTCTTCCCTGGTAGGATTTTAAAAATCATTTTAGCTTGGTTTGGATTAGTTTTTTACATGCATTGCTTTTATCTTCACTTAGTAGGAAAAAAAGAGTATGTTATTTGTTGGATTTTTTTCTATCAAGTCTGACTTAATAATTAAAGGCTGGCTTCTCATTGAAGTATTTTTCCTATTCCTTGTTCATTAGGATGCATTATCCTAAAATTTTCTATCAATTAATTATTCTTAGCAGTTTGGGAATAGGTATGAGGTATTCCATTGTTACTTTAGTCATTTAAGAAAAACTGACATGCCACAGTGTAAATATACTGGGTAACCACAGCTGCAGACGCAAATCTGCATCATTTTAGTTGTGAAACTATTATGAATTTTACAGTGTACTAATTTTGGATGAAATATCTTTTAAAGTTTCCTATAAATACATTTTGTCTTTACTTCCATTTTAGAGCAGCAAACATTGCATTTGACTCTTCAATTTATTCATTTATTCAGAAATGTAACTTGGGTTTCAGAAACTACAGCTTTTTGCAGATTTTGTGCAAAAAAACTTTACAGTTTTAGGGTCTGGTCCCTTGACCTGTCATTCAAATATGAAATCTGATTATCTTCTGTGAAATTCCTTATATTAGCTGAAAATCTGGGGCAAGCTGTGCTTAAATGTTTGGGTATTTCTTCTTATAGGTATCTCTTTGTGGAGATACAGAAAACTCAAATATTTAACTAAAATCTTTTCAGTGCTTCCTCCTAATATCTGTGAACAAATATACCTCTTTAAGTCTAAACTGTTAATAAGCTCTACACTCTAAACTCTTCTTTCTCCATGATAAAAGAAATTGTATTAATGTCATTTTTGTAGCATTTAGACCCAACAGCCTACTTAATGGTAACTCAAAAGCAAATATATCCAATATCATAAGTTTCACAAATGATTTTGAAATGTATAAAAATAGATGAATTTTAAAACTTGAAGTACCCATGCCCATACTTTTTGCTGTGGAGAAAATTTTAATTTTTATAATGGATATTTTCTTTTTATTTTTTTTAAGCAAATAACATATGAATATCTGGTTCACAGTATTTCTAAAGTCAAATAGGAATTCCAGGCACAAGATGTATTTGCATTTTCTGAACCAGCTTGAAATGAAAAAATCAAGGGATTTCTAGTTGCCAGTAAAATAAACATTTTTCCAAAGTGAAGAAACAAACACTGTCAATCTGGCTACATGATATTTAAAATGCTCAAATATCAATTGAATTCAGTAAAGATTTTTAAAATACAGACATTTGTTTGGTTATCTCTTGTCTTCCACCTGCATTTTGAATTTGATACTAAATTCCCAATTTCAGGTTTCAGAATCTGATTTTACATTGTATTATGTAATCTCAAAACATATTATTAAGTCCGTTATTGACTAATAATGACTAAATAATATTTTTAAAGTCATTAGTTCCACCTAGAGCCTTCAAGAGCATAATGGGTATTTGAAATTACATTTTCCAAAATATTTCTGCACTTATAGAAAAGACAACAATCTGGAATCTTTATATAGACTGCCTAAAAGAGCTTTAGTTCTCCATACTTTTCTGCTTTTAAAAATCTGCATTACTTGCTCAGCTTTTGAAGACTATTAGCTTTTCATGGTTATATATTCTCTCATTTATGTGCAATACTGAAAAGCAGTGTTTTTCTCAAGCTCTGCAGATTACTGATGAATGAACTTTTGTAGTATCATAGCAAGCCTATTAAAATAACTAGGAGTTGTAAGCAATGCCAAAGATAAAATGAAAGTCACATACTTGCATGAATAACATTAGAAAACAACTGCAGTTTGGGGAGCTAGGTATATGCGTCCAGATATCTTTAAAATTCTTAACTGGCTAAAATCAGAAAAAAAGAAGAAACAAAGACCAATATAAAAAAAACATAATCCTGCCTGGGTTTCAGATACTCAATGATATTCTGGGAATCCTAAATACATGAAATTTTGTCTCATTCTGGCCTGGGTGCTCTGCCCAAATGCCATTTTTCAGCAGGTGAAAAGACATGAGGAAATGCTTAATTTCAAAGAGAGAAATAATATTTAGTGTAGTAATCAATCTCATATCAGTGTTTCCCCAGTTTCTCTTGAGGAAGATAGTTTACCATTCTGATATGATTTACCTTCTAGAAAATACGGACCATTCAGGAAAAAATAACATTTTTCCACATGCATGTTTAATCAGGTGGTTAAGAAAACTAGCTTTATCCATTAGGACTGCCTCGTAATATGTTGTCATTTTGGGTGTGGTACACAATGTGTGATTAAACTTGGTCAGAGCAGAGACACACCGTGCTCTCCTTTCCCGGACTAGGATATACAGAGGGGCTATTTCCCCAAGGAGATAGTAATTTTCAGCCCTAGAATTACCTTGTGGTCTTCATAGGGTGAGTGCTGCCTTTGGATGCAATCTCTCACCATCAGACAGTTTCTGTGTAGGGACAGCAAATCTTTCTTCTCATCTCGGTCAAGAGCTGTTGACCAGGAAGATATGAAAGAGATATAGGCAAAAAGGTAGAGAGGAAAAAACCTGGAGCAAAAGTGCTTGGAGATTAAAAAAGGCACAGTAATATTGGTTTTGCTTTCTCTTATAGTTATTTGGTCACCCTTTGGCAACAGACTCCATTAATTAAGAAACAGGATTTCTCTGGGCTTTGTGGATTTAGACTTTTTAACTGTAAAATATAATGCCAGCATTTCCAATAACCTACTACTGAATAATATGAAGTACAGTTTTGACTAACTCTAGAAGTGTAATAATATCTTGTCTATTTTCATGTTCTGTAAAATGGTAGGATCTATTAGTTTTGATTTCCCTACCAATCAGTCCAGATGGTTCCCATTATTTGCTGAAGATAGCTGCAAATTGAATTTTTTGAACTCATAATTCACATTTTGTAAAAGATGATGCTTATTTTCACAGAAAAATCAGAGCTGAAGCCTGCCTAAGCTCACCTTTCTCCAGTCTTGGAAGCAAGTGAAAACTACATTGTACTATTTTAGGCAAAGGGAAAAACAATCAATGTTGCATTTTTTTCAGGGGAGATGGAAAAATGTTTGCTTAGAAAATTTAAATGATTTACTATCTTATTCCAAGGTAATAGAAATGAAATGGGTTTTATAAAGTGTCTGCAACTTACTGTAACAATGATTCTAGGCATAAGCCATTACTAGCACTTCAACTATGTCTATAGCTGCACATAATCTAAGGTCTATTTTATATTGTAGCAAAACACTCTAGGAAAAAATGTTTATAGAGAATGTTAATTTAGTAGTCACTGCAAACTTCTTGTAAAGGTTCCCCCACAATCTACCATATTCTTATAGTTTATCTGAACAGCATTTAATAATACTTTTTCACGCTTATATATGAGAATTTAAAGAGTTCTAGTTCCTGAATACTTAGAGCATTTGAGCCCTGAATTCTTCCTTACATCATGTAATATATCTTGGGTGCATAAATAATTCAGATTTCTGCCCACATATAATGCATAAACCTATATGCAGAAGTTTCATTTGGGACTAGCATTACAATGTTGACTGCGCATTCTACCATTCCCCTTGTGTAATAAGAATTGCAAAAATATATGTATGCATGTACGCATGTACACAAACTATATATAGATGCATATTACATCTTTATATATATTATGTTTATCTTTTATAAATGTCTTTTATACATATGTATACACAATATCTCTAAAGGTGATATATTCATCTCTTAAAAAGAAACCTGAATTTTCTATCTTTAGCTATTTATGAGCCATCAGGAAGTTCTGATTTAAAATATCTGGAGGAATTGTGCAGTTTTCATGATCATATAGTCAAAGCAATCAACAATCAGAGAACATGAACCATTATAGCCAAATTACTGTTAAATAGCAAGATAATAGCTACATGGAGACAAGTTTCAGTTATTGTTACCTGTATCAATTTTTAAATGCTTTATAAACCATTGTAGCATTAATCATATAATTTGCATAACTCAAGAGTGAGTTTGAAGCATCCACAGCTGTCTTGCAGTAGACCAAAGGAATAGGAATTTCAAAGGCTAAGAATACAGTTAGCACTGGGCTTTGTAGTATTTGGCTTCTGATAACAAATTTTTCTTTGCACTCCAATTAACTATCACACATTTATTCCACTTTTACGAACATGTGCTTTTCCAGTTGCATTTTTCTTTAAGGTTTTTAACCTGATTGCCAACAAAAACAAGAGTGGTGTGATTACATTGTCAGCCTCTTTTTCTTCCCTTTTGATAACATTTGAATTCACTGACTAATTGCAATCCAAATTTGATAGGTGGACAGAGCTTTCAAAAATAATTAAATTCTTACAAGCTTTGTAAAAATAAGCAGCTAAGAGAGGAGGGAGAATCTGTGAGTGCCTGGATGAAGGGAATGGCAACTGTGAGTGTGTAGCTAATTTGACACTGGCAAACCCACAGCCATGAGAGATATAAATGTCTCCACTGCTGGAAAAGCTTCAGGAGGATCTTCTACCTTTTCATACACCAAAATAATTTCAACCTTGCAAGTAGGAAACAAAGCTTCTTGTTTTCTTGCAACTTGAAAAGGGAGGATAAACTATGTAGCTGTTATGATATGAAGCATTTGGGAACCAGATTCTATTCTTATAGTTGTTTTTTTACCTTTTTCTTTTTTTTTCTCCTGAAAAATCAACACCTACTACTTATTAGGCCATGAGAAATTTTATATTTGGATGCTCCTGCTTAGAGAAGCTGTGAAGTAAATGAGATTGAGTAGAAAAACTAATTAAGCCCTTCAGAGACTGTCAGACCTGAGGCCTAATAAGCACCTTGTAATGTCAGTGGAAGTAATTGGCCTGCAGCTGCTGAAGATGCTGAGGCTGAGTTTTAGGGGGGGGGAAAAAAAAAGTCAAAATGTTTTGAGCATGAATTACTGAGTCCAGGTCATGCAATCAGGTGCCTGTGCTTAGAGAATAATTGATGACAGAGAACTTGCTAACAAATTAAAATGAAGGCTTATATTGAAACAAATAATATGAAAAGCATGTAGCTGTGTGCAGGTCATATAGAAATTACCTTGTTTTGCAAAACTTTCCTTCTCTCTAATTGTTACAGTTTAATCACAGCAGCAATGAGCTACACACCAGTTTTATTCTGATGCTCTAGAATCAGGGTCATACTTATAATAGCAACTCATTTAAAGCAAAATATCCTGGAAAAATACCAGAGAACTGTGGAACAAAATGTATTAAAAATTCCTGTCTCTTATGATAACTCTGCAGTAGCTGACACCTGCAGAGCTTCATGGCTCAGAGGTCACCAGGAGTAGAGCAGCCTGCAACCACCAGTGGCCATCAATTTATGCAGCACAGTTTGAAGATATGCTCAAGACCCCACTTGAACCAGAGTAACCCATAAAAGCCTTTCACTCTCCAAGGCAACCCCTTTCTCACATTTTTTGAGGATTCCTCTTTGATGTATATCATTTAAAGTGATGAAGTGTCCGGTAACTTTTACAATGCTGTTGTATTCTTATTTAGTTCCTAAAGGTTGTTTCCCCTTTTTTGCATTAGGAAATAGCACTTTACTTGAAAGCTGATGGATATTCAGATTAATGAATATTCTTCATATTTTACTTAGGTAAACCACAGCAGGAGAATACTTACAATAAATCACCTGCTTTTGCAGCACACATGAACAGGACTTGCATGCCAGCACATTTCTGGTTTAAAATCAGCAAGCTGTGCACTAGTGCTGCAGAAATTTCTTGGGCTGAACTGTGTGGAGCACAGTCCGAATTACATCAGAGCCAGTGTTCCTGAGTGCAGGCATGCTCCAACAGCATCTGAAGCACATTAACAGCTTGGGGACCACTTCTTTAAAAAGGGTCCTTAGAGAACCACTGCAATCATGGCCAATGTACTAGAGTATCTGCTTTTAGGTGATGCTCTTAGCTGGTTTAAATAAGGGTGAATCTATGTGTTTAGACACACTCTTATTGTGCAGTGAATTACAGAGCACCTCATCTCCAGTAAACTGATTTTCTGGTACTGTGAGTCATAGGCTGGTGCAGATGACAAACTATCTCCTGCTTTTTATAAGATTCCCTCTTGCAATTTCATGATCAGATGTGAGGGAGAGGTCTGGGCTGAGGATTTCTGGAGAGGAGAGCAGTCAGAGATTTCTTCTGTGTGATGTTTGGGGTGACCAAAGATTCCCACTGTCCTCAGCACCCTTTATCCATGCATGGCCAGGCTTTTCCACCTCACTAGAGTAGGGACGAGAAGACTGCATTCTTTCTAAGACCCTCTCTATCAATACTTTCACACTAGGTATCTACTCTTGGTTTCTTTCTTCAAAGTCTCTGGGAGGACTGAGCCTTGCATTGGTAAGATAAATGTTTATTACAGCATAGTATGGCCAGGGACTCTTTATAGTCTTTTACTGAGCAACTGGTTAAGATTTTCACAGGTTGTCACAGCTAATCACACGAAGATGCAAATACCTGAAGGATCCCTCCCTGTATGTGTATGTGACAGAGAGAAGAGGAAGAAGAAAGTGGTGGGGCTGGAGGGAAAAATACGGTAGAAGGGCAAAATCCTTAACTGTTGTTTTTTTTTGTTTTTTTTTTTTTTGTTCTATGTATCAAAATCACTGAACCAAACAAAAGAAAAAACCCAAAACCTGACAAACAAACCAAACCAAACAGTGACCTGTAGAAAAAGTGACATCATTACTCTGATTCCATTGCTGGTATGCCTCATTGTCTCTTCAACATCATTTTGAGGCCAAGTTACATCTCACAGAGCAATGCGAGGGCTTCTATGTGGGAAGCAGTCCTGTGCTTTATGCACTGAAGCTTATTGTCCCCCAGGATGTGTTTCCATGTGTTCTTCTTTCTGTATGCTCTTTCCATATCAACTGTACCAGCATTTCATATTTTGCAATTCAAAAGAGCTAATAGCCATATGTCTATGTAAAAATATATATACACATACAAATATGCAAACATAAATATATCTAGTATAATGCCTTGGTTCCATTTTGTCAATTTAATTGATTTGGTAGTCCTGTAGTTTAATAAAGCTGGATCTTTAGCATAGCAATTATATTTATTCCAACACAGTTGAGATTCTGTCTTCGTTACCCAAAGCACATGTCTTAAAACATGAAGAGAACATTTGAGACAAACTTTAAATTGTTCTTAGAAGTCCAAGAATATATTAAAAATATAACTTTATCATAAATATTTTACTGCAGTCATATGAGTTCACAGTATTCCCATTATAGTTTTTAATTTATTCACTTTCTTTATGAGACACTTCTATATATAATCCACATTTATTGTGAGTTCACAGATGAATGGGATTCATTTTATCCGTACATATTACAGTTTTAACACAAATATTTGTTGCAATTTGTACAACCTGTCCTTGAATACTACTGAGGAAGAACATATTTGAAAATATAAATTTCATCTCTACTTTATCAGGATGTAATATATGAATATAAACATGCATATACATGCATGATCTATAATAAGTTAATTTTCATAACCCACAGTGTTAGAAAGGGGTTTAGGTGAGTGAAACCTGTAAAAATGACCACTTCTTCCTCAGTTTTATATTGTAAAAATTACCTTATAAAATTTCTCCATGATGTTTTTGACTTTATCACTTTCAAACAAACACAAATGCACAAATTTTTGAAACTGTATAGGCAATTGTATGGATCTGGTTCATTAGAACAGGAAATTAAGAAAGAAGAAAACACTGCTGTGTTCTTAATCATAGAATCACGGAATGGTTTGTTTTAGAAGGGACCTTTAAAGGTCATCTAGTCCAACCCGCCTGCCATGAGCAATATCTTCAACTAGACAGGTTGCACAGAGGCCCATCCCATTTTTCCAGGAATGGAGCATCTACCACCTCTCTGGACACCTGTTCCAGTGTTTCAACACACTTATAAAAAAGTTTGTTCCTTGTATCTAGTCTAAGTTTACTCTCTATTAGTTTAAAAATGTTACCCCTTGTCCTGTCACAGCACAGCCCTGCTAAAAAGTTTGTCTCAATTTTTCTTAAAAAGCCCCCTTTAACTATTAAAAGAACAATAGAAGAACTCAAAATAATGTGCATATGATTGCTAAATAAAAGGTACAATAGAGTCCTAAATTGTGTTATGTATTTTATAGTCTTTTACAAGCTATTCCATAGCATTTTGGCATGAATAGGCATTAAGCGAATGTTTAAGTGCCTCACCAAAGCAGCAATAAAATCATGCTACATTGCAAGCATAATTCACTATGCATTTTCTGAAAAGAGGGATCAATTGGCCCAGCAAACTGAATCTGCCAACTGGTTTAGCAGCTACACATCCCCACGGCCAATGCAATAAATGTAATACAGAATGTGACACATATAGTCCTTTTTCAGTCTACAGATTTTCTAATTTTCTTCCCTATAAATACACAAGAGAAGAGGGGCTTTGCATGCTAATGAACTGTTTTGTAATTCCATTTTCAAAAACCAGAGTTATTGCAATGCACACAGTGGTACTCCAACTGATAGGCACCTGATGAACTTACGGGTTTTTGGTTCAAAATTGATGAGTGCTTATTATTCTGTCAGTGGGATGGGGTCAAGTACAATAGCATCTGCTTAAAACAGTAGGCAAACCCCACACCTCTCCCTACAGGCTGCAAATAAAACTAAGATCAGATCAGTGGTACTTGAACAGCTCACAGATTCAAAGGTCAGGAAATTGGGAGCATTCTCTGCAAACTTTGGAATTTGTGCTCTCCATTGTCAGACTGAGTTTGACTGTTAAAGGACCGAAAAAACCCTCTCTCTTGAAAATAATAAGACTCTAGATGCCCAAGCACTTCCAGTCCTTACCAGAGTTAATGGAGCAAATATTTGCTCATGGATGTAATCTATCACTGATTTAGGATTGCTTCTGATATATAACCTCATATGAAAGTTAATTATATTATGATAGACATATATGGGTAGAATGAGAGTGAGTAGGTTTAAAAGGGTCTATCAGAGTGTTGGAAAGTCAGAAAAGGAGGAATACAAACTTGCTGAAAAGATACCTGATCTGCCCCTTGAGTGAA
Organism: Melopsittacus undulatus; assembly: GCF_012275295.1. Lineage (NCBI taxonomy): Eukaryota > Metazoa > Chordata > Aves > Psittaciformes > Psittaculidae > Melopsittacus > Melopsittacus undulatus. The sequence goes on from NC_047533.1 coordinate 26,246,275, forward strand.
TTTGCCCCATAAGTGGTAATTGCCCCTAACAAGCGACATTTATATTTTGCCCAGAACTATTCCAAAGTCTATACTTTGCTAGTAATACATGTATTCATATTGCCAAATGCAACTCCTTTAGCTGTTTCGGTAAATCCTATGGAGAACTTGACCCTGCATTATATACAACTCAGTAAAATAATTTTGGCTACCCAAAGTTCTGTAGAAATCAACTCAGCTGGAGATCAGGACACTGTCATTCTGACTGGTTTTACCATCAGAATAAATGCAGTTCAGCCCTGGCAGAGGCAAAGCCTGTCAGAAACATCCGTTTCTCTTTGGGATTTTCAGCTGCCCAGTCTCTTCAAGATACTCTTTGAATAGGGTCAATGCTATGCTTAGTGCAGGCCTTGGAAGGGTGGTTTGGTGCCTGATTGATGACTCTCATAACAAGTTTGCCTGAAATTCATTTTACATGTGTAGGAAAATATACAAGCTCCATTGTTGTTGTTTATCCTCCTTGTAGAGTTCCTACGTAGTAATTCTGTAAGGGCAAACTCCACGTGCAGATAAATCATGAATACTTGTGTACATAATAAGGTGTACTGAGAGTTAATCTGATCAATACAAACACACAAGTAGAGACAATTGTCTCTGACTTCACTGTTCAGTGAGAAAGGATAAGATAATGCTAAAAAAACAGTATCATTGGCTCACCTCATTTAAAAAAAAAAACCACCTTGCTCACTGGAATTCTCATCAGATAAATTCCAATTTATTTTTTTAGGAATGGCTCTTTAGAGGTAAGGAACAATGTTACACTATTTGCATTGAAACAGCTGAGCAATTTTGTTTCATATTATCATACTTTTTTTTTATACAGATAACTACAACACTTCATTACTGTACAACAGCAGCTTAAGGAATTATGGGTTTCCACTGTGCTGTGTACAGTAAGTGGTTAGAGATGGTTAATTTTTCAGAAATTTATTTAGGTAGTTGATTTTCATTGATGCTCTGAAAGCTTTCTCAGCGTAGAATTTAATTTTTGTTTGCAATCTTTGGTCATCTCAGTATCAAAAATCTTTATTTTTTCTGGTTAAGAATCATGACTATCCTATCCAATTTAATTTTTCTCTAGTTTTGAGAAAGGCTTGGAATTTGTAAGATGCATTTTTCTCACTCAAAACAATTACTTTGTAAAAAATGGTTTCAAATGGGGATTCAGGTAGCTAATAAATCAAAATGGATTAGTAAATCAAAAGAAAATATGACTTGAAGGGAAAAGGATAACAATTTTCTTCCATTTAAGTCAGGAGGTAGTGGAAAAGACAGTTGCAGCTTGGTGCAATATTTGGAATGTGATAGTAGTGTTAATGGTATCTTTAAAGTAAAATTGAAATAATTACAGTTTAAGTATTGAAGATCTGAAATGAAGTATGAAAGCCTTAGTCTGGGCAAGGAGAAAACCACATTATATTATTATGTATTGTCACTACAACTATTCTGACCAGAAAGCAATATAGCCTAACAAATTATGTCTGAGGCAGGGAATGAGAAAAACTTGTTTCTGTTATTGGCACTGCTGATGACTAACGGGGCGACCCTAGTGAGTCATTTCAAGTCACTATTTCTCTCTTTTCAGGGCCATATTGGAAATGCTTCTGGGGAGGCACTGTCTTTTTTTTTTGTGACGTCTGTATAGTGCCAAAACAGATCTGGGTCTTCTAAAACTGATGGTATGAATATTCTTAGAGAAATATTTTGCTGAAATTTGTGGTGACTGTGAACCAGACATTTTTGGAGCATCAAAAACAGTATGAAGAAGTATCTTTTCTTGTTTCATTGTGTGTTTTTATAAGACGTTATTGCTGCCTACATATATAGGAGCAGAAATTCAATCATTAAAATGTTTCAGTGAGGCTGTCTTCCAGTATTTCTTTGCAATTTTGTACCCCAGAGTATTTCATCCATACAGACTTTTGGGTCTTTAATTACACATTGTCACTGAAATGAACTTTTGAACCTTCTTATTTCAGCCTAAAGAGAAGTTTAAAAAAACTTGAAGTAACTTTTATGTACAATGTTCCTGTACTGAATTCACAGCATTTTCATGATTCTTTTTCCAGACTATTAAACACTGACTTCAAAAACTGTTTCTTCAAAGTCTGTCTTCAGAAATGATAAGAGGCATTTCTCACTTTAGAAACTTTCTTTCTCCAACTATAAGCACACACAAAATTTAACTTTAAACTGTGTAAAGGCTTAAGTTTGCAAAAGATATAACCATGACAGGAAAAAAGTGATGCTTATCTGATTTGGTAGCATAGCTACTGCTCTATAGCTAGCTAAATCTCTTATAGTTAAATCTCTAAGAAAAGGAGAGGGAGAAAATAAAAGACTTTAATCATCTCAAAGTTAAGGTTAGCCATACATAGCAGTGAATTCATGGCAAGAACACTACCACTAGTAAAACCAGTAATTCTCAACAGTTACAAAAAGACATTATAAAATGTATATTTCCCACCAGCACATTGGACCTCTTCTCAATCCTTGCAAAACTCAAGAGACTTATTAAGCTGGAACCCTATGTGTTTGCTCAGGAATCTGAAAGCTCACAACTTTTAGAAGGCTCCTCGGGAACTTCTTAGAAATCCACCCTATCTTGCTGTCTTTTGGAGGAGATGGGTCATGGTCTCACACCCCTGCCAGGTCAGGAATTCTGTCAATGCATCTTTTTGCATCCTTGAAAGCTTTCCTAGTTTTACCAGGTTCTGTCTCCATCTGTGGTAAGCTGTTGTGGATGCTCATGTAGTCTGATTCAACTCAGTTTTCTTAAGCAGTCAAACAATACCTTCTCCTTGTACAGCTCAAAACGACCACAGAAAAAAACTAAAATAAATGGATTGTACTTAGATTCTTTAGCATCTGTCAAACCTTAAGACCATGGTGATAATGATGCCAGGCTTATCTAAATAGAGGAAACTGACTATTTCACAGAAACTGTTGTTGCCATAAATTAGTGTTTTGGCTGGACTCACAAGATGTGCCAACAGGTCTTACCTATTATCAGGTATAAACAATATAAATTTTGGCTGAGGTACTTATCCAAGGCTAAATTTATAATCAGTGGGGATATACACAGAAGAGTCAATGAAATTTAAAGCGTGATTCATCTTACCAAAATTTTACTTTTTTTTTTTTATGGTCAGATGAACTGTGTTTCTAGACTCTTAAATCTGCATTAATTTTAGTGGGAATCCAAATGATCCAATGAAGTCACAGTGGTTTTAAAGGAATCCAAAATTCTTGTATTATTCCCAGCTTGCCCTGCTATGACAGAAACTAATTGGAAATTGTTCAAGTTTGGCACAACTTACTGTTTCTTCAGCAATGATCTGGGATATTTTGACACTATGAAGGCATTCAGGGAGATGCACATAAATCTGTATCTTGCAGAAGACAGTTCCAGAACTGATATGTATCCATTATCCAGTCAAGTGAATTAAAGTTGTGTTTTCCATCAATAAACCCAAGAACCATCATAGTATCATAGAATGGTTTGGTTTGGAAAGAACCTTAAGATCATCTAGTTCCACCCTCTCTGCAGTGGCCCTGTCCAACCTGACCTTGAACACTGCCAGGTATGGAGCATTTACCACTTCTTTAGGCAACCCATTCTAGTGCCTCACTACCACCACAGTAAAGAGATTCTTCCTTAGATCTAATCTGAACTTCCCCTGTTTAAGTTTAGACCCACTGCCCCTTCTCCTATTGCTACAGTCCCTGATGAAGTGCCAATCTCCACCAACCTCATAGGCCCCCTTCAGATACTGGAAGGCTGCTATGAGATCTTCACCCAGCCTTCTCTTCTCCAGGGTGAACAGCCCCAACTCTCTCAGCCTGTCCTCATATTTGGAATTCACCACTGAGAAAAACTATCGGATATTTGTGTCTTACTGATATCTCAGTATCAAGTAGTGCAAATATTTTTGATTAATAGTAATTTTAAAGGCATTATCAAAGATATCAATTTAACTGTGTTTTTATTCAAGTATTTAATGTTTACCATATGCACTGCAGCTTAAGTTTATGAGTGGCATCAATTAAATCTTATTCTACCCTAGCATGTTTTGGTTCAGATTAAAAATAAATCATTTTAATCTATACTAAACTATTTAGATTGCCAAGATCTCAGAATCACATTTTAGTTGCAGTCAAATCAAGTACAAAAGTCCTAATACAAATCATGCTTTACTTTGTTCCTTCTAACAATAAAGAACAAATACATCCATTCTTATTTATCCTTTTTCCTCTCACATATTCACCCAGCCATACACAAGGCTGACTAGCTATTCTGATTCTATGCTCTTTAGCTCATTCCATCAATACTTAACAGCTCCTACTTTTGGAGAACAGCTGCAAAGAGTAAGCAAATTTAGCAGTTCAGTCTATCAAACAAAATAAAACAGATTTTTTCATGCAGAGGTACAGAATATATGACATTGCATGTTTTCCCATCTGGTGACTTATAAAGAAAAGTCTTTCTGCTTTATAAGCAAGAATTGATTAACACATTTATCTTGATTTTTAAATGCATCCAGGTTACAGAGATCTGAAATAAAACCTGTTCCAGTTAATACGTTAAATAATGAACATTTGATGCTTTCTAAAATATTCCTGAATTTCTTGTTTTTTTGCAATGTTCGCCCAGGATTTTATTTTCTTTTGTGTGACTGCATTTCAGCCATATGAGCATTCAGTTATAGTTTTACTAGGCATACTAGTACACTCTCAATACAGCTATATGATGCCCAATTTTTCAAGATAGATTTTTCAAAGTGAATCATCTTTTTTCCCTTGAAAACTCTGTGCTGAGTAAATAAATGGTGTGTTATTAGAAAGGTGAAGATGGTTTGGGTTTTTTGAGAGTTTTGTTCTTGGCTTAATGTTTGTCATACCAGCCCCAGTGCATTTATTTTTGCTTAAGTATGTTTTACTTACATATTTTCACAGAAGGACTTTTGACAACACCATTAATAATAACAGGACAAGAGTTAAACAAATAAGATAAACCTCTGCAGGTCTGTGAACAATATATTTCTTTAATACATCCACCATCTTAGAGAGATTGAAGCAGAGAAAAAGTTCTTTCTGAGACAGATATGTCCATTTTGCAAGTCAGGTTTTCACTGAGAGCTCTGTACCATCAGCACTTTAGGGCTACATGGCCTAGGGAAATTTATTTATTTTTTTCAAATGTAATTTAATACTTCTTGCTATGCACTTCAAAACCTCTGCAGATAAGTAGATTCACAAAGAACTGGTGAAGATTAAAAGTATGTAGAACCAGGTGACTGGACTGTGGGTACTACTACAGAGTGCAGATCTCAAAGTAGCAAAGCAATCTAGGAGGGGGCTGAGAGAAAAAGCAATTATGTATTTTCAGGGTGGTGATTAACTGTATCTAATTCCAGAAAAGCCCCATGTCTCTGTACTTTTCTGAGTGAATGCCTACCTGCTATGGGCACTCTGACTCTGCAGAGATTGTTTCTTCTGTTGATAATTCTCCTACATCCACTGTAGATCTTTTTACTCTCTGACATGTACCCATACTATCCTACAAACTTCTTCTTAAAAACAGTTCCTTTCTAGGTTTTCACTGGAGATTCCTGCTTCTTTTTGTCTTCCGTATACTGATTTCATTTTTTGATAGGAATTCCACAATAGAAACTTTAACTCAGATTACCTCTTTTGCTAATTTTGACTTAGTTTCCTTGTTGTCTCATGTATTCTACTATTTTGGGATTTTTTTTAATGTCTCTGGTCAGTCATGGCCCTTTCCTAGTATTATTCCTTCAAAAAGTATTTTACAATTCAGAAAGAAGAACCATGGGTTCTTAGCATTAGCATGGCATGTACAGCTTCCAGTCTCTGAAGTGATACCTGAAAGGGGCCAACTATAAACACAGATAACTTACAAGCAGCCATTGACAAAAATCTAGAAAAGTCTCTTAAAATTCCTGGAGTCCATGTACCTCACACCCATTCCTCTTTTATTTGTATACAAAAGCCAAGAAACAAACAAATAGGAAAAGCCTTATCCAAAAGCTTCATACTGCTGTCACTGATCTGGAAGGGAAATTTTTAAATGCAGAATATTTCCCACCATATAAGCTTTATCCACTTTCTTATGGGTCAACAAACTCATTATTTTTCCCTCACTTACCCTCTGCCTGATGAATTAAAATAATTAAACTTGTCTAAAAGACTGTGCTTCCTGCATTTTGAAAAGAATTTATTTATACCTTGAAGCTATTTTACACAGTTTGATATTAATCACTGAAATCTCGTTCTGCGTGTTCATAGTTGATTACTTGGTCATGCTATGAATATGGCCTATTACTCTGCTGCAACTGTCTTTATTGAATTTATTTAATTTTGAAATATTTCTAAAGGCTGAGGTTTATTTTGTTTCCTTTTCTGTCTTGCTTCCAAGATACTGTTGTGTTGTTTCAGAAGGGGAACAAGATCTGGTGGAGACAAACTTAGCCATAGCTTTTTCTGGGCACCAGCTGGGACTACAGAACCTGGGATAGGTTATGACTCCTTCTTGAGCTGTGTCTACCTCAGGAAGTGTCCCTGCCTGGTTATGGCAGGTCTCCAGTCCTGCTTTTCCAGTTGGTCTGAGGGGCTAAGGGAAAACAAGAGGGCATCCCTGCTGTGCTAGGTACTAAACTAACTGCCCCAAGTGTTTTGGAAAACTTTTGAGGTTTGCTATCTACAGACTCATCTGTAGGATTGTTTTATTACTTTAAGTGGGCCCAACTATATCTGGTTTGACTTTGTGGTTATGTGCCAGAGAGTTCAACAGCAGCTGTGAGGTCCTGGTGACACTGCTGGTGGGTTGGGAAGTGTAAGAAGTAGTAGTCTTTCTGCCCTGCTTATCTCTGCCCCAAAAAGAGTGCGGGGAGCAGAGTGAGCTGGGAAGGGGAATGTTCCACTTCTCCACCAGACCTGCAGTCAAGGCAAGACCTCAGGACATACAAAGCTTCCATGTCTGAAGGAATGATCTGGTGATTAACTATGAATAAAAGCTGTAAGAAATTTAGCAGAGACTTCACTACAATATTTTTGTCAAAAAGTTGCTTTTCAGAAATTGCTTGCAAGAGGTTTTATTTACAAACAATACATGCTTGTGCGTTTGGGCTTGACATGTACGGTTAGGGTTAGGGTCGAGTCAGTTTGCACGGCAGTTCACGTGGGCAGGCAAGCTGGATGGTGAGCACTCGCTATATGACCAGGGTCCGGTCTGGGAGTTCTGCCCTGGCTGCCCCGGTGGTGGCCAGCGTAGGCACCCAGACAGAGCTGGTAAGTGGGGAGGTTGTGGTGCAGAGCTTGGAGTGTAGAGAGTGCCTGCACTGGTCTGGTGAGGGAAAGGTGCAGAATGGGCAGGGCTGCGCTCGCTGCTCCCTGATGGAGGTCCGCCTCCAGCAGGTGGCTGAGCTACGGGATGCTGTCAGTAAGCTGCAAGATGTCAGGGAAGCTGAGAGGAAGCAGGACTGCTTGCTCCAGGACCAAACAGCACAGGGGCCTCAAGATTCCCCTCTAACTCATGGAGGAGAGAAGGAGGCTGTTGATCAGGGAAGCTGGGAATTAGTAACAAAAAAAAAAACAACAAAAGGAGGAAGAGAGCAATTAAAAGCAAGAGGCTTCTTCCTAAATCTGCTGTACCCACCCAGAACTGCTTTGCTGTTCTGGAGGTGGCTGATGAGGAAATGCACTTGCATCAAAAACAGTCGGCTGGTGCACTGGTACAGAAGATCTCTACTAGTGCTGCCAGGAAGAAGCAGCGGGTTGTAGTAGTAGGGGACTCTGCCTTGAAAGGGACAGAAGCTCCCATCTGTCACCCTGACCCGGTCGCAAGGGAGGTGTGTTGCCTACCTGGGGCACGTATCAGGGATGTTGTGGAAAGGCTGCCTGCTCTAGTAAGTCACACAGACTATTACCTGCTTCTAGTGATACATGTGGGTGCTAGGGATATAGATAGTAGTAGCCTGAGGAGTATAAAGGAGGACTACAGAGCACTGGGAGAGGTGGTCAGGGGTTCTGGAGCTCAGATAGTCTTTCCGACAGTTCTCCAAGACGCAGGGGAGGACCTTCCAAAGGCAAGGAGGATTGGATAGGTTAATAAATGGTTAAAAGGGTGGAGTCATAGTCAAGGGTTTGGGTGTCTTGGATATGGGACCCACATTTGAAGGCTAGGCCTACTGGGGTCTGGTGGAGCTGCTCTGATAAAGAAAGGGAAGAGTGGCTTTGCTGGGAGGCTTGCCAGACTTGTCAAGGATGCTTTAAACTAGTTGTGTTGGGGGAGGGGAGCATCATTCCATCCCAACACACCCAGTCAGTTGCCAGCACCTATAATAAATACTCTGAGCAATGTAGTAATATTCTAGCTGCTCCAGCCACTGAGTTGGCTTCATTTGGAGCTCGGATCAGATGCCTCTATACAAATGCCCGTAGCATGGGGAATAAACAAGAGGAATTAGAGATGTGGGCACATCTACGGGGCTATGATATAATAGGCATCACAGAAACATGGGGGGATGGCTCCTTTGACTGGAGTGTTGGAATGGAAGGTTATAGACTTTTTAGAAAAGACAGGCCCGGTAGGAGGGGAGGGGGAGTTGCTGTTTATGTTAGGGATAGGCTGGAGAGTATGGAACTCTGTCTGGGGACAGATGATCAGTTAACAGAAAGTTTGTGGGTCAGGGTTAAGGGGAAATCGGTGATGGGACACATTACTGTGGGGATATGTTACAGACCACCTGATCAAGAGGAACCTGTGGATGAAGAACTCTACAGACAAATAGGAAAAGCCTCACGCTCACAGGCCCTTGTTCTCATGGAGGACTTCGACCACCCTGACATCTGTTGGGGTGACAGTACGGCCTGGCACAAGCAATCCAGGAGGTTTTTCGATTGTGTGGAAGACAACTACCTTCTGCAAGCAATAAAGGAGCCGACAAGGAGAGGTGCCCTGCTTGACCTCGTGCTCACCAACAGGGAAGGGCTCGTTGGAAATGTGACTCTTCAGGGAAGTCTTGGATGCAGTGATCACGAGATGGTCAAATTTGAGGTCCTCAAGACAGTGAGAAGAGCGTGCAGTAAGCTCACTGCCCTGGACTTCAAGAGAGCAGACTTTGGCCTCTTCAGGAGCCTGCTTAGCAAGGTTCCATGGGATATAGCCCTAGAAGGCAATGGGGCCCAAGACTCTTGGTTGATATTCAAGGATCACCTGCTACAAGCTCAGGAGTGTTGGGTTAGGGTTTATTTAAAGCTCTATTGCTCTCTATTTTGAAATAATTGCATTAGCAAATACATCTTTTTCTGTTATTCTGAGTGGATTAATCAAAAGTTCAAGTCAGACCCACTTGCAGTTTGGTGCTTAGAGAAAAAGCTTGGTAAACATCTACTCATATTAGCATTTTAAGAAATTGCTTGTTTTCTGTTGTGACAATTTTCTGGCCTGCAGCAGATTATCTGTAGCAGCAGATATCAGAACACAACCAGAAACTTCTTTTATTCTTTTAAAATTATTTGGTAGATCATGTACTGTACTATAACCGTGGCTATGCAAAACTGTTAGAACTTTAATGGCTTTAATAAGTTGGGATTTGGCTAGGGTGATGGAACTTTTGAAATCATTTGGAAGAGTAAAGGTAAAAGACACTGAAAGGTGATGCACTCAGACATCCTTATCTGATTTTTCTCTAGTTTAGCTTATTGTGCAGCACAGCCTGGTAATGACTGGCTATGCTGCAGTGGAAATAGTCCCTCTTCGCAGCTTCATTGCGGCTTTTTTATTGACTTCTTCCACAAAACATTGTTATTTTGATTTGATAGGGAAGATAAGGAAATATTTTAATGATAGGCTTTAGGAGAGAAAAGGAAACATATCAAGCATATTTGTTACTGATGTTTTCAGCTCTCTTTTCTGCTTAAAAAATGCTTAAATGCAAGAATTGCACATGTATAAAGAGCAAAGAAAAAATGAACACTACATTTAATAACTAGCAAACTGTAACTTAATTTGCATTGTATAAGGCTAATAACAAGTAGCTGCTTGCAGCATTGCACAAGCTCCTTGAAACCCATACATCATCTTGTAGGGCTCTGGGGTCAGGAGAGGGTCTACAGCAAGAGAATGAAGACCACATTCCTTGCACCTTCTCTGGACATCCTCTGGCCCCAGCAACACTTGTAGGAAAGAAGGAACCTCTGAAGACTGTGCGTGATGTGCACTATGTAGTAGAATGGCATGAGTCCAAAGTGTGTACCCTAAATACAGGGTTGCTGGTGAGGGACTATTCATTAGGGACTGTAGTGATAGGACAAGGGGTAACAGGTTTAAACTGAAACAGCAGAGGTTTAGACTGGATATAAGGAAGAAATTCTTTACTGTGAGGGTGGTGAGGTACTGGAATGGGTTGCCCAGGGAGGTGGTGAATGCTCCATCCCTGGCAGTGTTCAAGACCAGGCTGGATGAAGCCTTGGGTGATACGGTTTAGTGTGAGGTGTCCCTGCCCATAGCAGGGGGGTTGGAACTAGATGATCTTCAGGTCCTTTCCAACCCTAACTATTCTATGATTCTATGATTCTATGTGCTTCATTTACCTTTTTCTTTAATTTTGCTTTTTATGGGCTTTCTGTTACTATTTTTGACCATAACAGTAAATGTTCCGTAAACTTTCTCATTCTTTCTATATTCTCTAACATTTTTTTTGTTTTATATGCAAAAAGCCAGTACATGCTGATGAACACACAAGGAAAAATTTCTGTTATCACAATAATAAATACCCTCACAAGCCTTTTAGTGAGTGTGTCTGCAAGTCTGATGTTGATCAGTAAAGGTACAACAGAGTTCATACTGTAAGGGGTGGTTTAGTGCAGGCAAGAGCCCTTCACAGTTAATGCTCTCTTACTTATAATGTTGGTGTTAAAAGAGACTTGCCTTTTTTTTTGAGCTTTTTATTTTTTAGCCTCTGATGCACAATTAGAAATAATTCTCCTCACCATGTTGCAATTAAATTTGTCTTCAAAACTGGGGAAAAAAGAAGAAATGTTAGTGGTTGTAAATATCCTCATAATGTGAGATGGTAAAATGTAGAATTTTTTTCAATATTTTCCTTTCACAGCTGTTACCAGCTGTGTTACTGACTTGTGTAGCCTACTGTATCAGGAGTGACAAAGGGCTCTGCATCTCCTTTTCAAAGAGGCCTCTGTGACTGATATCTCTATTGGTCATCTGAAAACAGCTGCCAGCCAGCAACATCATACCAAGTGAGCACCTTTTCCTCTGCTGCAGGAAGTGATAGCGCTGGCAGGACTGTGACTGCATTTTTTAGTATCTTTCATGACTTAAAATGGATCAGTACACATGAAAATGGGTATTTTAGTTGAGTTCTTGCCCATTTTTCTGAGGAATGAAACAAAAAATAGAATTAAGATCTTTGCTTTATTCTATGTTACGATGATGGAATCTGAACAATTTCCAGTTAGACTGGTTTAACAGTACCTTCATTAATAAGTGACAGTATAGTGGTGTGAAGAAGGTGTTTTAAAGGAAACAATCACAACTTTTACTTCCTAATGGTTTACATATAGCTGAAGAACCCCTGAAAATCAATTACAAGAGAGTGTAACATTTTCTTGTACTGTCAATTACTTGCAAAATAGCTGTATGTCTCAGTATACCTGCTTAGCAACTTAATTTTATAGTAAATTTTAAATATATTTATACAAGTAGCTTTATGAAAAAATTCTATTAATGCAAGTGACACCTCGAAATTTACTTTGTCCTCTTTGAGGGTCTCCTAGTAAGAACAGACCTGAGAGACAGGGATTCATCTGAGAAAATTCTGATAACTGTGCCTTCAGCACATGAACTCAGTTGACATAGAACAGCAAAAATGAGAGAAATTATCAAATTATCATGAGGGGACAGTGCATAGCAAGTATATATCTAAATATCTGTAAATTTTAACAGATATTACAAATTACTATTTTCTGCAGAGCTAAGTAAAAATTAGCATTTGAAATAAGAAATGACAATGTTTGTTTGACAGATTTCCACAATGGAAATATCACAGTCTCTGATGGTACTGTTACCCAGAAAGGACTGTAGCTATGCAGCAACTGAAGCCAAACCTTTTGCTGTCCTGTGAGATGACTGCTGACCATCTTCTTTCTAACTGGTTTCTGAGAAACAGCTCAAAGCTGAAAGAACCCAGTGATGCAAATCTAAATAAAGAATAATTGAGTAAGCTAATTCAGCCAAAGACACTGCTAGTATTTCTGCTGGTTTTAACTTTTCCCTGAAAACAACCAATTTATGGAAACTTAACCCCCCATATGCTGAATGTGAGCTGTGTGCTCTAGAAGAAGTGAAAGCCAACAGCCTCCTGGACTACTTGAACAGGCTGATCTCAAGAGTCAGTAAATCAAGGGAAGTGATGACTGGACCACAACAAGACACTGTGTCCAGTGCTGGGTCCCAAAGTGCAAAACCCAAAATGCAGGTGTAACTAAACTGAAGCAAACTCAGCAGAAGATCACCAAGCTGGTTTGGGCAGGAACACTTGCTCTGTAAGAATAACTTGTGGGACAGAAGCTTTTTCAGCCTGGAGAGAGACGACTTATGGGCACCCAACAATATCCTCCCATAACTATGGTGATGTGATCAAGATGACAGAGCCAGGCTTCTTGCAGTGGTGCACAGTGGGGGAATGAGGCAAGGGTTATAAACTGAAACAAAAAAGATTTAGGCTGGATATAAAGAAAGCTTTTACCACATGAGAATAGTCCAGCAGAGGAGCAGGATGTCAGGGGAAGTTGAGCAGTCTCGATGTTTGGTGATCCACAAGACTAAACTAGATCAACTTGCCCTGACTGACTGAACTGAGCAACTTGTCCTGACCTCAAAGCTGTCCCTGCTTTGAGCAGGAGTCTGTACTAGTCTTCCCCTATGATCCCTTCCAACCTCAATTACTCCATGATCTTGGAAGTGGATCATGTGGGTTAATACCCACTTGTCTTTACCAAAAACCTAGAACTGGAAATTTCTTTTAGCTCACATGTTGATTCTGTTTTAAATGGAAGTCTAAGGACCTCTCAGATCTGGGAAGCTGGAAAGACCAATGTGTCCTCAATTCATCAACACTGATGTTTCCTGAAAGGTCTCTGAGATATACCATTTAAAGTGATAGCGTAAGACAGTGTAACAGCTTGGCGGATACATGTCGTTTTCTGCTTCTCATTGCTGAAGACACACAAAGCTGAAAATACAGTTCGTACCCCTAAAGGGTATGTGAAGCTACTTTGGAGCTAAATTTACCATACCCAGCAATTTAATATGGAGGTTTGGTCTGCTAAGTGAGTTTAAAGAAATTTTATGAATTTCTGAGCTGAATATTATTAGTATTTGTATCATTTTGTACTGGGGTGTGGTTCATGGCAGATTGTCTGAATGATGTACCATCTCTTCAATCTGAAGACATGAAGCTGATCCTAGAGCATGAAAACCATCTCCCTCCTTCTAAGACAAACTAAATGTCTAAGAAGGAAAATGAAAAGGGCTTTCAATTTTTTTTGATGTGCACCGGTCCTCAAGATGGATCCACACTTTAAACAATGGCTTTTTGAAAACCATTAAAAAATTGCAGGTCATGAATTAAGTACTTAATTACACCTCTGGACCTTTTTATTGTGCAGATGAAAAGTTAAATATTATTTGCTCTCCAGGGTTTATTATATTTTTTTTATTAGCTGTTCATATAAAAGATATGAAAGCTTTGATTTAGAAGTCATCACAAATTTATTTCTAGGTTAATTCAGCTGGATGGAATTGTCATTTCCCACATGCTGTATCCATAGACAGTCTTCATCCTGAACAATAAACAAAGCAATTACTAGATAAAGTATTAGACAGCAAAGAAACTAATTTGGTTAAAAAAAGTAAGATTTAGGGGAACTCAAGCTGAACTTGCTACATGAACTTAGGCATGCTGTTTAATCTCTTTTTGGTTCAATTATCTGGCTGTAAACTGAGGGTCATAGCAATATCCTTTCCTGTATAGTCAGTCTTTCCTCTGACAAGTTTTTCAAATAAATAAAATAAAGAGTCTTTTATCATATGGATGTACAAGGTATGCGATAAAATGCTGTAGTTGGACTGCTAGATGTTACTGTGATCATCAATGTAAATAATCAAACAACATCTGAGTTTAACTCTACTGTCTAATTCTGCAGCTGGGCGCATTTTCATAATTGTTTAATATCACGTGGATATGAAACCCATTGGGAGTATGTTTGGACATTCAGTCTTTAAAACTGCTGTAGTCATGAGAAATTATACATCAGCCAATCTTCTCACTTGCTAGCTGAATTAAACTTCTTTTGCACAGTTAGAGTAACTAAAAAGGAAAAAAAGTATTTCTGTTGGCAAGTTTGAATAAGGTGATTCCCTAATTGAGCTATGTAAATTGATGCAGAATTCAAATTTCGGCTACTTATCTGCATATGAAGAGCATATAAACTTAGTAGATGAATCTTACAACATATATTATCTTCTCACAGTATGGATGTGTAAATTGCTAACTGGGTTATTATAGTTTCTTAAAGGAAGGGTTTTTAATACTCCAGTACCTTTTTAGATAAGTTATTTGCCACCAGCAAGCAGTGGTTCCAGGAGTTAAACATGCAGACTGAATTTTCAATTAAAATTGGTCTCTCTTTCAAAAACATCCTTGTCTGCATTCAAAAGCTACGGGTATAAAGATTTGTCAAATACATCTTTTGGTACATCTGAAATAAACAGCATTATGCTAATGGTTATAGAAAGGTCATTAAATTTTGTATCTTTTAATTTGATTCTGAGCTCTGGATAAAATACTGGTATTACTAGCAGTTATTCCTTTACACCTATCAATTTACTTTTATTTGTGTTCAGAGGATAAATGCTTAATTTCTAAAGGGTATTTGCTGTCCCACCAAACTTATACTTGACAGCTTTAGAGGCTGAACTCCTTTAAATAGCCATAGAATATACGTGAAATGAGCAACAGCAGCACAGGGCTTGCAAGACTGCTCTTCCAGTGTCACACATATATGACCAAAGGGAAAAGCTTTTTAAGGTCTCTTTGCTGAACATCATGAACAGAATGCATTTGCTGTAAGATACAGATATTTGAAGAGGAATATAGTTCTCTCTTCCATTTTGGGTATGAGCCACCGCTTAGGACATTCTTTGATCCTGTAAATATTTTCAAGGAAAGAAAAGTAAATATTTTTGCACTATACCTTTTCTTTCCCTGACCCTGTCAGATGTTGAACAGATCTTCGGGATAAGCACAAATAAACCAATTTCTTGTTATGTTTCTGTATATGTGTTGCAAAATACTTAAACAGATGTAGTATAAATGCTAGTCTTCTCTCAAGAGATTCTCTTGAGAGAATCTCAAATATCAGGTATATTATAGACTTGAAAACAAAGGAAAAGAGTGGTACAGAGACTAGATTGCTCTGAAAATGTAAAAAAAAAAGATGGTTGTTTTTCTTGTAAAGCAGAACAACAGGATAATAAAATGTTCAAAAAGTATTATTTCTGAGATGATCACTAGGTGTGAAATATTTCAGTTCAAAGGCCATGACTGGCTGAGAATTGAAGTACCTTCTCAACTTTTGAAACATTATTCTGGGGCTAATTGTATATATACCTGTATCTACACATAAAAACCCTATGCAATCTATGGAAAGACATCTTAAACATCTCCTCCTCCCTTTGTATAATAAAGTAGCTTATGTTTAAAAATACTTCATGGCACATTTTATTTTCAGAAAGGATCAAAATATCAAATCTAGGAACAATTTTAGTACAGATACTATTGTGCCTTTTAAATTAAAAAAATTGCAAAGGTCTCTGAATAAATTAGCACAGTTGTCATGGAAACATAGTGGGCCAGAAATATTTATAGTTGCTGCAAGCAATAATTTTGCAGTTTAATACTTTTAAATGTCAAGAAACATAATCTCTAAAACAAAACAAAATAAAAAAAAAGGTTTTTTCCATTTGTTTGTCAGTGCATATAGTCACAAATTTCTGTTAAATGTATTTTCACATCTTGCTTCCAGGAAAAAAAAACATCATGATATTCAAACCCCAATATATCCCTTGGCTGTTTGAAAACACTTTTCAATTTTAAAGACCGATAAAGTCTTGTCAGACTGAGGTATACTATTTTACATGTGTGTTCACCAAAGCCAAAAACTGCAGATTTTTCAAAGCTAGTTAAGAATATTTTTAAAGTGTCTAAACTCTAAACTCTAACATGAATTGCCAGTACCAGAACTATACGTTGCCTTATTCACAAATGCAAGACAGCAAGTATCTGTTATTCCTATTAAAATTAATGTTATTCTTAATATGTTAATTGAAATAGTTCTGTATAATAATGTATAGGGAAGCATCAGGAAATTATCTTGGTATATATTGGATATGAAAGGTCTGGTGTATTTTCTTGTATCTCCTATATCCATTCTCATCTAAACCCAGTAATCTTGCCAGGGAAACAACACAGTTAGATTCATTATGTTGGTGCGTTGGTATGAACATAGGGCATCACAGGAAAGATGGACGAGGCCTTCACTTGTCCTTAGTTGTACCCAACCACAGCTTTTGAAAATTACTTTTCTCATTTCTGCATTCACTCAACACTTCTGTAGAAAGGTTTCTGCATAGTGCAGAATCATGTGCATTGTTGTGATGTATGAGCACATAGCAGGAAGGGGAAAAGTAAATGTTGTGAGGAATGAGAAGAAGGCATAGTGTTATACTTGAGTGTCCTTAAAAGGTATCTTAGAAGATGCTAAAAACAAAATCAGACTTGAGGTCCAAGTTCTTGCTTCTGGCATTCATCCTACAAGTCTCTATCACAGATGCTTTGTGACATGCTACACCCATCCATGATTTTGAAATGCTCCCTCTTATCATACCCAGCCTTATTTGATTATAAGTGCCTTGTAACAATGAGGGAAAATGGAAGTATTATTAACTATCTGGCTTTCAGAAAGTATGTGAAGCTCTAAATCTCAGGAACACATATGGGCATCATGATAGCTAATAGTAAGACAGTTAAGGTCTTCTTTGATGGGCCTGAATATATGAAGTTAGAGCTGATTGCCACCTAAATGGTGTAGTGAAGTTGAAGGCCATCACCTTTTCCTCTCACTAATGGGAATAAGGGAGAAAAATTCTCATGTACTTCAAAGTAACACAGACTGTCACAAAATTTAAAATGTTTCCTTAAATTAAAAATTCAGTTCCTAACTTATGTACCACTTCAGCACAGTTTGTTAGAAGGAAATATTTTTTAAACCTACAGGCTCTGCGTTCAAGTGGATCATATCCAATCACATCACTAAATATGGGCACACTTCCCAGGTATGGATACCCCTAAGAAAATCAGAGGGGGTCAGAAAGGTAGAGAAGAAAAACTACAAAATAAAACCAAATAGTTTCTACTAAATTCCTTGAATGAGAAAGTAATCCCTTTTAAAGCTAGAGGGATTCTTCCTGTATAATTCTTCTGTTTGAATAAAGGGCAAGAGCAGAATTAATCTAACCTGTCATAAATGGTGTGAAAGAACAGAAATAAGTAAGACATTCACTTCTGGTGTTCATTCATTCATTTCCATGATTTTGCACTGCAAATAACTGCAAAATGCTGTCAATTATAATAGCAAGCCAGTTCTAAGTAGGATGAATGTATTATATACTTTATTGCATTGGATAGAACCATATGGATTTAAGAAAGTTCATACCTTCTAAAAGTTCATCTCCTCCCCTTCAGCAATGCTGAACCTTAAGTTTTAAGGACAGTACTCAGAAACAAAAATAAAATACTGAACAGAAGGAAGATGAACTCAGGTTTTCTTCTCTCAGGAAAACTTCAGATGACCAAGGCCTATGTATGATTTTACTATTAGTCACAACAGCAACTGCTGTCTGCTTCTTTTGCCAAATTGGAAATAATATTTTCATGATTTATATTACATTCAGGGAGAAAAATGAAAGTGACTTTCTGTTTGCATAATAAAAGTGAAATTCCTGAGTGCTAAGTTTGTAAATAAGAGGAAGGCTTCATGTTAAAAGATTTGGATTTCTTAAAGATTGTTTTAACTATGTGCTGTGTTGCTTTAGAAGATGTTTTCCTATTTTCATCACGTTCCACATCTTGGAAATTACTGGATTGCTCTGTCATTTCCCTTTTAGAGAATTGGTTGTTTCCCTATATTTTTGAAGGATGTGCCTGTAGCATGATTTCTTTGGCTTTTTGCGGTTTAAATAACATATTTAATTAAAGTTTTCTAGAAATGATCTTGCCAGGACTTCACTAGGTTGTTAAATTCTGTGTTGTTACTCATGATAAAAAACATTGTAATTTTAATTGCCATTGCCAGGTATCATATTCTTAAAAATGTGTATTTTTCTGTTTTAATAGATAAAATTATTTAAATGTGTATGCAATGAATATCTTAGTGTGATACATGTCAGAAGCATACTCAAGGTATATAGCATCGCTGGTGATGCAGTGAACTGAAACATTTTTCATTGCAGCAAGAAGGTTAGAAATAATTATGTGTATTCAAGGAACATCACAGATATTTAAAAAAAATAAATCTCATATTAGGCGATGTACTGTGAAGCAAAGAACAGAAGAGAAAGTGTGTAGTGTTGTTTCTGGTCTTCCATAGAAGCTGGATTAGAAAACACTGTCTCATACTTATTTAAATGTCAGCCTCCAGCATGATGCAGTTTGACCTCAAGTTGACTCCAGACTCACAAGCTAAAAGGAACAGTTATGCAACTGAGAGTGGCTAAAATTAACCATGCAAAACCCCAGAAGGCTGGAGTGAGGGTACCCAGAAACCACGTAACTTTAAGGAATGTTTGCTTATTTCACTGACAGAACTGGCTTACATTATTGCACTGTCCATCTTTATTGTACTTACAGACCATTATCTTTCAATTTCTTGGCATAAATTTCTACTGGTCAGCTCATTTATTGGAAAATACAATATTCTTCCTGTTAGAGAGAAGTCATTTAGCAAATGCACAGAATCCCTGTTTCAACTAAAAAAAAAGAGAAAGAGAGGAATAAAAGGATATAAAACTGTAGCTGGGATTTTTTTTTTTAAAGCTTCAAGTTTTTATTATTATTGGTATTCTGCTCTGTTGTTTCTCCAGTGAGAAAAACAGAATTCCTCGCAAAAGAGCATACTGAGGAATTGATGGGAAGACACAGATGAGAGGAAGAGCAGATCCTCCCTTTCGTATTTTTACCCTTTCTGTGACCAGTGCAATATTACCTGCAGGCAGGGAATGGCAGAAATATTGCGCCTCAGCACCACTTAGGAAAGGGTGAAGCACTGTCCATAATAACCACCTTTGACTGGAAATTCCCAGTAAGTGGGTTGAGGGTCCATAGCATCTACTGAGAGTCTCTGTGAGGTTTCCAGGTTGATAGAAGGGTAGAGATCATCAGATCATCACAAGTGACTCCTCTGAAACATGTGCTGACATGTCAATGAGTTATTTTAGGAGTAATAGCAGTTACTGATTGTCCATCAATAGCCCCTTGTTTTCTGAATAACCTGAGATTTGTCACATGTTTATGCAGGTGCTATGCTCCCACAGCCAGTAGCTGTGGCTTTTGGACTGAGACTTGTATTTCCATTTTTGCTCTTAGAAACAGAAGCATCCAGCATAGCTTATTAAATAGCAATAGCATGAACTAATCAGAAAAACTGAAAGGCAGAACAATAAAATATTGCAAACAAAAAGGCCTCTTTATGCAATCCATGGACTATGATATAAAAATAAATAAAATAGTATGGCATAAAAAACAAGTAGAACAGAACTGTTATGTTAGAAAATGGGACTAACTAGCGATCAGTCTAGGGGAAGGAAAAGCTGTTCTATTCACTGATACTTTTAGATACCATTGCAGGAAGGATAAGTAACAGGATTTAGCAAGGTTTGTTATGATTATGGACACCATACCTAACTGTCAGTCCCAGATCTTTTGTCCCAGCTTTGTCACTGAGACCTGTCCTGAGAGCCCTTGGGCTTGGCCAGTGTGGGGAAGTAAAAGCCTTATGAAAAGGCTGGAAGAGAAAGATAGACAGAAAAGACAAACATTAGTGCTACTGCTCCCTTTTAGTCTTGAATAGCACTTGCAATATGATGCTTGTGTTAAATTTTTCAGTTAGATCTTCGTTACCCCTCCTTTCCATTTATCACCAGTTTCTTTCCTGTTTTTCCTTCTTTCACCTCCAGTTTAATACAAGTCAGGCTTATCAAGGTAAGTTGTAATCTTTTGCACACTTCTCTGCACTGATGACCAGAGACACTAAAGAAAACACTATTGCAGGTCTCAGGTGACAAAATCTGTTATGTAGAAAGATGATGTCTTCAAGTTAACCCAGATGCAGGACAATATAAGACAGTACAGTGGAGCAAAACTGCAACTGCATATGGTATGTCCCCAACCCCCTCATCCATGGAAACTACTGCACGAATCTGTACTGCTACTTCACTGTAGCAGAGCTTGTGCTCCATGGAAAATGTTGTATAGAAACTGATCAAGACCTGTGTTGGGTTTGCTTTTATCCAGCAGTGAGAATCATAAAATTATGGAATACCAAGTTGGAAGGGACCTCAAGGATCACCTGATCCAACCTCTCTTGGCAAAATCATGGTCTAATCAAGATGGTCCAGCACACTGTCCAGCTGAATCTGTAGTGTCCAATGTTGGGGAACTTATGACAGGTCACCAGTTTGAAAAGTAGCTGTTTACCACCACTCTCTGAATGTGGCCTGTCAGCTAGTTCCTCACGCACCACACATACCACATTTTCCAAGAGGAGGCTGTGGAAAACCATATTAAAAGCCTTGGAGAAGTACAGGTAAGATTACATCCACCACTTGCCTCACATTAGCTGAGCAGGTTACATTGTCACAGAAGGTGATCAGGTTTGTCAAGCATGATTTTCCCTTGGTGAACCTGTGCTGGTTTTTCCAATCATGTGCTTCATTTGACTTGTGATAGCCCCCACAAGCATTCATTCCATAACTTTCACAGGGACTAAAGCAAGATTGATGGGCTTATAATTTTCCTGGATCCTCCTTTAGATATTTCTTGTAGATGGGGGTGACACTAGCCTTCTTCCAGTCTTCTAGGTTACTCCCCAGTCTTAATGACTTCTCAAACATTATGAAGACTGGCCTCAAAATGTCAGCTGTCTCTGTCAGCACCCTTGGCTGGTTATTGTCAGGGCCAATTGATTTGTAGGGTTTAAGCTCCTGTAATACCAACTCTTCCTTCAGTGATGGTGGAGGAGGTGGGTCTATTTGTATCAACCTGGACTTTGGTTCCCACGGCCTGGGACCCAACAGTATGTGTTGTACGTAAGTCAGCTTTAGAAAAAGAAACTGTGTTGTCTATCTTTGCAATACCTCTGTTTGCGTTGAATGTGCTTATGGGTTGCTGTCCACTCTGACAGTGACACTGAAAACAGGCGTTCTAGCTCTTTTCAGCTTTTAGCTTTTTTTTCTCTCCTCACCCAAAAGTAGTTAGTGTTCCCAAGGTCAGAAACAAGTCTTTCAACTAGGACACTAAAAGCTATGGAGAGAGGAAAGCAATGTTAAGATGGAAAGCTTTATTCTTCACATTTCAAATGTCAAGTGTATTTTTGGCTTAGTTTTTTGTTGTTGTTTGGTTTTTCTGAGGGGGTGTTGTTTTTTGGTTTGCTTCTTTTTTTGGGGGGGAAGAGGGCTGTAGTCTGTTTTTTCATTTTGCTTCTTTCCAAGAAATCTAAGTTTTTTGCAATGGTCCTTATCTGACAATACTTAAAAGACTATCTGCATAATCAAAGTTTTAAATCCATCACATAGACTTTTGCATAAAATGCAAGCACTTCATGGAAATATTAGTAAGCTGAAATTCACAAAATCCTTGACAACACGACATTTGTTCTGGTGTATAGAATTATTAAACTACTGGAGTTCTGCCAGCATATTAAAGTTTTGTACAAAACACAAGGTACACCTGAAACCCAAGGAATATGCAAATTATAAAAGCTGGTGGGAAAAATTTAAATTACATACTCTATGAGACAATTAGAAGATTGGGTATAACCTAAACATAGAAAGCATTTGAGCATACTATTTTTCTTTTCCCTTAATAACCTAGGTACACTTAAAACTTCCCAAGCTCTCAGTTTTAAGTTACTAAGTATACCTAAGAAAGTAATAGGAGACTAGTTCAAAATAAAATCATGACCAGTTTTTATACTACAAGGCAACAGATGGCAAAATCTACTTCAAACTATAAATTCCTTGTTCTAGGCCAGTAGTCAACTTTATTATATTGTTGTCTGTCTAGAAGTGCTATATACAACATGATAGCTAAAAAATAAATTACTGAGGACATGATGCCACAGTAGTGTGCTCTGAAGCACCACCTGTAAAGAGAAAACACCAGGAGCTTACTTTTCCTTGACTAAGATTCTTTCATCATTTCTAGAGCTAACAAATAGGATTATACAAGATTTTGCAGGAAAGAGAACACTGAAATGAGAACTTTTTAGAGCTGCATTTTGTGGGAAGGTCTAAATTCACAGCACCTTTGTTCTCCTGTTTATTGTCCTTGTTTGGAATATCAAAATGAATCTGTATTGGCATTTATGATACATATTGGGTAACTTGAAGAAAGGGATAGCATGACATGATGCCTCTTGTAATGGAAACTTGAACTCAGAAACATAGAAAGTCCCTTGCAACCAGGTGTCCATGTGAATATGCATGCACTCATGAAATATTTTTACTTCACTAGGAAAAGGCTGAAGGATACGCTCAATTCAAAGTATGCAAGATGAGAGGTAGGAAAAGGAAGAAGGGTAAATTGTGTTTTTTTTTTCCCAGTTAATGCATATTTATGTCAAAAGAAATATCTGTGTAGTCCCACAAATTCTATACATATTCCTGTTTAGAAAAGCTCAGTGAAGCATGTCATTAAAGATTAATATCAAATAGAAATTACTAGTGAGCAGTTTATCCCTTTAGGAAAGCAGTCACAGACTTCTTCCAATATAAATGTTTAAACTTCTCATTTCTTACTATTTGTTTCCTACTTTTTGTGATTGTACAGTAAAGCTAAAGGTTTATTCAAATACTTTTTTTATCTATGTAGAAAACTATAGTGCTGAAATATGCAGAGCACTTCAGAAAAAAAGTCGCTATATAAAAATAATTTCATTGTTCTTTGAGCTCAGAATGAAGATGGATGATAGCTGTAAGTATATTAATTTGCAATAAAAGAAGTAAAGTAAAGGCTATAAAGGGAATTTTATAAACTTGCATGATTAACGGAAAATATATGATAAAATGCACTTTGGTGTTCTATTAGAAGAAAGTAATCTCTTTTGATTGAAAATCAGTTTTTTTATTTTTTACATCTTTTCCACCACTATCAAGGCTTTGAAAAGCAGTGAAGTTCATATTTTGCAATCTTAAAAATTATCAGTTTTAGATGATTTTTGAAAAAGAAACAGCAGAAGGTCCCAACAAATTATCTTTCCTCTGTGGTTATGTATATGTCTGTGTAGATACATGAGTTTATCTTTGTGGGTGGTGGGTGTGATTGTAGCATTTGAGCTGACAACATCCCCTATAAAGTTAAAGATGTCTGGTGTTCTTTTAAATTGCTTATGACTTGGCCAAAACTGAGATGTTTAGATAGAAATTTTCCATGGCATGTTTATGCATCAGATGGAATCTTATTCAAAACATTCAGACAAAATAGTTCAACTGTTTCAGGGAATGAGATTAGGCAAAGTATGTTTTTTTAGCAGTGTTAAAGAACATTAGAGAGCAGTGTCTTACAAAAGCTGGAACAGAACCCAGAAGCTGTTAGTTATGCCATCTCTCTCTGGCAGCAAGCAGCAGTAAAGCTGATTGCTGAGTGAATGGTTCCTTTGCTTTCTTATCCACATAGATGAAAGTGGAATATTTTTGTTACCGGACAGGACCAGTGGTGCTGCAGGTTTGTTATATAAGTGTTGCAGTTGTGCAAAAATGTTAAAATTACAGGTCAAGTGACAGAAGACAGCAACTGCTGAAATTCCCACCCATACACCTGCATTATGATGTCCCTATTAGATAATGATAGACTTTTTTTTTATCTTTCCAGAAGACCCTTGCTTCATCCAGTGATCAGTTGTTCAGTTACTAAATATTTGTTCTTTTCACTATGTAATGTGATATAACATTGTTGGATGATGTATCTCAGGTCTTTATTTTATTAAATCAACTTTGAAAACTGTCCAAGGATAATATATGAAGTTGAAACTTATTTGTATTCACAGTGAGGGTCCTTGTTGAATCTAGAAGTGCAGATGTTTGGGGTGTGCTCATTCTGGATACCTTCTAGCATGCTCCTGGGCTGGACATCTCTCCCTTTAACCCTTGGAGCACTCTTGCCCCTTCCAGTCTCCCATACACTTTCATTATGCTATCTCCATTATGAAAGAGGAAACCTGTCAGGTAAACCTCTCATACTGTGGCCAGACCCAAATGCTTGAACTTCTCAGTTGCTGGATAAGAGGATGAGTCCATAGCTCATTGGCTCAGGCTGTAAGAATGGTATGATAGATCAGAAAGGTTATTTACACACCTTAACCTCCTAAGGCACAAGATACTGGTGTACTCTCTGCCATTTTTTCTGACAGATGGATCCCCTTTTTAAAGGAGTCATGCAGGTCTGAAATCACCACGACTCACCAGGTACAAGGACAGGCAGCAGTCACCAAAAGCAGAAGGAAAGGAGTGAGCTCAAATTTGTGTTCAAGTGGAATGTAAGAGCAAGGTGACAAATAAAAAACAACTTACATAAAAGCAATATATGTTGCTCCATACAAGGGCCTGAGAAAGACATCACAAAAGCATTAGACAAGAAAATACACTCCATAACTATGTGGGCATCTAGAAACTACTCAAAAATACACTGAAAGCAGGTTCCTTGTGGGGACTCAAATGACAGAGAAGGTCAGAGCTCACTCTGTGTTTAACATAAAAACCTAATCTGTCTCCCTAAAAGTTGTTCCTGGTGTTGGATATGGTTTCACAGCCTGAGGCAGGTCCAGGTAGGACTCAGGTACAGGACGGTGCAAACTGCTTCAAGGGATGCATAAAAGTGTGGAGTGGCTGTCAGTAACAATATCCTCTTTCCTAGCTATGCTACATATGTTGGTCTCATGGCATCCTGACTGCATACCAGGACCTGGACTGTGGCTGGTCAGAGAGTTTGGCTCTAAGGACATAACAGAGCTCCACAACAGGATGGGGTTATGCTATTTTGACCTTTTAGTCTCTGTGAAGTCTCAGTAACTTGAAGAGGCCCAGAATTTTATTTGTTATGTATCTGGTAACTGTTCAGAATGCATTCCTACACTATAAAAAGTATTGATATCTCAAGTAAAAAAAATATTGGTGTAAAGACATTTTAGCCGTATTCTGCATCTTAATATGACCCTTCAACATGCCTGGACTGAGCCTCTTCTGTAGTGCATGGCAAAACTCTCAACAACTTCAGTCAAACCCCATAAGTAAACGGCTATGGCAGGGAGACTGCTCATCTTCCAGGGCAGTGAGAGATGATTACTGCCTTCCAGATGTGTTTGCATCAGTCATCACTACTAAGTCTGGAGCTGGCTTCTGGCTGATAAATTTATACATAACTCCCTACACAAACACTGGGACCCAACAGAAGCTGTCTGCACTGCTGACTCTGTTTGTTAAACATGTCCTAATTAAACAACACAAGTTGAGCAATCTGTCAATTACCAAAAAGTAGTTGTAGTTGTAGCTCTGTTTCAGACTATATTACTTCTTTTAATAGCTCTGCTTCCAACCAGGTGGGGCAGTAGCACCCAATAAAGCCACATTTATCACTGAATCAGAGAATTAGAGAATCATAATAGTTTGGGTTGTATAGGACCTTTAAAGGTCATCTAGTCCAACCCCCTTGCAATGGGTAGGGACATCTTCAACTAGACCAGGTTGCTGAAAGCCCTGTCCAACTTGACCTCTAATGCTTCCAAGGGTGGTGCATCTACCACCTCTTTGGGCAACCTGTTGCAGTGTTTTTCCATGCTCGTAATAAAAAAATTCTTCCTTGTATCTAGTGTAAATCTACCCTCTATTAGTTTAAAACCACTACCCCTTGTACTAAATAGTTTGTTTCCATTTTTCTTATAATCGCCTTTTATATATCGAGAGGATGCAGCAAGGTGTCCCTGGAGCTGCCTTTTCTTGCTGAACAACCCCAACACTCTCATCCTGCCCTTATAGGAAAGGTGTTCCATCCCTTTGATAATGTTTTTGGCCCTTTTCTCTATCTGCTTTAACAGGTCCAGGTTCTCCAGAGCTGGAGGCAGTACTCTAAGTAGGGTATCACCATAGGAGAGTGGAGGGACAGAATCACTTCCTTTGACCTGCTGGCCATGCTCCTTTTGATGCAGCCAAGGTAAGCAAAGTATTTTCAAAGTCTATTTGGCATATTATAAGCCAAGTATGTTTTCACTGGCAAGGATTTTAATACCAGAATAATAGTCGCTATAAAAGGTTATCAGGCAAACTTTGATAAGCAGTACTTGTAACTGCAATAGTCCACTAGTGTTTACTTTTTTGTCTTGAGTTTAAGGCTGCTTCTCTTTACCTAAAAATGCTAATAAAAGAGCATATTGGTTTCTTCAAAGTGTAAATTGATATGGTACAGATTAAGTCAGCTGTGTCAACTGAGGTTCAGGCTTGAGTTTAATGGGGTAGTGAGGGAATTTGCAGAGTACGTCAAAAGAAACTCTGATGATATCAAAATAACTGAAAATTCATAAGCAAATCTTGTAAATTCTTTTGCATTCTATAGAGCTCTTAAAATTCAGATGAAAAGATAATTAAGACAATGTATCTAAATATAGAGGACATTTATGACTGGAAGCAGAACTGGTGAATTATTTTATTACTTCACCTTGTTTAAATGAATTCAAATTATTTGCTATTAAATTATATTTTATATATCCCATATGCATAATGAATCTTTTCTAATAGAATTTGTCTTCATTAACATAATGAATTGTCTTGTATTTCTTAAGACCACTGTTAAACATATAGCTGTGTATACGCGCAGAATTATCTCTGTCCACATGTTGTATTCAATCCGGTTTGTATGGAATAGGCATTTAATCAGTGGTACGGTACTTTAGAATCATAGAATCATTAAAATATAGCTGTGTGTATACATGCAGAATTATCTCTGTCCACATCCTGTATTCAATCCGGTTTGTATGGAATAGGCATTTAATCAGTGGCATGGTACTTTAGAATCATAGAATCATTTAGGTTGCAAAAGACCTTTAAGATCATTGAGTCCAACCATTAACTTATTACTGCCAAGTCCAGCACTAAACCATATCCCTAGATACCACATCTACATGTCTTTGAAATATCTCCAGGGATGGTGACTCAACCACTTTCCTTTGCAGCCTGTTCCAGTTCTTGACAACCATTTCAGTGAAGAAATTTTTCCTAATATCCATCCTGAATCTTCCCTGGTGCAACTTAAGCCCATTTCACCTTATCCTGTCACTTGTTACTTGGGAAAATAGACTAACATCCGCCTCACTAGAACCTCCTTTGAGGTAGTTGTAGAGAGTGAGAAGCTCTGCCCTGAGTCTCCTTTTCTCCAGGCTAAATCCCAGTTCCCACAGACACTCCTCATAAATCTTGCTATCTAGACCCTTCACCAGCTTTGTTGCCCTTCTTTGCACATGAAGAGCAGTTTTTTAGTATCTCCTAACGTTTGACAATTATAAAAGTCCAAATATTTCTTTCACCTTATGAAAACAAAAAGAAGGCCAAACCAGAAATATTCGGTTGGAGTATCACGGTTTCAGCCTTCTGGAAAGACAAATATTATTGAAATTAGACTGGAACAGACTCTCTTTACAGCCCTGAAAGATATTAGAAATAGTTAACAGTTGGAATCAAAGAAATTTAATAGGCATATGGTACATCAGGACTCAACCTGCAAGGTTGTAACATATGTGCTCAGCTATCAGAGTTTTGCAATCCTGAAAGATGAACAGTTTTCTTGTTCAGTAGAAGGCAGTAAACTGTGCCTTATACAAATTACAGACCCCATCAGAATAGAGAGAAGACAAGCCCTGAAGAAGAGCACTTCTGCAAATGCTGCCCCGAAAAAGGAATTGAGAACTAAGGCTGAGTGAGGAAAATTGGAGATTATATTTTTTTTTGTTAGTGTGTGTAGCATGTATCTACATTTGTCTCTGGGTACAGTCAATTGGAAGACTGGAATTTACTTTGTTCTTCAAATGCAATATTTTTATTTTTTTTGGTCACGTGTGAAATACTATTTTCTATTCTGCACTTGTAAGCAGCACTTCTGAAAGGGGCCAAAGGTGTCAGGTGATTTAGAAAACACCTAAGGCATGTAACATAAACAATCCTGATTCAGGTTCACCTTAGTAAATGGTTCCAAAATGTGTCACTTAGCAATGACCTAGGTCTGGGCTAACTGGACATAAAATCCAAAACCTCAGAGAAAATCAAGTAATGCAGAAAGATGTCTCTGAACCAACCTACAGGATAACAGTTCCCCAAACACTGTAGTGCTTGTCCCTAATTAGGTCAGCGTACCACAGCATGAGGAGTGCAGCACGCACTCACCCTGGCATTGCACTGCGGTGACCTGTTTCAACTCAACATAGAATGTACTCATGCCTTTTGCCATCTAAACAACTTGCACTGCATTTTCAAAAAGCTCATCTATCTATGTTACATTTTTAGAATTCAAAATCTTAAATATTGTCTTCTGTTTTGGGTTTGGTTGGTTGGTTGGGTTTTTTTAACATATCCTTGTTGCCTGGCTAACAGGAAATAACGTAGTGAAGTGGTCTTTTAAATGCTTTCAGCTATCCAGGAAGGAGAGATTGAAGAACATGATTGATTTATATTTAAGCCACTATTGAGCTTTTGAAGTCTTTTCCTCAGATGCTATAAAAGTTTTGACCCAGGTGGTTTGACAGCTCTGTCCTGCTTTAGGTATGGGGCTAGCAAGAAGTGTGATCCACTTGACTGTGGGTGATGGATAGGAATAGTTAACGAAATGGATCCAGATGTTATCGCCCTGGTCCAGCTTAAGCCTTGGGAATGGTAAAGAAAATACCAGGTGCTGTTGCCCTGGACAGGCTCAAGTCTTGGGAACTGGGAAGAAAACACCAGGTGTTAATGCCTTGCTCTGGCCTAAGCCTTGGGAACTGTAAAGAGAACTATGAAGGGTAAAGATTTGTTTGCAAAACATAGAAGGTGGTTTGCAAGATGAAGCAGGATGTGCATCTCAAAGACAGACCAAACAGTGTGAATATTTGTAACCCTTAGTAGTTTTGCTAAATCGGGATGATAAGGGAGAAAAAGAGCGGAAAGTTACTGCTTAGCACGTAGTAGACTATAAAAGGGATGCAAGACGTGAAATAAAGGATTTCAGATTTCAGTTTTCACCAGAACTGGAGTCCGTGCTTGATACACCACACTTGACCATGTAGGGTAACAACGTTTGCCATCTTCTTGTGGAGGCCTTTAACTGTGTCATATTGGGGCCTGTTGATAGCATCTTGCAATTATGTGAGTGACTGGAGTTCACCACTCAGAGGTGGGAAATACATGAGATGGAATAATGGAAGATACAAATCCCTCAGGATGAATAAGATGGGTCATAAAGGGGCCCACCTCATGCGACTATGCACAAACATACACTGCCTGAGAAACAAACAGCAGGAGTTGGGGCTCTGCAAGTGGATGCATAACTGACACCACTGAAATAACTCAGTAGTGGGATAGCTTATATGACAGGAGGTGGTGGGTGCTAAGGGATTTGTAGAAAATATAGCCAGGATAGGGGAAAAAAGGATGTGGGTTATCATTTAAATGAAGGAGCAGCTCAAGATTATGGAGCTGAGTGATGAGAAATAGGGGCAGGTCTTATCCATGCCTCTTCTGTTGCTTACTGTTTTCCTTATGCTTTATACCAATAAGATCTTTCCTCTGGTTTTTGAAGCTATGACAGTGTGGTGTTCATCAAAAGTCTGCAGTGAAAAAATTTATACAGTAAGATAAGAAATAACACAGATGTGCTTCTGAGGGTGATGTCAGTATCCCATCATGAAAACTCTGTGTGGTAATTCTATTGTGTTTGGAATTGCATTCTCACATAGGACAAAAAAAATCGGAGCAATAAACATTTACTTGTTTTCTACTTCTGCATTTTAAAGATACATTTTAAGATATATAATCTTTTTCTTTTCTTTGTGTTTGTGATGTTTAAGACAGTTTGTGACTGAGATATGGGCAGAATTGGATCCATTTACTCCAGAGTGAATGAGCTCTTTATCTCTTACTGTTATTTTTATTCTTGATTTCACCCCCACCTTCAAGAAGGTTTACTTAACAATTTAATTTTGTGAGACAGAGACCTCTGAGGGAAGGTTAACTGAAAACCTGTTTCTATAAAAGGTAAGTAAACTTATTGTGAATAAGCTTAAATTTGCTGCATAGTAGCCCCTTTAATGAAGCATGTGTAAAATTTTATGAACTGAAATATACTTTGATTTGGTACCTTAATTAGTACTTTTCTTAGTTATATTTATAATCTTATTTTAGAACAAGACAATAAGAGTAGTAGTAATAGGAATGATAATAGTGACAGTAGTTGTTACCTCTATACTACTAATATCACTACAATTATTAATATTCTATTAGTCATATTTTCCTGGAGTCAGAAATTAGGATTTGAACTTAGAGTTCTCCACTGATTTCAGAATTACTCTGGTTTATACTTTGCAACTTCAAATTCTTCACTCATTGTTTATTCTGATAGTACTTTGCACTGAAGTCAGCAGGACTGCTCAGCAGGTCTAAAAGCTGTGGAGTTTACATTTCATCACACTGTTGTTGATCACAATAGACAAAAAAACCTTCTGACATACTTTTACCCTTAGACAAGTTCCTGTGACTTGACACCAAGTAGTAAACAGAAAATATGTCTGCTGTTAGTTTTTGAAGTCGGACATAATGTCTGCTTCTTGTATTTTAATAAAGATAGCATACCTACTAAATTAGTGAGATATTTTATTCTAGAACAATAATGTCATCATGGTATAGTACTGCATTATGAGGCCTTTGATTCTCCTGTTATTCGTGCAAATACAAAGGCATCTAATGAATTAAATAGAATGACACTACCTTATTACAAATATAACTAAAAATAGAAACATGCTTCATGAACAAAAGAGTGTCATGAGTTACCATAAAGCATAAAACATATGGTAACTTTTCATTGTGTAAAAGTGAATAGATAGAGAAAGGTTTTATATTGATATTAAAAAATGCAACAACTAACACTTAGACAGGTACAATGTAAGTGTACAAGAAAGCAAGACAAAGAAAAACTGAGATTTTTCTGAAACAGTTGAATACTTTTTTATCTCTATCTCAAAAGACCTGAAGCAAAAATTCTCACTGTGCTTATATTTAGAATCATAGAATCATAGAATAGTTAGGGTTGGAAAGGACCTCAAGATCATCTAGTTCCAAACCCCCTGCCATGGGCAGGGACACCTCACACTAAACCATATCACTCAAGGCTTCATCCAACCTGGTCTTGAACACTGCCAGGGATGGAGCATTCACTACCTCCCTGGGCAACCCATTCCAGCAGCTCACCACCCTAACAGTAAAGAATTTCTTCATTATGTCCAATCTAAAACTCTGCTGTTTAAGTTTCAACCCGTTACCCCTTGTCCTATGACTACAGTCCCTAATGAATAGTCCCTCCCCAGCATCTCTGTAGGTCCCCTTCAGGTACTGGAAGTCTGCTAAGAGGTCTCCATGCAGCCTTCTCTTCTGCAGGCTGAACAGCCCCAACTTTCTCAGCCTGTTTTCATATGGGAGGTGCTCCAGTCCCCTGATCACCCTCGTGGCCCTCCTCTGGACTTGTTCCAACAATTCCATGTCTTTTTTATGTTGAGGACACCAGAACTGCACACAATACTCCAAGTGAGGTCTCACAAGAGCAGAGTAGAGGGGCACGTCCTTTGACCTGCTGGTCATGCTCCTTTTGATGCAGCCCAGGCTGGCTTTCTGGGCTGTAAGAGCACACTGAAGCTGGCTCATGTTGAGTTTCTCATCGACCAAAACCCCCAAGTCCTTCTCTGCAGGGCTGCTCTGATTTTTCTTCTTGTCCAACCTTGTAGCTGTGCCTGGGATTGCTCCGACCCAGGTGTAGGACCTTGCACTTTGCATGGTTAAACTTCATGAGGTTGGCATCAGCCCACCTCATAAGCATGTCAAGGTCCCTCTGGATGCCATGGCAGATAAACCTCAGGTGTAAAGGGTGAGTCCAGTTCCACACATGCTTTGCCTCACCTGAAAAATCCATTGTGCAGGCTGGAAGGGCTTACTCACACTTGCAAAGCCCTGTAGCGACATGCGAGGGACAAAACAGCAAGTGGCAGGATGCATTAGAAGCTGCAGATACAACCTTGCATGTGGGCGGTTCAGAACATTGGTTGCTAGAGATTGTCCCAGGAGATGACAGTCCTGTTTGGAAACATCCTGAATGCCTAAGTAGCCTTTTTTCCAACCAGATTTGCCTATCCCACATTGCTCTTAGTCATTGTGCTTGTAGTAAGCATGGGTAAACCCCTTCCCAAATCTTCGCTCACAAAGCCAAGCCATCAATGTTGTGTTGAAGATGAACAAAAGTATGTGGCATTCTGGGTGTCATTCTGAGATTTTTCCTCAAAGCTTTACTGACTGATGTGGAACTCACCTTCTATTGAAGTAATTGAAACAGTGGAAAAAGCAGCAGAACACTGTGAAAAAATCCAGGAAAGGTTCCTCTCCCTGGATGTGAGAATTCTGAGTCGTGACCACAAGTTGTACAATCAAAGTCTCAGAGTCAGAAAACACATTCATATCAATAATATCGTTGTGAGCTATCCTGAGTTGACTGTGTGTGTATAAAGCTGTATAGATACATGTACTGCAGTCTGGAGAACAAGCTTGAAGTATTCTCTGAACAACAATCCTTGAAGAATTCTCTGAACTAAGTACAGATGTTTAGGGAACTCAAACAGAAATAAATGCTATCAATCCATTGCCATTTAAGCCAAAATCTAAGCCAGTTGAGTGATTTTATTTTATTTTATTTTTTTATAGAATGTGAGAGCCTTAAAGCTGTGTGGTGAGTTTAGCACAGTCTTGGGTCCTTTTTACATTTGTAATCTGATCACTTAACACAGTGTGCTGACCAAGGGCTGTAAGTGATCCTGCAGACCTGAATTACATGGCTCCTTCCCTGCTACCACAGGAAAAGTTTATTGTTCACCAGCTAGCAGCTGTGCTCAAGCACAAGAATCTCTACTTCTCCAGATCCTGTGTTTTGATTTTTGCTGTTGCAATTCATGGATTTCACAATGTGTTTATTTGTGCTTGTTGATGACTTTAATAAGATCTTAGTCTCCATACATAAGAAGCATGTGGACCTGTTGAAGTAAGTGTAGAGAATGACAGGAAGATGATCAGAGGCTGAAGCACCCCACCTGTGAAGAAAGGCTGAGAGAACTGGGCTTTTTCAACCTGGGAAAGAGAAAGCTCTGGGAGACCTTAGAGCAGCTTCCAGTCTGGAGAGGGACTTTTTACATGGACAAATAGCGACAGGATAAAGGGGAATAGCTCTAACTGAAAGAGGGTAGATTTGGACTAGATATTGGGAATAAATTCTTTAATATGAGGGTGATGAGGCACTGGAACAGGTTTCCCAGAAAAGCTGTGGAAGCATTCTGAATGGGGCTTTGAGTAACCTGGTCTAGCGGAAGGTGTCCCTGCCCATGGCAGAGGGGTTGGAACTAAATGATCTTTAAGGTCCCTTCTAACCCAAACCATTCTGTGATTCTATGATAGTACTTTGTGGCAGAGTTCCACTGCTAATTGTGTAGGAAATATTTTTCCTTCACAGCACTGATTTTCTTACCTTTCTGTTTCACTGAAATCTCTTTCTCTATTATGAAAAAGAATGAATCCAAGTTCCTTAGCCAACATCTTTCTCATGGCCCAATTTGTCTTTCTTTTCCCTGAACGACGCACTCTGTCTTTTCATTCTGTCTTCCCCTATCTTCTCATAATTGCAGGTCAGAAAGAAAGTCAGTAGTCCGAATATGCCCCTTGAGTGATCAGTTCCATGGACCAGCATTAGCTAAGGAGAATAATTGATGAACTCATACACAGTTAAAATAATATTTTTTTCTTTTATATTTTTATTATAAATTTTAAAAGCAGTATAATATAACAAAAACTAATGTGCTTTTATACTGAAAAAGACCCTGCCTAAGGCAACATTGAAGTGTTTGAACTGGATAAGTGCTTTGCTCCATAACAACATTTATTCATACATTTAACTCAAGAAGAAATTTTTAGCACTTTAAAATAGGAAAGTAAATTAGAGTTTATTGTAATTACTTCATATGTGGTGTTAAGGAGTTAAACCTGCATATAGCAAATGTTAAGACTGGTTATTAAGTGACTAAAAATTCAATATGTAAAACAGTGATTAAAAATGCTTCAATTTTAAGCACAAAAAAACCCCCAACTTGTATAGATTTTAAAACTTTCAAATACTAGATAAATGTTAAAATTAGCCTGAATTTTTCTTTGTTACTAGCAAATATTCATCCTTGTTGTGGTTGAACACCAGTAGCACCACATAGCTACTTCATCACTCCCATGCTGGTGGGATGGCCAGAGAATCATAAGATTAAAAGTGAGAAAATGTGGAGAGAAAGACAGTGTGTATTATCAACACTGTTTCTAGCACAAATCTAAAACATTGTTCAATACTACTATGTAAAAATCAAATCTATCCCAGCCAACACCAGCACGTTCTCCACCCCTTATTCTATACGATTTATGTCCTGTTCAGGTCCCACACTATCCAATACATCCTCATTAACCACCTCCCTTCCCAGCCTTTGATATGATATGCAGACATGATTTACTTGGTCTGTGGACCATCCTTGTAAAATGTCCATTAAATGTCCATAAATGTCCAAAAATTACTAAAAATGTCCACAGTATGTCCGTTGAGTTAATTTAGTCCATGACTTTGGACTCCAGGTTGCTCAAGGAAGTGATTGTGTCACCATCCCTGGAGGTATTTGAAAGATGTGTAGATGTGTTGCTTACGGATGTGGTTTAGTGGTGAACTAAACCACATTGGTTGACAGTGTTATGGCAATGGTTGGACTTGATGATCTTCAAGGTCTTTTCCCAAGCTAAGAGCATGCTTTGCTACCATTCTATGCGATGGGGTCACTCAGGGCAGGAGAGGTGGTATATTGCATGACATTACTGAGCACCAAAGCCAGCTCAGTTCAGGTTACTGCTGCACTTGCATTGCTTCTTGTAAGGCTTGTGCTCCACTGGTTCAGGTGTTTCTTGTTATAGTACTTCCTATAACATGAAACTCAGATCCTCAGCTACAACAATTTAAAGGTATATCCATTATAATCTCCATCCCTGGTCCCTTTGGTCCAGGCCATAGGGTATAACATTGCAATAAACTTCCCCCTTTGCTCCTGCTCCAGCTTGCAGTCTCTTAGGGGTGTACCTGCTCCAAGTGAAGCTTCATCTATGAGCCACAGTCTCTTCAGAGGCACACCTGCTGTGTTATAGACTGACCCACAGCCACAGTCACTTTGAGGTGCACCTATTCCTATTCCAGAATGGCTTTATCCATGGGCCACAATGGCTTCAGACATATACCTGTCTAGCATGCTCTTCTCCACAGCCACAGTCCCTTTGGAAATAAATCTACCCCAAAATGGCTTTATCCATGCCTCCAGTACTTTCAGGGGAGTACCTGTTCTGTTGTGGGCTTATCCATGGCCTCATCCTTTGAGGTGCCCTAGCATGACCTCCTGCACAACCGCTGAGGCTTCAAAGTGTACCTGCTGTAGCATTTACTTATCCACAGCCACAGATGGTTCAAGGTGTACCTTCTCCAGCATGAAGTTATTCTTGGGCCACAATCCCTTCAGAGGTATTGCTGCTGTGGCATGGCTATAACCGTTGCCACAGAAGCTTCAAGATGTACCCATTCTAGTGTGGACTTATTCATGGCTACAGATGCTTCAGGATATCTTGCTCCCATGTGGACTCATCCACAGGTCACAGACCCTTTGACTTGAGCTCACACTGGTGTTACATACTGTCCAGTACAGCAGCACAGAAACAGCAGTGATGTCCTGGAAATATGCCATCCCAGGCACAGCGCCATTGCTGTTATCAAAATGTTCCCAGGCACAGCAGACTAAGATAATAAGCAGTACAGCAAGCAGCAAAACCAGAAAGCAGCCACTAACAAGTGCTAGACTCTAATTTGCAGTAAGGCAAGCAAGTCCTATAGCATAGGAGCCTGCCAATTAAAAGCTAACCAGCAATAACAGCTATAAATTCAATATAGAATATTCCAATAAAAGTTGTCTTTATCTCAGATCCTTAGAGCTCCATGTTGTGGGCCAAAAAGGACTGTTGTGGTTTAACCCCAGCCTGAAACTAAGCCCCATGCAGGTCTTTGTTCACTCCCCTCCAGTGGGGTTGGAGTAGAGAATCAGAAGGGTAAAAGTGAGAAAACTCATTGGTTGAGATAAAGACAGCTTAGTATAGAAAGCAAAGGCCAACCACGCAAGAAAAGCAATCCAGAGAATTAATTCCACTTCTTATTGGCAGGCAGGTATTCAGCCATCTCCAGGACAGCAGGGCTCCATCATGTGTAATGGTCACTTGGGAAGAAAAACACCACCACTGTGAACTCCTACCCCTTCCTTCTTCCCTAGTTTTATATGCTGGCTGGCGTTAAACTACAGCGTATATTCATACTGCAGCTCCAAGGCCTAGAATTTGTTCTCTAGGAGTTCTAATTTCTATCTTCCCTTCCATATCGAAAAGACATAATCTGCAATGCTTCCCTTTGTTTAATATGTCATAGTCTAAAAGATAGATAATTACATCTTTTCATATTTCAGTTTCTCCTGATTTAATAAGATTGTGATGTTAAAAAGGATGATTTTTAAATTTGTTAATTTATCAAGGTCAGTTTGCCCAGGCAACACAGGAAAAATGTTTAAGCATGACCACCTGCTGGGGGAAGAAGTAGTTCAGCTTTTTTCAGAGCTATATTTTTGTTGATTTTCAAGTCTAAGAGTATCCCAGACGCGTATCTGTTTCACTTACTCCTTTCCAAATATAACCTTCCAAGCCTGCTGAGATGATCAGTCAGAAGCTACCTCCTGAAATAATAGTTTTATTTGAATAAGACACTAATTCACATGAAAAAGAATTGTGAATGTCCAGGTAGGTATGGATGAAGAAAAGCTGGTCTAAATATATCATTACAGACATTAAAGAAAAACATTGCTATGTTGGAAGCAACTGACATGCTAATTTTCTAGAGATGCACATTGATTTTTGAACTAATCAGGTATTTCAGTTGCATTTTTCTCCATATTTCGAACTCCTGACCTGTTAGAAATATTCTGCTACTCTCTGTTAGCAGAGTATTTTAATACTGTCAGATGAGCTAGCTCTCTGATGCATTTCTGGGTCCTGATCTCCCAAGGTTAGTGTAACATGGTTTTCTCTTAGAATGAATCAGCTATTTCCTTCTGAGGCAAACCCACTAACATGAGGTTGTGACAATTGTTAAATCCGATGAAGATAAGGTAGTTTTGAGTATGCAAGTGTGGTACAGATGTGCAGGTAAACCTGCTCCAGATTTGGCTCCCTTGACCTTCCTCTGGTTTTGTATCCTTTAGCATCTGCACACTTACTGCACCTGAAGACATGCAACATTTCAGAAAAATGCACTAGTCTCAGTGTTTCAAGCTGTCACACTGAAGCATTTAAACAGAAAGAAACACTCAAGAGGTAACTAGCACATCTGCCACAGACACAAAAGTCCCAGAGGCCCAAGACAAGGGTTATACAGTGTGACTATAATCAATCAGCTCTAGACATAGCCTTCAGTGCTACAGACATATTTGTCCTGTAGCAACCTATCTGAGATCTAAAGGGGCATTTATGCCAGGCATAGTTGTTAGCAGTATAGGCATGGCTTGATGGACCAGTTTTCTGTCTCACACTTTTTCTCCTTTTTCCCAATTTCCTTAGCTTTCCATGCAAACTTTGCCTTGAGATGTTACCAGTACTATAGCTGTTGATTCTTCATTTTGGTTAATCACTGTTACTCAGCACAAAACTCCCATGGCACTTCCTAGTTGCAAAATAATAATAGATGTACTTTTCTTAAACAAGCCTTCTGGCTTACTGCCAGGTTTTTAGCATGTTCCAAAGATCTCTTTTGGGCTTTTGTTATGTAAATGAACATCAAAGCCCCTGTGGTCACCTGAGTAATTGTCCATGCTAGAACCTACTTTATTAAATTTGTAATGATTTTCTTATCCCTGGAAGACTCTTATGATGTTTTTTCTAGAAGTGATGACTCATGTCATTTCCTTAAATCCACAGGGTAGATTGCAATATTGAATAGAGTCAAAACTCTCAGAGATTTTATCAAAAGAATACAGATGTCACAAAATGTTTTTCTGTGTGTTATACAGACTATTTTCTATGGGAATTTTAAGTTTAGAAAAGCTTAGTTAAACTGCTTTGTTGTTTGCTAGTTACTCATGACTATGGTAAGTCTTAATCACCAAAATTTATATCAATTAATTCTTGCTCAAAGACTTTTTATTTTGATGCACTAGGTTCAGCTACTATTACTGTGTTCCCTTTTAAAATATTTTTCTGTTATTTATCATTAGTTATTCTTGAAAGGAAGTGATACAGCAGCTCTTTTGTAGTTGAAAATATCTAAAAAAGGTATTTTTTGAAATTACTATTTTTTGTTATAGTGAGAAAGATAAGCTTAAGTCTGCCTTTTCAAAGGTTCTCATTACATCAAAAAAAATAATTTTTTGAAAATTCTGAAATACTATAAAAAAATCAGAGGCTACAAACATTGCAGCCTTGGGTGTTCTAGAATTTATCATTTTTCAAGTTTTATCCTAGGATGCATCTTATGCTGGAAGATTTGGGGTCAAGTGTGAAGTCTATTGTCTCAATACATTTTAGACAATAGTCCTTTTGTGATGATGTCTGATATAAAAAAGATGATAGCTGACTTTTGCAAAAGCACTGAACAGTCCTGTAGATAGTGCTGCATTCATAAACATTTTGTTTATCTCATATCATGGCATATATAAAGTGCAGTAGGAGATGTTTTGAAGTTGCATATATTTCCCTTGAGATAATGATTGTGTTTTGGGATTTACCTATAAAGAAGAGGACAGACTAGAACTCCCATGGAGGATGACACAGCTAGTAACAAGCATCCCACTACTGAGATTATAGCAAGGAATTTCGAATATATACCAATAAAAATCAGAATGCAGCTGCCTGTTGAAGTCTTTTCTAGCATGTCTTCATGTTTTACTTATTTATTTCTGTGTGAAAAAGTCGGTTGTTTTGTGGGTTTTTGTTTTATTTTGATTTTTTTTTGGGGGGGGGGGAGGGGATTGATTTGGGATTTGTTTTGGTTTTGTTTTTTTCTTTCCCTGCTCTGAGGGAATTGTAGGCAACTTAGGCTATTTGCAGAACAGAAGAAAACCAGGAATAATATATGGAACACATGTCAAGTCTTATTTCATTCAACTTACAATATGCATGAGATTCTTCTGTAGTTTCATTATATTCTTTTATCCTGGGGATGTCTGTCTTGGAAAAACAGTACCTAAAAGAAGTTGCTTATTTCAGCTGAAGTCCCTTAAAAAGTCTATATTTTTTTGGAATGCTATCGTAACATCCAGGATCACTGATTTTATCTACTCTTTGTGGTAGGCTGAGTGCAGCAGCTGTGCTGATAGATCACTAGGTGTAACTCCAGCAGCTGGAATAAAAGCAATATTGAAACTCTGACAGCTGTATCAGTGGCAACAGTAGCAAGCAGAGAGTGCTGTATAAGCAGCCTCTCCTGCCAGGAGCAGAATGACACTTCTCTTCCTCCCAAAGTTTTAAATATCTCTTCTTACTGTCATTTGGTAAGATTACGTCATGACCTTGTTGCAAGTATCTGTGACTAGGGCTGCTGAACTGGATTTTTCTTAACTTCTCTTCAGGTTTTCTGTGTAACGAAAGTATCACAGTTGCATTAGTTTGCATGACCAATAGTTTTGGGTTTTTTTCTGTATAGTGGAAAGTGTAAGTTATTTTCAGTTGGCTTAGGAAAACATTTTGCAGTTACATCAGTAGTAGTTATAAGGCTGCTATGATGGGAAATTATATTTAAGTGTGTTATATAATGTGTGTTATATATTTAAGCGTGTTTAGGAAGGAGAAGACAGCCAAAGGGCAGGGGGAACAAGAGGTTAGGGACTAGGCAAAAGCTGTACATATGCAAACACAGTTCCGCCAAAGGAATTCAGCCATGGGTGCTAAAAGCGGTAGCATGAACAGTGTCTATCATCTAATGAAATGTTATAGCACTCAAAGTCCCCAGTGACTGGAAAAAAGTGAATGTTACTTCCATCTAAAGAACAGCAAGAAGGGATAAGGGAAGTATAGGCTTCACCTCCGTTCATGAGCAGGAAACTAGTCCTCTCGGGATTAATTTCCAAGCAAGAAAGAAATCAGTCAACTGAGATTTACTGGGGCAAATCTTACTTGATCTGGCTCCTTTCCTTTTCTCTGGAGAAAAAAACAGATGAGTTGGTAAGAGGAGAGTGGGTTAGTACACCTTGACTCTATCAATGCTTTGGACACCAGCTTCCAGGCATTCTTACTTGGAAAGAGAGGAACTGTGGGCTATGCAGATGGACTGTTACACAGGTTGAAAACCAGCTGGACTGCCAACCTGCCAAGCTTATAGTGCGGTACTCAATAGCTTGTTGTTCATCTGGCAGAGGTAACAGAGCCACTCTAGGGTCAATACTGGAGTAGATATTATTCAATATCTTCATCAGCAGCCTGGATAATGTGACAGAACACACTCTCAGCAGATTTACGGATGATGCTATATCAGGGATAAAATTGACTGACATGCCAAATGGCAGAATTTCAATCCAGAAGGACCAAAGTAAAATAAAAAAATGGACCAGCTGAAGACTCATTATGTTCAATATGAAAAGTATAAATGTCTCAACCCAAAAGCAAATAACCATGTAAATCTGCACAGGCTGGAAACTGACTGGCTTAGTCACAAACCTGCTGAAGAGGATCTAAGCAGTCAGAGTGGATGACAGTTTGAATATTAGCTAGAATTTTACTCTCATTTGGGATAAGTGAGACTTATAAACCAAATAAGGTGAAATGTACAGAAGTACATTAAGAGCAGCATGGCCAGTAGATCAAAGAAGATTGTTATTTACTTCCACTTGTCACTGGTAAGGTTGCACATAAAATACATCCTATTTTGAATCTACATTTCAAGAAGGATGTTGAGAAAACAGAAGACTGTCCAGACAAATGCTGAAAAGATGGCTAGGGACCTAAAGAAAAACAGTCATGAACAGCCAATAAATGTTGCTCGATGTAATGTTAATACCCCATGCACATGATTTCATTATCTCATGCCTGCAATGTATATTTGAAGACTTTTTTTGGTGTTTTATTTTTATTGATTTCCAGGAATGGTAATTTTCAGAGTCATATTATTACACAGAAATTCAAGAGTTATGATCTTTCATGGCTTTCCCAGATAATCACAGCTAGGGAACAGTAAGCTTCAGATTGAATAAGGATATTTACTCCTAAAATGTTTTAAGGTGTCAGAAAACTCAGATATTAGTCAAGTTATGTTTTGGATCTTTACTTTGCATTGCACATAACTAAGGTGTCTTTTTAAAGTAAAATAATTGATTTTCATGTAGTGAGAAATGAAACTAGCAACTGGGACCTTTAGTGCCTGTCTTAATTTAATCTTTTTCTGGTTCTGCAGGTATAGTTTCTCATTTATAATGGTGTACTACAAGGATATGCAGATGCCTGCTTCTAGAAGATCATGGAATAAGGTATCTGTCGTTACAGTTAGTGCCTTCATTTCAGTGCAAAGAATTATTTCTTTTTTTTTTTGTAAGCACAAAATTGCATCAACAAAATAGTGACGTGCTTTAGTTAAAAAAGCAAGTCTAGCTTTACTGAGTTCTTTGCAAAATCTCGGTCTTATTTTTACCATATGGGTAGTGTACATAACAGAAAATAGCATAGTCATGCTGCGAATGGCCTACTTTGCAGTGTCTGGATATTGAAAGGGCTCAGCAGTGCCACTTAGGTACTGTACTTCTCATTGAAGTGAATGACTTTGGTGTGCAATGTGTAGATGGTAACTATAGACTCTACAGTCATGGTTGCACGATTTGGATGACTAATTATGTTACTGTCAAAGTGGGCACTGAATTCAGCTTTATGTGATCTGCAAGCCAAGTTAGAATTCACTACACATCTTGCACGTAGCTCTATATATTTATTCTTCCCTTATTATTGGTCATTATGTATTCACCTGCTATTATGGACATAATGCTGTTCTCTCTGCCTCTTATCTGGACACCTTGTTCTCCCTGTGAGGTTCCAGAAGTGTTGGGAAATCAGTCAGGGATGATGAAGGCCTCCCCTTTGGAATTTAAGGTCTGTGCAGGCTGCAGTTAGCCCCACTAGGAACTTCAGTGTATTAGAGGACTATAAAAATAGGGTGTCTGGTTTTCTGTCACAATGACAACAAAGTGATGGTGTAATCTCAGGGAGGTGGTTTCTCACTCTTAAAGAAGCCTAAAGTATACCTGACATTGGCCTCTGGCACAGAACACACTTTCCATTCTTCCTTTCTACTGTATTGATGAGTTTGATAGTACTTTGGCAAGCAACCTAGCACCAGGAAGTTAACAAGTTACTGGGCCTCTTCACCTGGAGGCATGTCTTGGTGCTGCTTTGCATGGTTATTTAGACACGCTTCTGCCATGGCTGTCTGTGAGACACTTGACTTTATGTGTGAAAAAGTGCACTGCTTATTCCTCTGCAGCAATTTGTTTCTGGTTAACTTTAGGATAAATTTTCCCCAGTTTAAGATCTGGAGAAAATACAATCACATCATTGATTTTCAAAAAGAAGGTAGCTCTAAAATCTGAAAGACAAATATCCGTTTAAAAGTTTGAAAACAGATTTTTGTAACAAGGGACTAGAAATACATATATTAGTTCTCTGGGTTCGAGGTTGTCCTCTCTGTATTCCAAAAAGCTAGAAGAAATGACATTGAGTATTGACAGAGGAAGGAGTACAGAATATTATTTAAATTGCAAAGTAGTGATTTTAAGAACTACATGACTCTCAAACAATGGAGACCAGCTGATTGAATCACCCTATGTTGCTTTGAAAATGTAGTTAAAAATTGACAAGCAACTAGAAGTGTAATTCTGAGAAAGGAAGAGACCTTTAAACCATTTCTTTCTTTCAGGTACTTAAATAATAGATAAAATGCAAAATTTATTTTAAAAATGTATTATTCCTGAAGCATAATGCATTAATGAAGTCTGCCTGCTGATTTTGTTTTATACAACTAAAAAACAATCAAATACAGGAAGAATAGGAAGATCTTATACCCAAGGAGATTAGTCCGTAATGTATAATTTGTTCTGTTGGAAACTAGTGTTAGTAAAGCTAGTACTACCATCATAGTGGTCATGCAATTTAAAATCAGACAAGAACTGGCTTGGAACATGCTTGTAAAATAAACAGTATTTTAATACACATATTAAAAATGCATATAATTGTATAGAATAACACAGGTTTTGAGACAGGAACTTCTGATAAGGATGTCACAGTACATAAATCTGGGTCTCTATATATCTTGCAATTTAGAACAGCTAA
The DNA here is from genome assembly GCF_012275295.1 of Melopsittacus undulatus. NCBI lineage: Eukaryota > Metazoa > Chordata > Aves > Psittaciformes > Psittaculidae > Melopsittacus > Melopsittacus undulatus. The sequence goes on from NC_047533.1 coordinate 26,290,418, forward strand.
AAAATTTCCACACCGAAAGGATCCACTTCCCCACCTCTGTCAGACAGCTCTAGCCTCACCACCAGTCCCATGGAATGCAGTCTGTATCCCACATCATGAGGAGACCTATTTCATAAGAGGTCATTCATGTTAGGTCATCTTGTTCATATTTTTAACAAAAGGGAGAAAGAGGAGGCAGGGAAAGAGTTTGTTTTTTTTTCTAGCATTTCTTTAGATTGGAATTTGAGTGTTCACAAGTTATACTTTACTGATTTCAACAAAAAGGATTATTTTTGGCTTAGGAAAGAACTCCAAAAGGCAATTTAGTTAACTTTGCCAATGTGCTTACTGTCAGATAACTTTAAACCTGCCTCATTTCCAGTTCCTGGTCTCTTGCTCAACTGTCCTGTATGTTGTTTGCTCCTCTGTTCTCTTTTGGGGTGAGCCAACTGGACTTCATGAGACAGAATCCACCTGCAGTTCTGGAGATAGTTCACTCTTGTGATTTCTTGCAGCCAGAGATACAACTAAGACTGCAGCCAGCTATCCCAGTAGCCTTATGTCCTCAGTCTCTCACACACACACACAGCCACACCATGGGGCACATAACAGAGACCCAGTGGTCATCCTACTGAAGAGATGTTGTGAGTACCTGCTCTGTTCTGTGTGGATATGAAACAAGGGTGTGTGTGAGGACAGACTTCACACCTCTGAAAGGGAAGTGAGATGCACACTCACAAGTGCTTATCTTCCCATCTATGGAAATTTTGTCCCTAGAATCATAAACACAAATATGTGCTCAATACAGCTACTGAAATCATGATGGTTAAAGGGAGACTTATGTTTCTGGAGGTAATAATTATAATTATTGTATATCTAACTTCTGGGCTTATGATCTTGTTATGTACATAGAGCCACTTTATCTACTGGGAGCTGGAGCCTCAAGGAAAAAAATCAATACAGGTCCAATTCTGTAATTGTAGCTAAACATCTTTCCTCTGCATCACTACTGAGCAAATGATTGTCAATGGAGCTTTGAGCATTGATGGAGTTTCCCTAAGTATATGGTTATTATTTATTCCTGAAAAAGTTGTGAAGTGCAGTGAACTGCATTCTTATAAATCAGATTAACAACTAATACAGATTCATTGGAAATAAGTTGTCATATGTGCAGTCCTACAGCTCCAAAATATAGATCATGAAGAAAAATTTCAAAGCAATGAGTGATTTAGCATCCTGAATAGGAAAGAAAAAAAATTAGAGGACAAAAGGTGCAAACATTTTTTTTGTAAAAGAAAAGTCAAGCTCTCAATAGAGGAAACTGTTGCAGAGGGTAGTGATCAGACCTGGAGGTGGAGGTGAGAGCTGTGATCATTGACCAAAAGGTATTGTACAGAAGTTCCAAAGAAGTTCCAAAGAACTTGAATCAGAATAAAATAAACTGAGGAACTAAAAAAAAAAAAAGAGAAGATTCTTTTGCTATGGAAATATTACAAATTCAATTAAGAGTTACATATATCTAGACTAGTGCATAGAAAAAAATGCTGAGAAAGGTCAGTTTTGAAAATGCAAAGAAAAATAAAGGGAAGAAAGAGTTGAATCCCTAAGAGATGAGTTGTGAGGATGGAAGTGATAGCATGAATGTGAGGGGAAAAGAACAAGGAGGACTAATTTTGACTTTGCAGTCTATTTTCAGTGGTTGGTGAAAGGAAGGAAGAAATACTGAAAACTATACAGAGACATGTCTTCTGGTGTGCAGTTTTAGAGTCTATTTTAATGATTTGAAAAAGTTAGAAAGGTAATCTGAGGAGAGACAGTAATGTGAATCTTGATTAAAGGCATAGTGATGACAGAAATCAAGTTGACAGAAGACAGTGGCTGAATGCAAAACTCATTCTTTTCTGAGTTCCCCTCCCTCTGCTTTGCATATATAAATATAAAAGTAGTTTTAAGTGCAAGGCCAGGTAATTTGAGGAGTTTGTCTTCTCACCGAGTTTGTCTTCTCACTGCTATGAATCTAGAACATCAGACCAGAATTCATCAAAGTTATATATAAATTTAAGGAGGTTTTAAAATGCTCATTCATAGAATCATAGAATAGTTAGGGTTGAAAAGGACCTTAAGATCATCTAGTTCCACCCCCCCTGCCATGGGCAGGGACACCTCACACTAAACCATGTCACCCAAGGATCTGTCCAAACCAGCCTTGAACACCACCAGGGATGGAGCATCACAACTTCCCCGCGCAACCCATTCCAGTACCTCACCACCCTTACAGTAAAAAACTTCTTTCCTATGTCCAATCTAAACTTCCCCTGTTTAAGTTTCAACCCGTTACCCCTTGTCCTGTCAGTACAGTCCCTAATGAATAGTCCCTCCCCAGCATCCCTATAGTCCCCCTTCCAATACTGGAAGGCTGCTATGAGGTCTCCACACAGCCTTCTCTTCTCCAGGCTGAACAGCCCCAACTTTCTCAGCCTGTCTTCATATGGGAGATGCTGCAGTCCCCTGACCATCCTCATGGGCCTTCTCTGGACTTCTTCCAACAGTTCCATGTCCTTTTTATGTTGAGGACACCAGAACTGTACACCATACTCCAAGTCTGTTCCTACCATTTCAAATACCTGCAAAGGGTCAGAGAAGCCTGAATCAGGTATTTTCACATAGATTTGGAGAAAGGGGAGACATTCAGAGAAGGAAGTAGTCCCCAGATGAGACCTCTACCAGCCCATGATTATCCTCTTGCCCTTGTCAGCTGTGTTGACGCCTTCTAGGCACAAGCTGCAGTTCACATTGACATCTCACCAGGATTTCTACATCTTTCTACAAATGCCTCTGAAATTTTGTTTTGACATTAACTACAGTCATAATGAGTAATGGGAAATAACTATTATATATTTTATGCAATTCATGGAGCCTATATTTTCTTTTGGCATGCAGTCCAGCAGAGAACTGTGAGATTAAGTAGTTATATCTTGCAAGCTGAGAGGCACATTTGCTGTATCTTTAATTGACATCATGGCTTTGAGTGCATTTAAATTAATATAATTTGTTAAATCTTTCTGTATAGAAAATCAATTTTACTAGAGTAGAGACAAAAAGTTAATCAAGCTTAGTCAGAAGAAAATTGCCCTTTTCAAATTTGTTTAGAGGAAAATAACCCCATACACTATTAACAAAAAGGAAAATCAGTAGCTAAGATTGTGAGGTAAAGCCACACTGAGTTGAATAAAAGATTTTTAAAAGTCAGGAAGACTTGACAGGTTGTTTACAGTTCTTACCGAAGTTTCTTCAATTACATAGGGAGTTACAAGTACAGCTTCTGTTCACACTAATGGAATGACAATGAAAACACAGTCCTTCAAGTGTTCTGTCTCTGAGGTTTTCGTGCTGCAAAAATATCCGTCCCAAATTATTTCAGATTATGTCACATGCCCAAGGCAAATTGGTAGTTTTCTCTGATCACTACCAAAGTCCTAATGTAAAAACAGACATAAACCCGTCTTTGACAGGGCAGAACTTCCCCCTGAGAAAGCAACCGTTTGTCCTGATCTGTCTCTCAGCAGTTTTAGCTGAACGGCTGTTGTGGAGGAGAAGTATCAAGAAGAATCAAGATTTTTAAGTGGCTTCATTTTGCCTTTTGATGAATTTATGAGCCAGAAATAGATACTAGCAGGGACCAAATTGGAAAGAGAGCAGAAACCAAGAATATACTTTCTGACTGTCTGTTGTAGGTGGTCATGAGTCATGCAACAGAAGGCATTCCCAGCTGGTGGAACACACCCTTATAATTTTTCTTTCAATAGGAAAAATGGTAATTATTTTTATTTGTATATTTCCAATTTTTGAGGTTTCCAAGGCATTATATTCACAGTCCATGTAAGAATCAATTTATTCACTACTGAAGCTCATCCCTGAAATAAGATAGGGGAATAACAGAGCAGTAGATAAGAACAACCTCACAGTGGCTGGAGAGATCATAAATTGCAGAACTGCCTTTTCTCCCTCCCAGAAGGTAGAGAAGCAGCAGCAGCAAGAGGTAGGACATTTCCTTCTTTATCACTCCTACGATGACATCTCCCTAACTACATCAGTCATCTTCAGAAGCTACATTGACATAATCTAAATCTGACTAAAGAGTGGACTAGTTGCCAAAGCCTTCCTCTGTGATGATACCATACTATTTCTCAATTAGTTAGAAATAAATAAATAAATACACACATTACAGTTATGTCTGGAGGGAGCATATGTCTCTCTCGTGAGACCTCACTGCTTTCGTGAGAACTCACTTGGAGTATTATGTACAGTTCTGGTGTCCTCAACATAAAAAAGGACATGGAACTGTTGGAACAAGTCCAGAGGAGGGCCACGAGGATGATCAGGGGACTGGAGCACCTCCCATATGAAGACAGGCTAAGAAAGTTGGGGCTGTTCAGCCTGGAGAAGAGAAGGCTGTGTAGAGACCTCACAGCATTCTTCCAGTGTCTGAAAGGGGCCTATAGGGATGCTGGGGAGGGACTCCTCATTAGGGACTTTAGTGATAGGACAAGGGGTAACGGGTTGAAACTTAAACAGGGGAAGTTTAGATTGGACATAAGGAAGTTTTTTACTGTAAGGGTCATGAGCACTTTCACAGTAAAGAACTTCTTTATATCTAACCTGAGCTTCCTCTGTTTAAGTTTTAACCCATTATCCTTTGACCTATCACTAGAATCCCTGCTGAAGAGTCCCTGTCCAGCATCTTTATAGGCCCCCTACAGATACTGGAAGGCTGCTATGAGGTCTCCACGCAGCCTTCTCTTCAGGCTGAACAGCCCCAACTTTCTCAGCCTGTCTTCATACGGGAGGTGCTCCAGTCCCCTGATCATCCTCATGGCCCTCCTCTGGACTTGCTCTAACAGTTCCATGTCCTTTTTATGTTGAGGACACCAGAACTGTACAATACTCCAAGTGAGGTCTCATGAGCGCAGAGTAGAGGGGCAGGATCACCTCCTTTGACCTGCTGGTCATGCTCCTTTTGATGCAGCTCATATAGAGCTGACATGTCTTAAATTATTTCATTGTGGAGGCTTTGCTGTTGGTCTGGCATAGAAACTGCATCAGGTTGTACATGAGCATTTTTCACCTAGTGGAAATACAGAAAGCTCACCAAAGTCAGGAGTGACTGTAATTTTATCCATTAAAGAATAGCTTACCAGGGCAGAAACTGTTTAATGCAAAGCTTCATGATATGCACCTGGAGGTAGGTACTGGTTAAACATGCTTAGGTGAGAGATGGTTAGCTCAGCAGTCCTGAGTACAGCTGTAATGGAATTTGTAAATGCTGAAATTTATCTCAGCTGGATAATTCCAGTTATTACTATTATACTAGCTGCCAGAGACCCCAGCTGCAGATCACAACTGCAATGGGATGGAAAGCTGCAAACCAGGGCCAATTTTACATACATTTAGCCTAGGGTATCAAAGTGAAAGAACTAACTTGCCATCTGCTTTCCTGTATCAAGAAATGCACTGCTCTGTCCTTCAGACCACTGCTGCCAAGGCAGCTCTACTAGTACTAATGGAGAGGTCAGGTTGGAAGAGATGATCCTGTATTTCAGGAAAGTGAAAGGCAAGATCTAAATACAGTATTGAAATCTCAGTGTACTGAACAATGGAGAGATTGTTAAAAACACATTTGTCTAATATCCTACATCAAAGCTCTGTAGAGCAAAAAATTCTGTGTCTTCAGAACTTCTTGAACTATCACCATTACAAGTCACTCTGTCTTCACTTGTTGATGTGCAAAATTATCCTTCTTTCCAACACAGACATCCTAAGTTTTATCCTATACCAGTATACACAAATTCACTGAAAGAATGCCCTTTGTTAATGAAAGAGAGTCCATTCATTCCAACCTCGGAAACTCAGAACATTGTATTATATGAATGCAATTGTATCACAAGACTCTTTTCATTAAATGATACTTTTAGTTTTTTCTTATCTATGAAGTCTTTAGACTTTAATTATAATGATTGTCATATAGAATCAAGAAGAACAATATTATTTAAAGAATAGGAAGCTATAATGAGATTTTTTATAATTCAAATCACTTATTTGAGTTTTTATATAAGCATAACTCTCATTAAAAGATTTCTTATGTGGGAAAAGCAGAAACAATTTTGGTTTCACTGCCTGCAACTTACATTAAGTAGTTTTTCATATATGTACGTACATACCTTTATATTTATAGACATAAATATATTCCACAGTATAGGAACTCAATGAATTTAGCCACATGAGTCAAGACCTAAAATGGGAAGAAATGAAAACCAGGAAAAGAAAATAAAAGAAAAGAAAGGAAAAGAAAAGAAAGGAAAAGAGAAAAGGAAAGGAAAGGAAAGGAAAGGAAAGGAAAGGAAAGGAAAGGAAAGGAAAGGAAAGGAAAGGAAAGGAAAGGAAAGGAAAGGAAAGGAAAGGAAAGGAAAGGAAAGGAAAGGAAAGGAAAGGAAAGGAAAGGAAAGGAAAGGAAAGGAAAGGAAAGGAAAGGAAAGGAAAGGAAAGGAAAGGAAAGGAAAGGAAAGGAAAGGAAAGGAAAGAAAAGAAAAGAAAAGAAAAGAAAAGAAAAGAAAAGAAAAGAAAAGAAAAGAAAAGAAAAGAAAAGAAAAGAAAAGAAAAGAAAAGAAAAGAAAAGAAAAGAAAAGAAAAGAAGAGAAAAGAAAAGAAAAGAGGACCTTCATGTGTCATATTTCAAGGTCTTTCCCAAATTCATTTGTGCCTTTACTTTCAAATTGCAGATTAAGCAAGTGTTCAGTGATGACAGCTGAATGATAGTTTGTATTTGAGGAGAAAGACTACAAATTGAAAAAGAAATTGTGCTCACCTATATGTGCAAAACAATTTATATGCAGCAATACATACTCTGTACAAAAGGGCATTTTGATGAATCTGTGCATGAAGCTGCTCACATTTGGCAAGTACAAAGCAAGATTAAATACCTCTCCTCAAAGCCTGGATATGTTGTTGGTTGTTGCAGTGGGAACTGCTGGAAGAGTAACTGTTCCTTACTTTTTGCATGTACAAGGAGAGATTATGAATTTTTCAACATTATTTGTGTAACTCTTTGTAGCAGCTGCTAAGACAAAGCCTGTGTGGTATCCCTTAGGACTAGTTGCAATGGAAAAATGTCACATAATTTTGAAGAACTTGATCAAGAAATCACATTTGTGAAAATTCACATAGGTGTTATTTTCAGTTTGTATGTTTCTTATGTTTTCTATTCTGAAAGGACTATTTTCAGAACCTCTGTAAAGTCTTTATACTATGTCTCTGAAGAGGTGTACAGTAAAACCAAAGTATTTCCAAGATTTTATTTCAATAAAAGAATTTTTAAACTAAGGATTTGGGAAGAGGCTAGAGCCACCTGACTCTGTTTCTTAGATCTCTCCTTAGCAGATTATGAACCAAATATACAAAGTCAGAACTGGACAGGGATGCAGAAAAAACTATTTCCCATATGAGATACTCCATTTTATATTCATGTGCACAATTGGTATTTGCACAGTATTCTGTTGATTTAAATTTTAATAGCATACTGTAAATGTTATCATTAATATTAAACCTGGTATTAATATTAATGTTGCTTTCAAAAACTGCTGCATCAATACCTCTCCAGAAATTGCCCCTTAACACTTCTATTACTTTAGAAGGGGGAATGTCATAGAATTATAGAATCATAGAATAGTTAGGGTTGGAAAGGACCTTAAGATCACCTAGTTCCAACACCCCTGCCATGGGCAGGGACACATCAGACTAAACCATATCACCCAAGGCTTCATCCAACCTGGTCTTGAACACTGCCAGGGATGGAACATTCACTACCTCCATGGGCAACCCATTCCAGTGCCTCACCACCCTAACAGTAAAGAATTTCTTCCTTATATCCAATCTAAACCTCTGCTGTTTAAGATTCAAACTGTTACCCCTTGTCCTATCACTAAAGTCCCTAATGAGGAGTCCCTCTCCAGCATCTTTATAGGCCCCCTTCAGATACTGGAAGGCTGCTATGAGGTCTCCACACAGCCTTTTCTTCTCCAGGCTGAACAGCCCCAACTTTCTCAGCCTGTATTCATATGGGAGGTGCTCCAGTCCCCTGATCATCCTCGTGGCCTCCTCTGGACTTGTTCCAATAGTCCCATGTCCTTTTTATGTTGAGGACACCAGAACTGCACACAATACTCCAAGTGAGGTTTTGCGAGAGCAGAGTAGAGGGGCAGGATCACCTCCTTTGACCTGCTGGTCATGCTCCTTTTGATGCAGCCCAGAATAGAGAATCACAAGATCACAGAACCCCAAGGGTTGGAAGGGACCTCAAAAGATCATCTAGTCCAACCCCCATGCAAGAGAAGGGTAACCTAGAGTACATCACACAGGAACTTGTCCAGGCGGGCTCTGAACATCTCCAACGTAGGAGACGCCACAACCCCCCTGGGCAACTTGTTCCAGTGTTCTGTCACTATTCTGGGCTGTAAGCACACACTGCTGGCTCATGTTCATTTTCTCATTGACCAACACCCCCAAGTCCATCTCTGCAGGGCTGCTCTGAATTTCCTTTTTGCCCAACCTGTAGCTGTGCCTGGGATTGCTCTGACCCAGGTGTAGGACCTTGCACTTGGCATGGTTAAACTTCATGAGGTTGGCATCAGCCCACCTCACAAGTGTGTCAAGGTTCCTCTGGATGGCATTCCTTTCCTCCAGTGTATCAACCCAACCACACAACTTGGTGTGATCAGCAAACTTGCTGAGGGTGCACTCCATCCCACTGTCCATGGCACTGACAAAGATGTTAAACAAGACCGGTGCCAACACCGATCCCTGAGGGACACCACTCGTTACTGATCTCCAGCTGGACATTGAACCATTGACCACAACTCTTTGTGTGCGGCCATCCAGCCAGTTCTTTATCCACAGAGTGGTCCACCTATCAAATTGATGTCTCTCCAATTTAGAGACAAGGATGTCATGTGGGACAGTGTTGAACGCTTTGCACAAGTCCAGGTAGATGACTTCAACTGCTCCACCCCTGTCCATCGTTTCCATAGCCCCGTCATAGAAGGCCATCAGATTGGTCAGGCAGGATTTCCCTCTAGTGAAGCTATGTTGGCTGTCACCAAGCACCTTGTTGTTTTTCATATGCCCTCGCATGCCTTCCAGGAGAATCTGCTCCCAGATTTTGCCAGGCACAGAGGTGAGATTGACTGCTCTGTAATTCCCTGGGTCATCCATTTTCCCCTTCTTGAAAATGGGGGTTATATTTCCCTTTTTCCAGTCATCAGGAACTTCACCTGACTGCCATGATTTTTCAAATGTGATGGCCAGTGGCTTTGCAACTTCATTCACCAGCTCCTTCAGGACCCGTGGATGGATTTCATCAGGTCCCATGGACTTGTGTACATTCAGGTTCTTAAGATGGTCTTGAACCAGATCCTCATGTACAGTGGGCCCAAGGTCTAGGTTTTCACTGTCCCTGCGTCCGCCTTCCAAGACTTGGGTGCTGCGGTCAGAGCCTTTGCCAGTGAAGACCGAGGCAAAGAAGCCATTCAGAACCTCAGCCTTCTCCAAGTCCTGTGTAGCCAGTTCTCCCGAAAGCTTCTGGAGGGGCCTGCATTGTCCCTAGTCTGTTTTTTAGCCACTACATACCTATAAAATTCCTTCCTGTTATCTTCCACATCCCTAGCCAAGTTTAATTCTATCTGGGCCTTAGCTTTCCTAACCCGGTCTCTAGCTTCCCTGACAACATTCCTGTACTCATCCCAGGCCGCCTGCCCTTGCTTCCACCTTTTATAAGCCTCTTTTTTCTTGTGAATTTTCCTCAGCAGCTCCTTATCCATCCAAAGTGGTCTCCTGGCCCTCCTGCTGTGCTTCCTTCTAGTTGGGATGCAACATTCCTGAGCTTGTAGCAGGTGATCCTTGAATATCAACCAAGAGTCTTGAGGCCCCCTGCCCTCTAGGGCTATATCCCATGGAACCTTGCTAAGCAGGCTCCTGAAGAGGCCAAAGTCTGCTCTCTTGAAGTCCAGGGCAGTGAGCTTACTGCACGCTCCTCTCACTGTCTTGAGGACCTCGAATTTGACCATCTCGTGATCACTGCATCCAAGACTTCCCTGGAGTGTCACATTTCCAATGAGCCCTTCCCTGTTGGTGAGCACGAGGTCAAGCAGGGCACCTCTCCTTGTCGGCTCCTCTATTGCTTGCAGAAGGAAGTTGTCTTCCACAGAATCGAGAAACCTTCTAGATTCATGTGTGCTTCAAATGCATAACAACCCTGACTTTAAACCTGAATTAAGAGTTTCTATATGCAAAGTACTGTGTGTGTGACACAACCAGAAAGACAAATTCTTTTGTGCTTTTAAGATTTTCAATAAGAATGACAAATATTAATTCACCATTAGAAATCACAAATACTGGTAATTGTTTTCTAAAAGGACTAAGTATTTTGTTTCAGTATCCTGTGACTATTGTTTTTAGCTAAATCTGGATCTTTAAAGTTATAAAATGTTTTATATTCCACATGACAGGGTTTCTAAGTTTGGTGCTATATAAAAAATTCCTGTTATACATTAAGCTATATTAATTCCTCTGTGCCTAGGATATGCCTATGTGGAGGATTTAGTCTTCCCTGAACTTCACAGATGTTATTCAAGTGCTTTGCATGCACACAAAAGGGTCTCTAATTTGGTTTAGGGTCTTTAGTGCTCCCTCTCATTTCATTGCTAGCTTCATCCTTGGAGACCTGGAGAGGTAGCAATATAAATTATTTTTAAATGTGTACTAATAAAAGTTTTCCTGCTGTGAGCCTTATCTATCAGTCTTCTGAAGTCAATGGGAGCTGTATCAGACGCTTTAATAAAAAAAAAAATCATATACTCTGTATTATCAAGTTCACTTTCATTGACATAGGATTTTGCTTAAGATAACCCTTGATAATCCCTGAGAGAAAACATTAGAATATCCCTGACAAAATTGCTTTCAGATTTACTTCCCAAAGTTAAGTCAGAGATGTTTGGTATTGTTACACATCAGCTTCTCTTTACCACACTAAAGAGATTTTTTTCTAGGCATTGTACTACATTAGAAATGTTGTTAAGACAGATTTAGCCCAAAATTACTATCTCTAAAATATTCAGGGTTACAAGGAGAAAGTTACAGATTGAAATGAGGTCTTGGCTGCAAGATGCCAACATGAATCCATATGAAATGCAGTACAATGGTTTTTACATGGTAAGAGACATTTACAGGGCACTATAAACATGGAAATAGATAATTAATTTTTCATTAAGCAAATAGAAGGATCATATTTTCCAGCTCTCTTTTCTCTCAGCTAAAGCACAGATCTGAAAATTATCATAAGCAAGAAGTTAGCACCCTATTCAAAGCATAGTTAAAATACCAGAAACAATAAATATATTTGCATTTAAAATAATATAGATATTTATATGTTTTAAAAAAGATTTTATTTAAATCTAAGAATTTTTTTAAGTGTTTTTTGGTTAGAAATTTATCTTCACAGGGTTATCTTCAGGGATGCAGAAAAAAAAGCAGTATAATGGAAAGCTGTGCTTTACTGCATTTGAGGTCACAAGTTTAATTTGCTCACTCTCGTTTCCGATTCATTTGGGATAAAGTATGACATTTTGAAATCTATTTGCAGGTGAAAACATGACATTGAAAAGCACAACATTTAGCAAGACTTATAATAGGATATTATCCAATTCACTGTGGAGGCTTACCCTGCCTTCAGCTGGTGAGGTGTTCGTAGGGAGGGTGTTGAAGGCAAGCCTGTCTCAATCCCACACTGTGTCCACAGGATCACAAGCAGCTGAACTCACAGGGTGTTAAGCAGAAGCTTTCCTGCCAGACTAGTCCAGGTCACTGTGTTTGTTCCTTCTAGACAGTGGCATAATTTTAGCTTTTTTCCTATAGGATGACTTCCCTTCTAAAATTCATCATTAATGATCCAGAAAACTCCTCAACAGCTTTGAAGGTGTAGGATACAAATTACCCTCACTAGTGTATTTTAATACATTCTCTTTGTCCACTCTTTGAAGATCCTGTTCCTTGAAGCAGTGAAAGAAACTCTTTCAAAATATGGATTGCCAGGTCTTCAAAGGCAGACAGTTGACCCTTTTCCTTATAAACTGTGCATGTCAGTATGCTTCACATGGAAGGAATAACCAGCTGTTAAAAAAAAAAAGAAACAGCAAACACAGATGAAGCTATAATTCACTGTTTGTTTCTCACTTTAGGAAGAACAGAAAATCTTTATTGTCAAGCATGCATGACTAGTTAGTTATTCATCAAGCCAATTCAGTAATACTGGCAGTGCTCCTACAGATTGTCTATACAGTGGTTCTCTGATAAGGAACTGTTGAGTAGGACTAATTTGAAGGGAAGGATCTCATTTTCCAAAATGTTTTCCAGGTGTTTGATTCTCTTAAATAAGGAAAAAGAACTGATGCTTTTTCTATTATTTAATGGAATATGAGAGACACACTTTACTTGCCAATAACCCCAATCTTTTGTAAACTAACAAAAACCCTCAGACAAGTGTCCAGGTGAAAAAAGTTGATTTTCAGACTGGGAGGGATACAAGAATCTGGACTACATGAGCCAGAAACTAAAATGTTTTTCACTCATGAAATCTGTAAAACTCCTGTACTTCAAACAACTTCAAAGGAATGTACAAATTAGGATTTTTCTTACTGTTCCTCAAGAAAAGCATTTGGTTCCTGGTGATTTCTCTCCCAAGTTCAAACTGATGAATCTTTTGAAGGCATAGATAGTGTAACAGATTTGTCACATACTGGTATATATATAATTCCAAAATTCCTGTATTCTTCTAGACATATCCTAAATAAGTTTCCTTTGGAGAATCTACTAGTATTATCTTGAAACACTGTACTTAAAAACATAAAAGAGTTTTCTAACATGACATTCCTAGTGATCTGTACTTTAACTGTTCTCTAGATAGAGGTCTTTCTCTAAATGATCCAGTTTTAATCTTCATGAAACAACCTGTCATGGGTTGAGCAGTAGCAGTCATTTTTTCTCCTTCTTGTAGCTGGTGCAGTTCTGTGTTTTGACTTCTGGGCTGGGAACAGTTGCTTGATAGTGAGCATGTTTTGAGGGTGTTTTTGTTCAAGGCCTTTTCTGAGCACGTGCTCCAGCCAGGTGGAGGAGGGGAGGCCGGGAGGAGGGAGAGACAGGACACCTGACCCAGGCTAGCCAATGAGGTATTCCATACCATAGCACGTGATGCCCAGGATGCAGCTGGGAGAGAGAGAGCAGGAGGGGTGGAGCGCTGGAGGAAAATGGAGGAGGGAGCACGTGGTGCTTGGCCAGGCAGGGTGGAGTGAGTTATGGGTCGGTGGCTGGTGGGGTGTTGTATTCTTTTCGCTTGTTATTGGCTTTATCATTATTATTTGTAGTAGTAATGGCAGTAGTGATTTAGCAATTAAACCATTCTTATCTCAGTCCGTGGGGGCTACATTCTTTGGATTCTCCTCCCTAACTCTCCGGGAGTTGGGGGACTTGGTTTAAACAACGACACAACCAAAGGAGACCGAGTATGCACAAGCTTAGCACCCGCTTTATACAGCAAATATAAAGTATTCATGTCTGAAATAAAAATAGTTATGATGAAGTATGAGGTATCTCTGTCCCTTGATACTAGCATGAAAAGAGATTTTCTAAAGCAAAGATTAGACTGTGGTATAAATTATTTTGATAGTATCAGATATATGGCTGTTAGAATCTTGTAATAAACATCATTAAACCATAATTCAGCTATATTGCCTAGGAGTGCAAATTCCAAGGATTTTTCCACTGTGCAATATTATATCTTTATTTACATAAAGTATAAATATTTACACACACTGATGGAACAACAACATGACTTGGTTTTCTAAATAAAGATGGCACATATCAGTTTGACAGACACAGCTGAGACAGCTGAGTTTGTGTTTCTAAAAAAATATTCATTTTGTACTTTTCTTATAGAATACTGACAAGGGAATTGCTAATGAAGATAAAAATGATAAGGGTGGGACATGTAACAGACAGGTGGCTCTGTAAAAATTAAGAAAAGATATAAAAGCCCTGTTTTACTATGCTGAACATTGTCAGTGTTACTATTTTAAAATAAATGAGATGCAGTGTGATGTAAGAAACAAACTTTTTTTATTTCTACAAGTTACAAATTGTATCAGAGTTTTCCAATTTGTGGGTTGTGATTAGAATACAGATCTGATCTGATAAGTCACTTGAAAAGATTTTATTAAAACCTTTGATATAGCTATTAAATCTATCTCTTTCATTCCTTTATGAAGCCATTACTGTAAATCACTACATTTTGATGATTTTATTTTGATAAAGGTTTGATTTTTAAAGCTAAGGATGTAAATATTTTAAAATTTTGACCTTAGTTTGTGTTGCTGTAATTTAAGCTGTTAAAATTATTGCAGAAATATAGTGAAAAATTACATGGTGGTTTATCTACTTATATGGATCTAAAACGTTGTAGCAGAGTGTAATTATCAGTAGGAATTTTCTCTGTCAAGGATCAGTTACCTCATTTGTGCTAGCATAAATCCAGACCTCTTAAGTCTTCCATTGGTTTATATTTCATTCATAATAGACAACAATGAAATTGCAATCTTTCCTATTGTCACCAGTGAGAACATCAATATAACATCAATTTAAAAGAAGAAATCTTGCTTGGACTCATAAAGTATGTGTAGATAAAAGTAATGACATTTTTAATACTGCATCAGGTTCCATGTCATCTTGGATTACCTCACCCAAACTGCTTAAAACTGCATGAATCAGACATAATTTAAATAATCTGACATTTTTTGATACAACTTGACACTATCCTAACATTCTCATGAGTCACGTAAGCCATTAGAAAATAGCATAGTTCCAGAAGATTGTAACTATTTTACATGCATATTTTTGTTTTGGAAGTGTCAAAGGACAGATAAACAAGTTGAAAGCATGAATGAATACATTAGTTCATCTTCTGTGAGTTGATTCTATATGCTAGGTTATGCACATAACAATATCAACAGCCTCTAGACAGCAACAGGGGGAAAAGTTTCTACATCCTAATTGGTTATTAAATTATAAGTTCAAATGTTCCTGTGTGACTTCCATGCCTAAACTAATAAAACTTTAGTTCCTTCTTCTCTTAAATACTATTGAAACTTTATCCATTGTCTTAAAATAGAAGCAATAATTTTTCTTTTTCTCAACAAAATGAGAAATTTTTCCCTAGTATTTATCTCAAAGGGAAATAAACCATTCATCTGAATAATTTAAAATAAGATTTCTTTTAAATGGTCTACTCCAGTTGAATAACAGCTCAGAAACTGCAGGATGACAGACTATCACCTCTTCTGCTTTGCATAAGTAAAGATAATCTTAATAACAATTCTGGTGCTACTATCTGTGGGAGAAACCTTGTCTCGAATCAAAGTAGTGAAAGTGTTGTCATTCAGGCAGGCAAGGTTTTCAGCCTGTCAGTCTATGAACTCTGCCAAGACTGCATTTCTTACTCTTTCATTTAGCACATTGCCATGTTGTTTCTGGAAGAAATTCTTTACTAGTTTGAATGTGTGCAGAATTATTACAAAGTTGAATGAACAACAGAAAATTTTTTTTCTGTGCATGCAGATTCTCACATCACAGGTAAAGAAGTGTGGAGTCAAGACTTTTATTCTCTTCCTAAGTTAGGTTTTGTATCTGTGTCACATAGCCTATATATGTTTTGGAAATAATTATTTTCCCTTTTTTTGCTTCACCATTGAAGACTTCTTTCAGGAACATTGCACTATTAGAAACAAAGGGGTTTTTAGTGCAGCTTTTTATTTGTAATTCTAGAAACATACCTAAACAGACACAGAAGAGCTGCCTTATTCTGTAGCAATATGACGCCTTTTAAATACACTAAATGCCCTCTAAAATGTAGGGACAATCCAATGTGTGTATTTAACAAGTGATAGAACAAGAGGAAATGGCCTCAAGTTACACCAAGGGAGGTTTAGATTAGCTATTACAAATAATTTCTTCTTGTAGCAACAAAAAACTTTTTCATTTATAATGGTTAGTTACATTTATTAGCACATCAGCTATTTATTATGGACACTTAGGTATTTCTATACCTTTTTTAGTAACAAACTTCAGCAACATTTAGTGTGTTTTCTTGGAAATTGTACTAAAATGTTAATTTAAGTATCCTCTTATTTTTCAGGGAATTAAAACTCCACTGTTGTCTTCATATATTTAACAGTAATTTACCCTTTTTAAAGAATGTGTTGTCACAGTAATTTTTGAAAGCCATGTAGTGGTGATTAAGATTTCATAAACTAACTCATGTACTAATGCTCTGCTGTGTGTTGAAAATGTATTTCTTGCCATTCCTATACAGTTGAACATATTTGGAACTGTACTATTACCCAGGTCCACAAGGTGAAGTCCAAACAACTTTTTTTTTCTTTTGTCAATCCTATTACTGACATGTTAAGATGGTCTTTTTTACTGGAGTCCTTCATTTCTCCATGTCACACCCCATTAGTTTACTTATATCTTAGCTCAACTTTGGAGCAACACTTTTTCTGCAAGAACTGAGATGTGATCTTAAGAACAATTTATACCTATAATTCTTCGCAGCCTGCATGTATTAGACACGAAGTAAAGTAATTCAAGGCATAGTACCTCCAGATTAGAGGCAGAAACTGGCACTTACTGGCAAATACCTGGTGATGCAAGCTGCATAAGAGGTTTGGGAATAGAGGGCAGCTGCAATACAGCTTCATCTGACACCAGCCATTGCAGCCTGGTCCTGGTTTCCATAGCAGACCTTTGGAGATGTATGTGCATCTGCCTCAGTCTCCAAACCATTGAAGCATCTGAGAAAAAGGGTGTAAAGATGTCTGTTGCCTTTTTTCCTTTCTTCCCAGGATCCAAGTAGATAATAGCTGATGAAGTTACCTTTGGCTGAGACCTAAACTCTAATTCCAGTACATGTTTTGACATGGATACTCATGTTTGTGTTGGTAATTGGTTGAGAAATCACAGTAAATGTGGTGTCAGAATAGGGATTGACACTTTTTAGGTAGTGGGCAGCCCTTGAAAAGCAAGAGGTGTATTGTCACCAGGATATACAACATTAGGCAGGGAATACTCTTGGAAGCTTATAATTTCTCTGGTTTCTACATTAGTCACACAGAAAGGAAGCACATACTGTACACAGGAAACGGGCTCCGTCTTTCTTGATCCAGGGATCACCCTCCAGGTCTGTAGTGGACATCTACTTCTCCAAGCTAATATTCAAATAGTGCCTTGACACACAGCCTGGAATTAGAAAGTAAAAAAAAAAAAAAAGTAAAGAAATCTATAAGCAATGGGAAAATCCTGTCACTGCAACAAATGCTTGTAATCTAAATCAACAAGACAGTCAAAGGGCAAATGGAAACAAAAAGAAGTGAAATCACTTGCCTAGGACCATAAAGCAGATTAATGTAAATGCTGAGAATAGCAGAGGTTCCTTTAAGAGCTGAACACATGTCCTTCATTATTCACTGATCCATGTTGCAGTATCTCTTCATGTTTCTTGTTGGGATGCATGTGCCAGAAAATAAAAAAAAAAGTCCTTGAGCTTTCCAGACTGCAGGAAGACTTGACAAACCTCACCTTTGCCCAGAGAAAAGGAAATAAAGTGAGGGTTATCTGTCAGTGTCCTTTCTTTATAATTTCTCACTATTTTTAGACACTGATAAAAGACCTAAGCATGTAAATATACATATATATTAATTATTCCACCACTCTGTTGCTTGCTATATTTCAGTAGTAGTCTTCCACAGAGTGAGATATCTTATTTAGAAATACTTTATATATAAATAACACTTTTCAGTAATTTATTAAGAGAAAGCTTTCACCATCCCTTTGAAAAGCTTGCAGCCTTACATGAGAGATTGGTGCCCTGCGCTTCATTGTATTGTGCCTTTACTTATGCCTGGGGTTATTTACATGTAACTGTGTTGTCAAGTTGACAGCTAGACTGAAAGTTTTGCACTGTCATAGAATGAACAAAAGTATTCCCACTATGTTTTTCTTGCCTGCACTAAAGTAGAACTTGCCTCTTCTCTTTTAGCATCAGTTAGAAGAGTTCAAAAAGGCTCCCTTCTCAAAGCAGAATTAGGTATATTGGTAAATGCCCTAATAGGCATTCAGGCACATGGTCAAAATAAGTATCTTGCCAGCTCTTTTTGTTATTGTGAATGCCAGTGTATTGTCAAGAGCAGCTCTGTCTTCATTGCAGCAGTGCCTTTACATACCTGTGTGAGTATGCTGATGAAACAGCGCAGCTTTTACCACCAAACCTTTTCCAATTTGAAAAGGTCCCCACTTCTGCTCTCGTACTTGACCTATCAATGACACTGAAGCTTCAGTATAGCAATAGCACTGAGCAAAGTCACGTTTTAGGTAATGTGATTTTCAGAGAATTTCCTCCAACAGACCTTGCACTGATTTTCTGTTCTCTGATAATCAATGGTGAGTGGTAAAGAGTAATTTTCTTTTGCTTTTATTTTCAGGGTGAGATTTAAATCAGGTTTAGAATAGGTGTTTTTCAAGTAGACTAGTTTTCGTACGAAAATTCTTATTTCCTAATTAAATATTTTCATATGAATAAATAGGTTTGGAAAAATTTTTAGAAAAATTATGTTTTAAAAAAATGTCTTTTGAGTTTTCTATGTTGATATTTTGGGTTTAAAAATACACATAAGATATACTGTTGAAACCTTAGTGTGAATTTTAAAATTTAAGCTGGTTAACCTTGTCAGAAGGAGACATAACACAAACTAACACATATTCAGGTTTCTCATTAACTTCACTCCTTTCCTCCAAATGCCTGAGTTATTTAATTACACATTAAAATTATTTTCAAAACTTTGAAATATTTTCAAACTTAGAGTTTGAAATTTAGTTCTTTGATATTTAGATCTATCCCACTTCTTGCCACTCTCCTGAAAGACAGAATGTTTGAGAGAATTGATGATCCCACATATTTCCCTATGTTCTAATTAAAGAATAGTGACTCCAGTGTTATGGAGGTTCAGCTTCAACAACCCGTATGTTTATTACAAAACTACTGTGGAAACCTGGGGAAAAATCGTGTGTATCTCCCTAAAAAGATTGAGTGGGTAATACAAGTGTGGACAATGCAAGAAATTAGGTATATATTATAACTGCAATATTATTTTTGCTGCTAATGATAGCAGTGTATATAAGAATACTTAGAGCACATATTTCTAAATCTAAATTGAAAAAATGTGTGGAAAAATGAGGTGATCTCCTACTTCCGTTGCATGTCTGAGTTTCTATTTTTTTTTTTCCCTGCAGCAGACATTTTGGGCTAAACTCTAGCTCAGACTGTAAGGGAAAAACAAGGCAAGTTATCCTGACAGTACAAATAACTTGTTCCTTGAAAGAAATTCTTTAGGGGAAGCATCCCTGGCACTGAGCACATTAATAGCTCTGACAGTTAACAGAGAGCAATTGGAAAAAAACACAGGCAGCATGTTACTTACTCTTACTAATAGCTGCACTGATGACCATTTTTATTGAGTATTAGACTGAATTAGGAGTCTGGGGACCCCAGATTCAGGGTATTGCAATATTAGATTAGTCAGGACTGTGCAGTTTGGTATGGAAAGGTAAATCCAAGAAACAGAAATGACAGCTTCCCCAGAGTTGCCAGCAGACTTGCTCATAGATTCTTTACTTATTTTTTTAGTTTAGTGCTGTGTTTCCCTGGGATACATTACTTCTGTCTCAGATGAAAGCTGCTATTCAGCTTGCTCAGCTTTAGCTTAGAGCTTTTCTATTGCTATAGAGAAAACAGATACCTGCATCCTTTTTCCTATCCCTTTTAGAAAATGGGATTACAGTCTCAATCCAAGACACATATAATTTGAGAAAACTATAGGGAGCAGAAAGAAAAAAGGTTCAGATGATGTAGAGTAATCTTAGGAATCTAGGGATCATCTAAATTTGTCCTCTGGACCACTGGTGTTCACCATTACTATTGATGCCTGCAGGAAAACTCATCCAAAACTCCCTAGTGTCCTGAGTGCCAAATAACTACTAAATTCTGTGTGGGAGTTCAGCTAAAAATCTAGGCCAACAGTTTTCCTAAACAGTGCAGCAAAGGGAGAGATGTGCAGAGAGCTCACTGTTGACTTCAGCAAAGGCAAACACCATGGTGACATGGCTACCCTTTGATTGGCCACTTTCTCTTCTTGAGAGTCGGGGCATGATGAGAATTGCACCAGTGCACAGACACTGGTGGGAGCACTCACCACGAGGCATTCAAAATCACACCTCCAGTTCTGTACAAAATGTAATGACACTTTGCTACCTTGACACAGTGATAAACTTTTCAAATCAGCTTAATTTATGTAGCAATTTTATCTCAGCTTTGTCTAATGGTATATTGGTATATTGCAGCACTTAACAGCTACTTGTTCTGAGGCCTTTCTCTATTTCTTATCCTTCTTCCTTTCCTTTTTGTAATGTGCAATTTCAATTTGGTAAGTGCCTCACTGACTTCAGGCTGCTTACAGCTTCAGCTTTTCCTTCATAGTGATTATAAAAATATTAAAAAATATATCACCAGAATCTCTTAAAAGCACATTCAGTTTTCTTGATTTCCTTGAGACAGGGCTACCTACACTACAGTAGAAGAGTGGTAGGATGCATATATGTATATTGTATAGAATTTGTTTTCTAGCTTAGTTTTAAAGCTTTTGTCTGGAACTAAGCACGTTCTAGCCACACAATGCACCATCAGAACTGCCTGGGAAGTTGATGTGGTGCTTTGGAAGACCTGGACCTTTAAAAGGAGCAGGGATGGGTCTTAACCATGCCTGAACAGGTGTGCTTGGAGTTTTTTCATAATAGGGGTGGGAACAGTATCAGCTGGTTTCAGAATCTCTAGTTTGGAGGGGCAGCGGGAGCATCTAGATGGAGTTAAGCTTGTTGGAAGTGAAGCTGTTGCATGCATGGCAACAGGACAACTCATGATACATGACAACTAATCTGGTGAGTGCAAATCAGTAGAGATGCAAAGACAGGAGTCTGATATGTTGTCTGGAGTGAGGCTTTAAAATGAATGTTTAGTATTATGAGGTTTCAAGACGAAGGGCAAGAACAGGTAACTGAGGAAGTACTATGGGGGGCTGGATGAGTCCTTCTGAAGGAATTATTCCATGAGCAATAAGGGTGTGTTGGTTAAGTTCGCATGTTCCCTATAAAAGACCAGGTGAAGAAAAACAGGGAGATTTCTTCACTGAGTTCTATGTGATAAAATTTTGCCTCCTTTGAATTATCATCTTGGGCTGTATCTAGCTATGTGTTTTCTAAGGATGACCTTGAGCCAAAGAGACTGAGGTTGCGTAGTCACACACTGCACAAGTAAAATGTGGATAATATTACACTTTTTTTTCCTAAACTTAAATACTATGCAAATAATGGTGTTAGTGAAAAATAATAGTACAAATTTTAATTACTAGCATAGTGGTTTTGGATCCTTAACTCCACATGGTTTATAGGAAGCAGGTAGACAGCTGATTCCTATTTTCACAAATGGAGAGACTTAGATGCAGGGAGATACAAACAAGCACTTTTAATTTAGACCGATGCAAGTTGCATGTATGGCCAAGTGACTTTATTTTCATGGTTGTGGTAAACCTACCAGTAATTGTAAAGTGTCAGGTGCTAAATTGTTTCTTGTTTGGAATGATCTTGCTATGGTCTTACCAGTATAAGTTTCTTAATCAGGTCCATGGTGGATTTATGTTGATAAAAGCAAGAGTAGAAAATATCTGTGATATTAATTAATAATCTATGTTGTTTGCAAACTGCCAGTATTCTACATTGAATTCTTGACAAAAGGCATAAGAGTATTACTTATTGAAAGACCATTCCAATACACATGAGTGTATGTTCCATAGCACAATATTCTAAGTCAGTTTTCATTCCTCAGCTCAGAGCTGTTTCAACCTAGTGCCTGAGTACCCAAACCAAGATTTTCATATTTATCTTCTGCTTACCCTAGAGGATAGGACTGAATTAGTGACAGAATTATGCTATTTCCCTCAGTCCTGTGGGGACTGAACTATCAACAACTCACTGCTTTGGGAAATCTTTAGAGCTGTGAGTCAGAGATGACCTTTTCTGAGACAGACTGAAAGCTTCAGCAGAGGCGTGAAGTTGACCTTGAATTGTGAACTAACTTTTTCACTTTGATCTCTTGTGGCTCTTATCATTAGGATGTGGCTCTACTTGTGACATGCTGTGACAATGGGGTTTCATGCAACTATTAAGAAAATATGATACATACATTTCATAAGTCTTGGCTTTATCCTGTAATAAACATCCTATGATGGATATGTGCAGACAGTTAATTGTTTCCTGTCCTTACTGACTTAAAATCTTGAGCTTTCCAGGCATACTTCATGTGTTTGAGCAAAATCATGATAACAAACAATACAAATAAGGAAAGCACATCCTTATAAGCTGCTGTGCTTGATCTTTCTTGTTCTGTATGTGAAGAGATGCACTTGGCACACAGTGTGGGTGGCTGCCATAAAAAAGGTTTTTTTAAGTTCCTTATTTTTAGGGCTGACTCCAGCTCATGTTCCATATAGAAAGTTCATCATAAGATTGTTGAATGTGTCACTAATGTAGGCTGCAAGATAAACTTATGCAGTGGTGGGACCACTTCCCAGTCTTTCACCAGTAGCAGAGTGAAGAAAAGTCATCACATGTATGTGATTTGAAAAAGTAGAGGTCTACTTTTTATTGCTTGCCATGGTATACAATCTTAGTTGTATGAGAGAAACCTTGGATGGGCAATGCTCTTCAAGCACATACTATGACCAAGGTAAAGTTAGAATTTCCTAAGCAGAGGAATATTTCAAATAAGATGATTATAATTTTCCTCATAGGAAAAAGAGATGCATAACTTCTACCCTTGATGAACTGTTTCCTCAAGTAAAGAATATAAACATTTATCCTCAGAGCATTTCTTTCAGCAGTTGCAGAATCAGTAGTTAACTGTGCTAGAGGCTGTTCTGAAGAACCCATTTTGCACTCTGCAGCACGCCTTGCCATTTCTGTGAATTTTGGACAACCAAACTGTGTATCCCTTTGGAGCCATTAAATAATGCTTCTGTATTCGTTATTGTTACTATTATTGAGCTGAATGGTCGTGATGCATTTTTAAAATGTCCCAGTTGTGATAGCTCTTGTAATTAGACAGGCACATTATTCTATATCCTGGGTTGCTGTTTATATGTTTACGACACAAAGGTGTTACACAATGGATAGCAACATAAAAGACTATTCAGCTGTGCCACATTTGATCTCACTTCAGAAAGGACTGAATCAGTTGCAAATAGTCCAGATGAGAGAAGGAAGAATGGCCTAAGGTGAGATTTTTGTTTGTTTGGGTTTTTTTTTTTTTTTGGCTTGGATTTTAGTTTTGGTGGGTTTTGTTGTTGGTTCCCCCCAGCCCTTTTGTTTTGCTTTAATTTTTTGTTTGTTTGGGGTTTATACCAAAAAAAATCACAAAAAAACCCCAAAACAACAAACATTGCTGTAGAGGAGGACAGGTTGAACAAATTTCTGGTATTTTTAACTTATATTTCAAAATTGATGGGTTGGGTTTTTGTTTTTTTTATATAAAAAACTGTTACAAAGAATAAAGGAAAGATCTGTTTCTTGATATCTGATGGGTATGACAGGAAGCAATAGGCTTAAATTCCAGCATGAGGAATTTGGATTAGATAGTAGAAGTGTTTCCAGTCAGGAAAAAAAATCATGGGAAGGCTGTGGATTTGCCATCACTTGAAAGGGAGAGGCAACTGTCAGGAATAGAGCAAGTCATATTACAATTGAGGCAGATTGATAATCACAATGATCCCTTGAGAACCCTTTCAGTCTAATTATGCAACATAGAATCATAAATCTATGACAACTGAAATCTGGTGTACCTAGCAAGTGTAAACCCCACAAAGCATAATTTTATACACACTTGTGTTTGAACTGTGACCTAAGCTCTGCAGAAATGCCTGAGCTTTGTCCCACTTCACATCAGGCATCTTATGCCAAAACTACAGTGAAGAGAGAGACTCCTTCCCCAACCTACCAACCAAATCAAACCACCCTTTTTGCAGTTTACCAGTAGCTAAAGTTGTCATTCAAAGTATATAAATGAGTATAAATGACTGTATAAAGTTGTACACCTTCATCTGTAATACAGGTTCTTATCTGTGGAAGCTCTATTTTAAGCCTAATCCTCAAGACTCTGTTCTTGGGTCTGTTACTATAAAGTCTTTTCTTGCATATTTTGGGAGTCAATAAATCATTAGAGCAATATTGCTCTTTTGCTGGAATATAATGGTGTTGCAAATTAAGGGTTTATTCCCTTATTTTTTTTTTACCTCAGTTACTCTCTTCAGGAGTTTCAATGCAACAGCTTTAATACAGTACCAAAAATTAACTCCCTGAACTACTTACCAGAGTAACCAAAAGTTTAATTTCTATATTTGTATCCACAAATGTTAAATAGTAATACTGTATCCCAGTTAGTCAGAAGCACTGGCAAGAATTCAGTAAGCTAACACTAGGCACTGAACTATAAAAACAGGTTTGAAAAGTTTAAGATGAGTTATTTATTCAAGCATTGAAGAAGACATTTCCAATTTTGCCTTTCTATAATATTACCTTTTTGATGTTATACGTAGAGATGAAAAAGTACAGTCATTGCAGAAAATTGAACTTCACATTTTCAAAGGTCTTTATGAAAGAAAAAGTAGCCTCTGGCCATGGCACTTCTTAAGAAAGGATCATAATATTCACCCTATTGCTATATCTGCCCTTTTCTGTCCTGAAGCTGTCATTAATGATTATCAAAAGGTAGAGTAAACCAATAGCAAGTTCTATTTACCAGTAGTAAAGTTCTGTCCTCATGGGAAATAAGTTCTTTCTAGAACTGGTGCAGTAGAGTCTCAGAAGTGGGGTGTTTTTAAAGATAATTCTATACTATAATAGCTAGTTTTCATATTTGGCTTTGCATAGGATAACATAAACAACCCAAGTTTTATTTGATTTCCAGTTTACTGAAAAAACAGGTAAGGAAGAAATCTTAATGCTAAGACAAAGCTCAACAAAGATTTCTTTTACAATCCCAAGTGTGGGATGACATTAATGCGTTTATACTAGATATCATTCCTATATTTATAACTAGGATTAATTAGGATTAAGTAATATCTTATTAATTAGGATAGTACCCACTTTATTAATATTGTATATATTAAAAACTTTGCTTTACCGAAACATTCACATAAAATCTTTATGTGCTAGTAGGACAGAAATTCTAGTCAAAAGAAAGGAGATGCATCATGATAAACCAAAAAGGTGTGAAATCTACATGTTGGAGATTTGCTGTTTCTGCTTGGTGGACAATTCCTTCATTCTTGGAGAAACCGGTCATCCAAACTGACATAGCAATTTTCTGACTGGCTAAATGAGGACACCTTATATTTCTGAGGACAGCTTGACATTTTGATACTCATTAGTTTAAAATGTCATCTGGAAAGAAATTGCATAACATTTGGCACTTACAAACATCTGAGGGTTATTGCCAGTGAATACTTTTTGATTAGTTCTCATGTCTTTTTAACTCTCATTTAATAATACCTAATTATGGCATTATGAAGAATTTTTCTGTAAATGTATGTGACAAGTAATAAACGAGGATCATCTTAATTCTTCGATGTGTTGTCTAAGGGAAGGTTTGGATCTGGATAAAATAGCACAGCTCACTTATGAATTGAATTCATAGTCCTTAGAACTTCTCACTATGCACTTTCAGTATCTGTTAGAGTGGGACTAAAGAGTATTCCCATCTCCTCCTATATCAGAGATTAGGAATTAGACAAGTGCATGTGTTTTTTCTTATTTTCAGTCACAAAACCTTTATTTTTTTCCTTATTGCATGTTTTATGTGTAATGTTCAATAGTGAAAGAGAAACATGCTCACAGCATTTTGACTTGGATGAATAATGGTATGAGTAGGACAGCTGTTTCCTAAGAACTGGTTAGCAAATGAAAGTTTAGCTACCAAATCACAGGGTTAGCCCCTGAAGTATTGTTGAATGGATCTGGATTGAGGCTTTCCAAAAAGAAGCAAAGTTAAGATTCAGAACCTTCCATAAGTTGAGTGGATGCTTTAATAAGTCACTCTAAGTGTGTGCTGGAGAGGCTGTCAAGAAGGATATGGTCAGCTCTTCACTCCTGATAGCATGTGGAGTAGTGAAAACATGCAAGAAGGATGATTTCTGGGAATTGTCTCATTGCACATCATCAATGCTTAGAAGCAGAGAAATAGGCTAGCTGGGCAATTCTCCCATTAATTTGGAGGCAGGGTTTTTTAGTCAGCTGACAAAATAAAAAAGTAGTTCTTAAGCCATGCTTTTTGACATTTTCCCCCACAATATGGAGTATGGTGTATTATTGCAGTAATTCAGTATTCCCCTAAAGCTAAAATATGATTTGATTTGCCTGAAATTTTACAGCTGACTGTGTTCAGTTTATTAGCACAATATTCCTTTAAGAAATCCATAAGACCAGAAGATGAAAATAATTCGGCAGTTACTGTTTAAAGCTCTAGGGCTAACCTATGCATTAAGCTCAAAGTGAAATATAGCCTTCAATGATGTGGGCTGGTATCCTGACTGTGGTTGGGGAGGCTGCTTTTACATCTTTGAAGGCCTTCAGGTTATTTCAAATCACAAAGATATGAAAGAGTCAGTATGTGGAAAGGAAATTCTTGGAGATGATCCATAATCTGTCCACACCTCAGGCTTTTTAAAAAAATCATCTCTATCAATTTTTCAGGGGAAAAGATAAATATTTAAATGAAACCTGTTATCATACTGAATGCTTGAATGAATTGAAAGGATCTTGAATCATCAGTCAACAGCAAAAAAAGTACCTGAATTAATGTTGCCCACATAAACCTCGTAGATTCCTTTTCCTTTGTAGGAATCCCTTAGTACATAGCTATAATGATATTTGCTATAAAATATTTTCCAGAAGTTTTCCTTCTCATAACTTTCAAAAAGTATATGATATTCTTGAAAGAACAATCATTCCATTTTATATCCTCAACAAATGCATCTCTTGCCTTTTTTTGGTTGCATAGTGCATAAATCCAACATCCTCATATGTATGTCAACAGCTCACATCACCATCACGAGGGATAGCAATGAATGTTTCTTCCCTATGATCCCAAATGCTGCTTCACAGAAGATTTCAGTCACACAGATGTCAGAAGAGATCAAACCTTTGTGTCCATTGAATGGTAGTGGGTCAGATTCTTTTATCTCAGCATATTTAAAAATATGCCATATATTGATTTCTTTTTGAGTCTTCAGTAGAAAACACATGCTTAGTTTAAAGGAAATATCTAAAAAATAAATATTTAAATATATTCAGATGTTTACATTTGAATTCAGTGGGCCCCAGGTTGACCTGAGATCACAAGAGGATCTTCTCAGGATGTAGAAATGTAGCATAAACTTAATTTTTCTTTTCTGACAAACTCTTCACATATACTGTCCTGGGTTCAGCAGTAACAGTCACTTTTTTTCTCCTTATTAGTAGCTGGTGCAGTGCTGTGTTTTTGACTTTCAGCCTGAGAACAGCACTGATAACACTGATGTTTTTAGTTATTGCTCAGTAATGTTTAGCCTGACCAAGGACTTTCTGAGTCTCATGCTCTGCCAAGGAGGAGGGGAAGCCGGGAGGAAGCAGAGACAGGACACCTGACCCAAACTAGCCAAAGAGGTATTTCATGCCACAGCATGTCATGCCCAGGAGGTAAACTGAGAGTTACCTGGAAGGGCTAGTTCACTGCTCAGTTGGGATTGATGGGTGGTATTGTATTCTCTTTTCTTGTTATTTCCCTTATCACTGTTACTGGTGGTAGCAGCAGTGGGTTTTGTTATACCTCAGTTACTGGACTGTTCTTATCTCAACCCATGGGAGTTACATTCTTTTGATTCTCCTCCCCACCCCTCTGGGGGCAGGGTGGAGGGGGAGGAAGGGGGGAGTGAGTGAGTGGGCTGTGTGAGTCCAAGTTACTGACTGCTCTTAAACCACAACAATTCTTTTTGTGCCCAACACAGGGCACAAAGGGTTGAGATGACAACAAATCTGTCTGGACTGTGTCTAGTCATATTTGTGATAAGCATTCATTATTTTGGATTAATAGTCACTTGTCACAATGCTGATTCATTGGCTCTCAAAATTTTTGCTCTTGGTCTTGCAGTTTCACCATGTCGTACTTTACTTACAGCCAGTATTTGCTGTGTTAGTGTTTATCAGGTGAGGGGCTTAGGCTAAGGTTCTTGCCTCATTGTACTTCATGGTAATGACTTGTAATACAATAAGATCATTGATCATGAAACTGAACTGACTTATGTACCCAGTGTGGTCACTGCCTTTATACATTGGGAGGTATGTAATAGAAGTGCTTAGCAATCACACATCTTTTTTCTCCTTCTCAGGTGGTCAACCTGTGAAGGAGACATTTTCTTACCCACCCCTGCCCCTCTCCCAGAGGAATGGGGAAGAGAATCAAAAGAATGTAACTCCCACGGGTTGAGATAAGAACAGTCCGGTAACTAAGGTATAAACCAAAACCACTACTGCTACCACCAATAATAATAATGATAAGGGAAATAACAAGGGAAGAGAATACAATACCACCCATCAATACACAGCCCGAATGAGCAGTGGACTAGCCCTTCTGAATAACTCTCAGTTTACCTCCTGGGCATGACATGCTGTGGTATGGAATACCTCTTTGGCTAGTTTGGGTCAGATGTCCTGTCTCTGCTTTCTCCCGGCTTCCCCTCATCCTTGGCAGAGCATGAGGCTCAGAAAGTCCTTGGTTAGACTAAACATTACTGAGCAACAACAAAAAACCTTAGTGTTATCAGTGCTGTTCTCAGGCTGAAAGTCAAAAACACAGCACTGCACCAGCTACTAAGAAGGATTAAAAATAACTGCTACTGCTGAACCCAGGACATTTATTTACTAAAGCTGAACCACGGGAAAGAAAGTAGAGAGATACACACTGAGGAAGTCTTACAGAAGATGAAAGAGGGGTTGTCATGCATGAATAGAAGTGGCAGATTGAGAAATACTGAACTCAGTGTTGATTGGCAGTGAGACAAAGGCAAAAATGTATGAAGAAAAATGTGGAGAAGGAACAAGAGGTAAGTGTAGTGGTGGTGTGAGATGAGAATATTTAACAGTATCATTCTAATCTTATCTAGAAACATTTTCATAGACAAATACAATTGCACAAACAGATGAATCAAAAGAAAATGGCATCCAGGTCAACAAGGCAGCACAGCCATCAGCATGTGACAATCCCAAGATCTGCTCTTACACTGCCAATACAGCCACCTACGCTGCTGGACAATGAGGACCTTCCGCAGCTGGCATTTAACTCTTGAGAGTGCAATAATAACACTCAGGATTTATTTTAATGGGTGAATTATATCTTGCTTCAATAGCTGAATTTGAATTTTCATATGCTTCTGCAAGTGATTTAACAGAGAATTTTAACATGATGCACATCATGATCTAATAAGAACATTGATTTTTCTATAAGAACATTAATACCAACATAACGCCATGCCAGCTCCATCAGATACTACTTAAAGAAGAGTTCATTCATTGGGGAAAGGTAAAGGGCAAAGGTTTGATTTGTTTGGTACAATTATAACAAATGTTCATTAATCATAGATATAACATCTAATAATGCATTATGAAGTTATGGGATGGATATTAGAAAATTGAAAGAACTCTTCATCCCATGTCATAGCTTCCCAGCCATGCTTACTCAATGTTGTGCCAATATTCCTCTTATGGCTTTTTTGGAAATATTCTCTTTAGAGTAAGTTTAAGAACCTGTTTTTACACATTTTCTTTCAGAGGACTAATGTATTCAATACCTTTTCATCAGAGACCTTCTAAGGCATATAAACCACCCAGACTTTATTGAATAAAAATTTTTAAAAATATCTATTAAAGACTTCAAGCATTTCTTAGGTATTTGTAGAGAAGCCATTTGTACTCAAGAAACATTGTGAAAACCTCCAGCTACTTTAGAACATTCTCAAAATTACCAGTGTGTGGGTTTTGCTTAGTTATAAAATTCTGTATTGCCACACTTCAAATTTCCAAGAACTGATTACAAGAATATAGGGAATGATGATATGAAGATATCGTATTTGTTGCATGTAGAATAACACCACATGTAGAAGTTTTGGTAGTTGACATGTTAGGTACCCTGCTACAATAGGGAATTCTCTAACTATCCCTGAAAATTAATGGTGATTTCACTGTATTATGAATTGTATCAAAGATAGTATGCATGATACACAGATGTCCCTCCAACATCAGCCAAGAAAAGCTGACGTTCGAAAGACTCTCTTCATACAATTCTATGGCAGTCTGTTTTGCATTATTGGTTCTTGTCTTCATACAACTCTGTGGCAATCTTGCTTACATTATTGGCTCCTGTAAAAGAAGAACTAGAACAAATAAGCATGGTATGTCAGGAATTCTGTTTCTAGTTTACTTGATAAATGCTAAAATGCTATTGCAGTAAATTTTAAAGATAGAGTGAGGAAGAGGCAGGGAATAAGGGAGAAAAAATATTTTTTTTTGTTTTCCTTGTGAGACTTATTCTAGTCATAAAAGTATTTGTGTTAGTTTATCTCAGCTATCCTTGATCAGTATAAATCTACAATGACTACAAGGCAGAAAATATAGACAAATACTCCCTTTTGTTATGCTCTTTGAACAGAGATGGCAAAAATATTCCCCCCAGCCTTTTTTTTCCCAAAAACATAAGAACTTTAATTGAATAAAAGATTTCCAGCTTGTTTTTCAATCCCTTCTATATTTCTAGTTCGCTTTCTGCAGGTGCCTCACTCCTGTCTTCACAGTTTGTCTACATCAGTTCTATATCTAGATGATAACTGAAGAATTTGTTGGCATCCACAGTGAAATGTTCTAGGAGATACAAATTGCCAGAGACTTTTTTTACTAGTATCTCAATTTTTATCTTCTGCACCAAGATCTTCTGCATATCTACAACTTTTAGTAGCAGCTAAGTAACTCTTAGTAACAAGTAAGAGATGTAGATATGCAGAAGGTGTCAGGGGAGATACAGATCGAGGAATTAAACAGAGACTGAACTGAGAAGAAATAAAAGCCTGCACTAATTGCTTAACTTTCAACTTTTCTTTCATGGTATATACAAACAAGAATTTTTACTTTCCTCTACTGTATGTGACCTCTGGAGATTTTTCTGAAATTGCAGTCATATGCAATCCCCACATTAATCAAAATACTCAGGAGAGAGTATGTCTCAGCATAAATACAGGGTGCATTTTGTACTGGATATCTCTCTTGCAAGTTTCAAAAGACTAGGGAGAAATACGATTTTAAATAAGCAGAAGACTTTTTGCCCAGCTATAAAAGCTTACATGGTGCCAAACCCAAGCAAAAGCATAAAGGTGATGTGCATCAGGAGATTTTCTGACATGTTTATTAACAAAACTTCTCAGGAATTTTACCAATAATAAAACAGCTCAAGAAATCAAAATCATATTGTGCGACATTAGTTCGTCACTCACAAGATTGCTGACCTTGTAATGTTGAGGCAATGGTTCTTCAAAATTGCTCTCATCCCAAAACAAGCAAGTAAAAGTATTGGCAGGTGGCAATAGCTATGATAGAAGCCACCGAAATCCACACATTAAAACTAAGCAGTTTTCATCGTGTCCCAAAGTCCACCTGTAAACCTGGATAGGGTTTTCTACATTTCATTTCTAAAATGGGGGTATGTCAGCCACAGATGAGACTGCAGAGTAAGCTCCAGGCTCCTGCCATCATAAATCATCTTTTGGTGGTTTGCTGCATTTGGGGTTTTTTATTTGGTGGCTTTTATTTCTTGGTTTTATTTATCTTTATTTATTTATCTTTTTCGGGGGGGGGGGGGGGGGAGTGTTGTGGTGGTGGTTACATTTTTCTATGTGTGTAAGAAGAATTAATTTTTCAAATGAAAGCAAATTAAATTATAATCTGAAAGTTATATCTTTTCTGGCAACAGCAGTTTCTATTGCAGCTTAATAGTAGTTCTGTAAGTACTCAGAAGTGAAAGGGAAACTGTCTTGATGTCAAAGGTAAATCCAAGTCGAAAGTGACCTACATGATGAAATTTGACTGGCAAAGCATAATTTAATAAAAATGTGAAGGCAATAACTGATGCAGTGAGCATGTACATGGAAAAGCTGTAAGCCTCACTTTTGCTGAAATTCTAGACTTTAATCAGGGTATTGCATACCTGTATCATTTTCATGAATCTTGGAGCACTAAAAATTGGACAACTGTTGTGTGGATTCTTCCTCTAATATAGTTGCGTTGTGCTGCCAGCTTGACTTTGACAAGTTAAAATCATATGGTGGTATGGAGCTGCAGTGACAGCTTACTTTTGTGACAGCTTTGGCCAAATCATGAGAAAAGAACTATGGCCATAGTGCACTAGAAGACTTATTTTCTCACTATAATGGGACTTAGGCAGTGGCATCAACTAGTAGAAATATCTGGTGTTTGTTCCAGCTTTAACACTGATGTGTGTGTCTGCATAGGATGCTTTGCATAAACCACCCTTAGATTTCCTTTTTATTTCCCCATCCCTTTTCTGCATCCAGCTTGAATTCAGAGCCTGATTTAGTAGCACAGTTTTGTGACTTTTTTATGTTGATATCTCACAGTAAGAACCTTGTGATAAAAATGTAAGCTAGAGATGAAAGCAGTGAACTGTATTCTCTAAAATGCATTAACAGTTGCAGGAACTGACTAAGAATAGGAAGAATTTACTGTCAGGGAGAGGACGAATTTGTTTCTCAATTTATAGAAGTTAAATTTTGCAAAATGCTTTCCTGAAGTGTATTATATAGTGCATGTTTTTAATATTCTTATCCTGAATTGAATATAAGAGTAGATGTGAACTTCCACCAGAGTTTAGTTTTATGCTTTTCCATATTGTCTTGTCTTGTTTTGTTGAAAGTTAAGCCTTTGAAAACACCACTACCTTTAAATTACAAAGTTGCAAATGCAAATCAGAACACCCCCATGACTTTGGTGCTGGTATGTTACTTTATTCTGCCTCAGATTCTGCTCCATTTAATACATCAGGTATTTTGACATTATAAAGTGATAGGATTTTTTCTCATCCTTTACAAATATAATCTCAACAAAATCTGACACAGAATTCACAGCATAGAGAATAGTCATTTCACTGTGAAGTCTTGCCAGCCTGAATCTTTAGTGGGAGATAACTGGGGAGCTAGAAAGGCCATGCCAGATGTGATCCTGATGGAGCTTTAAGCTACTGCCCTGGTTTCCTGCCCACATGGGGTCCACATGGCCAGTGTGCCTCAGGTCTCCAAGACACCTGTACTAGCAGAAGTTACAAGTGACTCACATATCGTGCTTCTGATAACCTGGGTCTGACTTCAGATTTTTCAGTCTTTCAGTGATTTCTCTTGCAAACAGGTGCTATGAAGGCACCGTCCACACAGGCAGTAGAGTGGAGTACTAAAGATGCACAGCCTCAGAAAGTGGGAGCTTACAGTCACGGTGCAGAACAAACAGATCTTGACAGCTTCTGAAAGCATTTATTGCTGAATCTTTTAGTTTGAGTGAATGGATATGCACATATTATAGGGAAGTGAGAAAAAGAGGATAGCTGGGATCAATTAGAAAGATAATTCATAAAAGCTTACTAAGCTTTTTTTAAAAAAAAAAACAAACAATGGGATAGTCAAAAATATTTTGTTACCTTTATGGAGAATTAGTGTAACATTATGAATAATAAACTCAAATCACTGTTTGTTATTACAACAAAAAAAGGGATTTTAGTCCTGGCTGACTTGTTTAAATCAAATTCAGTGTCACCTTTGAGATTGTAACAGATGTCTGTATAGACTGGAAGATGAAATTTCTTCTCTAATAATGTTCAAAGAATTTAGTGTTCACTTCACAAAACCTGATATCACATTTGCTGTTTACTAAGATAAATTTTCTCTCTACTGGAATTAAGAGAAGTCTTACATTCACTATAGCAAGCCCTAGGTTTACCTCAGGACTCTAGTTATTATTTTGTATGCAAAAAATATAAGAACTGGACCTTAAAAGGACAGCTTTCTATTTGCCTTTATTTTTTTATTTCCCTGTCGTTCAAGCAGCTCCTTTCCTTTCTTTAAATTACCGTCTCATTAATAAGAATTCCAAACTATTCAAGCAAATATTGTTATAATGAATGTATATTCAAACAAATATTGTTATAATGACTTGTACAGTGCCAACTTTTGTACTAAATTATTCAGTTAAAAATAGATTGGAAACCAACTAACATGAACTAGACTGAATAAAGAATTCATGGAAAAGAGTACCAATATTTGTAAGTAAATTTAGCTGTGAGGATTAGGTAAAAGGGAAGCAACAATTTTATTTAAAGAAAAAGGCAAATTAAGGTATATATTTTTCCATGTTTGTTTTAATGGTAGATCTATTGTAGCTGTTCATGCAGGGATTTTGCTAAGGATTTATTTCATACTCCTATTGTCTTTAAACTCATTCAATAGGCGATCCAAATTACTCAAGCAAGTGTTTACATGGTAGTTGTTTTTAACCTTAGTTTTTAATTAACTGCACCTTAAGAACATGCAAATAAGACATCATAGAGAGGGGAAATTTCTGTGTCATCTCATTTACACATGGATAGTCTGTTTCGTTGTGCACAAATAGGTGTCCATTGCTGCCTTAAATGACCTCATTTTTAGTGGTAATTCACTCCAGCTACTCCCCAAATGCTGACTGGACACCACATGGGTGTCTTGGTCACAGGTGTGTGTTTCACTTGTGCAAAGGACAGCAATAAAAGAGATATTTAGGCTGTGGACACTATGTTCCCATTGCCATGTTTGCTGCCTCTTCAGGCAAGCGTTGTGGGAATACCACATTAAGTCAGAATCCCCCAAGAGGCTGAGGGGATGCTGACAGCCAACAACTTTTCATGTCTACAGATGCTCTCATGTAGCTATGCTGTGGTTAGACACATACACTGTGGCTGCCACAGCTCCCCAGAGGCTGCAAACAGTCCCTGTGACAGCTGGGCTCTAGATGCAGTCTGCTCCTGTACCCCAGTAGCCAATGATCAGGGTAGACACCTTTCATGGGGGGAAATGTCTATGCAAAGAAAGACTAGGCATTTTACTGTGGATATTTACATTTGATTACCTGGATGGACCCAATAGTTCCTGTGCACGTAGCTGAATTAGATTATCTTTTTCTTTTTTTTTTTAAGTCCTGAGAGAGAAAATATCAATCAGTGAACTGAGCTAAGTAACTCCTGAAAAAAAGCTAGTTATTTTGAATTAGATGAGCTGAGAAAACTGCAAAAATTCCACCAGTTATGAGTAAAAGCATTCTTCTTAGTAAAGTATGAAGGATAAAGTGGTACAGTGCCAACAAATTCAGACCAGACAAGCCAAAATATTAGTTCTTTTTTGCAAAGATGTAGCTTATTTCCCATTTTATTCCTGTAAAACATTCCAGGGTACTGAAAGGAAGATAATTTATATTGTGCTGTCAGATCACATAGAAGCTTCTGAGGCAGCAATGTGGATATCCTGTAGCCTTTCATTTAACTGCTAATGCAATTTGCGAGCGTGTATGGTAATGCCTCCTGGTGATCATGAGCTGGGATTCCACTGTACTGTTAACACAGGACAAATAGCTCTATTAAACTTCCCAGTGTTTCTAGGTAAGAGTATCCCTGTAGAGCCAAAAATGCCCCTACAGTTATTGCTATTTGTTTAGGCTACCAGCAATTTGTACCAAGTATGTTTCACTGCCTATCAAAGAAGATATGTGTATAGTTTATATGTAATTCAGTCACACCCAGTATTTCATTGTGCCTTAGGTTTTTGGTTAAAAACCCCACCATCTTTAAAGGACTGTACTATTCTTCTTTATCAAAACTCAAGAATAAAAAAGAGAGGAATATATGCAGGAATTAGCTTTTATGTTTGTTTGGTTTGTGACGGATTGTCCTGAGTTCAGCAGCAGCAGTCATTGTTTCTCCTTCTTGGTAGCTGGTGCAGCACAGTGTTTTGACTTTTGGGCTAGGAACGGTGCTGATAGGACCTATGTTATGAGTTACTGCTCAAATGTTTGGTTTGTCCAAGGACTTTCTGAGCCTCATGCTCTGCCAGGGAGGAGGGGAGGCCGGGAGGAAGCAGAGACAGGACACCTGACCCAGGCTAGCCAGAGAGGTATTCCATACCACAGCATGTCATGTCCAGGATGTAACCAAGAGTTACCCGGAAGGGCTAGGGGTCTGGGGGGTTGGAGGAGGTATCAGTCGGTGCTCGGTTGGGCAGGGTGGGGTGAGTAATGGGTCGGTGGCTGGTGAGGTGTTGTATTCTCTTAACTTGTTATTTCCTTTATCATTATTATTTGTAGTAGTAGTAGTGATTTGTGTTATACCTTAGCTATTAAACCGTTCTTATCTCAACCCGTGGGAGCTACATTCTTTGGATTCTTCTCCCCAGCTCTCCAGGAGCTGGGGGAAGCAAGGGGGGGATTTAGTGCACGAGCTGTGTGGCTTGGTTTAAACCACGACACAGATTCACTGTTTTGCTTTTGCCAGGCTCCAAACCACCCACTGAACAAAAAAAAATATTCAGGTAATGTCAGCAGATGCAGCCAGTATGATGATTTTTTTTCCTCTCAAGAATTCTAGAACATGCAATGACACTGAATTTACTTTTGTATGTAGTGGTTGTGCGT
This sequence comes from Melopsittacus undulatus, assembly GCF_012275295.1. Taxonomy (NCBI): domain Eukaryota; kingdom Metazoa; phylum Chordata; class Aves; order Psittaciformes; family Psittaculidae; genus Melopsittacus; species Melopsittacus undulatus. Next base: position 26,327,447 of record NC_047533.1, read on the forward strand.
GCGATGTTCCCTGGTATTATTTTGGAAGACTGAGAAATACTTGTGATTACATCAAAACCTCATCGGCCCAAGGTGGGGAAAAAAACCCAAACCCACCCAAACAAACTTTAAAAAAGCCACAAGCTCTCTCTGTTCAGGTACAAGTATCTACTGCCTTAAGAACAGATTTGGGAATGTATATATATATAGTGTAAATAACTTTATTCATACAAGAAGGCATAGTGAGCTCAGCAGGATATATGAATGAGGTCCCTTGGATGTGATTTTAAAATAGGATATCAGTCTTTAGTGACTAAGTATGTTTTTTTGGAATGGGCAGTTTGTGATTACCCAGAGAAAGAAGTTACGGCATAAACAGGATTCTGAATCTATCTGTGAATGATTCAGGCTTTTAATAGAATTTGTGATAGTCTTTATTCTCTTCAATAAGATTCTTGAGACATGAGGTACATATATACATGATGTTCCTGTTCTAGTCATGACAGTGAATAATGGGGTCTTATGGGATTTGTGCTAGCAGAAAGCCACAGCAGCAACATGTACTTTTGAGTATGTGTTGGAGAAAATCTCCAATTAGGTGTTGTTTGATTAATGGGATGACATTGCTCAGTGTGCTTGAGAATGCTATAGTACTCTGATATCCTAGTGTCCTGGTTTGAGCAGTAGCAGTCATTTTTCTCCTTCTTGGTAGCTGGTGCAGTGCTGTGTTTTGACTTTTGGGCTGGAAACGGTTGCTGATAGCAAGTATGTTTTGAGTTACTGCTCAAATGTTTTGTTTGTCCAAGGCCTTTTCTGAGCCTCATGCTCTGCCAGGGAGGAGGGGAAGCTGGGAGGACGGGAGGAAGGAGAGGGAGGACATCTGACCCAGGATAGCCAAAGATGTATTCCATACCATAGCGGGATGTAACCGGGAGAGACTGGGAAGGGCTGGAGCTCTGGAGGGATGGAGGAGGTATCGGTCGGTGCTCGGTTGGGCAGGGTGGGGTGAGTAATGGGTCGGTGGCTGGTGAGGTGTTGTATTCTCTTCACTTGTTATTGGCTTTATCATTATTATTTGTAGTAGTAATGGCAGTAGTGATTTGTGTTGTGCCGTAGCTATTAAACCGTTCTTATCTCAACCTGTGGGGGCTACATTCTTTGGATTCTCCTTCCTAACTCTCCGGGAGTTGGAGGAGCAAGGGGGGGAGTGAGTGAACGAGCTGTGTGGACTTGGTTTTAAACCACGACACCTATATAGACTGCTGCAGGAATAGATTTTTATGCAGACTAAGAAAGAATCAATTATGTTCAATCAGGCTCTCAAATAAGTTAGTACTTACTGTAACAGCAGCTTAGATTTTTACAAGTGGTAGTCAAAGTTTTCTTTTAAGAGGCTATTCCTTAACACATGCATAATACATATACTATCCATATAAGAACATGCTTTGACTGTAAAGTTCGGTCAATGTGAATATTCCCTTTTCTGCATGTCTGCTCTTCTGAAAAACACCACTATCCTTTCAACAGAGTTAAAATAGATTCCTACCCTTTGAAGTTGTGGTGGATGGATGCTACTGTGGATTCTTCTCTCCATGTGGCCACAGGTCCTGTCAAAAGCCTGCTTCAGCACAGGCTTCCCATGGGGTCACAGCCTCCTTTGGACATCCCCCTGTCCTGTGTGGGGTTCTCCCCAAGTTGCAGTTGGATATCTGCTCCTCCATAGACATTCATGGTCTGAATGGGGGCCTGCCTCATTGTTGCCTTTACTGCTACCTCCTTCTTTACTGGCCTTGGTGTCTGCAGAGCTGTGTCTTACATTCTTGCTCCTCTCCAAGCTGCTCTTGCACAGTAGCTTTCCCCCATTCTTAAATACATTATCCCAGAGGTGCTACCGCTGCTGCTGATGGGCTCAGCCTTGGCCAGTGGCAAACCTGTCTTGTAGCCAGCTTCATTGGCTCTGTTGGACACAGGGAAAGCTTCCAGCAACTTCTCGCAGAAACCACCTCTGTAGACCCCCTGCTACCAAACTCTTCCCACACAAACCAAATGCATCTAAGATCAGTTATAGTAGAGAGGTTCTTAGGTAGTTAAGATTTCAGAAAATAGTCTGTTATTTATAATATAATTCCAGTTTTGGTTATTCATAACTTCCTGAAACAGAAATAATTTGGGTCTGAAATATCCAATTCTTGGTATGAATTTACTTGAAGGTTTGTTGTCAACTGTGGGGGGCCCCTTTCCTCCCTTTTTGAGTGTTCTCATTGCCTTAGACCCCATAAAACCTTAAAGTCTGTCTTCATGCTTGCCTTACAAGAGCTTCCCAAACAACCTGGCACATGATCCTTGCATTTAGCTTGCTTTCAGTTAACAACACTAGGTACTCACAGCAGAGCAAAAGGTATAGGGGTACAGACTTAGTCATATACTCATGACTGGTCATGTGTGTATGAAAAAGTCAATAAATTAAACAAACTTGCATATGTCCTCTATGTGTCGTGGTTTATGCCCAGCTGGTAATTCAGTACCATGCAGCTGTTTGCTCACTCCCCCTCCTTTTCTCCCCCCATTCTTGGAGGGATGGGGAGGAGAATCAAAAGAATGTAACTCCCACGGGTTGAGATAAGAACAGTCCAGTAACTAAGGCATAACACAAACCACTGCTGCTACCACCGATAATAATAATGATAAGGGAAATAACGAGGAAAGAGAATACAACCACTAACCACCTGCTGATTGATACACAGCCAAACCCAAGCAGTGATCTAACCCTTCTGGGTAACTGCCCCCAGTTTATATATTGGGCATGACATAGAATCATAGAATCATAGAATAGTTAGGATTGGAAAGGACCTCAAGATCATCTAGTTCCAACCCCCCTGCCATGGGCAGGGACACCTCACACTAAACCATATCACCCAAGGCTTCATCCAGCCTGGCCTTGAACACTGCCAGGGATGGAGCATTCACAATCTCCCTGGGCAACCCATTCCAGTACCTCACCACCCTAACAGTAAAAAATTTCTTCCTTATATCACGTCTAAACCTCTGCTGTTTAAGTTTCAACCCATTACCCCTTGTCCTATCACTACAGTCCCTAATGAATAGTCCCTCCCCAGCATCCCTGTAGGCCCCCTTCAGATACTGGAAGGCTGCTATGAGGTCTCCACGTAGCCTTCTCTTCTCCAGGCTGAACAGCCCCAACTTTCTCAGCCTGTCCTCATATGGGAGGTGCTCCAGTCCCCTGATCATCCTCGTGGCCCTCCTCTGGACTTGTTCTAAGAGTGCCATGTCCTTCTTATGTTGAGGACACCAGAACTGCACACAATACCCCAAGTGAGGTTTTGCGAGAGCAGAGTAGAGGGGAAGGATCACCTCCTTCGACCTGCTGGCCATGCTCCTCTTGATGCAGCCCAGGATACATGCTGTGATATGGAATACCTCTTTGGCTAGTTTGGGTCAGGTATCCTGTCTCGGCTTCCTCCCGCCTTCCCCTCCTCCCTGGAAGAGCAGGAGGCTCAGAAAGTCCTTGGTCAGACTAAACATTACTGAGCAGCAACTAAAAACATCAGTGTTATCAGTGCTGTTCCCAGGCTGAAAGTCAAAAACAGAGCACTACACCAGCTACTGAGAAGGAGAAAAAATGACTGCTACTGCTGAACCCAGGACACTGAGGGATCTTCCACAAAGTCTGCATTAGGTAGTCATTTCCCAAGCAGCAGTGTTACCCAGAATCTTATCAAGCTATCAGTGATTAACAATTAATTTTATGTGTGGTTATCACAAAGAAAAGATATTTTGCTTTTTGGGCTTCAGAAGAATAAATCTCAGAACCAGATTTGAGGTTTATTCAGAAATAGATTTGGGTGTTGAGAACTAGAAAAATAATTCCTCTTCAAAAAGAGATGCCGTGTGCATTTTTCCAGAGTTGGACTTGTCAGTGTTCAGCACAAACAGTAAGGAAAACTGTTCTGTATTTTTTATCTCCAGCAGAAATGCTCCAAAGCTGCCTCAAACATAAGCAAAACAAACAAAAATAAGCAAAACATGACTTTAACACTGAAAATGTTATTGCAGTGAAAGGCCCACTGGAAGAAAAAGAACATGATCTTGATGGTCCTACAGGTTCTTTGCTTTACAGTTTTCCAAATGTAGATATAGTACTTTGGCTGTGGTTTTGCCTCTCTGATGGATGATTTCATTAACTTGCATGAAACAAGTATCCTAAATAAACTACTGGTATAAAAGAAGAGTACAGCTGGAATTCAGTTTCTTTCTGATGCAACTTTAGCCAGCTTTGGCTTTCTGCTCTTTCTTCCTTTTATCATTCAATTATTCGTTGTTCTTAGGGGTTTGGGTCTCTCAAAAGCATTTCCAGCTGTCTTTTAAGCTGTGATATATGAGGATAAAGACTACCTGGAAGTGAAAAATTTCCCATTTTAGTTTTAGGAAATCCTAGTAACACCTGTGCTATGTTTGCCCCTGTAGACTAATTCCACTGTTGAGCATTCACTCACTCTGCTCATATTGCAGCTCTAAAGGTTTTAATAAATTTAGAAGTTTTGTTACAGTAAAAATTGATTCTAAGTTTCAGTGAGCTATAAACTCTTGGGGGAAAGAAGGGGAAGTAAAAAGAAGGAAATATGAAGCAATAAAACTATATGGAGTTTGCAAACAAAGCAGAAATGTTTTAAGAAATACATGTTACTAATGAAGTTAATCACCCAGAAACAATTGTGTGCCATCTAGATCTTCCTCCCAAACTGCTTCTGTCTCTGCTTCTCCTTCATCTGTTTAATTCCTGGAGCAATTGTTATGATGATGTTCTGCTGTTCCTTTCCCCTCATATCAGTCACATGTGCAGCCCTTTGTCACCTGTGTATTAGTTTGCATGGAAAAAGGATCAGGTTCAACCTGAATCACAACAGCATTTAACAAATTGAGAAAACTGAAAGGTTTAATTTTGGTTCAAACCTTTTTGAAGGGAACCTTTTTTAATTTTCACTCTTGTACTGTAGTTCACTTACATATACAAGTTGTCTTTTTTCCAAGCAAAAAGCTGGAAGGCTCATTTCAGAGACCATTGCTTGCTGAATAATCTCAGGAGAGGCTCTAGGACTCACATTTGCCTTGAAACCTGGTGAGGTTTGTACTGCATCTACAACCAAGGCCAAGGCTGTTCCAGTGTTTGTTTTTTCTATAGCAGTCCAGTAGGAATCTAGAAGTAACTCATCTGGAACTGAATTGTGTTTGTTACAAGTGCTATGAACCTATAATCTTCTGAAGAACCGTCAGAATGGTTTTATTTGAAAAGTTCATCTGTACTTGTACTTACTTCACTTGTATACCTCTTTTCCTCAAGACTTAAGTTCAATAATGATGATGCTGGGAGACAGAGGCAGCTAACGCTTGATTTAAAATGTTGGATTCCTTTCTTGCCAACTCTGTTTAATTCTTTATTTTGACTGTAAGCTTTTTATACCAGGGTTCTCCTTTTATTTCTATGCAGGACTTTGTGGGTGCTATTAGAAATTCTTGTTAAATACAATGTTCTTATGGCTATCCATAGTTACTTTTACAAACTGATTTTTGTAATGACTGTGTTTCTATAATTCCATGAAAATGCTTATTGTTTCTTATTTCAAGCACTTTGCAGGTCAGCTTCACATGAGATGTACTCAAAGCAAATCTTGTCAGAGTTCACTTCATAATAATTACATTATTCTGATGGTGAATGGACTAGCAGTCATACAGGGGAAAATGAACATCACTATTAATGTTCATTTATAGACAAAATCTTACATGTGGTTTCATAACAGGCCTTCAGACTCTGTCCTTCCCTTTCAATTCTTTCTTGGAAAAGCCTGTTATGAGATATTGCCAGAAGTTAAACTCTTTCCAACATAGCTTTGAAGATCATAAAACATGTAAATCTTCTCACTGTGTGAATGTCCAATAAATCATTCAATAAAGAAATATACAGGTAGTTATACATTAATAACTAGCAGTATCAAAAATTGGGCAAATCAAAATGAAATAGTCCATAATCTAAGTGTTTTGCAAAATTAAAAACATGCTCATATGTTTAAATGACCTTCTGACTGTGAAATGCAATTAGTTCTTTTACTTTCAATGTGTTCAACTTTCTCAATGTGGGACAACACAGAAAACTTTAATGCAATTCATAGCATAGCACAAAATATCTGTGATCTATGCAGTCCTGCAAGCAACACATCCCAAATATTTGTGTTTTTCAGAGAGATGATCTGCAAAAGAGTCTTTAAAATGTATTTGGATTGAAAGCATTGCTTTCTGTCTGTAACCACTAAGCACAGTATTTCTGTAAATGAAGTAGCTAGCAATCATATACAAAAGTCCTTTGTGTTTATTTTGGTTTTAAACCCAGAAGTAAGGGATAAAATGTAAGACAGTGCTTCTCTTAGAGATGTATAGTATGGTTTCCCTCAGGACATGAAGAACTTCAGATACCAGAGGATTTATAAAATTTAATTATTAACTACTTCGTTCATGTTTTATTACACACACTTTGGCAGATGCTTGTAAAATCACTTTCATTGAGGAAGCATGATCTTTAATTCACTTTGTAGACCTTTTTCCTAGCTATGACAAGTATTACCATTTTTATCTAAGGTAATATCTGAATTAAACTATTTTATCCAGTTTTATTCAAGCAGTGAAACAGAAGACAGGAAAAATGGAAAGAAAAGGAGAAATTGGAAGTTCCAATAATATTTTATGTCTGTTTGGACATGGCAGATTCCCAGGCATCTAGGGATTCCTAGACATTATCTTTCTAGCATGTGAAAATAGCCATCTTCTATAAAGAACCACTGGATTCTGTTACTTCCCATAAAAGCTTCACTCAGAATAATCTTATGAAGCTAAAACTGGAAAATATGTGGAAACTATTCTTATGATATGAATGTATGCGTTAAATTCCTGAAATTACAGCATTTAAGAGGATGATACTTATGATTCTAATTTGGTACTTTTACGCTTCAGAAACCTATATATTAGAAGTAATATAGACAATGAACATTATAGAATTTTGTCTGAGGAATCTAGGGAAGTTTCTGATATTTTGTGTTCCTTTATATGTTAAAATGAAAGCTAGTACATAGTAGTATGTATTTCACTTCTTCATATGAAACAATGTACTCTTAATGATTGTTGCATCTGGCTTCTTAATAGGAGAATGCAAAGGCTGAAATTTTAGCTCCCACTCTGTGCCGTACAGGAGAAAAATCTATAGATACCTGCTTCCAGCCCAGGTCTATTTCTCTCTTGCCTCTTTTGAATATAAAGTATAACTGGTAACATTTTGTGAACTTTTGCACTAAGTGATTTTGCCTTTTGGGGATAGAAATTGATTTTCTTTACCTTCACATGTAGACATTGAGTGCATCCTTTTTTCCTCTCCATGGATGTTGTTCAGGGAAACAGACACTGAAGGATAAGAAAGTACCAACTTTAGGGCATGAGAAGGAGCAAATTTATGTCCACGCAATTTTCCCTTATTTCCAAAGGAGAGAACTTGTAACAATCTTCAATCATGTAAAAAAAAATAGTGTACTGTTCAGATGGAAAACAATATAGGAATACATCAACTAAAATGGGGAAAAAGAGGTCTATAAACAAGAGGTAAAGCTTATCTAAACATGAAGTTTACGTCCCTTCTGATCCTTGGGATTCTGTGATCTTGCTGAGTAAGGGTTATGATGACGGTATGAATATCTATTTCTTATGAGTACCCAGAGAGCTCCATAAGCAAATTTAAAACTTTTCTGTGTGGACAAAGTGTTGATAGAAATCCTACAATACTTCTATTTTATAATTTTTAAGAGTTAAATGGTATTGTAATGGAACATGGAAATTTTTTTGGACTTCTTCCACAGGCTGGATTTTACCAGTCATATCTGCCATCTCTAATGTCAAATATAGCACAGCGCTGTATGAGAATCAAGAGTATAGGACACATTCAGGAAATACAATTATCCTGTGCCTAAATGCAGTTAGCAGCTAGGTGCAGTTAGATGAAGACATCTGGACTTTAAGAGATTTCCCACATTGGGTCAATAATAAAATACTCCTAGATTCAATAGAGACAAGGATTTCACTCTTTGCTATATATTTTGTTAATACAAAACTGTTTTCATAGAGACATTTAGATGTGATGCCAGGAAATCACGTAAGTCAGAAACTTTTGTCAAATGATCATAACAGAATGGCCCAGGAAAGTGGATAGATTGGAGCTACACAGAATAAAACTTCAGGGAAGACTGATGATCTACAGGTGATGCTTGTAGTGCTCAATATAGAGTAAACAACAGTGCAGTTAAATGCTAGAGATAGAAGTAAATCACATTCAATTGATATAAAATCCGATCATCATCAGTGCAGAAGGAACAGGAACAGATGTGAAGAGAAGTGAGAATCATCCTTTGTAACAAACAGCTGCAAAGAAAATGACTCACATACCAGATAATGGAAATAACAATTGCAGTATAGCATACAACAATAAGGGAATGAGTCATAAACCACTTGAATCAGAGAAGAGAAACAACTGACAGTTTCATGATGGGGAGAAATGCAATGACTGAGACTTCTAAAAAAAAAAAAAAACAAAACAGAACAAAACCACCCTAAAAAAAAAAAAACCCAACCCTGAGTTGTGAAATACAATTCTCTTGGAAGAGGCAAAAATTATGGCACTTCTTGTAAAGCTCCAAGTGCTTGTTCCCTCTGTCATTGGAAGTAAATGGTCACACTGTGGCAAACTTGTCTGTATTTGACTTTTTTTCCTCACTGACCGCAAAGGGTGATTCTTCATTCGTGCTGTGTAAGTCATGAGCAAGAGCACTGAAGTGACATTGCAATGGCTAACCTAGTATCTCAAAAATTAGACAAGGTGCATCTGACTGAGCTTTGCTTGCCTCAGTGAAGCTTAAAAAAACTAATTGTTTGTAAGCCCCACATCATCTTTCTAGTTTCTTCACTCCAAGGCCAAAGCTGGGTATCATGTAGTGAGTGACATCTGGCAGAAGGCAAGCATATATTCTGTGCTCTTTTTCAGAACACTAGGTGGTGATAACAGGTATGTAGACCCCTGTACATGACATGACTCACCTTTTAAATGTGTTTCTCAGGTTTCTCTATATCAAAACAAAATCAAGTGAAGCCTGTTTGTCTTCCCTTTCCATTATATCAGACCCGTCAAATTTATCAGAACTGCCAGAGAGGTAGTGCTTGTGGCAAACTTTCTTTGACTTTTCCCATGCCTCTGACTGCACAACATTTGAAATTCATCATGCTTAAGAACTGAAACTAGTTTAGGTTTAAACTTCAATGATTTAAGATCCTTAAAGAACTCGCAACACAGTGATTTCTTGAAGTGAGTTAGCACTCTCCTCATGTATTCAGATACAAGTATCTTAAAGTCATATCTACACAGAGAGATTAGGATAACTTCTGACAATCCTCAAATCTTCACCTGTTGCCATATGCCTGAAAAATACCAGGTTGACTTCCAGCTCAGCCTGTTTCTGAAAGCTCTGCTTCCAGATAAGAGACCAAGATGTTCCCATTAGCTTTCAGCTCTCCAATCTTTAGAGAGCACTCCGTGTCTGGTCACTTTGGACTAAAGTTTCTATTTGTGCTGCTTCCATGACACAGAGGGATTGGTAATGGAATAGCTGCAGGCCAGATAGTGAAGAAAAGCCTCACTGCTTAAAAATTAGGAAACCTGGAATACTGCATACTTCCAGCAAAAAGAAGTGAAATGTGGAAAGACTGAAATTTGACAAATTTTCTTCAGTTTCCGAATAAGGAAACAGTAACTTGGCTCTGGTAAGCTGTGATGGGCTTTAAATTTAAAAACCTAATGTCTCCTTATCTTCTTCCTTAAGTTCAGAAAATTATTTTGTAATCATTTTCTTGTAAGACATACTCAACTTAGAAACAATTCTGTAGCTTTTTGCACTTATACTTTTTGTACTTAAACCAAACTGCTTAGTTAAGTCATCTGATAGAACAAATAATGCATGCAGACTGGATGAATCTTATTTCCAGACAAGACTAACCATGTTAGCCAGTGCTATTGAAATAAAGGATGTGAAATGCAGTTCTGAGAGATTTTGGACAATAATTAGACCTGAAATAGATTTGTTTGGTACCCTTCATTCTCTCAAAAGATATTCTAATAGTAGTATCTCAAAATCCATTAAACTAGGAAGAGTTTATGCATGTGTGTGTAAAATGAAAATAATGTAAGTTTTGTTATATGAAGGCAAAAAAAATTGATAAATTTCTTCTAACATACAGTACAGTTCTGGAATTCCTATTTTCCTTTAAGCAGTCATTTCCTTTGTGTGAGTATCAATAATATCTGAAGATGATTGCACTTGATTGTCACCTATTTCTTTATTATAAAATCTTATCATCACCTCAGGACTATTGGAGAGAAGAGAGGAAATGCTTCAGAACGAAAATGGTAATTGATAAATTATTATTTTTTTTTTCTGTTGAGATTTTCCTGCTTTCTGGTTGATTCCCACTGTGATGATAGTATTTTATGGAATCCAACCAGCTGAAGTTAATGAAAATCAGTTTTTAATTGCCACAGGATTGGAAAACTGTACAAAACCTGGGAGAATAATGCATATGATTTTTAATATCAGTAAATACCTTGTGTTGTTAGGTGAAGCTAGGAAAAATGCTTCAATCAAAGGTACCAATAAAGTATAAAAGATTGTTTTATGAAGTTTTAGGAAAAAATACAGGAACTAAACTAAAGCAGGAGAAGAAAAGTTGCTAAAAAAATATTTTTTTTCCTTCCCTAACTGTAAGTCTCATATATTTTGAAATTGTGTATTTACTTTTGGTATTTGCCATTATAGATTTCACTCTAAGTTATATTGCACTGCCTGTGAAAGGCGGGATGTAAAGTTTATTGGAAAGAAATGTGTTATGCTGAAGCCTCAAGTATGTTCTTCAATAGCAAACTGTGTGTTCATTTTGTTCAGAAGCAGATGTCACAAGATTGAGGTACAAGCTAAAAAAGACAATCAAAGAGAAGAAGCTAATGAAGTCTGGTATCACAGGAGAGGGAATGCTATATGGAAAATTCGTATTGCAATGAGGGCTTCAGTGTTCAGATACACTAGAGGAAATATAAAGAAATACCTTCTATTTCTATAAATAGAATATTCTCAGATAGAATGTTCTCAGCTTTTGCAGCTTTACTCAGAGGATTTTACTAAGGAAAAATCAACAAACCTTCTTTAAGTTGGTCCTATGGGACAGTCCAGAATCACAACAACATGTCTGATAAGGAAGCCATGCACTACAAATCTGTTAATTTTAACCCATGAGAACTTCCCCCTCATCATATGTGACCCAGCTGAGCTTCTTGAGAGCATGAGAATATACTATCAGTACTATAATGAGTTTCTCTTGTGATTCTTCAACTATAAAAAGGAAGCTCAAGAAGAAAAGCCAGTTGAAGAACTGAACAAGGTATGCAAGTCTCACAGCCCAAGAGGAGCCTAAAAACTGGGTACAATGTTAGACCACCCAGGCTTGGTTGACAAGGAAAGATCACAAAGCTCCTTCACACAGATTTCATTATTTTTTTATAATGTAAGAATTTTGAACAAAAACCAGGTTTCCCATACCTGTTATTTAATCAGTGAGCTGTGAATGGGAACAGATTACATGGAACTGCAAAGAGGATGGAGTTGATGGAGGAAATACAGCTAAATTAATAAAGAATGCAAGTGTTTGTGGGACATAGTTTCTAGGCACAGTAGGAAGTCTAAAAAACTTCTTGTTTTCCCTAATTAGGTGAAAAATAGATCACTCGTGAATGCCCCATGCTGGTTTTCAAAATGCTTGTACTGAAGCCCAATTTACCTTTATGGACTAATCAGAAGGAAGGAGTTTGCAGAAAACTCCCTTCAAAATGCAGCTCAGAAAAAAACAGTTCCTCAATATATGTAAAATGCAAAATACCTATTGAAGTTGATGGAACACCACTAGGGCATCTTGGCTGCTAAAATTAACTCTCTTTTCTGACTATCCAGATTACCAACTTTCCACTCTAAACTGGAGTATTTTCCTATGAGAACTGAGGACACTCTCTGTGGGCTGAGCATTGTTGGTTATAACATTTAGGATAGGCTCAATGAAAGGCTACATGAGACTCTTGAATGCCTTCAGAGACATTTTAGAGTTTATCTTTATAGGTACTTTAGGAAATATAAGATAGAAGTTTTATCCAAGTTTTATCTTTATCCAAGATTTCTTACAGGTATGGTAAGACCCCTTACTTTTGCCTCAGTGCCTGTCACATAAGAATAAAAACAATCCATTAAGGCTATAACTGGTCCAAAATGGAATTGTCATCTTATGCTACCAGACTGATCAGCTCTGCTGTGCTCTTGCTCCTAGAACATGTTGATAATAACCTCATGGTAAACAGTACTGCTCAGGTTAAATATCTGGCTCAAAAGAGAGCCATCAGACTTTCTTGAGGAGAAAGAAGAGAGGAAGCCTCTCTTAGAACAGATAGCAGGGAAACAGTGGTGGTGGTGGTTTTATAGCTGCTTTTCGCTGAGGAAAGTTGGGTTTTGCCATACAGAAGGAGGCTTTTGTGAAGTTGGAGGAAAGAACCCTAAGAGTTTCTACAGCAGCCTTTGTTCTTGACGAGTGTATGTAGGGAGCTCATGAAGAAAGCCACATGGATGTTGATCCACAGTCCTGAGGGCTCAGATCGTTTGCTTTTTGTTCGCTAAAGAAATACCCTGTAGGGTCTGTTCCTATGTCTGGACTTTAGCAGAAACTTAGGTTACCAGGAAAGGATCCACCATACTCTCAGTATTTACCTTCTCTTGGCACTGCCTTCCAGGTAAGAGAATGTATTCCCTAAAGTTAGTTTTTCAGATTAATTGTCTCTGCTTAGATTCTCTTAATTTCTTGGCAGATATAGTTACTATTACTCATATTTTTCAAAATAATAAACTTTTTGATGAAGTAGGAGGGAATGATGATAATTGTCTGATTCTGAATAGCATATTAATTTGAAACTGTTACTGTTTGCAGTCATCGGAACCATGTTGCTCCTTGATGACTATGCTGTCCATCCTCATTAAATCCAATCAGTTATCAGGAAGAAGCTGCAGTCTTTGTTATAAGCCAGCTGTTGTGAATGTATACCTGCTGTGGAAAGACATATTCCCTGTGAAATAAACCTACTCTTTTTCCTTTTACTGGATTTTTGATATTAAATTTCAGTGACTGTTTCTATAGTGAGCAACTCATTACATTGGTACATCAGCCATCTCTGCAGGCTATACTGGGATGGAGGCATGATGCACACCATGCAGAGGAAGGTAGCTGCAGCATCTTCTAATGCATTTTATGGTTTGGAATTATCAATTGATCATGCTGCATTTTGTGAGATGTACCACAGAGAGAATTTGCCAGTGAGATATTAGGAATGGCCAACAGCATATTGATTTCATTTATTATCCTAAAGAGGTCTGTAGTATGACGTCAGCAATGAAAATGTGGTGACCTTAGGTCTTTAATTCTCTTATTTTGCATTGTAAAAAATGATCTTTTAGGAACTATGCACGCAATTTTCTGCCTTGACAAAATTCCTTACTGTCTTTTCTGGCCATACCACTCCTGCCTGCAGTGGACTCGTTTTACACAGAAAATAAAATTCTTCAGAATTTGATTGCAAAACCTCATTTTTCCTTAGAGCAGATGAAAGAGAATGGTATGCTGCAAAACTGTTTCTCATACCTCTTTACATTGTCTGGTCAGGTTCCCCACTGAATTCTGCTTTACTTTCTGCTAATTTTAGCCAAGGAAATAGTGAGATGTAATCAAGGAACACATTTCAATAGAAAGAATAATTTATTAATTAACAGCTTCATACATGAAGTCAGAGGAATTTACTTTTGTGGATAGTTCTGTTCAAACTATTGGTATTTTCTGTTTCAAAAGCTTGAAATTGCTTTCTTTCATTGTTATATGTCAGACTGGAAAACTGCTTTGGCATCTAATCTGTTTCTTTTGCTGCTTTATCTTTAGATTGTCACAATGTTTCATACAATTTTTTGTAACTTCTTTCAGGATATCTATAATATTGTTTCTGTATTAAATAAACTAAAATCATCTAAACCTATTAAGCTTTTTATAGACATTTCATTTTTGTCAAATTATTTTTGCTACTGAAATAGCAGACTCAGTGTTGCCAAGTTTCCTGACAAAGATAATTAAATTTATCAAAGCCCCTACTAAGTCTTCTAATTGTCAGACCCATGTTCTCTTATAAAGATAAGTAACAGTTTGGAAGTACTTTCATCTTTTCGAGGAAGATGTTTTCAAACATAAACAGCATGGCTACTTTTTCTGGCAGGGGATCAACAAACTTCTTCAAAGGCATCAAATCAAAACACTCTGATGAAGCTTTTGAATTTCTCTTCTGACACAGTTCAAGCAAATATGAAAATTCAACATTTAAAACCATTTTACAATTCAATATGCCACTTGTTTCTCATGTTTCCAACATTTATATAGTAGATATTTATTCAAATACAAGCTCTTTCAAGGTTTTCTGACTTGCTTGATTTCAGAGAACTCTTAATAATTCAATGTGGACAATTTCTCCCATCTTCAATTTCCTTTTTTATATCCTGTATGAAAGAATGGGAGATAAGACACACCAGACATTATTGTGAAAGGAGAATTTCTTTCTTTTGACATGTCATAGAATGGTTAAGGTTGGAAGGGGTCTTAAAGATCATCTAGTTCCAACCCCTCTGACATGGGTAGGGAAACCTTCCACCATACCAGGTTGCTGAAAACCTGTCCAGCCTGGTCTTGAACAATTCCAGGGGCAGGTCATCCACAGCTTCTTTGGGGAACCTGTTCCAGTGCATTGCCATCCTCATTCTAAAGAATTTCTTTCTAATATCTGATATCTAATCTAAATCTACCTTCTTTCACTTTAAAGCCATTCGCCCTTATCCTATTGCTGCATGTCCTTGTAAACATCCCTCTGTAAGTTTCTTGAAGCCCCCCTTAAGGTACTGTAACACTGTTGTAAGGTTTCCCTGGAGACTTCTCTTCCCTAGGCTGAATAAGCCCAAATCTCTCAGCCAGTCTTCATAGGAGAGGTGCTCCAGCTCTCTGGTAATCACATTTTTATAAATATAAAGCTGTTGAGTTTTACCAAGTAAGACAACCATCAATTGCAAATATTCTATTAACATCTTTTCCATAAGCATATGGGATAAGAAAACAATCATATTTCAGTGTAGAATAGAGATGAGTGATGACACATTCTACATAAGATACGGCATAGCCCTGTAAAAATCCATTGTTTTTGATATTCAGTGCAAAAATGGGGGATGCAGGTGGTCAGAAATGCTGTGAAAAACATTTGTATCTGTATTGAGACTTGGATATCTGTCAGCTCGAAATCCTAGGGTGACACAGTCTTTTCACTGTGCGACCTATTCTTGTATTTGCCTAAACTTGATACATACTTAATATTTTGCACTTGATATTTCCAATCACTTTAAACTTTAGCACCTTTCAAGGAAAGGCTCTGTCCCTATCTTACTGCAGCCCTTTATTCTGCTTCTTTTTGAGAGCCGTGTGTATTTTTGAGATGACTGTCCTTACAGGAGGGTTTGGAGCACTGCGTGTCTTACGGATGTGGGTGTTTGGCATTTCCTATCAGTAGCCATCCAGCCACAGGTGAGAAGAGTTCCATAGCTAGTTTGAATCTTCCTTGAGAGGACCCCATTTCTTTCTCTTATCCTTTAAAGGAGTTTAAGTGCTTACTTCGCAAAAGCTATTCTCTATTCCTACTTGGTTAGAATCCAAAAGGTGGATGGATCAACTGCAGAAAATGTCCCATCAATACCAGGTATTACTCAAAGTGTGTAATTTTACCTGAAATTAATCAAATATATTTGTTACCATCCTAATGATTTTTGATATGCATAGTTCAAAAACCTGAAAAAAAAAAGCCTAGGGGAGGCTTTACTTGCCACAATACAGTCAGGAAATAGGAAATATTGATGTTTTCTCTAGCACTTTTAGAGGTGCTGGCACTAGTCTTGCAATAAGGTACAGCTTTTTAACTGGTAAAGACAACAATTTTAGTACTGCTTCACAGATTTATACCCTACTCTGCCATGTTGAGAACAAGGGAGCAAGGATTTCTTCTTGTAATCCAAACAGAATGTTAGTGCTGAAGTCCTTGTTCATCACGTGTTTATAAACTAGGTTGTTTTTTCTTTTGTTGTGTTTTTTATTTGTTTATTTGTTATTGTTGTTTTGTGTGTGTGTTTTGGGGGTTGGTGGGTTTTTTTGTTTGGTTTGGTTTTTAGGACTACATGTGACAATACTTATTTCAAAGATTCTTTTTCATTTCATATTACTTCTGAAATCTGTCTATTCTAACAGCTTAAAAATGGTACATTATTTCAGATGACAGAGTCTGAGGCATCATTTGTGATAGCTCTTTTCCCCAAAAGCTTGTAAATTACAGAGCAGATCCTCCTCCACAAGAAACCGGCATTTTTCTTCAAACTTTGTCCTTCAGAGGACCCTGAAAGGGCAGCCACTTTTACTTGAGCAGCCACATAAGGAAATATATATACTAGGTTTCCAGAAACAAACAGGAAAAGAGGTGAAATGATTGCTAAAAGAGAAGAGCTGTGACTTTCTTTTGGAAATTAAAAAAAAAAAAAAGTTCCATTTCATTTTCACATTTCTCTATGAAAACCTAAACCCCACATATTTTTTTTTTTCTTGGAAAGAGCATATGATTTTCTTGGTACTCCTGTATTGTTTCAGTTCCCAAAGACATCCTGTGTCCTCCTGTATTATGGCTCATTCTTTGTGCTCATTTTTTAACTAAGTCTCTGCCCTCTCAATGGATGATAAAAAATGACTCATTCCAATAAATGAGTCACTTAATCTGAACACTGACTTTCAGGATACTAAGTAGAGAATACTTATTTATAGACATCGAGTGGGATATTTAGAAGCTATATGGGCCATATCCAGAGAATTTAAGGAAATAAAGATGTCTGTGTTGTGAGAGCTGTGAGGTATTTCTCACCTACTCTATCAGGATGTGACCCTGTTAGGGTGTATCCTAACTCAGTATGAGCACATATCTACACTTGTGTTTCCCTCTAACCCCCATCACCTTGGTTTCCATGGGAGAGAAGCTCCAGGTCTTGGTCCTGAAAGGAGTCATGGAGGACTCAAATAGGTTCCTGGTGGGTACTAATGGAGAGCAGAACTGGAGAAGGTGGCAAGGAATCCTGTTCTTCTATGAAAAAGGCAAAGGCTTTAGACAGAGTAAAGTATCTGTCTAAGCCTGGAAGTGCAGACTGGTGGTCTGGACCACAGCTGTCTAAAAGCATAAGATCATTTAAGTGTGTGAACACCACCACAATTCACACTGTCTTATAGTAAGGCTTTCTTTGTGAAAGGGTTTTGGGAGAGAAGATTAAAATAAGGACACAGAGATGTGGGGGATGCAGGGCAAATAGGAATTAAAATCTTGATTCCAGGATTCTTTGTGTGTTGTAATAAAAAATGTCAGTCTATTGGATTAGGGTGATAGAATCTTAGAATCATAGAATGATTAGGGTTGGAAAGTACCTCACGATCATCTAGTTCCAATCCTTCTGCTATGGGCAGGAATGCCTCATGCTGGAGCATGTCGCCCATGGCTCTTTCCAGCCTGGCCTTGAATGCTGCAAGAGATGGAGTATTTGCCACTTATCTGGGCAACCTGTTCCAGTTTCTCACCACTTTCACAGTTAAGAACTTCTTCCTTATATCTAACCTGAACTTCCCCTGTTTAACTTTCAGCCCGTCACCCCCTGTCCTATCACTACAGTCCCTGATGAAGAATCCCTCTCCAGCACCCTTGTAGCCCCCCTTCAGATACAGGAAGGCTGCTATGAGGTCTCCATGCAGCCTTCTCTTCTCCAGGCTGAACAGCCCCAACTTTCTCAACCTGCCAAACGGTTCATACAGGAGGTGCTCCAGCCCCCTTATCATCCTTGTGGCCCTCCTCTGGACTTGCTATTGAAATTAATCCCTGCAGGCAGGAGAAAAAGCTTACTAAGAGAATGGTTTGGTTGAGAGACTAAGAAGCTCTACTGCCTTCTTTCATAATAGAGATAGTACTTCTTCCTGTGGCATCAAGGAAAACCTCTAAAACTCTCAGACTATTAAGGAAGTGGTGCAGCTTGGACAACTTGATCTCCCCTCCCCATCCTACACCATCCTACCCCTCTCCCCTCCCCCTCATTTTCAGACAAATATGATTAAGTAATTATGTGATTCTTATTTTGATCTGTCCAAAGTCTTGTAGGAACTTGGGTCTTATTCCAGTGTCCACAGGAATTTTACTTTTCCTTAAGTCTTTTTAATATTCTTACTCTTTGGAGTTAATGATGGAAGAAATATATGGCAAAGAATTAAAATAAAATCACATTTGCTCATTTAAAAAAATTTCAGCTCATTGCTGAATTAGGAAAGTATTTTTCAGATCTGCGTAAAATTATAGTAAATTTAATGGATGATAAAGATTTTGAAGTTGGAAAAGATAAACTAGCTCTTTCTGCCATAGGGGGCTCTTTCATAAGTGCTCTGATTGGGGAGGGATTCTTCATTAGGAACTGTAGTGATAGGACAAGGGGTAATGGGTTGAAACTTAAACAGGGGAGGTTTAGATTGGATATAAGGAAGAAATTCTTTACTATAAGTGTGCTGAGGCACTGGAATGGGTTGTGCAGGGAAGCTGTGAATGCTCCATCTCTGGCAGTGTTCAAGGCCAGGCTAGACAGAGCCCTGAGTGACACGATTTAGTGTGAGGTCCTTTCCAGCCCTAACTATTCTATGATTCTACGATGAGCTGTAACTGGCCTCTTTTAAACTTGCTGAACATTTTGGGTTTTATTTTAGGAGAAGGAGAGAGCTATTTCTTGTCTGTTTTTGGAAGGGACAGGTAAAATTCAGTAGTCCTACTTGTTTATTTTTGGATCTGAAATGCAAGTGCACAGTTTCTATAGATACCACTGTGTAATCCAGCAAAAATGCAGGCTGCTCTATGTAGAGAGCTCAAACATGAGAGTGGCCAACCTGCTCAGGATGGCTGCAAATCTTTCTTTGATGCTACCTTTATGACTCATGCTTTGAGCCCAAAGTTTGCTACTAGGTTTTTAGATATTTATTTCAATAGCAGTCAACTATTCTCCCCAAATTAATTTCATTCTGCAGATTTCAGCATACTGAAATGTATTGCCATCCTTTGCTTCAAAATGAGCAAAGAATTCAAAGTAATTTTATAACTGCTTCTGAATGCCCGTATTTGAAAGAGATTATAGGAAGTCTGCTTTATTGGTTAAAATGTGCTCCTTTTTCTTTCTTCTCTTTAAGGTCACTATGTTGCTTTTGAAGTCTAAGCTGGTGACTTAGGGAAAGTGAGTGACTCTGGGAAACATAAATGAGGAGACTTTGAAATCTAAATCCCCTGGGCTCAAAATATTCCTCTGCTGATTGCAGAACAAGCCCACGCTGCATGCCTGCTCCATTCCTAGTATGTAAGAGAAAAGCCACCATGCAACAATAAGCAAGAAGAATGAAGGGAGCAAATTCTGAGTTGCTACTCAGGCCTTTTTTTTATTGAGCCACAAGTTCCCTACAAACACTGAATTTCTATCCCTGGAAAAGGGGTAGTCCACAGTCAGTGCTGGGACTGAAGGAATGACACTGAGAGGCTGTAACATTCATTTTGTCATTTCCCTTTCCAGTTTTCTTGGCATACATATTGAAAATGTATTTCCCAACTGTGTAGATCTTATTAGATTTGAGAATTGGGCAAAACTCCTGTCATCATTAACAAGAATAACCACAGAAAAGAAAATACTGGTAAATACCAATTTTTAACTTGTACAGCCAGAACTTAATGGTAGTGGATAAGTTCATGCAAAGGCATTTATGTCCTCCATTAATTCCTTGATCTTAGAAGTGCAGAAGTTACATTGTTTTCTGCCAATACAACTAACTATCTTCAAAGTTAAAGGACACTTCAAGAAGAAGCTTTACTTTGTTGGTTTTAATTTTAATTAGTTATTTTTAAACAAGTAATTTTTTTTAACATGTAAACTCATTTTAAGAGCTGGCAAAAATTCAGCTTAGAAAGGACTTCATTAGGAAAATAAATGAAAATCAATCACATTTTTTTTCTGTTCTTTTTAAATCCAGTATGTTAGGTTTGATGTTGCTTGGTTTAACACATTGGAGAATTACTTGGTATTCCAAAAAAAAAAAAAAAAGTATATTCCAGTTAAATCAAGCTAGCAGTATTCACATTTTTGCATAATAAGAGGTGAGGCTGAGGATGTTTACTTCAAAATTAATTAGCTAAAAGGTCTCCATTGCCTTTACCTTCTATCTTCCTTATTGCTTTTACGCCTTTCATGAGCAAATTTATCTTTGGCATAAATGTACAGTTCAGCCAAGCCTTCTCACAGTTTTTTACTGGATCTTTCCATTCAAAGTAGCCTGTAAGCAGTGAGGGTTTGCATGGGATACCTCCAAAAATGAATCTGATGTTGTGCTCAAAAAGGCTGATGGTTCAACAGGGGGTTGTCTTTCCTCCATGACAGATTTAAAAATTCCTCGGCAATTTTTTGACCCAATAATATTTTCCTTCAACAACTTCTTATATTCTTAGTATTTTCCAAGGATGAAGGATACCTGTATGGTATACTGAGCTCATCCATCCAGAAAACCAAGTTTTCTACATTTATGTAACACTAAATGTAATATTATTAGGATATACAGACAGTTTCCCTAAATTTCACCTTGGCAGTGTCCTAGTGATCCGAAATAAGTGCATATAAGGACAGAGACAAGAGATCATTCTGTAGCAAAGGGCCTGGGAATGCCTTCCAAACTAGAAATGGCAGTCAGAGTTCTCCTAATGATCAAGCAATGTTTCTTTCTAAATTCTCTGCCCAGTTAATGTGACACAGCAAAGCATAGACTGTTCCCTTGGTTAATTGCTACAGGGCATTTTAGCAGTGATTTATAGTGGCATATTTAAATGCACACTTTAATTTGTAGAGATAAAATACTTGGCTACAACAGAGACATATTTATTGCGGATCAGGAGATCAGGACAATAACCCTGATTCACCCATATCTGTGACATTTCCAAGCTTTTGTATTGTTCAGGAGTTAACATCCTACTTGGTATTAGACAACCAGGGAGCTGAGGCTGACAGTTGCCATCCCTTCTGCGTGATGCCTAAGGCTAGGATTTTTCTCTGGCTTCATTTATTAGTTATATAACTCACATGCTATTTTTGAGCTATTAAAAAAAAGAAGAATAAAAACCGAATAAGCCAATGTAGAGAACAAGGAATCCCCATCTGGGAGTCACCCACCAGGTAGCTACATGCAGTGGATTGATACACAAATGCATATATTAATTTTTGTTAAAAATGTTTGTGCCAGTGAAAACCAAGCCAACAAAACCTCTTCAGGTTGTGTAACAATGATAAATGTGCTTCAACTCTCCCAAGCAAGCATGTAACTCCTGAGATTTATGGGTTGTTTGTCTCTTTAATTTTTTACCTTTTAACTAGAAAAGCTCAGCTGCAGCTCAGCATCTGTATTTCACAACATGATCTTGCTTATTTTTATCTTCTGCTTTCATCTGCTTCAGGATGGCCTATGTCCAAGTCATAAGGTGAATCTGAATCTTAGTTGATATCAGCCACCACCTGATTCCTAGTTTATTCTTCTACATTAGTAAAAGGTCAGGAAACCAGCACACACAGGGCCACAAGCTGTGACAGTCTGAAACTCACACTCTCACCATTATCACAGTAGCATGTGAGACAAATTTGGGGGGGGGGGAGCAGTGAGGGTGACAGCAGGGGACATAAGGTGAGTTAAATAATAGCAAATGAAAACAAAACATAGGTGGGGATGTCCCATGCACATGCTTCTGTTGGCTGCTCCCTACACTGCTAGCCAGGAAGGTAGCCCTCTTCACTGCTTGTGTCTGTGGCATGCAGCCCTCAGCCCCTGCCAGAACATCCCCTTTGCCCCGTACACAGCTTTGCTCTTTGTCATGTCATCATTTTCAAACCACTGTGCTGGCAGCCCATGGCTCTGTTCCCTGCCAAAGTGTGATAGAAACACAGCAGAAAAAGATAGAGAAGAGGAATAACCTGTGAAGCAATGTCTGGTTTTCATAGGTGAATGAACTTCTCTTCAGCCCAGTGCAGCTAACAGGTGTCATTCTCCTGCAGGATAAAAGAGCAGGCACCACAGCTCAGCTCAGCTCTTGGGGTGGGCCTGCAGCCCTTTACTGATCACAGGTACTGTCTCACCTGTGTCTGTAAAAATAGTTATTGTATATGGAAACTGAGAAGTTTTTCACCTTGTGAAGGTTCTGTACCTGTAAACACAAGTTTAGTTAGGCTTTGATCTTTAAAATGAAACTTTATAAATTATTTAAACTTAGTTTACCAGCTGTTTATTAGTTCTCTGGTGAAGACACTCTAAGTCAGGCTACACAGGTTAGTTTCTTTTCTTGTTGTAAAAGAAATAAGATACAAAAGACAGCCAGCAGAGCAAGTCATCTTGCCTTAAAACCACCTGTCACAGCAAGATACAGCTGAAAATTTAGCTTTGTCAGCAGTAGAAGCCATGCATTACCTGTTTCTGAAATTAACAGTGTTTACCTAATGACTAAGCAAAGATGATAGCAATAACAGAGCACTATCAGCTGAAAACAGTCTAAAAACGTGGCTTCTGCAAAGCTCTCAGTCTTGATCATCAATACAGTTGACTGTTTTCAGAGAAGAGCATAGCACTTGAATATGATGAGAAGGTGAATCAGATTTTCAGATTCAATTGCTTCATTATTTTTCTTTTCTTTCCAGTCTGGGTTTTCAGGATAACTTATAAAACATTTGTGTACTCAGTAAATTCAGTTATGAGCACAACCTTAGCATCATCTTTTCCCAAATATTGTAGTGCTGTGGAATATTACCAGAGCGCTCTCCACAGAAAACTTTTTTTTCCGATGGAAACTCGTTGGTCTTTCCTGCCTCCAGTCAACACACAGGTGATACCCACTAGCCCTGTCTTCCCTGCTCAGTAAAAGGAAAGTCAAACTGAAATTGTCAATAATTGAAAGTCTGTGTAGAATGGTAGTTACCATGTGATTGATTCTCTTAGATTTCAATATGTCTAATTTTTCCTTTAAAGCTCTAGAATACCCCTGCTACAGCTCTTTGGAGTACACAGCTAAAATGAAGAGACTTTGAAATAGGAGGAATCAGCTGAAGTTGAACAACAGGGGTGTTTATATACAACACAAGTAAGAATAAGGTTAGCTTGAGCTTATATACTGCACTTTCAATGAATTAATATAGTTTAATTTGGCTCCATTAAACAGCTTGGCAAATTATTTGGATTCACTAACAGTTCTATCTGAAATACACTCTGGTGATTGGCCACACATTGTGACAAATATTTGGCAGCCCATCCATGCCATGACCTGGAGCTCAGTCTGACAATTTTAGTGGCACAGGGTAGTTAGTTGTTTCTAATTAATTTAGACTGTATTTCATGGCATTGCCTGCAAGTCTAAACACTGCATACCATATGTAGACAGAGAGAATAACAAAAAAGCCCTCAAAGCCGAGCAAATCTCTTTTAAATAGATCTGTGAAAGTGGTGGTCTAAGGACAGTGCTCTTTTAGCTGGGTAAGGCAACATGGCTCTAAGCCATATTTTAATGGCTTTGTCTGCCTAGAGGTAGAAATATTTTGGCAATTTCCAGTCTCTTTAGAAGTGTCAGTCTTATGATAAGGTAATTTGCATAATCTTGTAGCAATGTTGCATACAGTTTGTTTTTT
Organism: Melopsittacus undulatus; assembly: GCF_012275295.1. Taxonomy (NCBI): domain Eukaryota; kingdom Metazoa; phylum Chordata; class Aves; order Psittaciformes; family Psittaculidae; genus Melopsittacus; species Melopsittacus undulatus. The sequence continues at coordinate 26,351,434 of NC_047533.1, forward strand.
CTTTTCAAGAAATAAAATGGAGTTCTTATTCTATAAACTATCTTTTTCTCTGAGAAAGAAAGCAGCAAACTCAGCTAGCGGCACCCATGTACAATGACCAAAAGAGTACACTGTCAGCCTTCAGACCTGCATTATGGTGGCTTGAAATACATATAGTTGTAATAGTCTGGGCTTGGGGCAAAAAATAAGGGTTGGTTCAAAACACAAATGTTGTCACAAGAAAACTTTTCTGTTTATGGAGCAGTTTGAAAGAAAAATAATGTGCAGGAAAATACATGAAATGTGAGATTTGGAATGGCTGCTTTCCCACTGCTTTTGTTTGTGCTGGGTTCCAAAAGGTTTTCTGTTGGTTTGCTGTGGACATCTCTCCAGTGAGAGCAGAAGAGAGCAGCTGAACCAAAACAATCAATACAATGCTCTTGAGAGAAGCAAACTTGTGGGGAATCTCATTCATAGCAAAGGGTGTGAGTGAGAGCAGAAAGAAAGCAAACAGCAGCTATGATGACGCACTACAGAAGTTAAACATAGTGGAAATATTTGGTATTTGCATGGACACATTTTGGTTTTACTTTAGCTTCACAAGAAAAAATCCTCACAGGAAAAAACAATCCTCCCAGAACACAAGGAGAAAAAGGTTTTAGCTGAAAGCAGAATTTAGACCCAATAATTTAGGGATTTTGAACAGCCCATATTTATATATTGCAGGTACTGCAGAACAAACATATAATCAGTGAAGCAGTATATCTATAGTTTTCAGCTATTGTAAGTGCCTCGCAGTACTCAGTATAGTTCAACTTAGATAGCAGAAACATTTTACAAAATAATTCTGCCACACAACTCCGACACTGGAGGACACAAGGGACTCCTTCAGAAACTTTGTAGGTATGTCTAAAAATGGGTCCTACCCTGGGATCATCTTAGAGTCTGCAAATATGCAAATGATTTAAGCCTTGTGTACATTACTGAACTAGAAAAAGTTTATAACACATCTTACCACTGAAAGCCACGTTAAGTATTGTGAACTGGAAGACGTGACAAAACTAAGCATGCATGCGGGTGTTTTTTAGCTATTCATGAGCAGCTATGTAGCAAGATAAATTTAAAACCTCCAATGGTTCCTCTTACCAGATCTCAGCCATGTGCTGGGAAAGAATTGGCAGGAAGTAGGAGCACACACTTTAAAAAAAATCAAGTATAAACAAAAATTTTCAGGAAAAGGGGTTCTTTTGGTGCGCAGACAGTCTTTGAAAATCCCTCATGCTAAATGGATTTACTCTGGTGTATATCTGACTACATACTTGTATTTGAAAATGCAATATAAGAAATGAGGTTTTGGCAGCATTTATAGCGTTAAAGCAGTACTTGCTTCCTACTTTTTTGTTTCAGTCTAGGCACATAAATCCATTCAGTGTAGTGGCAGTTCAGCAGTCATATAGAGTTGTCAACACTAGAAAACATGGTACAGGATAAAAGAACCAAAATTTGCCAACACTTCTGCACAGTGCGTGGATTGTCTAGTCTAAATATAGCTAGTTCTTCAATGCCACACCTTGAAGCTGGGAAAAAGTGCTGAAAATTAGTTAGTCTAGATTTAAGCTTTTTGGTAGAAATAATGAGCTAAATGCCCTTCATATGTTCCTTAAAATACTGCATGAGAAACAATTCTGTCACAGAAGCTTGCTTGTGTACATTTTGCCTTCACTAAAACCCTGGTGCCTAAAGGTCACCATTCATATCACCTAATTTTGGAATGAAAGAATGGGAGTACCAGGACACTGCTTTCATGTAGAGCATTGATAGTTTGGTTTTCCCAGCATGCTCCTGAGGCACAAGTCGTCTTGAGATTCTCTTCTGGTGCCTGAGAGACAGAGGAGTAACTTTCATACTTTATCTGTCCAGGGCAATAAATTGATTACACCCTGCACAACAACATTGTGACTGTGACAGTCAAAACCAGCTCTGAGAGTCTTAAATGACACGTGCAGAGTGGTTGAGTGTTGCCAGCTAAAGGATGGGTGTCTGTGGTGAAGCTAGTTCTCATGAAAGAAAGTGGAGAAGGAGCTGAGTACTGGAATCTTTGTTTTCTTGTGTTTACCACTATTAGAGGAACAGCAAGAGTTGCTCACTACTGAAGATAAACAGGGACTCCTCAGCATCAGCAGTTATTTAATCTCACTCCCAGCATCAGGCTCTAACCTGTCTTTCCAAGGCTTTGGCTGAAACAAAATTGGAGTGGCAAAATGACAGTGAAGCCTGTTTGCTAACAGCTGATGCTTGGCAATGCCTACTTTGCCTATAACCAAAGACAGTCCTGGCCATCTCAGCAGTTTATAGGAGCCAAAGGACCTTCTGCAATTCTATCTTCAATTTCTTGTACTGTGGAGGAGTTCCACAATATCGCACGTCTTGCTTATGAACATAGGCTTCAAAAGTCTTGATAGAAGTTTTATCAGGGGCAGACAGAGAAGGAAATGCTGTCTTTTCTGACCACAGGTATAAGGAGATTGGTGAATCTAGTTCTGTAAAGTCTTTGCAAGTACTGACTTTCATATATCTCTGTTTTCTACAGTTGTGGAATTGTGTCTCTACAAATAACAGTAGAATATGGCAGTGGAAATACTTGCCTTAATTTTTCGTTCATCATGAAACAAGGACACTCTGACATACTCGGATCTTAATTCCTAACTCTGGTTTCTTTTTTTGCCAGCTGAAGTTCATTAAAACCATTCCAACCAAATATATATTATTCCAGAACTCAAAAGATCTCTTTTAAACCAAAGTGAATCATAATTTGAATGTAAGGCAACAAACTAATTACACTGAGCATGATTGCAAGCTCTGTATTTATAATTTTTCAATTATTTTATAATATTATTTGGCAATAATTATTTTTTATAATTTGGAAGAGATATATTTTTGTAGTATTTAGAATTAACAAATGTTGAGTTTTCAAAGTTGTTACAACTGATTGTTGTTGGAGCACTAGGCAGGTGCTCTGAACAAAAAGCAAGTGAGGAAGGAGAAATTAGATTCAGATTCCCCAAAAAAAACAAGAATTTTCAAGCATTTCTTCCATTCTTTTGGGGGCATTAGTACTTACGCGTATATGTCTGCTCCATTATCTACTTGCCACGTAAGTGTCCAGAGTAGTTGGGACATGATATAAAATAATACATGTTTGGATAAATTAAATAAAACTACTCAATTTTCATTGTCTCCTTTGTTATAATGGTGATGCAACAATGTGTCTGTGTCAGCTCCCATCTAAGTAATTTTTTTTTTTTTTGCCAATCAATGTGTTAAAATCTGATAGTATCCTTTCCTTTTTTCAGTAATTCATCTGTCCATGCAGATGGTACCTTGTTCTGCATTTGTTTGAACTGTTTTCTGCTTGGATTTTCTCATCTAGGAGGTAGAAGCTAAACTGATATCTATCTGCAGGCTGTGTGATCAGAACAGGCTGTAAAAAGATAGCAGAAATATAATACAGAAACTTTCAAAGAACAACATCTTTTTTTTCCCCCAAAAAAACTAATTAAAAAGAAAAAAAGGTATCTCCTATTTATAACTAGTCTTAGACTCTGATTTCTCAACCCAGGAAGAACTCCAGTTCTTCCATTTCTCCCTTTGCTGCCTTGAACTCTGAGAAGACATTAGTTAATTTTCTTTTTCAGCTTTCACACACTTGGTTTTTCCCCTTTCCCCTCCTGGAGCAAAGATGCTCTTTTTACACCCTTTAGCATTCCCTCATTTCTGGCATGCTTTCTGGAATCGCATAAAGACCTTATTGGTAGAGGTGGGATTAAATGCCTACACTAGCTTTCCTGGATAGAAATTCTGTCAGCTCCTTCTTCTTGTTTGGACAACAGATAATTATTAATTTAGAATAACTGTGTGAATTTAGAATAACTGTTGCAGCCAGTAGACCTGAGAATTTAGGGTCAAATTATCAATTGAAATAGCTCTCAGTAGATCTCCATTAGAAAGGAATTTGTCTTTTGGTTTTCAGGTAATGTGATATTTCTGCAAAGTTTATCATTAAAGAGGATGCAAATTTGTTACTAAATCATTTAATTGACAAGGTTGCTGTAAAAATGCTAATGATTTCATTCCTCTTACCTCGTGTAGAAGAGCACTAATGTCTTTTTTTTTCTTGCCATAAAAAAAGGCTCCATGAAACTGTCTCATGGTTATAGACTGCACCTTAATAAACTTGAGTACACATGGAGATAACTTGCACCCTTTAACATACTATCCATCAGGCTTCTGGTGCAAATTGTATTCTCTGTACTTGGTGATTTTGAAATACCTTACAGCAAAACATTAGGCAAGCTACTGAAATGATAGTCATGGCTTTGTGAGAAATTTGGCATGCTAGGATGTGAAGACTCATCTGACAACTTAATGCTGAATTCTCTGTGGGCTATTCTCGTTGTTTCTCCCAGGAGAGCTTGATCTGTCATTTTCAGGAGATGTAGTATTTTTGCAAAATGTGCAATTAATCAGGGAACACAATGTAATTGAAATACTAATTACAGTTGCTTATTCAGGTACCAACATTTCTGCTATAGATTCAGTTGCTTAAATGCCTTGTGACTGTGGCTTTTGAATCCATATTAATCCAGTTATCCAGAATCAGTCCCAAAACAATTTGGCGTGAACAGTCCCCTAAGCCAAAGCAAATTACCATTAAAATTAGTGAAGGTTCTGAGGAAAAATGAGCAATGGTGATGCAACTGCAAATAACAACTCAACTGTGTCTGCACTCATGATTTCTGTTCAAGGTTTTAAAATGAGGGCTTTGTTTTTATTCGTTTTAATCCTTCTTTACATTGCCTACGACTTGCATGTTTGATTTAAATGTTCTGGGATAACCCACCATTTTGAAATGCATGGAAGTAAACCAGCTTGGTTCTGATGGCATTATCCTATCCTGTATCGTCATTCTTTCTTCTGTGAAGATGATAATTGCTAACACTTTCTGAAACTGTTATTTATCCTGTGACATTTTTCTGTATGTCTGTAAATGCATCTTGTGCTGATGTGATGTTTGGCAACACTGAACCTGACATAAGGAAGGAGAATTGGAATGTGCCATTAAATCCTCAGGTTGAGCACAATGTGTAAGATATTTCCAGCATAAATCAATTGAATGTGGAAACCAGTGCTAATCATGAAACCCCCTTTCCTTCCAAATCCATCCTTTGGTAGAAAGGAGGCCTCTTGCATTATGTGCAGATGACCCCTTCTGGAGCACACTTGGCATGGCACTGCCACACAGCTCTGCCAAACCCACTACACTTAAACATTTCCCCTTCTCACCAGCATGTAAAAAAATAGGAAGCTGAAGAACCCTACTCACAACTAAAATAAAAACAAACTGTATCACTGAAAGTCGCTCTCTTACAGATTAGTCTCTGGTAGCTTTTTTCCACTAATGCATTTCTGTGAAACTTACTGCTTGGCTTACCCACACACCATCTGCCTTGTGCTATAGTTGTTTTAGGATTATGGAGTTACAATCCACATGCTCACAGGGCAGAAAAGGAAAATAAAGGAGTTTAAAAATCAGAGTGAGTCACTCTTAGTCCAATGTACATTTAGTCTGAAAATAATATGGGTTTTTATTGGGTCAGTTGCTTGGATATTTTTTTGAATTGTCATAATGGAATGGAGCAATCTGGGTGTTCCAGAAACTGTCAGTTCAACCTGTCCTTGCTTTTGCATAGTAAAATGAGAATATACTCTTTCTTCTGTCCTACCTAATTGCAAAGTTAGGACTAGGGTGGATTTTAACCTTGAAAGGGAACAAAATCTTACATGGACATTAAAGAAAAAAATAATTTTTTGGTCAAAAAAGTTTGCATATTAGTGTATAAATTATATATATCAGCTATAATAAACAAATTGTTTTCTCCTTGGCAAGTTGTTTGTGATAATAATTACTGATGATAATCTGAAATAATTTCCAAGGTCCTAGCATCTCTAAATAGTGAGGCTGAAAGACCGAGAAGATTCACACCTTGAAACTTTCTGGGCACATGGTTCCTGTGTTGGTACATGCTCCTTTTTTTTTTTTTTTTTTTTCCATTCTGAGCACACTACTTCTTTATGCCAGCTCTCTGGTACCACGCAAGTCCATGCATCTTTAACATGTGCTTTATTCATAGAATCATAGAGTAGTTAGGGTTGGAAAGGACCTGAATGTCATCTAGTTCCAACCACCCTGCCATGGGCAGGGACACCTCACACTCAACCATGTCACCCAAGGATCTGTCCAACCTGGCCTTGAACACTGCCAGGGATGGAGCATTCACAGCTTCCCTGGGCAACCCATTCCAGTACCTCACCACCCTCACAGTAAAGAATTTCTTCCTTATATCCAGTCTAAACTTCCCCTGTTTAAGTTTGAACCCATCACCCCTTGTCCTATGACTACAGTCCCTAATGAATAGTCCCTCACCAGCATTCTTATAAGACCCCTTCAGATACTGGAAGGCTGCTATGAGGTCTCCATGCAGCCTTTTTTTCTCCAGGCTGAACAGTCCCAACTTTCTCCAGTCCCCTTATCATCCTTGTGGCCCTCCTCTGTACTTGTTCCAACAGTTCTATGTCCTTTTTATGTTGAGGACACCGGAACTGGGCACAATAATCCAAGTGGGATCTCACAAGAGCAGAGTAGAGGGACAGGATCACGTCCATTGACCTGCTGGTCATGCTGCTTTTGATGCAGCCCAGGATATGATTGGCTTTCTGGGCTGTGAGGACACACTGAAGCCAGTTCATGTACATTTTCTCATCGACCAACACCTCCAAGTCCTTCTCCACAGGGCTGCTCTGAATCTCTTCTCTGCCCAACCTGTAGCTGTGCCTGGGATTGCTCTGACCCAGGTGTAAGACCTTGCACTTGTCATGGTTAAACTCCATAAGGTTGGCATCAGCCCACTTTACAAGCGTGTCAAGGTCCCTCTGGATGGTATTTATTCCCTCCAGCGTATCAACCGAGCCACACAGCTTGATGTCATCGGCAAACTTGCTGAGAGTGCACTCATTCCCACTGTCCATGGCACTGACAAAGATGTTAAACAAGACCAGTCCCAACACTGATCCCTGAGGGACATTACTCGTTACTCGTCTCCAGCCAGACATATGCTTTCCGTCCACTGATATACTGACACATAATACTGTGCTACCTTTCACCTTTCCTTAAAGAAACTGAATTTTGAGGTTTTCTGATGATAAGAAAATTGATGTGACCTATTACTGTACTCAGCACAGACATAGACTATATAGAAGAGAAACTTTAATTTTCTTACTGATTTTTATGTCCAGTTAGGGTTTCTGAACTTAATGTTATGTGAAGTCTTGTGATTCTGAAATTTTTTTATTCCCAGCAGGCAATAACACCTTGTGGATAAGTTTGGCAATGTTATTGTTTATATTGTTGGACCTGTTTCATTCTAATTAATTTTAATTATTGTACTGATGATTTTCTCTCTTCTGGGTGTTCATGTATTCAAGCATGCAATGGCTGCACAATATTCTTTGATTTTAGATATATCTTGAAAGACAACTTTATGAATTCTATTAGGAGAGTTTTAAAATACACAATAAGCACTGATGGTTTAGGTTATTATTCAAACCATGCATATAAAAACTGTTGCACAATGATTCTGACCAATTCTTTAGAATGAATTTGCAGATGAAAGGGTTTTCATAGATTTACATGGGTGAAGCTGGAGTTGATCTACAAGTAGGTTTAAAAATTCTAGTAGTGAGAGGCCTAACAATGTAACCTGAAAGACAGATATTCTACAATGTCGCTGTTATTTGAATAAATATCGAAACAATGAGCAATCTCTTACCCCACCCCACCCCCCCCCCCCAAAAAAAAAAAAAAAAGAAAAGATGGAGATTATTGGGTTAAGCTTAATTTGATAGTTGCTGACTGAATGAGTCAACATCATTTCCAGGTATATGACTAGTAAGAAATCCTGTTTTACACAGCAGTGTCAGTAACAACACTATTTTTAATTGGCAGATGTGAGTCAATTTCATAGATTTTCGTGAAATGTTAGAAAGTGAAAAATCGACATGGTTGTCTGTTTGCAATTTTGATGTGCCTTTTTATGAAATAAATACCTGCTTACAGAATGTCTCTGTTATATTGATGTTCATTACTATTACTTTCTTCTGAACCTTGACATTACCAGAGTTGCCATGATTGTAAAAACCAGATGTTTGATACCATTACAGATGATATACTGTAGCAACTGACTACTTAATTATAAATGCTTTTATAAATGTTACATGTATAAAAGTGTCATGGGTTCAGCAGTAGCTCATGCTCTGCCAGGGAGGAGGGAGAGATAGGGTGCCTGGTCTGGGCTAGTCGGGGAGGTATTCCATACCACAGCATATCCTGCTCGGGGAGGGGACTGGAAACTGGTCAGAAGGGAAGGGGTTAAATCTCCTCCGGGCTGGGCTCGGAGAGGGAACTGGAAGCTGGCCAGGGGGGGAGGGGTTAGCTTTTTCTTCTGGGCTGGGCTCGTGTCAGTGGGTGGTATTGTATTCTCTCTCCCTGTTTATTTCCTCTAACATCGATTTGTTAGTTGTAGCAGTAGTGATTTGTGTTATACCTTAATTGTTGGACTGATTTTACCTCAATCCGTGGGAGTTGTATTCCTCCGGCTCTCCTTCCCATCCCTCCGGGAGTGGGAAGGTGGGGGGGGGAAGGGGAAACAAAGGAGCGTGTGTGGGACTCCGGGAGTGAGTGAGGGAAGCTGTGCAGATTTAGTTTAAACCACGACAAAAAGGAAAGAAAAAAAACAAGGAAAAGAAAAAACAAGGGAGCAAATAGTCAATGACTGTTGTGATCTAAACCCAGCCAGTCACTGTCGGGATTTAAAACCCAAAGCCGCACAGCTCGTTCACTCACTTCCCCCCTTACTCCCCCAACTCCCAGAGAGTTAGGAAGGAGAATCCAAAGAATGTAGCCTCCACGGGTAGAGATAAGAACAGTTTAATAACTAAGGTATAACACAAATCACTGCTGCTACTACTACTACAGATAATAATGATAAAGCAAATAACAAGTGAAGAGAATACAACACCTCACATATATCTAAGAATAGCTATAGTGAATCAGAGCAAGATCACCTTTGGCAGGGATTAAGAGGGGATGCCTAGCAAAGACTCCAAGAACAGATTAAAAATATAGTGATTCTAGTTCCAAATGCTCTTCCGAACTCCAGCAATGTGCAGCTAAGGGTCTGTCAGAGAGAGAAACTTTTGAACATCCTCAATAGATTTATCTTCCATGAGTTTGTCTAGTTGTCCACTTGAAGCATGTCAAGTTTTACTATCCACAACCTTTTCAGACAAGGAGTTTGACAGTTGCCATTATTTAATACATGAAGAAGCTCCCCTTATTTGCTTTAAACTGCATGGTTGTTAGCTTCTTTGGATGCCTTCTAGTTCATATCTTGGAAGAGACAATGAACATATACTCCCTCTTTGTCTTTATCATACCACTCATCGTTTTGTAGATTTCATGGCTGTAATATGTCTCTTGTAGTCTCTTTTCCTTACTCATAGTAATTTTTTTCCACGGGAACTGACTTTTGCCATCCTTGGCAGCTTTGGCCATTCTTGCTGCCTTTCTCCAAAGTTTTTCCAGTTCTAGTAAATACTTTTTGAGATAGATTGACCAGGTTTCTACACAAAATCCACACTGTGACATAATGATATTATTTATTTGTTTATCACAAATTTCTGACATTTTCTCTTCTGAACCTTTCTTAGAACTCACTCAGTGCTCTCATGCAAAGATATATTGAAAGTCCCAAGAGGCAAAAAAGTCAGATGTAAGTTTATATTGCATTTTCTCGATTTCCTGATCTCTCTGGAGTTATTATAATTTGGTGTATCCATCCTCTAACTACCTAAACCTACCAGAGTGCAAGGAAAGAAAATATTTTATGAACTGGGTAAAAGGAAGAGTAAAACTGAAGTCAGACAGCTTGTCTTCCAGAAATGGAGGAAAAATTTCACAGATGTCACTATTTGACGATTTTAATGAAATATTCATTTTTAAAATGGTAAGATACTGACTATTAAACAAACAGAAAACTTTTATTTTGATTCAAAACACAATAGTAGTTTTGCTTAGACGTACTGCTGCTTCTTCAGAAGGTTGTAGTTTCTTTTTCAAAACTTAGAAAGCCTCAGTCATGCTAGTTGAGCAGTCCTATTCTGCAGAAAACAGGTGTGGTTTACATCCAGCTGGCAACTAAGCACCACACAACCACTTGCTCACTTCCCCCACCATAGGATGAAGGGAGAGAACCAGAAGGGTTAAAGTGACAAAACTCATGGGTTGAAGTAAAGACAGTTTAATAATTAAAATATATTAATATTTTATCAATATATAAGTTAAAAAGAAAATAACAAATAGAAATAAAACCCAAAAAAGAAGCACAAATCCAAAACATAGCTGCTTACATGCTACTGTGCAGAAAATTAACTCTATCCCAGCCAAAACCAGCACAGCAAGGTTCTGAAAAGTAAGATCCATGTTTCATTTAGCTAGACAGAAGTCAGGAAAACATTTTTAATGTCTGGAAAAATTGATCTAAGAAGAATTAGGAGCATGAAGTAGGAGTAAATCTGAAATATACTTCCAGATAGCAGAGCATAAGGAACTCATTCTTTCAACAGAGTACTATTATATCTTTCATATATTTGTGCTATACTTTCTATATAGGTGTTAATACTTCCTGTTGATAAGAACTTTGCGGCATCATTGTATATGCCTTGGAAAGTCAGTGCCACTACGAGTGCCTCTTGCTTGTCATAAAGGTTTTTGCTTTGAAACCTCTGATCATATTCTGTGAGATGCAGCTGTATAAGTTTCATAATGGCTTTAAGTTACAATTTTGTAAATAAAATATAATTTTGTAAATATAACATGAAAAGTTCATAGTCTATAGCATTGCTTAGAGGATGCATTAATTTTCTTGGCTTGCAAATTATGTCCACTGGTTTCTCTACTTAAGAAAAGCATTCATATTGTAATTATTGAAATCCAGGTGACAACTTCCTATAAAACAACTAAAATTTTATCTGTTTTTATTGGCATCAACCTATTTTTGCATTCAGAATTGACTCATCATGTGTCGTTAAAACAAAGAAGCTCATGTTTGGAGACAGTGTTCTCACAGGAGAATGGATATTTGGTACACGAACACTGAATAACTCCGAAAGATACAGCAAGGCCATGAGAGGCCCGAGGAAGCCTAAGCAAGCAAGATAAGAAGAAGCTGGAATTCACTGAGTTATGAGAACTGTGGACTGTTGGCAAGCTTTCGAGGTCAAGTTCTCACACCTGTGCTTAACCAATTACATGTTAGTCATTAAGGGTCATCAAGACAAGTATCCAATCATGATATGGCAAATTGCTGTAGGTGTATGTAAGCAATAGTATATGAGGAGTTAATGCTTTACAATAAATGGCTTTTGGTCTGATCACATTGATCTCTGACTGAATCCATTCCGCGGCAGTTTTGTTTTAACATGTGGTTTGGGGTTTTATGTTTGTTTTGTTTTGTTTTTCTTTCATTCTTTGTGCTGCATCCTGCTAACATATCTTAATTCTTGTTCTGGAAGGGAACATAATTTTGCACCATCGTCCTTTCTGATAGTGTTTCATTGGGTCTTAAATGTCTCTTTTTCATCCTCTAGGGCTCTTATCAGTGACATGGAGGTTACATCGGAAAACAAAATAAAGCACACAGCTATAATGATAGCAAAGCAACTAATGACACTTTTCCAGTTAAAAGCCCGCACAGAATAGAATGAGAAAATGGACACCACATTTTTTAGCTAAATTTGTTGTCACCAGAATTGTGATTGGAGCTGGGTTTAGGGGGTTAAATTTAGCAATATTCATGAGAACAGCTGAGTGCAGAACAGCTTGTCGCATCCAGAAAGAGGTGGAGTTTTTTAGATTATTTAGTGATGCCAGACGTAGAATCATAGAACAGTTAGAGTTGGAAAGGACCTTAAGATCATCTAGTTCCAACCACATTGTATCAGTCTTCTTCCTGATTTGGTGTAAAGTGTAGAATTCTGACAGTTAGAAAAGCTAGGTCACTCTCTTGATGCTGCAACATTATTTTCAGCAAGACAAGTGTTCTCAAAATGCTGGAAAGTATGCTAAGCTGCCAGAATGGGTCATTCAAAGTCTGTTTGCATGGTTTTAGTGGTATGAAGTATTCTTTGTAACCAATCATACTGGTATGAGATTTGGTTATCTTACTGAATCATTAAACTGAAAGTCAGTCTATGAAGAAAGGTGACCCTAAGAGCTGATAAACTGCATTTCACCTAATAGTTTTAATGACCTAATTTAGTTTTCCTTGGTAAATTAATATACTTTGTATGCCCGATTAGATGCTTCCATCATTTAACTGATATTCAGTTTCAATGATTTCCATTATAAGGACTAGCCTATAGTGGAAGTACAGTTAGATTCAAATTCAAGAATATGTAATTATCAGTGAGCTTCTGACTGTGCTTGGCTTTTTCTCAATTTTAACAGTTTGGCAGTTGGCAAGAGTTTAAGGGAAAACTTTACCTGATTTTAATATTTTGCACTTGTTACAGATAAAATTGGAGATTAAAAGTATAAATAGATGTAAAAAAAACATAAAGTATAGATGAAAAGCATTTTATCTTCAACCTTATGTAAAGTAATGTGTACTTATGTAAGTACTTGGATTAAAGTAATTTCCTTTTATTAATAATCTCTTTTTTACAGAAAAACCCTGTATTCTAAAAATGTCCCAGATGTTGAGCTAATGCAATTCTTGGTGCTTAATTGGCTCTGATTGTACCACAGCCCAGCAAACAAAGCCTGCAAAACCTAACAAAGGAACCAAAGCAATATAGTATTTAATATTTTCTCAAATATAAAAATAGAGCAGGCTGCCTGAGAGCACACCCCTACATATGTGCTACTTCTAAGAAATAGTTAATCATGACTTGTCCTATACTTTATATAGTATCTTCTGCAGGTTTTATATAAAAGAAATACTGTTTATTTAAGATCTATTGTGTGGAAAAAAAAATAAAATTAAAGCAAGTTAATACATCAGCTGCGATAGGTAGTATTGAACAGTCCCTTAGAGATCTATGGTTTGATAACTTCTGAACCAATATTATGAGACCATTTTGGACAGCAGTGTTCCTGCATTTTGAAAATAACAATTTTTAGAATCTGTGCATTTTGAGACTCTGCTTTAGGAAGTATTTCACAAACTGGTTGTTCACAGCTTTTGTGGAAGAACCTGTGCTAGCACACGTGCTAACATGAATACAGGTGTGAAACTTCTAGTGAAAACAGGCCACTGTGCAATAGAGCAATTTAGATTACATTAAATTCTTAGTCATCTTCACTTTTGATTTTTAAACCAGGAAAGATTCAGAGATAACCGATTAGATTTTTCTCTGAGTTGCAATCAAGCACATAGTAATTAGGCTTTTTTAAGATGCTACTTGCTCATCATAGCATTGAATCTAATAACTGAAACTTGGCAAAGATGCTCTGATATACTCCACTACTGTTTTGGGGGATTTTTTTTAACAGGTTCAGCATGCTCTAAACTTTGCTAAGCGTAACAGAATATCCTACCAGAACAATAAAATAAAGTAGCATTATAAATAGGGTTTAGATTTCAGAAGATGCATACTTTTCACTATAAAACTACTGAAAACATTTTTAAGTGTCTATGATGAATAAAGGAAGACAATTTCAGAGTCTGTTTGTTCAAATCTATCGATTAAAAAACAACAAAAAAATGGAGCACAATACTAGAAAATGACTGGCAGCCTGCTGGGCTATTGCTGTGCTTTTTACACCAAAGGTATTATTTCTCAGCTTCCATTGTAGTTCAGTTTTAGAGGAAGAGCATGAGGCCCATGAAGGCTGATATGTAAACTTGAGGAATCCTAGCTATTTCTTGAGCATAGCAGTGATACACTGCTACCAAGTTTGTGAAACTGATGTTAAGGAAAACTTTAAGCTTTGACAGTGACAATGGAAAACACAGATAACAGTCACTCCAAATGGCACCTCTCCTATGTGACAGTTCTAGTTTATCGTGTTGCTGTTACTACAGGAAAAAACACATAGCACTGGCCATTTTCAGTGTTTTCCCTTTTCTCTTCTGGGTTTTTATTCATTTTCTCAAGGACTATTTTTGAAGTTGTCAGCCAAGCCTGATGAAAATGAGAGAGAAGCTATATTAACTCTAAACAAGCTACCAGTGATGTGTATCTCTACAGCTACAGTGACTGTGAGTCATCATGCGGTTCCCAGGTGACTGTCATATTTATGCCCAAAACAGTCCCTTCATTATGCCACAATTTATTTATATGATATTTTATACAATAGTGAAAATGGCTTTCCTGTTCTTTGTGCAGCTTCAAAAATCCTTCAGAATATAACAATACAAAAAGAACATCTGGCAATAAAAGAAGGTATTTAATGTAAAAGATTGTTTAAATATCTTCTGTAGAGGAAAAGATGTGGAAAATGGAAAACAAGAAAGATCTTCAGCAAAATAGGACTCCTATACTTTTATCAGTACTTGTCTCAACATTTTCTGACAATAAAAAAAGTGTAAAACTTCTGCCATTTAATTTAACCTTAGATAACTTGAATTGACTGGAAATTTGAAGACATAAGATCAAGTGTATATTTCCTATCTAAGAAATTAAAATTGGATCCTCCTTTAGAAGACTTTCTGCTGATCACATAGCAACAACTCATCCCTATGATGTGTATTAATCTGTTTTCCACACTAACAGTTTAGCTTTTTGTTATTACTTTTATTTTCAATTGAATATTAGGAAAAATGTCTTCACTGAAAGGGTTGTCAAGTACTGGAACAGGCTGTCCAGGGAAGTGCCTGAGTGAAAATCCCTGAAGGTATTTAAAAGATGTGTAGACGCGGCACTTACGGTCATGGTTTACTGATGGACTTGGCAGTGCTAGGTTTATGGTTGGATGAGGTGATCTTGAAGGTCTTTTCTAATTTAAACAATTATATATATGATTCTTTGTATCAGTTACTTCCTTACACTCTGTCGAATTACCTGAGCTTATTTTCTCTCTTCTAGAGAAAAGTACTGTAGAGCTGACCCTATTTGGAGAAGAAGGTTGGACTTTATGATTTCTGTTGCTCCTTCCCAGCTTAAATTATTTTCTGACTCAAAGCACAAAGATGTAGAGTATACTTGAAGTAGTTTGCTATCTCTTTTTTTTTTTTTTTTTACATTTTCTAAACCAGCATAACTAATATTACGTTTCCTACTGGTCATCTTTATCACTTTCTTCTTCCTTTTTCCTTCTTCCCGCTCTAAATGCAGAGTAATATTGTTAATGAAATAAAAATTATGCAGATATTTGGACAAAGATGGTTTTTGTTCATTTGGCAAAACTAATGAGATAGGTAACCTTAATTAATTAGGGCCTTGTATTTAACATATCATAGCTACTACATTTCTAATCTATTCTAACCAATTACTGAAGGCGGTTATCAAATATGTCAGTTGCTGTACCAGTTGTTAGTGATTGTTAACAGCTGTTTTTCTTTCTTTCAGTTGCATATTAATCTGTAAATCTCTGTAGCTTGATCTATTTCTCTATTTCTCTACTGCTGTTATGGGTTGGGCCTTTAATTTATTTATTTTATTTTCTTTATGTCAATTATTCCCTTACTCTTTCATTTTTTATTTTAAAAATATCTGTATCTATGTCCATCACACTGAACATTCCCATCAGAAATTAATTTTGCCAAAAATGCAAAAAGATTGCTGTGAAAGAAAAAAAGAAAGCTATTAGATTGCCATAAAAACCTTGATTTTTACTAAACACAGCTTCTTTTTGACTCTTTTCTCTCAACTAGTTATCTTCATTTTGACACAAATAAACTCATGTATTTTCCACATAAATGAGAATATTTTCATTGTAGTAGGAGTTGCTTTTATTTTCACCACAAACACTAGGTATAAGTTTGTAGTTGAGATTTTTAAACTATTTTTATTTTAACTTTTATCTAATATTATTTTCATCCTTTGATATTATGTTTTGATATTTATTCACTAAAAACTATTATTCTTTGTGTGATTTTTTTATAATGATAATTAGATGGTGTTTTTAAAATGTTTGCAACTTTTACTGCAATTACCTTTGTCCCACATACTTTTTTATGTTATAGGAAATGTATTACTTGATTATTGCAAATGCACTGCAGTGTTTACATTTTAATCAGAATCTGAACATTGCTGCCAAAATTGATTTTGACTAAATTACGTCTTAGGTTTTCATTTTCTTTTGTGGTTTTTTGTTTGTTTGTTTTGGGCTTTTTTGTTAGTTTGGGGTTTTTTTCTTTTCTTTATTTTGTTTTGGTTTTGGTTTGGATTTTTTGGGTTTTGTTCCCTATCTGGAAAATCTAAAGCTTCTTTTTGAATAAAAGTTAATTTTTTGTGTTTTTTCTGAAAGGATTAATTTATACTTTCAGATATTCTTTTCAAATCTGAAAATAAGGAATGTAATTCAACCATAGTTCTAAGCTTTCAGTGCCTTTATCAGCCTTTTTATGGAACTGCACATATTCACTAAAGAAAACTACATAAATTATGTAACTTTTCTTTTTAATGTACCAAAAAACTATACACTTGTAATGTACCATATAAATCAAAATAGTTGAAAAAATATATCTAATTTGATAAAAATGCATTCAGGAGTATTTGTATTAAGCTGTATACACAGAAAGTCATCAAATTTTGCCAATCAAGAAGAACTAATTTTAGATTAAAGTTTTTAGTTTCGTGGAAACTCAGGAACAAACCCCATTACGTTACGTAATTGCTTAAAATTATAAAGAGTAACTGTTGCATGAAACATTACTATCATATAACTCAGTGAATGAACTGGATATAATTTTTAGGAAAAATAATAGTTTGTCTCATGCCTCTAAGGCAGCAGATGCAGAAGATATCTATTAAACATTTAACGCGTTCTCCTTTGGAAATTGCCCCACAGGGCAGCAAAGAAAACATTATTAGAAGTTCTGACTATTTTGTTTCTCTTTCTATTACATCAATTTATAGTCCTTAATGATATACACATTAACTTACTCTTGTTTCTCTCTTTCTATAAATAGTAAACCACAGTTACAACTAACCTAAGGAACCCTTGAGTGTTTCTTTTATGTCTTGAGTGCAGGTGACATCTTCAGCAGCATCACACCTTGTGATATCTCTGTTAAAAATTATCCCTTCTTCATATCTTCCTGTCCATGATCAAGTGCATGGACCAGAAAGGAGCTGTAACCTACTACAGCCATGTCCCCACTTGTACATATACTAAATACCCTTCTAGTTGTCATCTTTAACAGCTATACCTACTTACTTACTCACCAGACATAAAATTTTACAATTCCCAAGATATTTACAGAGTTTCAAGCCAGTCCCAAGACAACTTCTCATCTTACCTTTCTAGTTGCAAACTCAGAAAACTGATCCAATCATTGTGGCACGAGAATTGTAGTTAGTGGAACTATTTTAATCTGTGTTTGTTTAAACATTTTTTGCAAAAGAGCCCTGAAATGCACTGGACAAGGGCCTTTTGCCTAATTATTTTAGCAAACAAATTACTAATTTGACATCACTTATAGGCTGGGATCAATGTGAAAATTGATTCCTCTGCAATAACTGTCTCCAGTTTGGTTTTCACAGAATATTTTTCTAATCCTTTTAATTTCCCTGTTTCCTTTTTTTGTGTGTATGGGTACACAATCTCCAAAGTTAAGGACACAAAAGTCCTTATTTATTTTTTACTCTATTTTCAAATATTGCTTGTTGTATTGAAGTAGTTTAATTTTTCTTTCTATGGACTTTTGGTAGTAGTAAAGAAAGATTCTGATTTTTCATTTCATTACAAATGGAATGCAATAGCACCTTCATCAGCCATGCAGTATGACCACAGAATTGCTGATGTAATATTAAAGAGTTATGCTTCATTACTTTTACTCTGCTTCGGTAAATATGATATTTTCAATGGAATTTAATGAACAATAGAAAAACCACATGTGCATATGTCTCAGTCGCAATTGCACAAGAGAAGATGTACAGTCTGACTCACACCCCAAAGTGAGCTTTCATAACAAATGAGAATGAACCTTGGATTTTATTTTCTTCTGCTTAAGTAATATATACTTTGTAATTGAAAGAGCAACTAAATGCCCGTATACTTAAAGAATTTTCCATTCCATTCAACACAGCCTTTTGGATAGTGGTAAACGCAGCTACCTATGAGACTGTTTCTTGGGGATTAAAGTAATTTCACTATATCATTCCCCTTCTCACCCTGAAAAATATACTGAGTGTAGCTGGGGAAAAAATTCTTAATCACATGCATAATCTATAGTGTATCAAATATTTTATTATTTCTTTCAGTAAAGTAACAACTATAATTTTAAGTCTGTTCTTGGTTCTGTGGGATATTAGCAAAATAAAGAATGAATTTATCAATTATCCAGCTTAGTTATAAGAAAGGAAAAGAATACTGAATGTCAAAAACTGATGCATAGCATAAGAAGATCAGTTAAATATTTCTTTGTTTCTGTGTAGTGCTATATAATCTAAATCTCTGGGCAGCCAACAAGAAACCAGTGACTATTTTAGAAGTCACAAGCAGAATTTGTCTCATTAGATATGAAATAAGAACTTTACTGAGTTTGCATGAAATACTCTGTCTTCAGAGTCCAGAGCAGCAATATTTGCATGTATCTTTTATCATAGCTACTTATCAAATTCTCCCATTACTGACTCTCTTCTTTTGGAATAAGCAGAGAAGTACAGTGACTGGAGTCTATTGCATTACCTATCATTCACAATGGGCAATATTGTATAAGCAGTAGTTCCAAATCTTATCAAAGCTGGATTTGCATATCAAAGTTGATTATGCTAAGGGCAAAAAGTCATGATAAAGTTATTCCTTAATCTCTAGACTGTGCCACAGTACAGATTTCTTTCCTATCTGCCTGGGAGGCTCATAGCTTCTGCCTGCCTCAAACCTAGAGAGGGTTCTCAGGGGGAAGCTGGAGGCTGATCCTGTAGCTGTATTCCAAATAATGTTGTGAGCTCAGACTTAGAAAAATCACTTTTATCACATTTCTGAAGCTTTCAAGAATGTGTCAAAAACTTTGTAACACATTTCTGATATTTGTTGTGCTTTTTTGTAAAGAACTGAGAATTGGAAGCACAAGCACCCTAGTGGGGAAAGGATTTTGGTGTGGGACATCTTTGAAGTATGGAACTTGTTCATGCTTTCTTGGGTTCTTATATCGCTGTCACTGTTACAGTGTAACATACAAACACAGCAATGAAACTAAACTTTCAATTTAATGAAAATATAATACATATATGAACAAGAAATAAACATGATTTTAACTTTAGATCAAGGTAAAATGAAACATAGTTACTACTGAACAACGCATTCCATTAAATAATGGCTTCACTTTATCATCACACATAAGTCAAAGTCTGCCTTTGCCTAACAGTATGATGCATCTAATGTTACCCAGTAGCATCAGGAAGCCACATCTTTCCTTTATCCCTAGAAACACAAATACATCTCATTTATGCTGCTTTCAGCTTCAGCAGTTCAGTATGAAATGCTCTTCCTAGATCTTAAAGATGTATCAATTCACTTCAAACAGTTTTAATTTTATATCAAGCCACACATTGTTAGTTGGAATGCAAAAGAGAATGAAGAGGAAACAGAAGAGACAACATATGTGAAGAAGAAAAAGATAATGCATATAAATATCCTGAAAAACTTTTCAGGTCACAAGTTTGCATGAGATCACCTGTGAGGGTTAGTCACTCAAAGATGAACCTTTCCTGGAACAGAAGAGAGGAGGATAAGCATTTTCTTCAGCTATAATTTCCATATGATTAAATTTATTATTTTTTTCAGTTTGTTCTTTTTGGCAGCACAATTATTTCTTACAATTGGCCTATGAGTTAGACCTTTCGACACAGTTGGATATGGGGGCTCATATTGCGAAATAAAATGTAATTATGTGTCAGTAAGTGGGTGTAAACCTAAAGGAGTCTGACTGAATCTAAATGAGTAATTGAGCATGTGAAGGTTGGAGAAAGTGTCATGTGCATTCAAAACTCTCCAGAAAGAGTTTTTTACAACTTTCATCACTTCTGACATAGCAGGCCAAGGTATGATCAGGACATTTTGGTCTGTTTGTTCAGTGAATTGCTATTTTAGTTCTAAAAGCTTGACATAAAAATGCATTTGATTACCAAATGCAAAACCATACATCTGATGAGAAAATGCAGAAAGGTTAAAATGTCTAGGCTTAGAGAAAAAGAAAAAAAAATTCTATAGAGTATATGGAACTGAATGAAAAGAAGGGGGGGGGAAAAAAAGTATGCAAAATCGGGAATATTCAGGGTCTGAAAATCCTTGGGACCTGTGCTAAACTGGGCTATTATATGGTAAATAACTAGAATAATTATATTGGAGAAGAAGTTTTTTCTGGATTAAAATAATTCTAAATGTGTTGTTTAGCCTGGGGAAGAGGAGGCTCAAGGGAGACCTTATTGCTCCCTTTGACTACCAAAGAGGAGGTTGGAACGAGATGGGTGTTGGTCTCTTCTCACAGATAAGAAGCTTTAGGACAAAAGGAAATGGCCTCAAATTCTGCAGGAAGATTTAAATTGGAAATTAGGAAAAAAATCTTCACCAGAAGGGTTGTCAATCGTTGGAACAGGCTGTCCAGGAAGTAGTTGTGTCAACATCCCTGGACATATTTTAAAGATGTGTAGATGTGGTGCTTAAGGACATGGTTTAGGACTTGGCAGTGCTAGGTTAACTGTTGGAATTTATGATTTTAAAGGTCTTTTTCAACGTAAATTATCCAATGATTCATTACTTCCACCAGTCTGGAATCCCTCCACAGCATAGCATAATCCTATAAAAAGATATCTGTGCTGTAATACAAGATGTATAATTTACTCATATTTTCTTACAGAACAGATCCTTTGTTTGGTTTAGTTTCAGTATTACATTAAATATGGACATATATACTTATGTTGTGAGTCTATAATTTGTTCATCATTAATCAAAAGAGGCAATTAGTGTATTAGTAATGAACAAATAAAGCCAGATCAGATGACAAATTATGAGCTTAAAAATGTTTTGGAGTTTATGAATTATCCCCAAAAGAATGAAAACAGTTATCTTGTTTCAGTCTACTCGAGTAACCACTAAATTAAGGAGACCTCACTGAAAAATCTGTTTCCAAAAAAACAAACAAAAAACCCCCACAAAAAAGCAACCACCTCCCCACAAAAAAAAAAAAACAAAGCACACCCCCCCAAACATTAATTAAGAGATTCTCTTTTTTTTACAAAAAAATCCTTTAAGAGTACAACTGTAATTTTCATGGCTTACGTAAACTGAATTAACAATTTTAATATTTGACTTCGTTATTGACTGCACTTAAATAATTAAACAAAAAGATAATTATACAGCAATTTCACTTACTGGTTATTTTTCTCCCAGGCTGCTTAGGTTGCCAGAAATTAGGACAGAAACACTATTTACTCCATGCTCCTTACACTGCTAGAGTATGATGTATGTCAGACTAGCAATCTGTATAAAGAGTGTTGGAAATGTGGGATTTGTACTACTTATAGTTTTCATATGATATTTGCAGAGTTAAAATGGAAATTCATATCTATATTGGAACATCAAATGTGTTCACAAACTCAAGTAGCTGTTTTCAGACACAGATATTTGTGTGCATCATTAACTGACTGGTGTAAATGTGCTTAATTGATACTAAGTGTATATGATAATTTGGGAAGCTCTCAGCTACTTTGGGGTCCTTATTCTAGGAATATTAATGCAGAGAAGATCATGATAACTATATCACAGCATTCAATTGAACTCAGCTGGAACTTTGAGCATCATATACTGAATGAAATATTCACTTCCCTCCCATGATAGGTATAAACAAGCCAAGAATCCATGAGAAAAATATGATTTTAATAGCTGACAAACA
Organism: Melopsittacus undulatus; assembly: GCF_012275295.1. NCBI lineage: Eukaryota > Metazoa > Chordata > Aves > Psittaciformes > Psittaculidae > Melopsittacus > Melopsittacus undulatus. The sequence continues at coordinate 26,373,591 of NC_047533.1, forward strand.
CATATGTAATGTAACCAATTAGCAACCACACAGTGACATTTATTGGAAAACAATATTCTATGTTTAGAAAGCTTTGGATCCCAGGTGCCGGACAGACAGTGTTTACTGTTTGTCCTGCAAGGTCTGGGTACTCTGCCTTGCTGCTTACTATACAGCCTCACTAAAATAAACTTAAGTAATGAATTTGGTGTTAACCTGAGTTTGTGGCTGGGGAGGTCAGGAATCCACATCTAACAGGAATGACAAACCTTCAAGGAGGAGCAAGCAGCTGGTTAGCAGTAGTTTGAGTCATGGTGCTAAAGCCTCCATAAGAATTTTGAGTTGATACTAAGAATAGATGCCTTTAGCTTCAGTGGGGCCAAGCCTGTACACTCTGTGCTACCTAAGCACAGCCAGTCATTGGTTTGGGGTGAAATTTAGCTACTTATGCATTCCTGGTATGTAACATTCTGGAACTATTCCTCTCAACCATATATGATGCTTCTCTGCAGAAACTAAAATTTCAATATAGAACAGTAGCTATATTTTTAATCACAGATTTATCTTTTGGGTTGAATTTAGTATTTACCAGTTAATTTCAGGTTCTTTTAAGAAGACAGTGAAATGTTATTACCCTTATCAGTCTCTGTTCTTCCATCAGTGATTATTCCATAACTTATTTGGTGATTCATTTTTATTGTTATTTTTCATTGCCTTTCTTTGAATTTTATTTTTTTTTTGCTTTAGGGCAGAGAGTTAAGGCAGAGTAATCTTAAGATAAAATAAAGACTTTTCTCCCATCTTCTTTCAGCTGAGATTAAACAATCTGTGTTGACTGACAGAATGGATTTTTCACTGAGTGCAGTGTTTTTTTCTTGACACTGGTTTTAAAACCAAGATATTTTTATGTTATCAAAATAATGATGTCAACTGCAAACAAACTTCAGAACATTGTAGCCAAAAGAATAATATTTAATGAGTTTACACTCACGAAAGTATAAACAATTGTGTCATAAATTTCATAATATCCACATTTTAAGCCAATATATTATTCTTCTAAATTTCCCCCAGACTTTAAATTTGCAGTTTTGAAAATTTATATTCACAAATGAGTGATACTTTGGATAAATACTTTTTAATAATCACAACAATTTTCTACTGTATAATCCTGTTATAGGTGTTCTCTAAAAGCAAAAAACAATTTTTAAGCTTCTATAATACATCAGCAAAAAAGCATTCCTGGTAATTTAAAACACTAAAGCTAGAGAGAAAAAAATAGAAATAATCCTCATTAATTTATTAAAGATTCACTTTTACAGCCAAATCCTCAGCCAAATTTGGGGTCTCAGCAGGGTTTCATCGCTTTTTTTTCATCACTTTACAACAGCAATGGATTGTGTCCGTACCTGGAAATTTGAAACAGAATACTTTAGCTAGCAATATCTAAAATCTGAATACAGGCTTAATTATATATACACAGTATTTTAATACACAGCTAGGCAGATAGCAGAGCTCTGCTCTCACACCTACAGGATGATACCTGCTGCTATTCAAATATAGTCTTTCTATTACTTTCTCTTCCGATTATAAATTTCTTTGTCTGTGGCAAACAGAGCACTTAATCTAAACTGATTAAAAAACTTCAACAAAGAGTGTCCTGGGGGAAATAATACTCCCTAGAAAGACCTTGGCAGAGTCAAGTGCAACTATAGAACTCTGTTGGTGAGGGTGAACGATACAGTTGCCTAAGTAATGAAGAGCATGTTTGCAGGTGACATAGTATTTGGAAGGGTAAAATTACTATTCAGAGAGATTTTGACAAGCTGGAAGAATGGACTGGCAGAAACCGGCAACAAAGGCAAATGTAAAGGTACCTGAGATGCATTAACTCAAGCTGGAGACTATAGACTGAGGGCTAACTAGCTGCGAAAAAGGATGAATGGCAACAAGTGCCACCTCTTGCAGCAAGAGGAATTCCAACTAAACAAAGAAAAAATAGTGTACTATATTGTACAGCTCTCTGTGAATGTCTGAAGAAAAATACTATATCCACAGTGTAGCTTATAATATTACTTCTCTTGCTTATGAAAATTAGATGAAAGGGAGAAAAGATGCTGCTTAAAAGGATAAGGTAGTGCCATAATTTTCCTAGTTCTATGTTCAGTTCAAAAAACAGTTTCTTAATGTGGAGACTCTCTTATGTGATGTCACATGTATTTCTGTGATTCAACAGTACAGTGTTTTCTCTTCTAAAATAATAGAAAGAACATCCACTATGTATTCTAAACCCAAAATGAGTACTTCTTACGAACAGTAGTTTCTAAACTGAAGTTGTAGCAGTACCCATATGGTTATACATAGTCTTTGATAATATAAATATATTATTTAAAAGACAGAAAAATTAAGCTAAAATGGCTGTAATGCCTATGGTACAACATTGACCTATCATTGAGATATGCAGCAGAATAAAAATATTTTGGAAAACATTGTTATAGGAAAAAAGAGTAAGTTATAAATATTTTTAACTTGTAGAAAAAATGTTTTAGAAGCATTTTTGAATGTTTTGAAAGTTCACTTCTCACAGATATAGCTTTAGACTTCAAAGTGGAAATGTGATTTTACTTTTTAAACTCATTTTTCCAAATTCAGTAGAGTATGATATAGAAATTGGGTAACTGAAGATGACAGCAAAATGAAATGGCAAAGAAAAGTCAGAGAGTAATGAATAGCACTCTGATAGAGGAGAAGATGAAAATAGGTATCAGATTGGAAGAGGGGACATAGATAACAGAAATATTAAAGATGTAAGGACATGGCTTTTCACTGATCAGTTGGTTGAATGATACACAGTGCAGTATTTGAAAACTATAGAGGATTTTTTCTATCTAAATATTTTCTAGAAAAGGACTACTGAGAAAAAAAATATCTCCAACAAGTATAGCTGATGCACTAATTACAGTCGTTTTGATAGGGAGGATATAATGATATATGTAAAATATAAATAAGTGCCTTATTTAAAGAAAAATATTTTTGATTGCTGAGAAAGAGATCACATTTCACAGGCTTTAGGGAACACGAAAAATCTGGAAAACATTCTTGAAGTAAAATCAAAGGAGGAAAATTGGACTACTAGATTGCAGGAAGATAGTCTCCATTAAATTCAGCGTTGATACAGAAATTTGGGAAGTGAGTCTCAGGAAAAAGGGGATTAAGAAAACTTGACATTTCTTTGAAGAATCGGTAACAAGGGCACAAGTGAAAACTATCCCACTGGTGGTAAAAGATCAGAATGGTACTAAGAGAACAATTTGACCATGAAATGGATACTGATCTCTAATACAAGGACAAAGTATGCAGAAATTAAAAACTTGATCAGATTATAAAGGACAAATAAAACTAAAGGCTACCTATACAATGACAAAACTGGATAGGCCATGGCAAAAGGATATATTCTACTAGTGAGGAATAATGAAAATAAATAGCACTGCAAATGGAAATTATAGCCCATGGAAATGGAAAAAATAGTCCATGAATACCATTGTTTCACCATCAACAGAGGAGAAATCTGTTAATAGATGATACCAAGAAAATCACAATGTTCAATTCCATTTTTCATGATTTTACAGCAAAATAAAAACCAAAATCATGTGGCCAATGAAATTTCAGCCTCTGACTCACTGAATCAATAATATATGAAAAGCAAAAAGAATATGTTGACAAAATCTATGTTTTAGGTTACCAAAGTCTGAATACATTGTCTCTAAATGCTAAAAGGATGAAAGATTCTTACATCTCCTAATGTTTGTTTTTGAGTGCTTAGAACACTGAATTGTTCTGCAGAACAACTTCTTACTTTAGACTTTTGTCATTTTTATGGTTGATTTACATCAATGTCAAATTTCCCTATTTCACTGCATTTTGAAATTAGTTCACTTAAAGGGTGTAAGGATTTACAAAAATTGCTGGTGAAGAATTAAGATAATACTTATTTTCAAAAAGGGGAGGAAAAACGAAGACTGAGGTAATTATAGATTGGGTGTTCAGTTTAATTCCTAGAAAACAGACAAGAATAATCTAAGAAGCACCTACAAGAAAATAATTTAGATACATAAAAACTAATATGGACTTTTAAAGAACAACTTGTATTGAAAAGCTGACCTAATTTTGCCAGAGCTGTACAAAAAAGAAAAATTACTTAAGTGAAGATTTTGCTCATCACACTCCCATATGACACTCTTATAAGTAAACTAGGAGAACGTCAAGCACTAATAAGAAGTACAGAAAAACTAATCTCAAATACATAACTGTTTAGAAAACTTAGAAGTATTAATGCTTTACAGTGAAAATGAAAGTGTAAAGAACTGACTTGATCAGAGTTCACCTCTGGTTTCATTACCACTAATATTTTCATTAATAAACTGACAGAACAGAGTATGTTCATTATACTTAGAGAATACTTCAAGCTGCTATTGAGAAGAACAGGGAGACTAAATGCCTGAACAAGAATCCAAATCACTTTTAAGCTGGACATGAGCTGAAAATCTAGAATAGAACAAGTGGAAAGTTGTACATTTAAATTGGAATAATCACCAATGTAAACAGAAATAGATAAACAGAAGTAGATAAATCATTAGTCTTCAGAACAAGATCTGAGTATGACTGATTCCAGTACAAACATAAATATAAAATGGTATGCTTTTTCCAGTAAAAGACATAAACCTTACTTTTCCCTTTAATCAGGAGAATAATGTGCAAATATCATATTCTAATTAACTTTGATAAAGCTTCAGTTGTTGTAAAAAGGTGTAAACTAAATGATAATACCATAGGACTGGCCATAAGACTGTCTGAACAGAGGTGATGTATAAGAAAATATGATGGGGAATTGTTTAGCTGTAAGAACAGAATCTTCAAAGGTGATATGGTAACCTTCTTTAAATATGCAAATGATAACTGCAAAGAGATGGAAAATAAATTCCTGACCAGATGAAAGATGAAACAAGTAATGATCAGGCAAGATATAAATTAAAATTACCAATATTATGGATAGTGAAGGATCAAAAAAGATTGCTTGACAGGGGCATGAAGTCCGCATCGTTGGAATTCTTAAACAAGTATCTGTCAGGAATGATGTTTATATCATAACCTGAACATAAATACAAAATGTGATGCTATTTCCATTTTGTATACATGCAGTCATGCTGCACTGGGGAAAGAATACTGACTTGATAACCTGTAGTAGATCATTCCAACCCCATTTTTGGTTATCCTGAAACATATCATTGTAATGACAAGAAATAAAAGAGTCAAGGGAAGCTTTTATTGCCATTTGTTCACAAATAATTACACATTTTTAAGGAAACATAATTATGTGAAATATTGGTTTATAATACTAAAGGTGTAAAGTTCAGTAGAAAGGACTTTTTAAAGAACCTGTCAGCATCTTCTGCTTGTAGGACAGAAAAAACAAAAATGTGCAAGTCCACCCAGTTTGAACTTACTCCTACGCAAGATTTCATAACAGATTCTGAAAGGATGCTCAATGAAGGATGTGGTGACAAGAGAAGAACTGGCTAAAATGCAGCCAAGTTCTATTGCAGACAGATTGCATCGGACCAATTTAAATGAATTCAGGTTTATTAAACCTTATATATCTGTAGTATACATGTGAAAATGTCTGACATGGTGGTCCAGGAGATCACATTATTTCAGATGAAGTAGGTATACAAGAAATGTAAAATGGATACAGTTTGCTCTCCATTCTGTTCATTAAACCACCACAGGAATTATCAGCCTTTGAATTTTCCCCCACCAAAAACAAATTTAAGATAAATGTTGACACTGTAGATACATTTGGTAAGAATGGAGCTATTTCTTATGTCCTGTTCATGGAAAAAAAAAAAAAAACAAACAAACAAACAAACAAAAAAAAACAAAAACAAAAAAAACCCAGATAAACAGTATAAAATTTTCTATATTTCAGTCCAGTTTTCAATGATTTAAATTTACAGAGGTTCTGTATCTAGTAAATTTGCTATATGGCGTAAGACACTCCAGAGTACCTGAAGGGGGAAAAGAGGTGAAATTTAAAGGTTAGAAGTAATATTTAGGAGTTAGAGACGTATGGTATAGAAAATATCAGTAGAACTAATAAGCTTCTTCTCTGAAGAAATCTTGTGGAAGTAGTTATTTTTCTTGCATTTAGGGAAACTAACTAAGTTGACTGATATGAATTTCCTACTGCTTTTTACATCCTGAGAAACTTCAAAAAAGTATTCTTAATTAGAGATGCACTTAACAGGGCAATAAACATATATCATAGATATAAGTAGATACCATACATAGATATAAATGGCCAAATATCTTTCTACACACAAGACTTTTATCCATAGGTGAAATAATATTTACTTCTGTGATTGGATTCCTAATGACAGAGAAATAATTAGAAAGGGTGTGGTTAGTAGGTCAAGAGAGGTTCTCCTCCCCCTCTACTCTGCCTTGGTGAGGCCACATCTGGAATATTGCGTCCAGTTCTGGGCCCCTCAGTTCAAGAAGGACAGAGAATTGCTTGAAAGAGTCCAGCACAGAGCAACAAAGGTGATGAAGGGAGTGGAACACCTCCCTTATAAGGAGAGGCTGAGGGAGCTGGGTCTCTTTAGCTTGGAGGAGACTGAGGGGTGACCTCATCAGTGTTTACAAATAGGTAAAGGGTGGGTGTCAGGATGATGGAGCTAGGTTTTTTTTCAGTGATATCCAGTGATATGACAAGGGACAATGGGTGTAAACTGGAGCATAGGAGGTTCCATGTGAACATCAGGAAGAACTTCTTTACTGTAAGAGTGACAGAGCCCTGGAACAGGTTGCCCAGGGGGGTTGTGGAGTCTCCTACGTTGGAGATATTGAAGGCCCACCTGGACAAGTTCCTGTGTGATGTATTCTAGGTTACCCTGCTCTTGCAGGGAGGTTGGACTAGGTGATCTTTCAAGGTCCCTTCCAACCCTTGGGATTCTGTAATTCTGTGAGGGAGGAGCTAGGATGTATGTATGGCTGAATAGCAAAGGAAATTAATTGCTCAAGTATTTCTCAGATATAGCACATAGAATCATAGAATAGTTAGGGTTGGAAAGGACCTTAAGATCATCTAGTTCCAAACCCCCTGCCATGGGCAGGGACACCTCACAATAAACCATATCACCCAAGGTTTCATCCAACCTGGTCTTGAACACTGCCAGGGATGGAGCATTCACAACCTCCCTGGGCAACCCATTCCAGTGCCTCACCACCCTCACAGTAAAGAATTTCTTCCTTATATCCAGTCTAAATCTCTGCTGTTTAAGTTTCAACCCATTACCCCTTGTCCTGTCACTACAGTCCCTAATGAAGAGTCCCTCCCCAGCATCCCTATAGGCCCCTTTCAGACACTGGAAGAATGCTGTGAGGTCTCTACACAGCCTTCTCTTCTCCAGGCTGAACAGCCCCAACTTTCTCAGCCTGTCTTCATACGGGAGGTGCTCCGGTCCCCTGATCATCCTCATGGCCCTCCTCTGGACTTGTTCTAACAGTACCATGTCCTTTTTATGTTGAGGGCACCAGAACTGCACACAATACTCCAAGTGAGGTCTCACAAGAGCAGAGTAGAGGGGCAGGATCACCTCCTTCGACCTGCTGGTCACACTCCTTTTGATGCAGCCCAGGATACAGTTGGCTTTCTGGGCTGCAAGCACACACTGAAGCCGGCTCATGTTCATTTTCTCATTGACCAACCCCCCCAAGTCCTTCTCTGCAGGGCTGCACTGTATTTCCTTTTTGCCCAACCTGTAGCTGTGCCTGGGATTGCTCTGACCCAGGTGTAGGACCTTGCACTTGGCATGGTTAAACTTCATGAGGTTGGCATCAGCCCATCTCACAAGCGTGTCAAGGTCCCTCTGGATGGCATTCCTTCCCTCTAGTGTATCAACCGAACCACACAGCTTGGTGTCATCGGCAAACTTGCGGAGGGCACACTCAATCCCACTGTCCATGTCAGCAACAAAGATATCAAACAAGACTAGTCCCAACACCAATCCCTGAGGGACACCACTTGTTATTGGTTTCCAGCCAGACATTGAACTGTTGACCACAGCTCTTTGAGTGCAACCATCAAGCCAGTTCTTTATCCACCAAATATAGTAAACTTGGTTTGGAATATGTTTTCTCACAAAATTTTGTTTCGTGAAAACTGGCTGGCCATGGTTTGCTCTATCATTATATCTATGAAATGAAAAAACTGCCAATGAGCCAAACTGAAGTCAGACTTCCTAAGGTTCGTCATAGTGAAAAAACAGTGCAGGGCAATCTGAAACACTGGTGAAAGAAAACTCCAGATGACAGAGGTAATGTTTGGAGATGGGTGATACAAGCTGAATGTGCTTGGTGATATGAGCTGAAGATCACAAAGATAAATCACAACAAATTGAACACCATGAGAATGTGATAAAGGTATGCCAAGGTGCAGATTATGATAAACCAGAGTTTAGGGAGGTAAAAGAAATGCTTTTGTGTTCTGGTAACTCCACACGCTAACTTCCACACGTTTTCAGGAAGGTGGACTATATGCAGTCTTCCCACCAGTAAATGATGTTAGACCAGGTTAAAGTGTGTTCTGGAGTTTCACTTACTGGAAACTGAGGGGATAGGGTGAAAGGAGATGCTTTTGCTTTCTATGTGCTATGTCCTTTGCTACAAGGGTCTGCTGCCAGCCAATCATGATTTGTTTATCTGGTTTAGCTGGTGCAGTGCTGTGTTTTTGACTTTAGCCTGAGAACAGTGTTGATAACATACCAATGTTTTTAGCTGTTGCTAAGTAATGTTTGCTTCGATCAAGGACTTTTCAGTCTCATGCTCTGCCAGTAAGGAGTGACACAGGAAACTGGGAGGAAGCAGAGACAGGACACCTGACCAAAACTAGCCAAAGGGGTATTGCATACCACAGCACATCATTCCCAGTATATAAACTGGTGGGAGTTACCCAAAAGGGTTAGAGCACTGCTTGAGTCTGCCCGCGTATTGGTCAGCAAGTGATGAGCAGTTGTATTCTCTTCCCTTGTTATTTCCCTTACCATTATTATTATTAGTGGTAGCAGTAGTGGTTTGTGTTATATCTTAGTTACTGGACTGTTCTTATCTCAGCCTGTGAGAGTTACATTCTTTCAATTCTGCTCCCCACCACGCTGGGAGCGGGGGGAAGGGGGGAGAGTGAAAAGGGGGGAGTGAGCAAGTATCTGCATGGTACTGAGTTACCAGCTGAGCTTAAACCACGACACCAAGGAAGCAGGTAACTCAGAGGCTACAGATTCTCAGCTCCTATTTCTTAGCATGTCATCTAGGAACAGCTGAGTTGACCATTGCAGATCCATTGGGATGGCTGCGTCATCCCCATGTGACTTCCATGGGAAACTAACGCTTGCAAAATAAAATATTCTGGCATTCCTTCTAAAATAAAAATTAAAAAGAAAAATAACCAAAACCAAACCCAGTAATAACAAAAAGTTGCATCTAGGCTTTTTTATTGTAATTCTGAATACTCTTCACCTAAGGGAGACTCATTCTTTGTAGAACTTACATTTATTGTCCCAGACAGAGTGAAATGATTTCACCTCTCCCATTCAGTATCCTTACATGTCAGTGGCTCAGAAAGAAACCCTGAGGGACCTGAATTTAAGAGTTTTCCATGCTGTCTGAGGACTGACAGCTGGCACAGAGATGGAGCTTGGAGATTCTCCCCAGCTCTGCTAATAGTTTCTTTGGCTGAGACAAAGAAACTATATTGTAACTCGGGTAAGGACACATGAGAAAATTTACACAAGCTGGAGCACTTGGCTGGGAAAAAGAAACAAAGCTGCTGCTGCAAATTCACACTTCTCAAAGAGAAAAGAGCAGGGGAAGAAATCTTCTTTAAGACAGTAGGGTGAAGCATTTTTTAGAAATATATTATGTAATAATGCATTTCATTTCCAAGATCTCTAGGCAGAATGAGAAAGATATCATGCTTATTAGCTGGGCATACCTAATGTGAATAGTTCTGGAGATTTTGTCTTGGCTGTTTTTGTATGTGATTGAACATAAAGCATAGTTCAGTTGTGGGTTTTTTGATTTGTAAGAAAATGATCTTATAAAAGCCAATCAAAAGTTTAGCACTAATGTATTGTCAAGTGGAATATAAATACCTTAGTTAGCACTTCAAATAACGTAAACATACTTTACCACATTTTGCAGAATAAGCCAAATAAAAAAAAATCTTGTTTACAAATTTGGAATCAGGCTCATGTACAGTGTATATTAAATCAAGTGCATCTTGTACAGGCTGCAAGTAAGCAAGTTGCAACACATTCCCCCAAACAGAGGTTAGAGAAAAGAAAAGCTAAAGAGAAAATGAAGACTGGAATCTAATCACACCACTATTCAGCTCATTTCCACTTTCTTTGATATTAGAATCCTAGAAGCAAGCCTTGACAAGCTACTTGAGCACTATGGCTGATCCTATTTTATGCCTTTCTTTTGATTAATCTTGCTCTTTGCAGTAGCAACTGAATTTGTCACATTTGGACTTTGAAAGCTACTGTAATATTTGAGCAATATCACTGGTTTCTGTTGCCATACCAGTGGCACCAATCATGGAAAATTTTTGTTTTGGTGAAAGAGTGCAATGTACATGAACAGTTTATGGAGTACAGAACAAATTCATCATCCTTTTCTACCCTATATTCCCCATGCTGAGATTGTGACCAGATCTCCAAAGATGCTTTAAAGTCTGGATCTGTTGTGTCTCTAGAAACCCAAATCAATTGTTTTCTCAGGAGTGGGTGAGCCTGTATGTCCTCTGGGGCCTGTTCAGCTCCTCAGACATGAACACAGGCCCTTCTGTGGCTCTCTTTGTGCCACGCTACTTTGCTGCCTGGGCACCAGGCTAAGGAGCTGTTTCAAAATATCCTTTGACTCATAATCTCTGCATACATTGCTGCTGCCTGTAACTCCTAGATAGCTCCCTTTTCAAGTTTCCTTTTCCTTGGTCTCCATCAACTGCATCAGTTTCAACTTTTTATTTCACAGATATCTCTTTGCCTTATTCTGGGATGCCTTTTCTTCTTTGACCACCTCATTTACCAGTTTGTTAAACTTCAATCTCACTTAATACTCATTTATTTTTTAAGAGCCAGTTAATCATTCTATCTAATTTCTAAGAGCATTTTTGAACAAAATAGGAAATAAGCAAGCTGAAGCCATGATCTTCTCTTTTCTCCCTTGTTCTGTTTTTAAGATTGTTTATACAACATCATACCAATTTTGATTTGTGTACTCTTCTGTGCAGCAAGTATCTTTCCAGAAAAAGCCTGGCTTACTATGGGTCAATCAATAAATAGAAGCTATAGGAAGAATATTCCAGAAAACCAAGCTGCTCTAATACAGGTATATTCTTCAGCCCGGTTCCTGGTCACTGTTGTCACTACCTAGGGTGTGAGCCACACCTGGCAGAATGCATGAAGACTCATTCTCTTGAAAATTATCTGGTTATCAGGACTGACAAAACCCCTGTACTTTACAATTAATAAAAAAAAAAAAAGAAAATCAAATCAGGTTTCAACTGCCATATGTCTCAGAAAGCATCGTGCTGAAACAGTTAAAAGATGTTGTTTTTCTTACTATTTGCTAAGATGGTCATTAAAAACGGGGATGGAAAACTACAGTCTGACCCTATCATTAGAAAACACACTATTTCAATGAAGACTTTAATTTCCTACTCTATGATCTGAAAATCTTCCATATACAATTATGTTTTATTTGTTACAAAGCCTGAATGACATACATTATAAAAAATAGAATTCAACAGGTATTTCTTAAAATAATGCTTATATTAGAATGACTTTGTGCTATGACACCAAATTCAGAAAAAGAAACCCATGCAATAATTTAATTTTAAAACTGAAATATTCAGAAACTCAGGTTAATAAAGAGCAAGTATTATGTATGAACATTTTTCATTCATACTTAATATTCATGATCATTATGGGTAGAAAGTATTGTAAAACATTTTAATTTTTTAGATATTCAAATTCATAATAAGCTGTATAAAATGCATCACCTTATGCCATTAATACTCTAATTCCCATTGACACATTAGACCTTTCCAATCATATCCATTTTTAAATACTCAGACAAAGGTGATAGATTTATGCAGGTCAGTCTGTCACATGTGCCTGGAATAATAAACTGTTATCACTTGCTTTTGTGGATTAAGAAAGATGGAAAAACTGTATGCCAAAGACTAGGCAAGCATTTTTAGTACATGTCTGTTAACCTCTTAAATTCCTTCATCTTTTCTGCCTTTTAAAATTATATAGGAAAGTGTGTATATTTTGAAAGGTCTGAAGACCCATCTTTTCCTGCTCCCTGTCTTTCTTTGGATTTAAAAGCCAACAGTTTATAATATTTCAGTTCCATATTATCACACAAAATCGTACTGATCCTTCACAAGTTCCTAATAGAAGTTTTTCCTTTCTAAACTGCTGGTCTAGTTAGAGACTTCTCATCCTACCATTCAAATATGACAGATCTGGGGGGGGGGGGAATAAAGAAAGAAAACCAAATTCCTAGTTTCTTGCCTGTATAACTGTGCAGACATCATGACAAGTATGCTCCTGTTGACTTTATTTCGGTAGAAGTTATATTGAGATCTCTTTGTTTTCTCTTTTCTTCTGAGTGATATTTAGGCTCCTGAAAGTAAAAGCACAAGCATCCTTCAAGACTCTTCCTCAAAATTCTGTGTCTCAGAGGAACTAATAGTAAAGAAGACTTGCAATAGCTCTTCTTTCTCCTACAAACTTATATTTAGGAAGCAACAATGCACTGCATATTTTGCCCTCGATTGTTTGACAAGACAGTGTTCATGCTGTTATGCAGGAACAGAAAATATTAAGAGCTGGTTTTAAAAGTATCTTGGCAGCAACTTTTTTGCTAGCAGTGAGGATTTTTAAAGTAAAATTTGAAAGAGTATTTTTGTTTTTCAGATGTCATTGTTTCTTTATCACTAGCTTGCCAGTGACTTTTTCATTTTTTATTTAGTATTTTATATGTTGGAAACAAGTTAAGTGCAACTTCAATGTTCTTGAGGTGATAAATTCTAGTTTATAACATGCAGGTCTATCTTTCCAGAAAGGCCCTTAGCCAGTGCTAATTTTACTCTCTTTCAGTGTTCCCTGAAAAGGTACTGAAGTAGAACTCTAATAATGGTTCCATGCTACACACAACATTAACTAAATGTTTTCAAAGTGAATTAGAAACAAGGTGATTAAAAAATAGGGAAGTTATTGAAAGCGTAAAAATGTTCAGAACCACCTTTCTGTCCCCTGAATCATCTTCAAAGAGTTTCATTTTTACTCATGGGATGACTTCAGTGTAGAGCACGAGGAATACCTACATGACTAGGAAGATCAGGATTTGGCCTTATATAGAATGTCCTTCATGAAAAGCTAACTGAAGGCTTTTACTGCAACACTGATAATGAACCTAATAAAAACTAGCAACCATACATAAAAATTTTTAACAAAGAGCTTACCTTGAATGAGTCTAGTTGTCAAAATACATGAATTAATGGGTACAATAGTAGGAAAGGTTTTGTGAGTACAAGCATAAAAATCATGCAAGATATACAAGTAGTTTGTGTGATATCTGAAGTCTGTGACTAAACTTGAACTCAGAGGTTCATGATCAAAGTGTTTCAATGCCAGGCTAAAGGGACATGCAGGTTTGGGTCACATTGCTTAAAATCTGAGCTGATGGCACCACCAGCTTGTGATGTAGATGTGAATAACGACTCTCCTGTCCTAGCCACGGCTCTCCCACTACAAAAAAAAAATCTCTTTGTCTTGTGGTGATATCATGTGGTCATCACCAGGCAGGCAGGGTCCTTCCTAAAGCATCTTATGTCATGCAAAGCCAAAGAAAATGTCCTCTGCAGGCTGACATGATGATGAATGGAGAATTGATCAGGGATCACTGGTTACTTCAGTCCATTCCTTGATATGGGCAATTTATGATTGTATTGACATAGCCTGGCAGTTAATTTAAGCTCCTGCAAGTGGAATGTCACTTTTCAGTTTAATTGCTGATTTTAACTGTAGTTTAGTATCTCAGGCTAGCCAGGGTGAGAAAAAAGTATCATGTTCTTAGAAGTAAATCTGATTTAAAAAATTGCCCTAAGTAGTCATGGTTTATGTTACTACAGTAGGCAAAACAACAGCATAAACTTAGAAGTTGAAAAACTGAGTAACACATTCAACTTTTTGTGCATATCAATCATGAATGCCACCCAAGGAACAATAAATTGGATTTAATCATAATGTCCAGTTTTAACAGGGGAAGTTATTCCTCTGTTGCTACCCTTGAAATATCCAGCTACAGTATTGATTTTATATTCCTTAAATATTTCAGTGAAAACTACTTATGTAATCCTTCAAGCAGAAGGAAGAAGGATAGATGATATCTTCTGTTTATAACACACTAAGTAGGCAGATATCTCTAAAGTAGATCCCACTTCAAAGTATGACTTCGTGATACCAATTAAAAGCATATACCATCCTGCCTTGAGATCCTGTTGACAAATGCTGATGAATGTTTATGATCATAAATGAAATATGTAAAGTATCACTGAAAATAATCTTTCAAATGAACAATGTTAAAATATATATTGTGCAGAATGTCTACCAGATGTTCTGCAATGCAGTATCTCAGGTATTTATTTCTATGGGGGATTATGGAATACAGCAACAGATTTCAATGCTGCCTCAAGTACAGAGGTCCTGTGAAGACTAATACCAACAGTAGATGCCAAATCAAGTTACAGTAAAAGATATTAACAGATATAGTGGAGTTTGATAGCAAGGCTATGATTGTACCATGGTAAGTAAATTGATTTGGAATCAGAAACTCCCAGCTAGACTGGGGTTCAGGCATGGTTTGCAATGCCCATTGCTACCTTTATCCCTCATTAGTCAAACTGCTGCTGACACTACAGCTTCCTTCCTGCTCCAATTGAAGGTGAGAGCCACAAGGAACTGAGGTTGCTCAGGGCATATGATTGCAGTGCATGTCTGATCTTGGCACATGTATGGGATAGCAATTTGGCATTTACTGAAACTAGAAGTTAGGAATGTGCTGCAGCTCCACAGTTTAGATGTCAAAAAAAAGGCTATCATCAAACCGTTAACTTTCCCTGGAATTCAATGTTTGCTAATGTATTATAGATGCTGCACCTTAAATACAAATCATTGGACTTGATGCAGGGGTTATTAACAGCAATTTGATGTTCTCCGTTATAGTGTTTTGAATAATGATGACATTATTATTGCAATATTTTTGTTTGTTTACTAAACTCTCAAACTCATATTCTAAGACCATGTTTATCAGAACACCTAGTCTAATGCATTGCATAACATGGATCATTAAATTTCAGAATCTTTCTCCTTCACTGAGAGCAATAACTAGTATTTTTGGAAGGGCTAAGAACCTGAGTCTGAAGACAGTCAGAATAAGGAAATCCATCTCACTTGTTTTGGTGGTTATTTATATTCAATTGTAAGAACAGCAATGCTTTTCCATTTCTAAAGTGTTTCATTAAACTTCCAACCATCTTTGGTGTTGTCTTTAAACACTAAAGAATTAATGCCTTATCTAGTAAAGCTAAGTATATGGTATGATCAAGTCAACTCACGGTCTTAATTTTAGTATTCTAAATAGAGTTCATAAAGTTAAATTTTCTTCAACCCTTTAAAATTTCATAGAGCTTTTTCATGTACCATTTCCATTTCATTAACTTCAATTCCAGCTTTTGAAGTACATATATACCAGAAGTGGTCTCTGTGTTTTAGTACGGCTTTGAACAATGTTGAATTCAGAGATGATTCTTTTATCACATCCATTTTTAAATCAACATAGCTCTTTCTTTTTTTTTTTGTTCTTCTGTCACTGCCAGCCCCTACTAGTTAAGTTCAAATGTGATTTCCCACTTTTTAGAAGTCAGTTGACTAGTTCTTAATCCATTTGTCTGAATTTTACTGGTCATGTACTGTGATTTTTTTTATTAAATATGTTATAGAGCAGTAAGCTAAATGTACTAAACAGAATGAAACTGATGTCAAAAATACTCTCATCCTTTTATGTCCTCTATTAACATATTTCTATGTCAGCTTCTCAGTTATTTCACCTGAAATCACTACCATACTGACCAATATATAATCAAATATGTGAGCCCACTTTAAATGTTGGCAATGGGAAGAGAATTTTCAGTCTAATAAGAATTATGTCAGCACTTCTTTACCCTTGCTCCTTTCCTCTCTTTTTCCATCCTTTTAACCCTTCCCAGTTCAGAACAGAATTAAAACATGTATTGAAAATAAATTTTTCAAAATCTCAAAGATACCTTGTAAAACAAAGACACTAAATAAGAACTTCAAACACATTCATACATAACGGAAAGCATTCTGGTTTTGATGAATCACATTGAATGAGTGGAGGATGAGTAATTCCTCATCTTTTCCAGATGAAAGCGTAAATTCTCACTTTTTTTTAGCATACTGAAGTACTCACTGAACTCATTTTCCTTTTCATCATTATTATGGATTTTATCACCTCTATCTTATAATAAGGACATGTCAGTTGGGGGATTTATTATATCTGTAATAAACTTGAACTCATAAGTCCTACCATAAAATGTACTCCTAATGCCTTTGTTTCCTTTTCGATTTTCCAAATCCGTTTTCTTCTCATTTATATTGTGTTTCTGCTGTTTTCTCCCAACACTTCACATTCTATGTGTCTACTTTGCCGCTACTGCTCTCTTTGTCCTTTCTCTCACTAAGCTGCTGTTAAACCCAACAGCAGTTTGTTCCAAACTATTTTGTGCAATTTTTTTTCTCCTGCTGCTTCTTACTTATTATAGATTTTCTTTGGTATTCGTGAGAAGACCTAACAAAACAAGTTGTTTCTATACAAATTGATCTCTTTACTGTCGACTTGAATGAGAAATGTATGTAGAAATTGTTATATGCTTTTAAATAATTGTAAGTTGAAAAAGACCTAGAGTATTAAAGAGGACAAAACCAGAAATAGCAGGTTACCTCATGATGATTACAATGCAATCTAGTCTTAGTCTGCACATACAGACACTGCCTCTCATCAATGTGTGGTTACTTTCCCAAACCTCTTTAAGCCTCCTAATTTGGCTATTAAAAGCATAAAGAGTAGAAATGTTATTTTTCCAACAAATTGTGTCAAGTCAGGAAATACAGGGTTTAATAGATCCTGGCCCTTCAGTACACAGAAAACAGATATATGGTATTTCTAGCCAAGTATTATGATACATATAACATATATTATATAGATTATATCCATTAATGATAACAGTAAGTTATCTAAAACTTATACATTCAAATTTGCAACAGTTTTTGAGGGATTCTTGCACCATATCTAATCTGATTGGCAACATTTAACTGATATATTAGGTGAATGAACAGTTTAAAAAGCATTATACATGCTTTTTCATTGTCAAATTGATGTGTGTTACCTAGGTTTTCTTATGATTATCTATATGCAATTCTGGACTAATATTACAATTTCAAGTGCTATACACTTAAGTGAACATTGGTATTGCTGAATGTATGTGCTCATTTACATATTACTTTATTTAATCTATCTTAAAGTTGGTCACTCTGAATCACTGGTAACATTTTTCTACATCCCTGGTTGTTCACACGAATTGCGGAAGTATAAATGCTTTATTCATTCAAAAACATTGCAGTTTTTCTTAGGTTATACAGCTCTCTTCAATATTATTTTCTTCTCTCATCTGTTTTCTTGCTTCTTTTGAAGACTGGAGTAGTTTGGATTTTTTTTAGTTGGTAGAGGAAGTATTCTGAGACTATCCTTGGAAAAAGCACTGAATTAAACATGAATGCTTACTGGGGCAGACTGAACTAAATAGATGAGTAGCTAGGAGGAAAGTCCGCAAATAAAATTGTTTACTGTGGTTTTCACTGTATATAATTATTTCATTCATCTAAGAGCTGTATATTTTCACTGCAATGATGTACAAGCCTCAGATATTCCTAGAACATTCAGGAGTTTGTGCTTTCCTCTATCATGAAGCACGTATGACCTTATATTTTCACTACAAATTCTTTTCTGGCTCTATCTCAACAAGTATTATGATTAATCATTGATTTCTCTCAAAAGCATATATAGTGTAGAAAAACACATGCATTTTTATAAAAAGATGCTTTAATTCTCCTATATTTTATGCAAAGCTGAAGCCAGCAAAAGTTAACTTTAGCACATTTATTTCTCTTCTACCATGGTTTGGTTGCACAGCTGCAAGTAGCCAAATCTGTCAAGACAGCAGTAAAGATTTTCTTCCCATGAAGGAAGATCTACTGGTGTCTGCTAACAGATTCTAGTCCAAACACAGATACAAATAACTGATAGTAAGTTTCTCTAAGCTCCAAGACACCCACTACTAAGCATTTTCCACAATTACAAAGTGGCCACTGCTATTTCATGTCAGTGTTGTTGGAAGATCACTAGGCACAGAAGTGGTCAGTATGTCTGTATGGGACAGAGGGAGGAAAACACAAAGAGAGAGGAAGCTCTTTGGAACACAGTTTCACCACTGAGAAGACTCAATAATCTCTAAATGTAGACAGTAAATTTTAAGATCTGAGCTGGAGTTAGTAGGGCACTACAATCCTTCTGTAGGATCAGGTCACTGAAGATCATTCACTCCTTACTCTTCCTCCCTGCTGCTGGAAGTGTGATAGATATAGGCACACCACTCAAAGAGCCCTTAGGTACCCAGCTTTCTCCAGCCATGTGATCACAGACTGGTCAGATTCTGTTGTTAGGAAGCTTTAACCTCCTAGCTCCCTCTGTCAAGTGGTCTTTAATATTGACCATATTCTCAACTGAAGATTTAAAAAAGCTTTTTTTTCCCAGAAGGTACAATGCTGAAATGACTGACCAGCAATATGACCTACAAAATGAATTTCCACCTGTGTATATTTCTTTCAAACAGGTAATAAAGTAGCACCACCATTACTTTCTGACAGAGAAATAACCCATCATTGTTTTTAAAAAGAATTTTGTCATTTAGAAGTTAGAACTACATAAAAAATTTGGACTAAGGTCAGTGCCATTAGAACAGTATCAGTGGAAAAAAACCCAACTGTTCTGCTATTTACAGTTATTTAAATTAATTTCTCATTCTTCATAACAATGATCTGGAAAAAAACCAGTTTTTAATCCAAACTCCGTCAATCATCTACCAAGCCAAACCAATAGTTGCAAAACTAAACAATAAAAATCGAAACAGAAATTTTAAAGATATACCTCTGCAAATCAGTGCTAAAAAAACCCCACAAGGAATATTGTCAAGTTTTGGCTTTAAAATAGAACTTGTGAAATGCTGAGCCAAAGGTTGCTAGGCCTTCTGCTGTTTCTTTTAAGGCACTGGTTTACCTGGAATCTAGCAAAAAAATTTATAAGCACTGAGTCCTTGTATAAATATGCAAATAGGCCTTTCCCTACTGCTTTTTTTTTACTTGGATCCCTGTAGTCAATGAGTTTAGTCAAAGTCTTCTGTGAGTGAAAGTCTCAAAACAACATTGAAGGCTTTTTTCAAGCATTAAACTAGAAAATGGGCAAATATTTTGGGGCATCATCAGTAGAAAAACACCTATAAAGTCAGACCTAAACCCCAGTACATTAGTACATTAAGGGCAGAGCCCATATTAGGCTCAGTTGGAGAGGACAGGTAGTAAATATGTCACTGGACACTGCTACAGTCATTTGGTCACCAAGAGCTATCATTAAACTTTAATTTTGTTTCACAAAATAGCTGTAGAAGAAAGCAAAATGACAGAGAAGAATAATAGTGACTGTAACATATTAATTAAATATTTGTGCAAGCAACATCTTTTCCCCTCCAGCCCCACATCCAACCTGGCTGAGCAGACCAGCCTGACTCCCACCTGAAGGGTAGACACCGCTTTAATTTCTGTATCTGTTTTCCCATATACTGCTGAGCTGGAAATTCTCCTCAAATATAGTTGCTTCTAAGTTGGAGTCTCCATGGCAACCTTCACAGAGGTGCACATTGGAGCCAGCTACCAGAAGATGAGAAACTTAACATGAGCCAGCAGTGTGCACTCGCATCCCACAAAGCCAACCATATTCTGGGCTGCATCAAAAGGAGTGTGACCAGCAGGTCAAAGGAGGTGATCCTGCCCCTCTACTCTGCTCTCACAAAACCTCACTTGGAGTACTGAGTGCAGTTCTGGTGTCCTCAACATAAAAAGGACATGGAACTATTGGAACAAGTCCAGAGGAGGGCCACGAGGATGATCAGGGGACTTGAGCACTTCCCATATGAAGACAGGCTGAGAAAGTTGGGACTGTTCAGCCTGGAGAAGAGAAGGCTGTGTGGAGACCTCATAGGAGCTTTCCAGTATCTGAAGGGGGCCTATAAGGATGCTGAAGAAGGACTCTTCATCAGGGACTGTAGTAATAGGACAAGGGGTAATGGGTTCAAACTTAAACAGATTAGATATAAGGAAGAAGTTCTTTACTATAAGGTAAGCCTTGGGTGGCATGGTTTAGAGTGAGGTGTCCCTGCCCATGGCAGGGGGTTGGAACTAGGTGATCTTAAGGTCCTTTCCAGCCCTAACCATTCTATGATTCTAAGACAGCCATATAATACAAACTATTTTTGCCTTTTACTTTTTCTACCCTGAGATTGACAGACTGACGGAAAGTGTAAATAATAACATAAAACTTTAGTGGAACTGAATGAAAGTGGATGATACCACAAAGCTACTTAAAGTAATTTTCGAAGGTGAGAAGTAAAGTTGTATAAATCACTTACACTTATCCTTGTTGTTCCTAGTGCTTAAAAGGATATGAAGTTGAGAAAGTAATGTGATCAGCGGTGTGTCAGTTTACCACCAGCCAAATCAAATCTCTGTGTCAATCGGCTAATGCTGGAGGTAGATCAGGACTCTCATATCTAATGAAGCAGTGCAGAAAACACTCAGAACACAGATTTTAAAAATAGCGTGTTGGATTTCCCAGAGTAGCCGCAAACAAATCAGAAAGGACAGAATGGAAAGTGGGTTTGTGTATGGAGCTGAGGAGGGATTAAACACAGATGAGACTTGGGAGAAACCAGAGGGATCAGCTGACTCACCACCATATTTGGAAGGACAATTTTAAGCACAAGATTATTTAAAATAACAAAATGAGCTGTATGACCATTTTGGTAGTAAAAAGTGCTTAAAGTCTCTTGTGAAGCTTCCATTTACACACATTCTGATGCAGAAGAGTGCATCTTTTCTGAACATAAACCACACATTTGTATTGTACTCATTGGCTATTTAACTTTCCAGGAATAATTTTGTCAGTTCTTTGGTCATGACTGTATCTCCATACTAACAGAAATACCATTAATCTTGATGTCTTGATGGAGTCACACAAAAAATTTAAAATGCCTTTTAAGTTTTCTCAGGAAAGAATGACAGAGAATATTTAGGTAATTTTATAATTTATATAAGGACTGTTCTTTGAGGGATTTTTTTTGCTGGATATTTTGGTTGGGTTTTTTCTTTTTCAGAAACAACTAATAAATGCAATTGTTTACCTTTATGGTATCTTAGATTTAAGACATATTCTACATAGCTTCATTTACGAAATGCATATTTATATTTTCACACAGAAACCCATTCCCCAGAATGATTCTGCTAGACAGCAATGTTTTTCAGGAAGACTGCATATACATGCAAAATCCACTCTGGTATTTTATCATTCAGGAGATTCAGGTTACAACGTTAACATACAACAGCTGTATCTCAACAGCCATCCATGGAGACACATCTGTGATTCCTCCTCATGTCTAGGATAATGAGAAAATAGTTCAAGAAAAAACTCTTCAGAAGAAGTGAATCTTCTTGCTTTAGCTCACCCTGTTTCCTCTGTTTATTTTCAGAATCAATTTTTACATCTTGGTAGACATTCATGTCACACAACAGGTGAAGGCATAATTTCTTCCATGCTTTAGAAAAACAAAACAAAACAAAAAGGAGAAAGCTGGCACTGACTAAGTGTCTGCAGCTGAGCTTAAGCATGGAATTTGGGGAATACCAGTGCCAGCACAGCATGGTTAGTTTAGGGTTTGCCTGACTGATCAAAGCTTACCAAGGCTTTATCCTTCTATTCACACCATTAAAAAAAATGTCTTTTCAGTTTCTCCTGACTGGGTTTCTTTGACTTCGTGAGCACCTCTTGTGCAGCAATAATATTTTGTAAAAATAATAAAAATGTGAAGTTCAGAATCTACATCATAGAAAGTTACAATCTTTATCTACAACCCCACAGGCAATGCCGCTTTGCTTAACTTAAATTTTGTCAAGTAGAAAGGTACAATGGCTGGCACTGGGCTTCTTACTCTTGATAATGCACTACATGAAGTTGAAAGTAATTCTGAGAGAGAGAGAATTCAGGCAGAAAATAAGTAGGCATAAACACTAGCTTGAAGTTTATGTGAAATTCAGACTGAAGTGCACAACCTCATCTTCTGCAAAAGTTCTGTATTTTCAGCAGAACTTAATAATGGCGTAGGCAAATTAGTAGACCTCACCAGAAATTAGAATTTCTGACTCCCCAGAAATTCTGACATTTCAGTTTACTTCATTTTCAGATTCAGTCAATAAAGACAGAAAGCAAGAAGTGAAGCAAACATGAATCCTGAAAATAGCTGGAAATAATTCTAATCAATTTACAAATAAGCTCAAAAAAATAAGCACCTACAAAATAAATGTGATCAAAATTGATGTTTAATAAATTCAAATTTGTGTTTGAAAGTATTTAAGCATGCTGTGCTCCATGTTCTTGAATAAAAACTGTTCAACATTAAATTGTTTTACAAAAATTGAAAAAGAGGTTTACAGAAGAACAAGATTTTTCTTAATTAAAACTGTATTTAGTCAATAGCCACAGTTAAAAACAGTAGGAAATTTTTGAATTGTGTTTGTAATATTTTAATTAATAAAATGCTTTCACTTGCTACATTTTTTTCACTTAGAAACTTGTTAAAAAATAAAAAATCAAATGTAAGAAAGATAAAATAATTGAAAATTAAATATTTCACTTTGTTTGCAAAATACACTTCTGGGAGACCCAGGATGATCTTTCCTTCCCTCCCTCCCCTCCCCCTTCCCCTCTCCCCCCAATTTTGGAAATTAAAAATTAAAGAGCTGTATCAAAACCAATCTTTTTATATGATTTCTAACTAATTTTTTTCTTAAAAGTTTTTCAGTTTAACAGTTAAACTGAAAGAATCCTCTTATTCTCCATGTTTTCTTTGGTAATATTTTATAAATAAAAGACCAGAGAATAACTGTAGGCACTTCTCCATCTCCTGAACAGCTTTGCAATCCTTTGTGGCATTGATCAGGAAGTGGTTTCTCATCCAAGCTAAATTTTGACAGTTAAAACTCCAAGCAGCAAGTCCCATGGCCAGTCAGGAAAGGAAAGGTGCCAGGGGTATTTCACAGCACTGTGTTGTCTATGCATTATGTGAGCAGCTATAGATCCTTGCTCTTTCAGGCAGGACTCATAGGTACCAAACCCCAAGCACAGGGAAAACTCTTGGCACAGCACACAACACTGCCATGCTCTAGCAGTTAACCCAGTCCAAAATTTTACACACCAAGCAGATATTAAAGCCATAAGCAGACTTTTTCCTGCAAATATATTATGTGCTGTTACAACAGTGAATGAAGGGCAGGGAAAAGAGGAATGGGAGCCTGAGACATTGCAGGCTGAAAGACTTGCACTAGCAATACGAACTGTAACAAATCTGCGTGGCGCTCCAGTGATGCCAGTTAAGATCATGAGATTCCATTACTTTTGTTTAGTTTCATGTAGTATTTACTACACTGATAGCCTTCACCTGCAAAGAATTACCAACTCTCCTGCATGCATCAGCTCAGCTGACCAGTGTAGGCAGCAGAGGCCATAGAGGAAAAGTGTCTGCCACAGGCAGAGCTTCAAGGAGTGAATATTTTCATCTGTTTATACTTTCATGTTCATACAGTCGAATCACAGCATAACTAAAATTACGCCTGAATGGCAGAGTTTAAGCACACTGCTTGAACAGTGAAAGTAAAATTTACCTGCCTTGTCTTAACTTGGTGAAATCACAGTAAACATCTTGTGTTAGGAGAAGAAAGCTTAGTGGGAGTTCTGTCAAAGTCAGAACTGTATGGAGGGAATCAGGCTGCCATATTTTTGCCTTTAGTAGTATCCCCCACTGAATTTCAGCACATTAAGTATTCTTTGTCTTACATCAAAAGCATTAGATCTTTGGATTTTCTTTCCAAAGGCTACAGCTTGTTCCTTCCTAAGCAGCAATCCTCAAAAAGTCTCAAGTGAGGCATTTCTACTAGAAGCAATTTAATTTTAGCTAACACTAAACAGAAGCAATTTATCATGCCTTTAGCTCTTAGCTTGCTCTGCAAGCATTCTTAGGCTGCCTCCCTACCCTCCGACTGTCAGTGTTTAAACCAAACTCAAGACTGATACACAGACAGCAATTTTGCCAACAGCTAGTCCCAGAACTCTGCACATTGGCATCTCTGTTTCCACATTTTTACCTTCAGGATAGATTACCAATGCAAAAGAAAGTACAGATATGCTCAATGAGTAATTTTTATTATCCTCACTTTAAACCTATTTCTTATTGCAGCACCTTGCTTGCAGATAATATTTACCATCTTCTACGACCATCTGTGGAGGTTTTCAATATAAATCGCATAGTTAGGTTAACTTGAACAATGCCATTTCCTGGCAATTGCAAGTAAAAAAGCAACAGCTCGTGCAGTAAGACCCCTATTACATATCTGAATTGGAATTGATCTTCTCATTCTTTTTTGCTTTCAGTGAGCAAAACACCAGTGTCCAGAGCACACTGCTTCCACCTACCACTCTAAAGTAAACTCCATCTTGTTCATGTGGAATAAATATGCTAGAAAATGCTAGAAGCTTTTGAGAAACATTCTATCATACAAGGAAGGGTAAACATTAAAATCTCATTGTCTTTGGTGTTTACCTATGTATTTATCTTTGTTTCACATTTTCCAGTATAGCCACAGAGGAGTGAGCACGAAGAGAAGCTCTAGCTTCTGCCATGGAATATCTTGATACATAGCCTTCCTCCAACTCCCTATCTTGGGAAGGCTTGAAATTCATAGGAAACACACTGTTCACCTCTGAACATAGTTTACTGTATGTTTGACAGGGCACATCTACTTTTACGTAAGTAAATCTTTCTAGAGGACCCCTAGGGACAGCGGGTGGGGAAGAATGTTCACACTACCTATAAAGGACTTGTCTTAATATTTTTTTCTTTATATATTTATGATTATATTGGGAAATTTCATAAAAAGGTCACTATAATCAAAAGTACACAAATATATTCAGGAAAAAACATATTCAGGGAGAAATCTCCCTTTCATGAATAAATGAAGCACCTTATGCTTATTAGGGAAATACTCTGTAGATCAATTTTACCTAAATTTATAACAGATAGATCCAAGTGTGAGCTACAGAATATCACACTGCTATAAAGATTAAGTACAATGATAGCATTGCTTACAGTTCAAACCAGGAGACAAGGCCTGGCTTTCACCTCGGGTTTATCCAGGAAGAACAAGGTTCCAGCTGCAAATAATTACTAGTGTCTGAACTTCTCACCAGGAGGAGTAACATAATAACCACAAAGTCATGCACAAATGCATATTACAGAAACATGCAAGGTTTCAAACAGGTGTGTTCTAATTATCTAGACAACTTAGTAGGTATTTCTTTTAGTCCAATGTATATCATAATGCATAGCAATAACTCTAATTAACATAATTTAGTTGGGTACTTCCATAGGATGTAGCAAAATTGTGTATTATATCAGTTTCCTGTATCAGTTCCAAAGTCAGTTCATATAGGTATGTAGCTGGTAGAGGTATGGTCATAATTTTCATTTAAAAAACACTTTTTATACTTACCAGGCAATGTTGGTGTCTTCCTATTTTCTTGAATCATTTCCTGAATTAAAATGATCCCATTGTATCCTTAGTACAGTCTTGAATGTATTATACTCCTGAGGAATAGTAAACTGAATTATGTTATTGTTTCAGAATTGCTGTTTGTATTTGCTTTTACATGCTGCTGGAAGAGTCACAGTGTATTTTGGATGGTGGCCAAAAAAGAATAAATAGCATGAGATGTGCAATTTGATGGTTTCTAGAACTG
The DNA here is from genome assembly GCF_012275295.1 of Melopsittacus undulatus. NCBI lineage: Eukaryota > Metazoa > Chordata > Aves > Psittaciformes > Psittaculidae > Melopsittacus > Melopsittacus undulatus. The sequence continues at coordinate 26,399,952 of NC_047533.1, forward strand.
GCCATACTTTGTGGTTATAGCAGCATGAAGATCTAGTGATTGATGCAAAGTGATTGCTAATTGCTGTAATTAATCAAACGTCATTCAGCACTGAGGAGTTTTGACATCACACACATGCACACGCGCAAAGAAATCCCTTACCCAAGAGAGATCGTCAAAGTGCAGAAAATTCTGCTTTATGTTTTCTTTAGAGAAAATCAATGTTACTTTCTCTTTTTTTTTTTTGCTAAAAAGGCAAGGTTCCATGTGCTCTGAGACTAGCTGTGGGACAGTGGGAAAATTTGCACTTCAGCGTCTATCAGCACACCCTAATTCAAAACATTTCCAGGGATTTTAGCAATGCTGAGGTACAGTAACTGCCCAGTTTAACAGGGAATATGGCAGCCAGGTGTTTTGTCTTCTTGATGTAACAATTGCAAACACATACAAAATCAGTGATAAGGTTTTATGCTAGAGTACAAACTGATAACTGAGATAACAGCTACTTTTCAGTTAATCTAGGAAACGAAAGTGAAAATCTTATGCAATATCAATATATCCAATATATCCAGTATTACAAGTAACATGAGTATGAAAAATGTTGAGATGTTCTTCCCTTTCTTATTCACTTGCTTTTATGTTTTTGGATGTGTGAAACAGATACTGGAAGTAAAAGTAGTTTTGGTTGTTAAGACCATAGTTTTGCAGCTACTGCAGAAAAGATTTAGCAATATTTGCTGACTTTTTCCTCTGCTTTTGCTGAGTGTATGCTGCTTTTGTACTGGTTCTTTTCAACCATTCAAGAGGAAGAGTACCTGTAGAATATTTTTAATTGTTTCTGGATATTACTGGAACTGTGGCTATACAGTGGCATAAGAAAGTCCAAACAGGAAGGTCTCTTATGTATTCAGGGACCAAAACCTATTCCATGTGACAGCTGAACACCCCTCAGTTCTCTGCCCCAAAGTCTTGAGATCCTCTCCTTAAGCAAACTGTTGCTATCTGGTTTATAAAGCTCACAACACTGACACTGAGAGTATGAATTAGGTACACAAGTATGGAAGAGAACAGAGACAGACATTTATATTAATTGAGACCATGAAGGACAGCAGCCATTGTTGGGATAGTTGGATCAAAGCCTGACAAGCTATAATCAGTGTGTAATGCAGGCATGCCCTTACTATGAATAGAAACAGTAAGAGAATTATGCAATAAACAATGCTAATCACTTTCTCAGATGCAGACAACAAGTAAGAGAAGCTGAGAAGATGTGTTGGATGAGTTGAACCCTTCCCAGAACACACCTAGGCTGCTCTGAGTGAGGATGCCTAAGTCCTCTGAACAGCTCCACCTGGCTTTCTCTGGAAGCTTCTTTCCTTTTCCGTGTCAGCATACTTGCACTATTCCTCTGCAGAAAGTAAGATCTAAAGCCTGCTGTGACAGACAAGAGCTGACCAATTTGAATCTTGTCTGGCTTTTCAACCATTGCCCAGAGAAAACATCTAATATCAGCTTAACAGCAAACTGGCAAAAACTTCGTTTTCTTTTTTAGCCAAAATCAGAAAAAAATAGCATACTTAGCACAGAAAAAGCACTGTATAAATTATTCATTTCTTCTTATTTTGGATTTTGAAAGATTAAAATGAAGAATTAGACTCTGTTCTTCTCCATTCCCTTATATAACTGAGAACTTGAGTAGAAGACAAAGTTTTGTAAACACTATTTAGTAAAGCTTTTCAATTCTCTAGTATTACATATGAGTAAATTCTTCCATCTTATTAATTACTTCAAAATACACGGTGAGAGGGATGACAGCCTCACAACATATAATATATGCCAATCACTATAGAGTGTCACTTGTACTCTGAGTACTTTGTTGTCTGATGATGCTGTAAATTAGCAAAATCCATTTCATTCTACAGCTGGAAATTAAACATTAATCTACTAAATACACTTGAAACATCACAATTTCCCTATGCCATCCCTGGTGATCATCTTATCCACAATATATGCCAACAAGATATTGCTCCAGGGAGCATCTTCAGATGCATGATTTTGAAGTTATTTTCAGTTCTTCTTCCCCTCTTGTTAAGAGATGGAATTAAAGAAATTATTGTTCCAAGCTTTTTTAATTCTGTCAGCTAATAGCAACAGAGATGGATGCAGGAGATTCCTAAGATTATAATAGACAATAGGAGTATAATTTTATATGACTGTATCAGTTCTTTGGACATAGGCAGTGTATTATCAAACTGTTCTGTGAACAAGCAGAATCTCCTCAACCTGCTTCATGTTTTATGTTTTTCATTGCATTTTCATTTTAAATACAGTGTTTTCAGACTAAGTAACATAGCTTCACAATTAATTTGGCCACTGAACCTGGGAATAATGTATTTTTGGGCATGACTTTCTTTGAAATGATCCGAAATTGAGTTTTTTTTGTTCTTTTTTCTTTGCGGTAGATCCAAAGCAAGGCTTAGCTAATCAGTTCAGTCTTTCTCTAGCTACCTTACAGGGCACAAAGAAAAGACCATTGAAGCGGTTTCCATGTTTATAGCTCTCTTTCTTGGATTATCTAAGATTGGCAATAAGTCAAGGCTAATGTCTGCCCAAACACTTAATATTTGCTTCCTGATCTGCATTTTTAAATGGTCTTTTATTGTTGTTGTAATGGGACATAACCCAACTTTTGACTCACACACCACTGGCTCTCACCAACAGTTTTCTTCACTGTCACTTCAGTATCCTACTGCAAAGATCTTGTGCATATATTCCTTCTCTCTGAAAGCTTTCACCTGACCAGAAGCACAGAAACCAGGAAAAGCAGAGAATATATATCCTTTAACCCAGGCAACTCTACTAAAAAACCCACAGTGCATCAAGTGAGCGTACAGTAAAATGTGAACATCAAATAAATAAATGTTCTTCCTATCACAGAGGACCTATCTACCATGTGTGATCAACACTAGTATTTTCTTGTAGACCCCATAGCATGCCTGGCACTAGATTGTTTTGCATGTTTGTATATGATTAGATATATGAATCTAGAGAAAAAGCCAGGAAGGAGCAGGGCCACTAGTTCAAGGAGAGCAATCACAGAATCATAGAACCATAGAGAACCAAGGAGAACCATAGCATGTGACAGCAAAAGCACCAAAGCCTTTTGTGACTCCAAAAGCCTGGAATGAGACTATCCTTGAAACAGAAAGCCTATCCTTCAAAAGGGGGAAGGAGGCAAGAAATGACAGAGAAGTTAATTAAGGAATTACCTCAAACCACTGTAGTTTGCCCACAACGAGAAATGCAGGTATGCTGATATTCAGCTCACAGTTTGAAATATAAAAATGTAATGGCAAGGGATTGTCACACTATGAAAAGGAGAAAATGTGAAGCTGAAAACAGCTTTACAAATGCTGGAAATACCTCATACAATCTGAAGTAACCAGCTGAGATCGGAGGGTCTCGGAACTAATCACAGCTTCTATGCCCTCCTCCTGCACCTCTGCCTCAAGAATTTTGAGAGCAATGCTTTGAAGCATGCCAATTTCCTCTGCTTCTGTAAAGTTTCCAAGAGCACAAATGAACAAATTATAGTTATCAGCTTTTCATCTGGTGCCTCGGGTCTTGGAATTTCTCCTGCACTGTTTATTTTATTTTTTTTTAATGACCAGCTTAAGATACTATTTTTTTTAGCAGTGAGCATATATTTAGAGCCCTTCTTGCACTGAATATCTAATATAAGTTCCACAACTTTTGTTTATATTATAAATTCTTGCAATAACAGCAAATTGTCTGTTTTCAACAGCTCTCCAAGCTTATCATACTACAACATAATGTAAATTTTAGTTAAGTATGTAAAGATTTCTTTTTTCTTCTCACAATTAATCCAAGTCCACCATTCACAATTTCACTGAATATATATATTTGATATATATGACTATGTTAACTTTATTGATTTCATATGACTATGAAAGCAATTCTCTTTAGGTTGAATTCTTTCTTTCCAAGCATTATGCATGGGTCACCTTCAACAAAAATATAGTTGCCTTGTGGGAACAGCATGGAAATTTTACCTGGGATATTGAACATTAATGTTTTTAGTCAAATGCATTAGGTTATGATATAAAAGCTCACGTGCACATCTGTAAAGAAGCACGAAGAGAAAATGGCCGTTGAGGGGGAGGCAAAATAAATGTATGTGTGCGCGCGTGTGTGAGCATCCTGCTCAGCCAGAGAGTGGAGGAAGATGAGGCCATTGGTGCTGTCTGTGCCCATGTGAGTGCTCCATGCGTCTGTCTGTGGCCTGTGTGGCTGGCTGTGTATATGTATATATACATTTTGTGGATGTTTGGTCTGTGTACCTGTGCTTACTGCAAACATACCCTCAGCATTGCTACAGACTGAACCTGGGGCCATGGAGCTGCATGGAGCTCAAACTGTTATATCCAGCACAATATACTTTCCCCTAACAAAGTGTTCATCAAAAATACTTCATGCTTGATCCAAAACATGAAATGATTCAAAGCAAAAGATGTCTGAACATATATAAATTTACAATCTTTTTTTTTTCACTTTTGATAACTCAATTTTAAATCAGTAATGTATCTATCTCTGTATTTAAACAATCTCAATTACTAACAGGAGACACATAATATCTTTCATTCTCTTTGCTATAAATGAAAATTCATGTTTAAATTTTAAGTACTTTTATTGGGATATGGTAAAAGTATCTTCAATACAGTACTCAATTTTGGATCAAATTATTAATTCTATTTAAGAGTTTAGCTGCATAAGAGGCTGTCATCTATTTTATTCTACATCCTGTGTAAAGGATTCTCATTTGCTTTACAAATTCTTAGTTTCTTTCTTCTGTTTCTTTGGTAATGTGACATTTCAGTCCTGTTGGATCAGAATGCCAGCAGCCATAATCATCACAGATTCATAATTTTTACTTTTTCCAGCATAGAATCTGACCCATACTATGTTTTTTTTTTTTTTGCTGGTTATCTAAATTACTTTCACTACAAAGTTAAGTTGGACACACACACACACAAAAGGGAATACATTAAAAATACATTAATATAATATGTAATAATGTAGAAGAACTACGTGATATCTAAGACATGGTCCTGGTGTGCTCAGGAGCCTGGTGGAATACTGCAGTCCACACATCCTCTATGGCAATACATCATTCCTTGGGTTTTGGTAAGTTATCCATCCATGTTGTTATGCTCAGCAGGATGTTTATATTCACTGGCTAAATCAACATTCACAAAGAGTGCAGTTCCATAGGGAAAGATGTATGCAAATTGGAAAGCCTGGAGCTGGGGACTTCACATACTCTCCACAGCCCTTTCAGCAGTTTTACCTTGGGCTACGTCTAGCAGAATCCTGCAGTTGAAAGACCAGGCAGTGGCCAAATGCTGCTTTTGATTTGACTTGTCCCAAAGGAATCCAGTTTGTGCTCTTCCGTACTGCTCCATGATGTGATGCAAATGTGACAAATGTGGAGGCTGAGGCTGGACTAAAAACCTCACTTCTAAACTGAAACAGTACAGGAACATTAATCTGCTCTGTTGTTCGATGCTGTTCAGCAGATCTGTGTCTTCTCTGTCTTGCATAAGAAAGAGGTCTTTTGCATCAATAAAAAAAAAAAAGTTGTGTTTTTTCAGCTTCCTTATAAATATCAGTGTCTTCAGCATGCTAAGAGATTCAGGATAACAATGTTATAGAGAGTCAAGCTATGTTAAATGTCTCTCCTGCAGGTTTTCTGCCCAACTTAAAAGATTAAGTTCTTACAGATATTTAGAATACTGAATACCTAACCAGTGAGAGTCAGATAAAATGATATGCTTTAAATACCAGAGTTGCAAAAAAATTACAAATTGCTTTACCTTAACCTATTAACCATGTATTTTAGAATGATATCTCTAAAATATTTCTTCCCTTTTTAAAATCACAAATGTCAGATAAAATCTTCTTTAACATAGTACAGCCCTTCATTTTACTATCTATTACAATATTTACAAATTTCAAAGGTTTCTTGAAATATTTAGTGAGTGAAATTGTATCTGTCCACCTATCTCTCTTCTCTGAGAGGGAGGATCAAGAGATATGGAGATAGTCAGGTAGCTGGGGAGGTAAAGGGACAGATTCAATGCTGATTGATACTTCCGTAAATTTGAAGCAAATTTACTGAAATCAGCATGATCACTCTTGTGTGACACCTGTGGAAATGAGACAGAATGTGATCCTTCAATTTTTTTAAAATCCCTTCTATAGGAGTTATTGCAACTCAGAGATAGATAATATCCCTAAAACCAGTTAACATCCTCAGTGTGGTATTTCTCTACGTATAGCTGTGAGTTCTGCTATCCAGTGAACTGGTGAAATCCCAGTTTAGACACCAGTCACTTAGTAATACTTTACATGAACAGATGTGGGAGTGATAGTATTATCATTAAAACAGGGAAACCAAAAAGAATTTATTTATTTACAGACTTAGAGAAAATTTTATCATATTGCTAACAGTAAGATGTACATACAATGACACAATCATAGTATCATAGTATCATAGAATGGTTAGGGTTAAAAGGCACCTTAAATACCACGTAGTTCCAACCCCCTCCACCTTCCATTAGACCAGGTTGATCAAACCTGGCCTTAAGCACTTCCAGGGATGGGACATCCACAACTTCACTGGGCAACCTGTTCCACTGCTTCACCACCCTTACAGTAAGTTACAGGATTGGTGACCACATGACTAATGACAGCCTAAGGGAAATACAGATTTATTTGATAATGTATGCATATGTATGTGTTTAAGAAGATTCTATATATGTCTGTAAAAAATATGCTTATTTCACTAGATCCATATCCTCTACTTCTGGTACACTAGTAGCTTTTAAAGGCCTGGATTCTGCAAACACATTGTGCTTAATTTTACTTATGTAAATAACACTATTAACCACAAATACCATAAATACACAAAATTTCTTTTCAAATATCCTTATATTTCATCTAGCATAACACAGCTACAAGACTGACTGAAATATGTTTTAGTTTATTGAACTATTTGCAGTAATAATATTATTAGAGTCAATAATAGCTTATACTCCCTTATGTATGTGTATATACCTGTATATATCAAGTGATAAAAAACCACCAGAAAAGCTATTGTAATCAGCATCATACAATAAATTATGTTATTTTTAATACTGTAATCATACTGGCAAAATCCAGGACAGCATATTATTTTCTTCTAATTGGATTTCCTAAGTGCAGGGGCTGTAACAAAAGAACAGATGCTAGGCACTGCTAGAGATGCAAATCTTTGATTTGTTTTTGTAGCTGCTCTGACATTTAGGCTGTGGGCTTTCAGAGGAGATTCCAAGGCAAATGTTTTCATCATCATCTGACTCATTTTCGCCTGAAGGAAATACTGATTAAAAAAAAAAAAAAAGAAAATAAAAAGGTAAATAAGAAACAGCATCAGATTATTATTAATCACAATTTCCTCTGGTGATTCTGCTGTGTTTGTCATGAATGTCTGAATACTAACTTAACACTAAGCGTTATACACTTTCTTACACTCACACAGCACATTTAGCCTGAATTGCTTGTATTTGTGGCTGGGCACAAAGGTTCACACAGTCCTGACAAATCATATCACTTGTCTAATATTGTCCTTGTGGATAAATTACTTGTTCACTGGAAGACAGTAGCAAGTAATAGAAGAAGCTAGAAAAGAAAATGTGCTAAAAAAATCCCCCACAGCTCACAAGCAAAATGTCATTGAGTTCAATTACTCTGCTTGGAAATTTAAGCGCATGATGGTGCCTGCATGTAGTGATGAATATAGTATGTGATTAGCACTGAATGTAAAGGCATGCAATGCCAAGGGGAAAGCGTTCATCTTCCATAATAAACTCACTAGATTTTGAGAAGGTAAAATGGACCCTCTGTTCTGATGATCAGAATCAGAATCAGAATTTATCTACCTTCTATGTTACACTTTAATTTTTTAATAATTACAGTGCTGGATCTTCAGTAGCTACTTATTTTATATCTATAACTTTCACTGTAGCATAGCAATAGGACTTTTGAGTTAACAATAGCCAGCTTCAAGTGTACATATTCTTTGAAGCTGTGTCCTGGTTTGAGCAGTAGCAGTCATTTTTCTCCTTGGTAGCTGGTGCAGTGCTGTGTTTTGACTTTCGGGCTGAGAAGAGTTGCTGATAGCAAGCATGTTTTGAGTTACTGCTCTAATGTTTGGTTTGTCCAAGGCCTTTTCTGAGCTCATGCTCTGCCAGGGAGGTGGGAGGCCAGGAGGAAGGAGAGACAGGACACCTGACCCAGGCTAGCCAAAGAGGTATTCCATACCATAGCACGTCATACCCAGGAGGTAACCAGGAGAAACCTGGAAGGGCTGGAGCTCTGGGGGGATGGAGGAGGTATCGGTTGGTGCTCGGTTGGGCAGGGTGGGGTGAGTTATGGGTCAGCAGCTGGTGAGGTGTTGTATTCTCTTCACTTGTTATTGGCTTTATCATTATTATTTGTAGTAGTAGTGGCAGTAGTGATTTATGTTATGCCTTAGCTATTAAATTGTTCTTATCTCAACCAGTGGGGGCTACATTCTTTGGATTCTCCTTCCTAACTCTCTGGGAGTCGGGGGAGCAAAGGAGTGAGTGAACGAGCTGTGTGCAGTTTGGTTTTAAACCACGACAAGCTGCCACCCAGATCAGTTTACCAAAAAGCAGAAAATTTCTTTTTCTTAAGTTAGACTTTAAGTGATTATGATTTCATACTAAATTATGGCTATTTATCAAATACAGCTTGTAGTGTAAATTAGTTCTAAGTAGGAAACATATTTCTGCCCTCTCAGAAATACGTAAGTTGAAAGTTATAGTTTCCATTTCGTAAGGGAAGAAAAACCTGAAATTGTCTTTCTGCAGAAACTGAAGTCAGAGGTCTGTCCAAATCTAGTTTGCAAACTGGGTCCAACAGTTAAGACAAGACACTTTTTATATGACTGGTTGCTCATACATTTCTTTCTGACTGTGGCATGAACATGGCTTGAGTCTTCAGATCTCTGCAGCATGAACATAATCATTGAAGAGATACAAAATTAAGTCTTTAAGACGAAGAAACTGCTTCATTTAGTGATCAACAGGGAGTCTTTAAGTGGAGAAGTGGATATGATTATTAATAGATCAGCTGTATTTAGTATTTAAAATAATGTCTGTGTTTTCTAAAGCATTACAAACTTAGGAAGTACGAAAAAAATAAGGTTTTCTTGGGGACATGAGTAAAAAGGCTACAGAATAGTTGCTAAGGACAGCAGTAAACCAAGGTTTATACATACACTGAGCACAGGTTCAGAGATGAAAGGATTAGGATGTCATCACAGACTTGATACTTTGATTTATTGGTGTATAGTGCAAAGCTGACAGTCAGAGAATAGAACCTGCTTAATACAGAGTTATATTGGATAATATTTAGTTTCAAGTGTAGCTTGGTAACTGATGTACAGTGATGCTAAAATCTGGTTTAAGGTTCAAGATACTACAGGATGCATTCTGCAGAGCCATAAGAACTGTAGTAAAAGCCACCAGTGATGAGAGAAATTACTTTATGTACATGTCTTACACTGGATAAAGTGACTGGCATATCTTGGGGGAGAATATCTAGAAGCACATGATTTGTATTTAATTCCTTGGCGGTGAGAGGTATCTGCACTGAGATTATGTGTAGGGTTGGATCAAGGTTTGCAACAGCACAGATGGTTTTTTTCCTGCTGATGAACGAAATAATATCTCTGAAAGTAGACCACGAGGTCTACCTACATCAGCTTGAAACTCATCATACTGCATTCCTGCTTTGTTTAATCTTGTGATCTTTCAGGCTCCTGCGACAAACCTATGTTTTCTGCCGTTGCTGTCCACTTTCAATAGATCTGAAAAGGTAGGTCTATACATGTTTTCTATTTTGGAACAATACTTAGTATCCTTTTGAAACAAATCTCCTATCTGTCCCCACTTGCTGTGCTGCAGCTCATAGTGTTGAACTGGATTTCTCTCTGAAAAACACATAGGAGATTTAGTCCAGGAGCTTAGCCACTGCACTCCAACTGCAAATGGGCATTCAGTTCCTGGAGCCAGGCTAGAGTGCTTCCAGAAACAAAAACCTTGATGTATATATACTGTAGATGTCAGATTTCCAACACAAGTTATTTTACTGTACAAAACTGCTCCCATTTATTTGCATTGCTACACAGGTTATGACGGTGCAGGTTATACACATGAAACCACACTGGATCAGGACTGCCCTTTTTTTTCCTCAGCAACCCCAGGGGTATCAACTGTTGTATGGGAGTCATCTGCAAAGAACTGGACTAGAACACAACTCCTCACCCTATCCCCATCCTTTGGCAGTAAATCCCTATACAGGACACATGGATTGACAAGGTGATAGGGTGGATATTCCTGAAGTTATTTGGTTGTGTCCCAGGAAGCAATTCAGGGGTGCAAAGAACCTCTCTTTGTAGTTGGAATACAAGTTTGTGGGAAATTATTAGATTTCACTGGGCAAGATCAGATTAAACTGTTTAGATTTTGTAAATATGTAAATGGGATTTCACCATTTTAAGCATATCTTAGAGAAAGACACCATAAATCTGATAGACTGAGTCTTCAGGTATGAAAAATCTATTATCTTTTGTGATGTTTAGCTAAATGTTGCACAGTTCTCAGAGATGCCTGCAGAAAAGTTATATTCGCTTGTGAGATAGATGTCTGAGGTGGTATTACAGGAGTACCTTTCTTGTTGGGTGGTATTACAGGAGTACCTTTCTTGTTGGGTTTAGACTTCTAAGTTTAGTTTTAAATTGAGTTCACCCTGTACACTCTAGAGACAATCTGTGCAAGTTTAGCTCTCTATTAACAACTTCATAGGTTAGTTAACATAACCATTACAAATACACATCAGCAAAGCCTGGATATATTTAAACATCCAACAGAACATAATTGGGACAAGGAGTAACATCAGGTAGATCAATAGTTCATTAAACTACTCCTGTGTTGCTCTGGAACTATGTTTAATGAGCAGAGTTATAGGAAATTCCTATGTAATGCAATAAACCTGGGAGACTGCTTTGTTATAAAACCTTTACTGCAAGCTCCAAAATCAATGTTATGCATCCAGAATCATGTTTTTGTTATAGTACAGAGGAAACTGTGAAACTTTAGATGCTTGGGCAATGCAGGAAGAGTCAAATAAATTATGCTGTAGGGAACAATGGTGCACTTATGGAATAGCATGTGTCGTGGCTTAAACGCAGTCAGCCACACAGCAGCTCTCTCACTCCCCCCACTTCCTCCTCCCTGTTCCCAGAGGGATGGGGAGGAGAATCGAAAGAATATAACTCCCACGGGTTGAGATAAGAACAGCTCAGTAACTAAGGTATAACACAAATCACTGCTGCTGCCACCAATAATAATAATGATAAGGGAAATAGCAACGGAAGAGAATACAACTGCTCCCCACCAAGCCAACCAATACCCAGCCTGACCGAGCAGTGATCTCACCCTTCCAGGTAACTGCCCCCAGTTTATGCAGTGGATATGACGTGCTGTGGTATAGAATACCTCTTTGGCTAGTTTGGGTCAGGTGTCCTGTCTCTGCTTCCTTCTGGCTTCCCCTCCTCCATAGCAGAGCATGAGACTCAGAAAGTCCTTGGTCAGAGTAAACACTACTGAGCAGCAGCTAAAAGCATCAGTGTTATCAGTTATCAGTTCTCAGGCCGAAAGTCAAAAAACACAGCACTGCATCAGCTACTAAGGAGGAGGAAAATGACTGCTACTGCTTAACCCAGGAGAGCATGCAACAATAATTGTCTGGCTTTGTCTATCTAGCTTTTCTAATACTTGGAAACTTAGTCGTAAGACTAAACTTTTTGTAAAGAGTGAGAGATTTGGGTTACGGAATGTATTCTAGCGGTGTATGCTTGCATATTCCTGTTTTGAAGAGAAGCATGGATGTGCAGTACCCAGTCTATACCACTCCTGTTCATCTCTGTGGGCTTTGACTCAAACAGAAAAGCATCTTGTTCTGTGATCATTGTTATAAACGCAGCAGTGTTCTACTAATTGTTATGGGTTCAGCAGTAGCAGCCATTTTTCTCCTTCCTGGTAGCTGGTGCAGTTCTGTGTTTTGACTTCTGGGCTGGGAACAGTTGCTTGATAGCGAGCATGTTTTGAGGGTGTTTTTGTTCAGGGCCTTTTCTGAGCACGTGCTCTGCTGGGGAGGAGGGGGGGCCAGGAGGAAGGAGAGACAGGACACCTGACCCAGGCTAGCCAATGAGGTATTCCATACCATAGCACGTGATACCCAGGAGGTAACTGGGAGAGGGCCGGAAGGGCTGGAGCTCTGGGGGGAAATGGAGGAGGTAGCACGCGGTGCTCAGCCGGGCAGGGTGGAGTGAGTTATGGGTCAGTGGCTGGTGGGGTGTTGTATTCTTTTCGCTTGTTATTGGATTTATCATTATTATTTGCAGTAGTAATGGCAGTAGTGATTTGTGTTATGCCTTAGCTATTAAACCGTTCTTATCTCAAGCCGTGGGGGCTACATTCTTTGGATTCTCCTTCCTAACTCTCCGGGAGTTGGGGAAGCAAGGGAGGGGAGTGAGTGAGAGTACTGTGCGGAATTGGTTTTAATGGACACCCTAAAGCCATCCTCAGTCTGGGCTGCATCAAAACTAGCGTGACCAGAAGATCAAAGGAGGTGATCCTGCCCCTCTACTCTGCTCTCGTGAGACTTCACTTGGAGCGCTGTGTACAGTTCTGGTGTCCTCAACATAAGAAGGACATGGAACTGTTGGGGCAAGTCCAGAGGAAGGCCATGAGTTTGCTCAGGGGACTGGAGCACCTCCTGTGTGAAGATAGGCTAAGAAAGTTGGGGCTGCTCAGCCTGGAGAAGAGAAGGCTGTGTGGAGACCTCATAGCAGTCTTCCAGTATCTGAAGGGGGCCTACAAGGATACTGGAGAGGGACTCTTTGGCAGGGATTTTAGCAACAGGACAAAGGGTGAGGGGTTTAAACTTAAACAGGGGAAGTTTAGATTACATATAAGGAAGAAGTTCTTTACTGTGAAAGTGTTGAGACACTGGAGCAAATTGCCCAAAGAAGTGGTAAACGCAGTGTTCAGGGCCAGGTGGGCATAGCCTTAGGTGACATTGCCTAGGGTGAGGCATCCTTTTCCATGGCAGGGGGTTGAAACTTGAAGATCTTAAGCTCCTTTCCAACCCTAGCTATTCTATGATTCTACAATTCTATGATTCTATGATTTTGTGTTGTGGTGGGCTGACCCATTTTAACATGTTTTGTCAAGAATTTCACTACAAACTCAGAAGAAAATTCTGTTTCACAAGGGGCTATGTAGAGAGGTTTACCTGAAAAAGATGTGGGCTGACTTAAGAATGTAAACTGGCAGCATTTCTGCAAAATGAATGGAGTTTTACAGTGAAAGTAACTTATGGAACTGTAGATAGTTGAGGGCACAAACTCTTTGAACTCTGAAAAGGTTCAAGAAGGAATCATAACTTTAAATCCCTGGTCTAACCTATAGGCTGGTAATAATAACTGATTTCTGAAAGTTTTGCAGAAATGTTGTCAAAAGTAAACGTTTCTGACATCTATTTAAATAAAGAACGTTTAAAAGATGGGTTTACGCTTTGATCCTCCAAAGTGGTACAAAATGTATTGTTAAAAATAAAAATCCACCAAACTTCAGAAGCATACTATTCCTCTAAAATAAAGTTTTTTCTTTATTTTAGAATTAAAAATACTAATTACATGCACATAAATCCTGTTTATTCTGCTGGAACTTTGAGCTTTGAAATTATATGCTTATAAAAATTTGAGAAATAACCATATTTACATAGATCAGTAATATGCCCAAGTAGATAAAGCAATAAAAATTACGAGTGAGAACTATTAATAATAATAATAATAATAATAATAATAATAATGTATGAATCCTGTATGAAAAATCATGAATGCAATCAGTTCTAATGCACCTTTTGAGCACCTGAAATAATAGAGTTTTTCTTACTCACATTCTTTGAGTACAGTGAGATTTGACTTTTGCTGTCCAGAAAATTTTTAATATACGGCCTCTCTGTTGATTTGATATTTACTTGATTTTCATTGGTTTGAAGTTATGAAAAACAGCTACATATTTTCCAGAGTAATGAATCTCTGAAATAGTAGTATGACAGCAGTGGAAATTGGTAGTCGGTTTGATTTTCTATTGTTGAGCATTTTTTGGAGTAATTTACAAAGTGAGTTCAAATTGCATATAGACACTCTAAGCTGAATTTGGTAGGATTTTATACCTGTTTGCATAGCTGTAAATAACTTCACAACATGCTAGCCAGTGAAGAATCAGCCTCACTATCTTTGATAGACCCATTCATTTCTTGCTTTTATATGCATATCTTTTATCTCTCCTACGAGAAACAGAGTTTGTTTCTCTTCATTTTTAAGGGCATCTTTCTGTAGATATTTCCCAAATAAATCATTGGGTTAGGTTGGGGAAGGGCAGAAAAGGTTAATCCCCCCAAATGAATGGAGTTTTAGAAGTCTCCAGGTTGCTGCAGGGGACAGCTTTCAGACATAGGTCTATTAATGCTTAAGCGATAGCCATTAAAGCAAGTGACCTCCAGGGCACTGAGAGAGGTAATAACTTTCATCTTTATGGGGATCTATAAGGCACTGAATTTCTGATAACATCCTTAAGGTGTTTCTCCCTCCAAGCAAATCTCCATGCTGGTTCTTGTTCTTCTGCAACATGTTACTCTACAAAGGACATGCTTATTATAAAATGGAATTTGAGGTATGCATTCACCTTTGTGACCTCAGGTGTCATAGAAATGGACAAACAAAAGGATCACATCATATGTGGAAATGTGGTTTAGTGGGTTTTTGCGTGTTAACTCACCTAATTACTTCACTGTCTGTTGGCTACCTCTGGGAATATCATTGCTGTCAGATGTCTATATTTTTAGTGTTGCTGTAGAATGGGACAAAGTGTTAAAAATTAAATAGTTGTGTTCAAAGTAAGTAGAGGCTACAGCAAGTAGACAAACTTTGTAAGTTTATAGTTTTTAATGCTAAAGACACCATATAGACACACACTGTGGTAAAACATAACTCTCACCTTCTGTGCTCATGCTGGCATGAAGAATGCCAGTCTTGGCCATGCTTATGTCATGCAATCCTAAATTTACCAGCCTTACACCTGAATCACAAAGCTCTTAATCCGTTGCAGCTTGCGCTCATCTCTTTTTTGTATATATTTTTTCTGCTGGCCAACATGGCAGTGCTTATCTCCATAGGGCACATGGGCTATCCCCCTTCAGCAGTGGTGCAGATGTATCAGGGTGGATATGCACAAACAAAAGAACTGATGCTGAATACTTCATAACCTCATGCAGTTTTCAAATGGGTGTGATTTCTGACTAGCCCTTGTTTGGTCCCTCAAACTGAATGACTGCAGCTGGAGAGCATTAGATATATTCCAAAAGCTTGTTTGGGTTCATCTGAAAGAAATCCAGTGCCTTGAGACCACTCCACAATATGAACCAAATATCTTTACAGTAAGTAGGGACATTTGGGAACTGCAAAATTAGGTTCCTGAACGCCCTGGAGTGCCAACACAGCTACAACCACAGTACAGTACACATCCAGCAGTGCTTCGCTATATGAGCTCCTGGCCTCACCAGTTTTCAGCGTAAACTGCCCCCTACCGAGCAAAGTTGAAGGAAAACTGTATATTGCCCACCCGAGGATGTGATTGCAATGTGCCAGGGACCACAAACCAGTTTCATCTGTTATACTGTTTGTCCTAAAGTAATGGCTGCACTCTGCAGACTCCTCAGTCTTGTCACTTTCCAAAAAACAAAGACAACATTCTTTGGAAACTTAGTATCCCCCACAGACATTTTTATTTACTTATATTTAGGTAGAATATTTTCTGTGAGGAAAGGATTGCAATAATGCAAGTATAAAATGTAATTCTGCTTGTCCAGCATTAAAAGATCACAAGTTAGATCTCTGGAGACTGGATTAAAATTCAGCTGATTAAATAATAATTATGGGGGTGGAATGGCAGAGATGTCACTGGTCTTATTGTAATTAATTCTTTAGAGTTCATGTTATGAACTCTTCCTTACTGCTTTCAGAGCTAAAAATAAGAAAATCTGGAAATCTCATGCAGTATGAGGCTTTCAGCAGCTGTAGATGTTATTGGAAACCACCAAATACCATTACTTTCATAATTAACTTATGAAAAAATTACTTTTATGTTGCTGTTGATCTTAGTACTGTCACAGATTAATATTTCTATTTCTTAGAATAATGGTAAAAGCACTGAACAATTAACACTGTACTTTTAGTGTTCAACCTTATCATATATAGCTTTTAAACCTTCATGTACGTGAGGTGTTGACCCGTAGATTTTAAAATTTCTGGTCCAATCAATGACTAATTTTTATTTACATGAGAAAAAATGCATTTTTGCTATAAAGTTGATTTGTGTTTTTAGAAGCTGCATGGAGAGGAAAAAAGAGGGCAACCTGTTGTGGTTAAGGGATGTGTATTATATAAAAAGTAATACTTGGACATTTCTGTGCTAGTGTTGCTACATGACTTAAAAACAGTACATGGATGAGTATTTTCAAGTAGTTGATAAGAAAGCAGGTTAAATAATTTATCACTGTCTCTTCAAATACCTGATGCTCTAATTCAAGCCATTCAGTAGACCATATTCCTCTTTTCATCTTGCATAATACTATTCAAAGGCTGAGCTATGTCTTCTTGATATGATTTTTTAATATCTTCACATAGACATTGATATTTATCCATCATAAGTGGTGGTCTACAAGGTTGTTTTCTTCCATTATTTTTTACTATTTCATTTGCTGGTAGCATAGTAACTGTTGAGTTAGAAGAACAGCTCTTCATTCCTGCAAAGGAAGTGCCTCAGACAATTGGTGTCATCACATGCAAACTTCTGGAATTCCTTGCTGTTGTCTGGATAAATCCAGAATATAAATCACAGTGCAGGACTTCTACAATGAAGGACATAATCAATTGACACCTCTTTCTACTTCCTTCTATCTTCCTTCTATGAGAACTGGATATCACAGATATTTAATCCAATCTTTCCAAAACCACAGCTGTAAAAATTAAGAGTAATAATAACAGCAATAACACCAACAGTAAATGTAACACAGACCAGCCTATATTATTGCCTTTTCTCTTCCCCCTTCTCCCCCACAGGTTGTACAACATCAGTTAAACTAGATCATCCAATGCTGTGCTTTAACCTCAGCTGGCAATTAAGCCTCATGCAGCCACTTGCTCACTCTCCCTGCTGGGGTAGGGGAAAGAATCAGAAGAATAAAAGTGAGAAAACTCGTGGGTTGAGATAAAGACAGTTTAATAGATAAAACAAAAGCTGCATGTAGAAGAATTAATTCTCTACTTCCCATTGGTAGGCAGATGTTCAGCCATCTCCAGGACAGCAGGGCTCCATCACATGTAATGTTTACTTGGGAAGACAAATGCCATCACTCCAAATTACTTCCTTCTTCTTCTTTAGTTTTATATGCAGAGCATGATGCCATATGGTATAGAATATCCTTTTGGTCAGCTGGGGTCAACTATGCCGGCTCCTAACTTCTTATGTACCCTAAACTACTTGCTGTGGGGTGGGCTGAGGAGCAGAAAAGACCTCATCTCTATGTAACTACTGCTCAGCAGTAACTGAAACATCCCTGTGTTTTCAATACTGTTTCTATCACTAATAAAAAACATAGCCCCATACCAGCAACTATGAAGAAACTTAGCTCTATCCCAGCCAAAACCACCACACCCAACATGGCTTATGGAAACCTTGCTTTCATCTTCAATTCTAAGACAGACATTTGGGATCTCAAGCTGAGTTGGTCCACATAGGTTTCTTTCCCCTTAAAAATTACTTGTTCATCATGGGATACAAAAAAATAGGATCTCTTGGAGTAATAAGCAGGTGTACCTTACTTTTTATGTTTAAGGTCACCATAGACAATTTTAAAATACTCAAAACTGTATTGAGTTTTAACTTTTCTTTGTCATTTCATTAGTTGTTGTTTGGTTTGATTTGGTTTTTTTTTTGTGTTTTTTTTTTTTTTTTTTTACTTCTCTTTATTTCCAGTGATTTTTCTCAGTTTGTCTAGAAGCTTTCGAAGTAAATTTTTTTCTTCTTCCCTAGTCATCTCTCAGCTACACCAAGACTTCCAGAAGTTACTTTCATGCCATTGTGGAATTTTCAAGTTTTCTTTTAATTCCCTTTAGCCAGCAGACAGTTGTTTTAGCGCTACTGTAATTACTTGAAGCCTGTTTAAAGAGGAATGCTAAAAAATATTTCGTAATTTCGTCTATTTTAAAATACCTACAGTCTTGTCAATGCTCTTCATCAAAACTAAAAGCTTTAAATCTTGTGTCAAAACTATATGGCTACAAGAAATAGAGAGTTAAATCTTAGTTTTCA
The DNA here is from genome assembly GCF_012275295.1 of Melopsittacus undulatus. Taxonomy (NCBI): domain Eukaryota; kingdom Metazoa; phylum Chordata; class Aves; order Psittaciformes; family Psittaculidae; genus Melopsittacus; species Melopsittacus undulatus. The sequence continues at coordinate 26,418,521 of NC_047533.1, forward strand.
GTGAACCCACTGGAGCTAGCCAGGATCTAAATATGTGGATATGTGAGTGGGTTAATGTCACCCTATTGCAATCTCATGTACGCAGAAAGTAAACACTTCAGGCATCACTTATTTGCATGTATGAACAAATAAGTCTACCCAGTGCTAGAGGGAAGCATAACATTTAATTGCCATTTTAGTATTCTACATAAAAATAATTAGCATTAGCTTACAAAACTTTGTAATTATTTTAAAGCATTTTGATCCATTTAATTTCTAGTTGATGTCCAGGTTAGAAGAGTGAGCAGGGGAAGGGAAGAATTGAAGATCTGATATGGGTTAGAACCTTCTGCCATATGGTTGGTTGTGTGATTATTGAAGTAGATGGGCAGCCTGATTATAATAAAACATCAGTTTAAGGCATTAACATGTGCATTTTCAAACATGTTTATGGGAATGTAGTTAAGTCCTAGAGGTATTTATAGCAATATTCATGCACAATATTTAAAAGCATTATGGTCTAGTGCCCAAGGTAATTATACTCTATTGCCATGAAAAGAAAATGGTTTATATGAAATTTAAAAATATTGTCTTAAAAGAGAATGGTTTATATGAAAGTTAAAAATATTGTCTTCCAGTTGAAAACAACATGAACTAAGTTTATGAACACCTGGTGGATCAACAATGTTAAGTGCAATAGACCCCTTTTACAGAAAGACTTTTAAATTCTGTACTCTCCAATTTCTGTACTGAGGGTAAAGTGTTTATTGTTCATCCAACAAGAATAAATGGCTGGTTTAGGATAAGAAGTGGAATTCACAGTATATGTTCAACTCCTTAATTTCAAGATGAAATTAGATATCAAGAAAACAATGTTTTCTGTTAATACTGTGTAATCATACAAATTTTAAGCCATTTGGGGAAAACATTTGGTGGCAAGGAAGCTCAGCAAAAGCACATAGCTGGATTATGTGAGTTTTCCTTTCCTTTGCTTTCTTTTTATAGTCTGTTCAAGGATGGTAACAATTAAAGTACTATGAAATATGTTCTTTTGATATCCTTTCTGGTACTCTGAACTCAACATGCAATCTATTGCATGCTATTGCATTTTTGAATACGCAGGCGTCAGAGTGCAATGAAATGCAGAAAAAATCCTAAAACTTTGATTTTATTTGTAAATTAGTATGAGATTTAACAGTTATAAAGATTCTTCATTACTTTGTTCTTCCTCAACTGAAATGCCTTTTCAAGTCTGTTATTTAAATGCATACATCCTGTATGTGAGTGGTAATGTATTCAAAGGCTAATATTGCTACTTCTATCAACTCATTTTTCCAGCAGGACATATAGGAGAGCAAGCAGAAAATGATATACATTTTTACTTCAAACTCATAGTATACTAATGATGTGAAGCTTTCAGAGCTAGCAGCATCACAATTTGATAATAGTTTCTTCTACCTGAGCTTGGACAAAAGGGATTAGTAGGCAGACTGAAACTCCAGTTTCCAAGGAGACAGACTTAGAAACATGTAAGTAATATTTAAGTAAGTGTGACATGTCTCCAAGAACTGGAGTTGGTTTGGGTTTTTTTTGTTTTTTTTTTTTTTGCACAGTGACATATATAAGCTATGTTGAGGAGGAATCTGTGCCCTCTGGACTCCATTCTGAAGCTGAAGTGAGTTATTGTAGCTTGCAAGTCACAAGGCTTGAATGAAGAAATAGCAAGTTCTCTGAATTCTTGTGTTATGTTTCAGGTGGTTATCAGTCACAGGCACTGAGCAGAACCATGTTTTGTTCTTATTTATCTGTCTAGCTCTCTGTCTGTCTCTCTATTTTGTCATTTTTATTTATGGCCACAAGAAAACATATCTTCTTTACTTAAATTAACTACTTTAATTTAATCCAGCAACTTTCTATGTTAAGATATACTCTGCATGAAAACAGATCAAAGCTCTAGAAAGATGCTGGAAAAGCATCTGATGATGCTTTAGGAAATGAGTATGTACCTTAGGTCTCTTTTTTCAACTCAAGATGTTGTATTTAAAGAGGGGTTTTAGAGTACTAGATTCTGCTTTTCCATTCCCATGTTGTCACGAGCATCTGTTATTTCAGCTAGCCTGCTTTACTACAACAACAAAAAAAAAAAAACCATAGTCTACAATGAAATCTTTCTGAACTATTCTTTCATACAAATGTTTTTCCAACTTTTGCCATGCTCAAGGGAGATGTAAAGAGGGGAAGCACAAGTTTGGTCCAGTTATTCAATGAATGCAAAAAAGAAATAGTAAAGGACTGATACGCTTCATTCACCTTAAAGCACTTGTACTGGTATGAGTGAGTTAGGCACCTCTGTGGACCAAATCTTTGATCTCTGAGCATAGTTCATATAAGCAATTCTACTGCAGCTATTTTTCCAATATGCAAATATTTCCAGAAGTAAATAGATTAAACCTGTCTATACTAGACTCTTTCAGAGATTTTTTTTTCATTTTTTATCTTGGATACAGAAAACAAACAAAAAGCTCTGACAACAGAAAAAAAAATCTCTAAATATAAAATGTCACCAATCAAAGAAAATCTAATGCAAAAACAGGAAAAAAAGACTGTATAATATGTAATACTGTTCATTTCACAGAGCAAAACTCACAAAGGAAATGCCTACTACTTATTTACAACGATGGTATGAGAAAAAGTATCTGCTTTTTCAGCAGATATTTTATTTGAAAGATTCATCATAGCGGTTGAAATAGCATCTAATTTTAATACCTTTAGAACATAAGCGCAAATGAAATAGCATTCAAAGAATATTGTGATTAAGAAGTGTAAGAGAGTCAATATCAGTAAAAGACATAATTAAATAGGTCTACTTTAGGCACTTGGTCAGACATTTTTGTTAGAGTTGTCTGGGAAATGGAAGATTATTGCCACACAGAAAACAAACAAGGAAAAGAGGACCTAAGAATTGTGAGTTGTTGGAGCTCAACTACTCATGAATAAGAGTTCTAACAGTAAAATCACAGCCAGAATATCTCTGATTTCTCATCAGAGAAAAGTACTAACTTTTCCTTAAACATCCCTTTGTATCACACAGGAATTATAAAAAAACCTATCAGGTTCATAACTAGGAAATGTTACATGATATCCAGGTAGCATAAAACTTTCTTAGCACTTTTAAACACAATAAAACAATATGGAAAATGATATCCTACTTACAGTGAGGTGGTGAGATTCAGTTTGTAAATGAGTCATCTAAACTTAGGTGTCTATATTAAAGGTGTGTATCTGTATATAAGGTAGGTATCCATCTCCATCTCTCTGGTCAATGCAGATTAAAAGCTTAATTTAGCTGCTTGCCCATAGACTATTTACTGCAATTTAAGAGTTTTTTTCTTCAGCTGCTGCTCCAGAAAGGCAGATGTCTCCCAAAGGTTTTGTTCTAACTGCCAGTGCTGTAAAAATGTTTCATATACCCTTTAGGTGTCCCTAGACCTTGAAGACATGAAGTCTAGAGAGCTATTCAGCTGTGCAGACACCTGGGAACAGGATTCAGCTGTTTAAGCATAGGTAACATTTGAAAAGCCCTACAGTGTATCTTATGTTTGTACAGGGCTGACATTTGTGGTACATGATACATGACCTACAGAAAAATAATTGCTTTCTGGACCCGCTGTGACAGGCCAAACGGGACAGAGTAAGTTATCTAAAATGGTAAGTTATCTAAGCAGCTAAATCTTATTTTACATTAAGTGAATAGCTCTCATTGCTCCCTTAACTGCTTTGTTTGTGTCTCATTTGACTACAGCGAGAACTCAGACAACTCAAATGGAGCTATCTAAGTTTAGGTGTTTTTATTTGAAACTGAAGACCTCAGTGCTGAATCTCACTTTAAGAAATACAAGAGTCAAACATCAACCTAAAAATTGTTTGTTGCTTAGATGTTAATTATCAATCTTTAGCTTGTATTTCTCTGTGAGAAGACATTGGTACTGAGCAAGATCATTTGTCTGGCTGCTTATTTATTTTTAAAAAACTAAGAAAAAAAAAAAGTGTTTCTAAAACCTAAAAGAAATATAATTGATTTGAAACATCAGTTTAAAGTAGAAAAGATCAAATAAAAAATATGACTTGTTCATGGACTCCAGATACACAATTCCAAAATACTAAGAAACTTGTGCTAAGTAGTGGTCAAAAGCTTATATAAAATCAATAATAAAAATAAAAATAAATAACTTATTTAAAAATTATGTACCAAAGGTTAAGAAAATGACAAATGTTATAAGTTACAATTTAAGACATGTATATGACTGATGAGGGAAGCTAAAAGAGCCAGCAAGTATCAGCAGTGAATAAGGTTAAAGCTCTAAGTAATTTGAAACATGAATATTGCATTCAGGTAGAGGGCTATAACTAAATGCTGATGAAAAAAAATTGCTAAAGGTGTTAAACCAAATATAAAGACAGTTTTCTGTATTTAGAATAATGTTGGTAGCTACATTCACTCCATCTAATGACGGTCAAATTTACCAATTTTGACATAGGAAGGATGTGAAAGAAAATATGCTTTTTAAAGGCACTTAAACACGGAAGAGTCACAAATTGATAAAAGGCTTTTCAGTCTTGTTTACAAATGCATAAAATGAAAAACATAGTTAGGGAGTGAAGCTAAATAAGTGCAGTTTTAAAAACAGATGTAGTTTGCTGGCAGTGACAGCCATTAACCATGGAGACAGGGAAAGAATTAAAGTGGAGGTAGAACTAGAGGATCTTTGAATGTCCTTTCCAACCAAAACCATCCTATGATTCTATGATTCTGTGACTGACTTTAAAGTGAGATCTGGCATTGGTAAACAAAGATTTGCTTTTAAGACTGTTCCACAGAGAAATGTCAGTGTCCCTGTGTGTGTGGTTTGAGTTGGATAAACATAGATGGCAGTAAACCTCAAAATTTGTGAGTTTTGGAAATTTTCTGTTTGTTTCTTTCTCCTTTGTGTCATGGGAGGAAGAAAACAGCCTGTATTGTCCCCCATACAGTAAAGATTTTAAAATTTACTGCTTGGGGTATTGACTATAAGTGAACCCCATCTTTCAGAACTGCAGCTGATTGGTTTCAGTAATTAAGTAGAATTCTTTTCACTAGTGCACAGCTGATTATGCATGCTACTGTTCCTTTGGGTTTTTTTTTCTTTATATTAAGCATCAAAGAAAATTTGGCCATAGCGAGTGATGGCATTTGAAACGGTGATGCCAGGTACACGTCCTGCCCTCATGCTTGAGAGTTTAAGAGGTTTCACATTTAGGATTGGAACATTTTCCTACAGCGCAGATTGACATTTTTTCCCCCTGCCTATTTAACAGGATATTGTTCATCCCACAGAATTATCAAAGCAGTTTTTTATCATTGATGGAATTAAGACAGTGACATCTTTGTCACTCCAGTTTCCTGCCAAACCACAGCTAGGTCACCTGAGGACTGCTACAGTTTGCTCTGAGTACAACCATTTGCTTCTCCATAAGGAGATCTCTGTGAAAATATCATGTGAAAAATCAGAACAAATGATCTAATCAATATTCGTGGTCATCTCTTTAGTTAAGGAAAAAAAAAGATAAAGCCATAAAAATTGAAATATTTGATATAAGAATTATTTGCCTATAAGATGATTATTACTTGCTTGTTTTGCAACAGTCCTTGAGCCACTGTGAAAACCACTTTCCAGTATTACTGTTAATAGATGTTCCTACAAAAAAAAAGAAAGGATGTGTAGTACTAAGACATATTTCATTCTTGCTAATAACAAATCATAACAAGATCCAGTAGCTGGAAGTTAAAGTGTGAATTTTTAATCTTGAAATTAAGATGAAGCTTCTAGCAGTGAGGTTAATTAAACATTGAACTAACTTACCAAGAGAGGTAGCAGACTCAGCAATGTTTGTTATTTTCTGAAAATGAGATTAGATGTGTCCCTAAGTTATATGTTTTTTAATATACTCTTCTGGGGAGAGCATGTGGTCATGGATTGTCTCCTCTGTCCCTGGTGTTATGTGAGGTTTATGTGCTGCCTTATTCGTTTTCCTCCTTCAAAGACAGGTGAAGGCAGAGGGGAAGAGGGTGGCACAATTGACAGCATTGTCAGCCCTTCTCTTACCTGTGAAGAGACAACAAATACATCGCAAATAATGGGCATGATATTATGATCCCACTGTGCCAGGTACCACTCAGCAATACAGCAAGACCTTTTCTTGTAGTGCTTGAAATTAAAATGGATGGGCAAAGGCTTGAGAAGAGAGCTACAGCTTTGTAAAGTGAAAGGCAGAAAGTGCTTTTTTAAAGCCAAGAATTATTGTTTAAAAGTCCTGATATTTCACTTAGGACTTCTGTAGTGAGGGGTTTCTCTAAGGCAGGAGAACAAAATATTGGGCTTAATCACAGGAATAAAAAATCTGGTGAAGATGTGAAGAGGGGGCTAGGCCAAACAAATACAGAAGACTTTTCTAAGTGCATGCTGCAGAAGATGAGGTGGGGGCAGACTTGCAAGGTCCAGTGGTTCTGGTTTTGTTGGCTTAAGCTTCCATCTGCCTGCATTATGTATGCTCTCTTTTGATCTCATACAGGTCGTACTGGGTAGGCCTTGAAACCCTGAAGTAGGTAGGACTCGCCAGTGTGAGGGAGGGTGATGTGATCCTCATCAGCTTTCTATTTGCTTTCTCCAGGATAGGCTTGAACAAGTCTTGCTAAGAGTTGTCCCTACTCTTTGAATTTGAAAAATTTCTATATTCTGCAGACATATAGCTTGCTACAGCTAGTGACTTGGCTTATTGATATCATGAAGTGTGTTCAACACTTTTTACCTTTGTCTGTATCAGAGTCTTTGGGAGTTGTGTTGCCATGGAAATGTGATTTGCTAGTCTCTTCCAAGAGTGTGTACTTGGGGAGAGCTACTGAGCTGCAACTTTCTTTCTGACTAACAAATAGGCTTTCAAACAGCATAGATGGAGCTACCAAAAAGTCCCTGATTATCTGTAAGAAATCAGTATGATTGAGGTAAGCGATTGAACTCATGTTGTCTAGTTTCCAGACCATGGCTGGAATTCTCTAAATCACTTGGGCATCAGCAGAAAATGAAGGTCCCTATTCCCTTTTGAAAATACTCAGATACAGGAGTGGTACAGGCTCACTGTTAAGAGCATGGGTCTCTTTTCCACAACTGCAGCAAACCATCTATTGTGAGGAAATTTGTGTGTACACATTCAGGGACATTCAGCATGAACTGACAAACATCTACAAGGCTTCCTTTGAAATCCCATATAGAAGTATCCTTTCAGATCAGTGAGAATGGGAAAGGTCTGATCCTGTAAGCGGTTTGAACGTCAGACCTCTGTTTATAAATTATGCTTGAGTATTTTAACATGAAGTCTGTAGGATTCTTCCAAATTAGCCTCCTTCCTTTACCCAGTCAACAAAATCCAGCATGAATGCAAGGGTTATATATATTTTTTGCAAATACTTAAAAAAAACCCCAAACAAATCATTCAGTCTGTTATCAGTGATGTGAACGTCTATGTTGCAGGAGAATTATTTGCATTTATTCAGCTTAAATACTCAGTAGGGGTTGTGAAATTTATTTTGTGAAATGCAGCTTAGTTGCCAGAGCTGTTGGTGCCTGTAGGCAGCTGAGTTTGTGTTTGGATCTTCCTTCCCCAGCTTTTGGTTCCTCTACAATCTCTTATTTTAAATTTTTGACCTTCCAAATTGCAAGAATTCATCTTTTTTTAGCTTTTGAGAATTTTTACTGTGACGTGAGAGGAACATCACAGTATACTTCCTTACTGGGAATCTCTCAGATGCTTTCTGAAAGGCTGAATTTAGATTACTATTTTTGTCTTCCTCATAGCACTTGGGAGGTTTCCTTGGCAGCCATAAAATGCAGCATGATGCACAGCCATGTAAAGTAAAAAATCCATATGTTTTCCATGAGGCTTTGTATTTTGCTCAAGTTTGTCTTGGTTTTTAAAACAATTTTGACTTCTATTACTGAACTCAACTGTTACATGTTTTGATTCACGCTGCTTTGTGAACACCTTTCTATAATAGAGCTCTTTAAAGATGTAAAATTATTTTCTTCAGTTTTCAGTATTTCACTTTTTTCTTTTTAACAGTAGGAACATTTTTTAATGCCTTTATTAATGTTATTGTTATCTTCTCACGTACATCTCTAGGTTAAGGCTACATAGTGTTACATAGCTGCTGGGTGGCTGAATGTTAGAAATTCAGGGGTCTAAGCCTCATGCACATAAAAGCTGTCAAGCAGCGTACTCATCTGTCCATGTTTTCTATAGACTGCAGAGCTCAAAGTCCAGTTTTACTTGGAAAAGTGACAGTAAAAATTAGGCTGTGAATCTCCATGTTTGTTGGATTTTTCTTCTACCCATAAGTTCACAGACCATACCAGAGTTCTCCACATTCCTAATCAATACTGCATGCACCATATGGCTGTTGCATTCACACTGTTCAGGGTAGCCCTCTCTGTTGTATGTGTGTCAACATACAGTCTCATTTCTCCCATAATGACTGAAGGTAGAGCCAAAAGGTTTATCAGACCTGGGAGATGCAAATGAACAGTTAATGTGACTGGAGGCATTGAGCCTGCAATAAGCCATGCTGCCAGGCATAAGCAGAAAAATGAAACAATTGTGAAAATTTGGTAATAATTTTTTTCCTGTCTTCTGTAAGAGAAAAATGCCATCTTGAATGTGCCAAATGTAAGAGGCAGAACATGGATTAGAAGCACTGTTTACCTAGAAACATTTTTATACTATATACCTAAAGGCATAGCCAAACAGCAAAATGTATTTTTCTCAGCTACTGAGGTTACAGATAGGAACAATTCTTTGATGAAGTAAGGTATTATCTAGAACTCTCCTTGAGAGTCTTAAGGAACAGTTATTTGGCAAAGTGGTGCTGTGTAAGTATCCCTAGCTACACAGAAAAAAAAATGATACGCAGAAAAAAAGAAAGACCATGACCCAACAATTATCACTTTACTTGTTACTATGTTTACAAAACCAATATATATGATGAAATTATAGTCTATAATTTCCATAAAATTATTGTGGATCTGCAAGCACTGAAAAGCCATCCATAGCAGGTGCTTGTAAACAAGATGCTTTATCATCCCAGCAATTTTTCGCTGCCAAATGGTTCAAAGGCTGTGCATTGGAAATTCAGTAAGAAATACCAGTGCACAGAGTGGACTTAGTTCTGTCTGCGTGTCTCAAAGAAACAATAAAAATCCAGGGTAGTACATGAAGTAATAAAGCCATAAAAGCACAACCTTAGCCATCAACATAAACTTGAAAAAAAAAAAAAACAAAAACTCCCACAAAACTAGTTACAAATAAAACTTGTGTCCAAAGCACCCACTAGGCAAAGGACTTAACTATAAGATAGGAAGTTTCTTCTGACTGTAGATTTATTCTGATTTTGACAAAACTAGACTCGTGAACAAACTGTATATGATGAAGGAACTGCTTGATCTGTGCTCCTGAAAGAGATACACCTGCAAGACATCCTCCTTGAAGTTATTACTGAGATTCAAAGCTCTGGTTGCTTGAGTGAAAGCCTGAGCTTATTCTTTGCCAAATTCAGATCTTCAGAAATGCCAGTGAACTTTTCCACTTTACCCTGTTAGAAAACTTGATCTGCTCAGTCACAGAGGCAGTTGGTTAAGAGGCGGTAAGAATTAATTCAGCATGTAGACCAATGTTGCTTATTTAATTCTACCTGATGTTTTTTTCTACCTTTTTCTGAGGCCAGAATATCAAACTTCATTAGTTGTGCTTCTTGAGGTGTGCTGATTTTGTCTGGGATAAAGTTCAGTTTGCTATTCATAGCAGCTGGCATAGGGCTATGTTTTGTATTTGCACTGGAAACTGTTAGAGGTAACACAAGTATGTTTTAGTTGCAGCTGATCAGTGCTTACAAAGACTCAAGGCCTTTTCTGCTTCTCACCCCACCCCAAAGCAGGTAGTTTGAGGGTGCACAAGCTGCTGGGAGGGGATACAGCCAGGACGGATGAACTGACTGACCACAGGTATATCCCATGCCATATGGCATCATGCTCAGCACACAAAACCAGGGGGGCAGGGGTAGGGGTGCTGTGTGGCTACTGGCTGCGCATTGGTCTGCTGGTGGTGAGCAATTATTCTCATTTGCATCACTTGTCTTTCTTGGGTTTTATTTCTCACTTATTTTCATCATTATTACTACTATTATTATTATTATTACATTTTATTATTAAACTATCTTTATCTGAACCCACAAGTGTTCTCACTTTTTCTCTTCTGATTTGTTCCCTGCCATCCTGCTGTGGCGGAGTGAACAAATGGCTGTGTGCTGCTTAGTCGCCAAATGTGGTTAAACCACGAGGGAAAAGACAGAAGGGAAGTTCTAATAGAAAATACTTTAAGGTCACAGTCATAGCTTCCCAAGTGGAGTAGCTGATAACATATTATTCTGTTACAGAGCAGAGGTAATTCTGGCAATGGTCCTAGCATTCCTATTCCTGAGGCTGCCAGCCTGTGCCACTACATTACTTAGCAACCATATGAAATGACAGGAATGTAAAAGAACAAACCATGGTGACTCAAAATTATTGGGAGGGTGAGAAAATGCCTCAGTCAGCTCCAAGGCACTTCAAAGACAAACAGGAAGGATGCAAGAAGAATATGAAAGATGACTTGCATTCTAGGGCTTCCCCAGTATGCAAAATGAAGATTTTAGCTGACATTTCTACATTTCTCTCCAAGTCTATTTACAATAAATATTTTAAAGCAAGAAGAAAGAAATGTTCAAAAAACAAACCCTGAAGGAAAGAGATGGATTTATAATTCATTATAGGACTATATCTTGCACACATAAGATGTGTGTCCTGAATGTGAATTGACAGTAATACTTTGCCAAATACAGTGCACTGTCTTACAAGGGTGATGCTGAAGAACACTTTGTGCTGAGTTTAGAAGAAAGGCTTTGGGTTTGTTTTTTTTTTTAATAGTTAGTAAAATGCACTTTGTTTCTTTACTTTTCTCCTATTTTTCTTCCTGGGTTCACATCTTTTTTCCTCCTCTGTTGTCAAAGGCATTAGAATGTTCTTAAACTAATCTGAGTAGTCCATCATATTGAAAATTGATAATAATAAAAAAAAGGCTTCACTGTTAGGTGAAGGAATTGTACAACATAATTAAAACAATTCTGCTTCAAATAGCTGTGAATGTACAAGGTATTTTCTGGTTTCTGGAGCACTTTTTTTTTTTTTTTTAGATATTTGGAACAAGGATTTTTGTTTTCTTACCAAAGGAACTGTACTTTGCACTATGGCAATGAACTACTGTCATATAGCAACTTTCAAATTAGAACTAATTTGGTGAATAGACAACTTTTGGGTGGCTTAGGTAAGTTGTAAATTATAAATTGTAACGTAATGTTACCTGTAATTTGATCTAAAACATCAAATAAACAGAGTAAAATTATCCTTTAAACAATGTACAACAATAACGCATTCAGAGAGGGCACGACCACTTTAAGGGAGATAAATAAAGCGTTTGTGTCAGTGTTCAGTGTAGTAACTGTGAGGAAATTCCCATGCTAGAATATTATGGGGGATTAGGAAATGGGGATTAATGAATGATCAACCTGCAGGTGAAGTAACACTACCAGTGGAAGGTCATCATGGTGAGTAGAAACACAACAAAACTAACAAATGGCCGACTTTGGATAGTATTCACTCACAAGTACCAACAGTACGCAAGGATGAACTAGTACAAATATAGATGTACCATAGAATCATAGAATCATAGAATCATAGAATAGTTAGGGTTGGAAAGGACCTTAAGATCATCTAGTTCCCCCCTGTATCTCATGTAGCTCTTGGTATCTGAATAGTTGAGAATGGCAAATGTGGTGACAATCCTTAAAAAGAAATGTTTCAGGGGGACCTATGGAAGTACAAACCTGTAAATCTGCAGGTAAATTAATGAGTGTGTTGACACTGAATTAGCTGAGACCTGAATAAATGGAAGCTGCTTGAAAAGGATCAATATGATTTCCACAAAGGGAAGTCCTATATTAGGGACTGTAGTGATAGGACAAGGGGTAACTGGTTAAAACTTAAACAGGGGAAGTTTAGACTGGATATAAGGAAGTTCTTTACTGTAAGGGTGGTGAGGCACTGGAATGGATTGCCCAGGGAAGTTGTGAAGGCTCCATTCCTGGCGGTGTTCAAGGCCAGGTTGGACAGAGACTTGGGTAGCATGGTTTAGTGTGAGGTGTCCCTGCCAATGGCAGGGGGGTTGGAACTAGATAATGTTAAGGTCCTTTCCAACCCTGATTGTTCTATGATTCTATGATTCTATCTTACAAATCTTTGAGTTCAAAACGCTTGTGGGTAAGGACAATATACTCAGTATACTCTGCTTGGATTTTCAAAAGCCTTTTCATAAGGTTTTGTGCAAAACCCTTGTGGGAAAACTAAACAGAAGAGGCAGGTCCTAAGATGGGGTAAATAAATGGTTAAAAGATAGGAAAGAAAATGGAAAAATCATTAAATCTCATATACAGGAAAGTTGCCAGTGGTATTCCACAGAGACGAGGACTTATAATGTTCAACATACTCATAAGTGACCTGAAAAACATAGTAAGCAGTGACATTACCATGTTTGCACCCCGTAAAGGAATTCAAAAGTCAACTGAACAAAAAACCAAAAAATAAGCTTAGTTCTTTTGGGATAAAATTATGTATGTGAGGGAAAACAAGCCTAGCTTCACACACAAAACAACAGGGTCTATGCTACCTGTTGCCATTGGAGTAAGTCTTTTTGTTCATGACAGATGAAAATATCAGCTCAGTGCCTGCTAGAGTGGAAAAATGAATCAAGTGTTTAACATTACAAGGAAAGGAATAAAGAAATAGAAAAAAAGCATCATTGTGCCATTGTACAAAATCACAGTTCATGCATACCACAGTGAACAGTCTCCTCAAAAATGACACAGAAAAGGTTCACAAAATGCCAAAAATATGTTACAGAAAAAAATCCTCAGAATGACTAAGAAATTACATTGTAGGAAATAAGCCAAAATCATGACTAATGTAGGGTGCTTCTCGTAATACAAGAACTAGGCAGCAGCAGATGAAGACAACAGAGGCCAGGCTCAGAAAGAGGTGCTTCTTCACACTGTGGGTGGCAGACCTGTGGGATGGTTTGCCAGAGGAATTTTGGAGACAGAATACTTACATGTTTACAGACTAGACCGGACAAGCATTTTGACAGGACAGCCAGTAAATGTTACTAAACAAGCATATTGCATCAGACTCAGAAAATCCTCCTAGCTGAAAATATGCAGAAGCTAGGAGAATATTAAAGGGACAGTATCATATATGTTTGTAACCTGCGATCTGTTTACAGGTACTGTAGAAAACAGAATGTTGTCTCCTACAAGGAGACTAATGCTTGATCAAAAATGTACAACCGCACATGTTCATACATGCTGCTAATATGGAGCTACAGGGGATAACTTAGGTAAGGGTAAGATTAGACACAGCTTGCAGCTGTCAGCATAACAGTATCTCAGTTTTTTGGCATGCTTTGCATAATGGTTTATGAACCTGACTGTAATATTTGGTTGGAAACGTTTGATAGTTTTGGAAGCCCTCACTGTTATATAGTTTTACGGCTCCCCTTTGTTGGATGCATTCAATTGTGACAGGCTGAACTCATTTCACCACCTGTAGCAATCTGCAAGTGTTTATTCTGCACTGTCACCCAAGTTCTCAGGGTGAGAAATGGTAACTACAGAGTTAAAACAGATGTTAAAAAAGTCATAAGAAAGAGGAAGTCTTGTTAAGTATTGAAACAAACAAAACAAAACAGGAAAAAAAACAAAACCAAAACCAAGCAAACCTAAACAAATCACATTTCTATACTCCTCTAGGTAATGATAATTCTGACTAAAGAATTCAAAGTCAGATATACTACATAAAGTCAGGTAACAAGCATATTTCCTCTGAAGGAAGCAGTGAAACTAAAAGATTTTCTAGCTGCTAAGAATTTGGCCATCTGGCTTGAAAAATGCGCTTTGTCTCTGTGTATGCATATCAGGCACCCAAATAACAGCTACAGAAAAGCTGTTCTTGATGTATGTAACTAACAATAGCTAGCCAATAGCATATTTCTGTTGCATTATTTTCTGCAAATGTTCACAATCATTACAAAGATCTTAAAATCTAAACTTGATGAACAATACATTTCAAAACGAGATTTAGGTAAGTGAACAAAGTATTTCTGCACATATTTAAGTCCTGGTGAACCTGAACTGAATAAGTAAGCAAAGCACATTGCTGACTTGTGGCTTAAGACTTCAGGAACATAACACAGGGTGAGAATGTAAACACAGCATTCCCAGTTATTTTATTGCTCACAGAGAAAGTACAATAACATTTATAGTGCACTGCATTTATACTAGAATATTGATGCCACTGTTGCTAAATATTTATAGTCTCTTATTTTACATAATGAACACTTTTTGAAGTGGTTACAATCTATTTCTGAAGTTTCATCCCAGTTTACGGCCTGACATACAATGATTTAGCATGGAAGACAAGTACTTGCTGATTATCTGATTATCTTGCTGCCTATCTTTTCATTTATTTGTAAGTCTTAAGTGCAAGATCAACTTAAGAGTATATGATGTCTTTGGATTTATTACATTAGCAGCAAGAATGAACAGATGCTTATAGTGAAGAGAATTGATCAGGTGTGTTCAAAGCCTTTTTAGTGACACTTCTCTGCACTTACATTTTGTGATTATTAGTCTTTCACCAAATTTACTAAATGTTTCACCACCAGTTGTATAAGTTCCAGTACAGCTAGCAATAAAGTCAGCAGTGCCATTGCATTTCTCACCAGTGAGGTTTGTAAGTTTATTCTGCTAACGGTTAGAATGGGATAACAACAATAGCCACAGCAGTGGAGTTATTATTTACTACTGCTATAAAAAGAGCTGAAACAGTGATACAAGAGGCTGAATGTTTTTTTTTTTTTTGCTTTTTGGGGGTTTATTTTTACATAAATCACAATGGCCTTTTTACCTCTGCAATTAGATTGCTCCATGTTAATTTCTTTTTTAAACACTAGTTACTTTTGTTAGTAATGACTTGTCAAGCAATCACCTTCAAACACTTGCAGCAGAAACAATCTTGCTATGGATTTGGACTGACTTCACTAATGCAGTTTCTTGAAAGAAAGAATCTATACAAATGAAGCAATTTCATGTACCTTGATATGACAGTCCTGTGGCGTTTTGGGCTTTTGTTTTGTTTTGTTTTGTTTTTTTCCCAAAGCTGATTTCAAATGGGAAGATTTCTTTCTTAAGCACTGTTCTTGTTTTTATAGGTAGAATCTTAGCAGTAGGTATCTGGCAGTATATCACTGGCAGTTGACTGTGAGCTTAAATATCTAGAGGATGATTCAGACATCTAAACATAGACATAGTAAGGCCTTGCAGTATCCCACTCAGATTCCAAGCATAAATTTAGGATACCGGTACCTCACAAGGTATGTGCTGTCATTATGTAGATGCTACAGCCTAAAAAATTCTTACACCTGACTGCATGCCCAAGTAACCATGAACTCTCCTAGTATTTGATGAAAAACATTGTAGTGGTGTGTGGTATGCACGTGAAACTTTCTCCTGAGCCAGTGAACAACAATCACTTGACAAGTTACTGCTGTCTTGTTTTCAGCTAGGCAATCGATAAGCAAAGGTAACAGTAGCTGCCTGACCCATCTGCAAGTCAATTAGGAGAAGCATGTAGAAACTTTAAGACATATTTTTCTGTGGAAGAGGTAACATTTTTTTCTAATTTAGTTCAGACACAAAATGAAATTCAGTGCTCAGTCCCCAAAGGGTCAACAGGCCAAGAAAAGAGCTCAATCTAAAAATAGATGGCTTTTGCATTTCAATCACAAGAAGCTTCTCTCAAATTTCTAGGCTCTTAGCAATCAGTGCTTGCAAAGATTTTTAAGAGATACTAGCACCGAAATCACAGAGAACAGAACAAATCAGTTGAGAAAGGAAAGCAATCATCAAAACACTAATGAAAAATTCTCTAGTGCTAAATTTTTATGTAAGACTTAATTATGAATATTTATGCAAGCAACATCAAATACATGTTGCAAGAATGTATGTGCCACAGATGCAAAGCTGACTGTATAAAGGCCCATAGGATCTGCCTCTGCTGAGCACATGCATTCTGTTTATAAAAAGTCAGCAACTAAACCTGACACATAGAAAATCCACGTGACTCAACATTTGCTCAGAAAAGAGTGGAGCCACACATGGCCTCTAGTTTCCCAGGCAACTCTGGATCTCTGGGAATATATCCTAAAGAATTATTTTTCTCAAAGTCTTTTTCAGGAGTAAAACTATTGTTAAGTAATGGTAAGTTACAGAATGCTTTTCTGTTTGAGCTAAATTAGATAATTTCTGCATTCTTTTCCCAGACGCTTCCTGAACGAATTAGGTAGGAATGAGTTCCTTAAGGGTTTCACAGATCATTCTGGATTTCCAAATGATATGGCAGGTTTTTATATGATTTTATCTAGTTTTGGTACGATAAGATTGCCCTCCTCCCATTCTTTCTCCCACCTCCCCTGGGTAGCCAGTTCCTGAGCAAAAGATGGTCAACTTTCTAAGATCCCCTTTTCCTTTTTATTGCCAAGCACAACATTATATGTTATGGAATATCTCTTTGTTTAGTTCAGATCATCTGCCATATCAGTTCCCCTCTCAGACTTTTCTACATGTTTTAATCTATTCACTGGGGAGGCAGCATGAGGGTCTTGATGCTGCACAAACACTGTTCAGCAAAAGCTGGAACATTTGTCTGTTATTAGCACTGTTTTGGACAAAAGTCTAAAATGTAGCACCATAACAGAAAGCTCAGTAGCAGTAGAAAACTAAGAAGTAGCCAGTCCTGCTACAATAAAATTAAAGGATAGTGGCTTTATTTTCCATTAAAAAACCCAAACAAAAAATAAAAAAGATGGTTTATTTTCTGCTTATGTGCATTCTTATTTTACTATAGCCTATCTAGATTGATTACTCTGTAAGCAGCATCATATTTGTAAAGACTGAATCACGGCTACTTGCTCTCCAATATATCTGACTTGAGGCAATCTTTTAATTTATATGAAATAGCTTTATATTTGCTTCGTCAACAAACATATGTCTGAATAGTAATACTTACATGGGTTTTCTTCAAGCAAATTCATTTTTGAATACATCTATAAATTACCTAGTACTCATTTTACCTTTATTTTTTAATTTTTCATAAAATGTTCAATAGTTTTTTTTGTCATTAAAATAGCAATTCTTCTATTCTGGTTGCTATATTATTCAGTCAAAAAGTGTTAAAGTACCCAGAAATCAAATATGGCAGAAGAAACTGGACCTTGATCTGCCCTGATACCCATCTGACCACACAGAAGAATTAAACCACAAGCAATGGTTGCTGTCGTTAAAGTGGATAAAGGTGGTATTGTCCCATACATTTCTCACCAGTTTTCTGTTGACAGTCGCATCTGAGACTGAGCTGAGAATGGCATGCTTTGTGAATGTTTTTCATCCACTTCACTCAGTTTAATCAGGATTTTCCATGAAGATTGTTTCAGGTATCTAAAAGAGGGGCAGCAGCAAATAGCTGAATGGCACTGATACCTTGAACTGACACACATGTTTGTGCAGGAGTTGCCTGCTGTTGCCATTTCACTTCTCTTACTCCTGTGTTCAAGAAATAGAGTTTATGTCTTCATGCACACCAAAGAATCAAGGTCGCAGTGTTCACTGATGGAACATGTAGAGATTAAATGATATCCCTAGCAAGTTCAAGTGAAACAATTTCCTCACTGACCTCCACCAAGCCAGCAAAGACCAAGGGTTCACGCTTCCTGAAACTGTTGCCTTGCATCTCTTCTGTTTTGCCTCCCCTCCCCCTCTCTCCCTATTCTGTTCATTATTTCCTTTTTTTTTTTTCCTTTTCTTTTTTAGTTCAAAAAGAGATTAAAGTATGAATATTCTCAGGATCATGAATAAATTATTTATAGCTTCTCTGAGAAAAAGGAAAGTATTCTATAGCATCAATATTTCCTAATAAAACCTTCTTAGGTTTCCCAGATAGAACTAGATTTCTATTTTGTATTTGATATGCTATGGAAAACAGAACATAATGCATTTTCATATATAAAGAGAATTCTCTGAGTCCTTGTTCAGATTTGCTGATCTTTGCTTCTACTTTTTCAATAGATAGTTGTGTTTTTTTGTCATCTACCAAGATGTAAAGCAAAGCTTATATCTAATTTACTATTAGAATAGTAAATATAGTAAATTGATATAAAAATAATTAAAAATATAATATAAAAGTATTCTAAACCCTAAAACTGAATATGTGGGCAGCAAGGTCTCCAGAAAGCCACATAAACACCAAGCAAATCAGTTCTGGGGGCTGACTCCATTTCTACAGCACTACATCAGAACTAATATACTTGCACTGTGGTGTAGCACCATTAAAGTAGTACCTGTTTCTGAGCATACACTGCTAAATGTTAAGCCATTCTATATGGGCTTATCCCTGAAATCTCTACCAGTCTGAAAATTTCAAGAATACATTAATTTTCTTCATGCAGACATCTTAAAATTCCTCTTGCAGAGTAGTTTCACCATTTCTTATATCACTGGCATGGTTCTTTCCAGTATCTAACCAAATTTGGATCCACCTTTTCCCAAATTCGAGTGAGGCAGAGGACACTGTAAGTTGTTCAAGTACCTGTTACTGTACCATTCAGTTTAAGTAAGGAGTTCTCTATTCTTTTTAATATTGTATTTCTGAGGAGATAGATAGCTGTGTGAAGTAGCTTAACACTGAAAGTTTAATTTAGTACATAACTGTGGTAGACTAGTCATGTTTCATAAAAGTACAGATATTACAATGACATGTGAAGAAAAAAATATGGTGGGTAAGGGGAATTTTTTGGTAATTTTTAATTTTTATATTTTATTTTGACCTTCTCTGATGAGCATGTAAAA